>NW_026555170.1:4573125-5198750 GCF_021234165.1 Pteronotus mesoamericanus
AGAGATCATTTATATATTTGAGAAATAGCATTTGATTAATAAAAACTATAAAGTGACTAAGATATTAGTCTCCTTAGGAACATTAATTTTTATGACTATGCTTTTTTATTAGTAGATTTATGAAAAAGTGATAAAGCAATATTATTTATATAAAATACTTTTAACTAGAATGCTGCATAAAGTACATGGAAAACATTCACTAAAGTGATGCTTAATAAGGTTTAAAATAATAATGGAAGTACAAGTATTGGCTTTTAAGCTTACTAAAATGTGATTTCAAAAAACCCCCAAAAACCTGACTTAGTTACATATTCAGAATTGATGCTTCATATAGTCACTGAAGTTGACTTTTGCAAAATGCATGAAAATTAAGATAATGCAAAAAAAGATTATAGAATAGATGTTCAACATTAAGAAATTTTTTTTTACAAATTTAAGTTAACTTTTGAAGGCATTTCTTAATAAATATAAATTAATTTACCTCTCTTACAGTAGTTTTGTGAGATTTTCTGCTTGGGAAATATTGCTAGTCATTTTTCATTTCCATGCAGTTGCTTAAAGTTTAATAATATTTAATATTCTTAAATAATATTTTAGCAATGATAGTCAGATATTCAGAATGCATATTCCCCCAAATATTTCCTATCACTGTATTTTTTTATAATAGATGATGATGCAATACTATTCAAGTGAAATAGTTTTCTGTCATTTGAAATGGCAAAAAAGGAACTTGTAATGAAGAAAAAGGTGATGGTCAAGTTTATGTATCAACTTGATTAGGCTATTGTGCCCAGTTGTTTAATCAAAGACCAGACTAGATGTTACTATTTAGTCATTATTTAGACATTATCAACATTTAAATTAGTAAACTTTGAATAAAGTGAATTACCCTCCATAATGTGGGGGGTGTCATTCAGTCATTTTGAAGGATTCTTTTTCATCCTTACTTCAGGATATTTTTTTCATGCTTTTTAGAGCGAGAGGAAGGGGAAAAGAGAGAGACACCATTGTGAGACAGAAACATCGACTGGTTGCCTTCTCCTAGGCTCCCTGACCAGGAACTGAACCTGCAACCTGAGTATGTGCCTTGACAAGGAATTGAAGCCATGACCTTTCGATCTGCAGAGGATGTTACAACGAACTGAGCCACATGGGCCAGGGTCAGTTGAAGAGTTTAAGAAAAAAATACTGAGAAACCCCAAAAAGGAAGGAATTTTGCATCCAGGCTGCCTTCAGACTCAAAACTGAAATAACTCTTACCACAGCTTCTAGCCTGTGGGCCTCCCATACGAATGTCAAACTTGCCAGCCCTTAAAACCTCATGAGCCATTAAAAAAAATTATTTATTTTTAGAAAGAGGGGAAACAAGGGAGAAAGAGAGGGAGAGAAACATCAGTATGCAAGAGAAACATCATCGGTTGCCTCTTGTACGCCTCCAGCCTAGGCCCTGGCCTGCAACCCCGGCATGGACCCTGACTGGGAATTGAATCAGCGACCTTTCAGTTTGCAGGATGATGCCCAATCCACTGAGCCACACCAGTCAGGTCTCATGAGTCAACTTTTAAACACATACACATACATTTATATACATACATATATCCTCTTGGTTCAGTTTGGAACCCTGACTAATGCAGAAAACACCCATTCCCAATCCCCCTACAAAACAACAATGACCACTAAATTCTATAGAAATATTGCTTGCATAAGAACAAACAATACAACCTTAGACGGAATTAAAGAAACAGTAAAGAAAGGCACACAGCTGTTCTCCATTATTAAATTTTGTTTTTAACTGGAATAACCTTTTTAATATAATGTGCTTTAAAATTTTGCATGAAAAATTCATTAGATTTGCCTGGGTTGAAAACAACCACACTGTCAGTACTAAAAACTGTCCTAAGACTATAACTCAAAACAGGAAAAAATCCCATGTAAAAGGACTCATGGACAAAAAATGTGATGATTGCAGGGGGTGGGGTGGTGGGATGAAGATCTAAGGAGACTAAATGGCAATGGAAAAACAACAAAAATTATTAAATAATAAATAAATAATATATATTGGTAATGAGTTAGACACAGAGAACTATAAGAACCTTCGGAACAGAAAAGAGACTGAAAGTCAATGGCATTTGTATATGAGTAAGATTTGATATTACCTTCCAGGAAAGGGGATGATAAATCTATTCAACATGATTTCAGAGATAGATAGTTGGAATCCTGGAAACATTTATGTAAAATAGGTGATGTTCTAAGTAGAATGGATTTGAATTGGATTTTTTGACTTGAAGCTACTACATGGGTACAGCTTTCATTAACTAAATACTCCTTACTCTTCCACACTAAGGAGAAATATAAAAGTCTATAGACAGAACGTATTAGAAATACTTAATGGAGGATACAACTATAATTTCTGTAAGTTTCTGCCATGGCTCTCAAGATCAGTCTTTTTGTTCATTCATGAATATAACCACACAAGAACAAACTTGAGGAATGTTAAGCTTCTGTAGCCAATCAAATAAAATAATAATTTAGTTCATCACATGAACTTTACAACTGAAGAGATACTGCAAAAAAGATGATGATCAGATCAGTGAACATAAGAAAATGTGATCAGACTACAAATAAATTTGTTTTCTCATAAACACAGACATTTATTAGAATGTTTCTGGCTGTGAACACTTTATAACAGGTAAGAGGTTGAGGAACTGATATTTAAGGAGTCTTAAAATTTTCATTTCTCATAATTTATGTGCTGCTCATTTGCTTGTTTGGCTTCTTTCTTTAAGTCCCTTGCTTTGCTCTCTATCACGGATTTTTGTGTATACCGAATTCTGGTTGCATTTAGCAAATTATAGTCATTGGTGGGTGTGAAAAGGGAATAAATCAGGATATTGCTCCCCCTCTTTTTCTGTCTACAACAACATTTCTGGCAGCAACTCTGCGTCCATATTGGTTCTAGTTTCTGATAGGAAGCCATTGCGCCATTGTTCCTGCCGGCCAAGCACTCAGTTCTCGCACCCATGTAGCAACCCTACTTTCACGCTCAGATTGCGTCACTCCCTCTTATTGTTCCTTTTGTCTTAGGGATACTTGGTGTCCCTAAGTTGGTGTCTGTTGCTAATATCTGTGCTTCATGGTACTCAGTGTGGCTACTCAACTTTTTTTTTATCACTTCCTTAATCAATTCTTTATGTTAAATTTCTTCTGTATGAAACAACTAAGTGGATTTCTGTTTTCCTCACTACATATAGTTCTTAAAAGTGGTTACATAATTATATTATAAGAGAACAGAATGTCTCCTAAGCCACTTCACATACGTTCTAAAATGAAGGCAGAAAACTGAGCTTTCTGATTTCTCAACATCTCTCCAGGAAAGAATTACCATGACATGTTGCAACGCAAATAACTCATATTCTTATTATTCTTTATGACATTGTGCATTCCATCGCTTCTACAACAAACACCTTAACATGGCTCCCCCCAAATGCTTTTTTATTATTTCAGCTTTGAATAGGGGATTTGGAAATGTACTGTTTTTGAGGAGATGTAGTCACAGCTAGGACCTCTCTGTTTTTGCTACAGATCTTAGCTATTTTAAAACTAATTGTGTTTTTGGTGTAACAGATTATTTTGGAAATATCCCTAGGCTGAGTGTAAATGCCAGTGTTTAGGAGAAAATTTATAAAGACACTGTATCTTCCAGTGGAGTTCTGTTAAACAGTATTTCACTAGACACTAAGTGAATACATTGCAGATTCCCTTACCCTCAAGATCCTTGCTATAGGCCCATCTTGTATGTTAGACTGGAAAACAAATACCACATTCTAATAAAGTCACTTGAATTATCTCAAATTATTTTAATGGCTGACTTAGAGAATATATCTATAGAAAGATTTTTGTAAAGAATAATTGTGAAGTTCCAGAACTTATTACTCTGATCTGTATGTGACCGTTACTCAAATTTTAAACAGTAATATAGCTCACAATATCCTCAAGAGTGTCAGAAATCTGGTCACTGTGCTGAGCTGGACTTTGAGTGCAACCTGGTTAGACCCTAGGGAAAGAGTGAATATTAAAAGCACCATGCACTAAAAAAAAAGTCCACTGGGAGAGGAGCAACATTCTGTTCTGCCTGGATCGGAGCTCAGTGACCCAGATGTAGCAGAGTGACCTAAGAACTCCCAGACAATTCTCTAACTTCCAGAGTAAATGGCAGCTGGGACTTCATATTCAGAAAGTCATAGTTTACATGTGTGGAAAAATGCCAGAATGTTAGCAAATCATAAGGAATATAGGTATACTGAATGTCTTATACATATGTTTGAAAATTAAAATTTAAAACAAATTAATGTAGAGCACAAAAAGTAAGCATAATGTGTGTGTGTGTGTGGGTGTGTGTGTATATTTTATATATATATATATATAATAATGTGTTCATAACAATTTACCTCTGAGTTAGTCTTAGTATATTCTTAATATTTAAGAATTCTTTCAATCTGTTTATGACATATTCTCATGATATACAACTGAATGGAGTATATGTCAGAAAGCCATAAGTTGCTTCAAAGTGAAATTCAAAGAAAATAAAAGATCCCTCTTCATACTTTTATCCAAATAGTCAGGGTCTTTCTTCTTGTACTTATTATTGACTCTTTATTCAATACTAGAATTCTTCTCAACAAAGTATCTAAAAATCTCCAGACTTTTATTTAAAAAAGCAGTACTTCAAATATGATATTTCTTTTATTGCACAAAAAGAATCAATAAGAGTCAGCTCTTTAGGATTAGAAGATTCACCAAATACTGGAGGGATTTAAAGGATAGATTTTCTTCCATTCTGTCTGCCAGAAGGTCAGATTAAATTTGATGCCACACTTCTGTTTTTGTTGTTGTGGTTATCTTACAGCTTTCATGTAGTTGTACCTCAGAAGTGGAATTCCAAACAGCAAAGGGATCAGGGAAAAAAATCTTTCACAGGAGATCTAAAGGCTTCTATGAAGAAAGATTTCTCCCCACAATAAAAAATATAAAGTGACACTAGCAAAAGGGAGTCTTAGAAATTTTGGTTTTTGAGTTTTAAGCACCACAGGAAAAAATATTTTGTCAATCTTGATCTTAATTTAACAGGTAATATGCAGGTGGTATAGTAGGCATCACATATAAATAATATGTGGTGAACTACTTGTGGGTAATGAGGTCTCTCTCGACTACACTTGGGTTTGTAGCTTTCTAATTATATGCCAGAAATCACACACCTCAGTTGGAACTAATATTTGTTATTTTACTTATTATCACTGATAGTTAAGTAACTAAACCTTAAGGAGGAATTCACCTACATTTTTAAAAGTGAAATACAATTGTTATAGATTTTTTTTTTAATTTATAAAGACCAAGTAATGTATAATCAGATAATTTCCTGTTACAGGGTTTTATTTAGTGTTCAATTGACCACTTAGGAATTATATTTAGTGTGATATAAAAAGATTTCAACAACACGACTTAGATTTGACATAGTTTAAAACTTTATTTTTATAACAGCCATATGGCATGACTGTCCCTAGGGAAGTAGTTCTCTTTCTAATTCCTCTATAAATCACTATAGTTTAGTGATAATGAGATAATATTACTGTTCCAAGCACATTCAGCAAAAGTCAAGATGTCCTATTGACTCAAACAATAATACAATGGTATCTAGATTTGTCATTTGCCAAGGTCGACCTTGCTCTACACAACAGCAATGTTCTGAGTTCTTCATATAATGATAGCAAAATGTACCAGGGTTATTGTTTCCCTTGCCTCAAATCTCATGTGTCCAAAATGGAAGTGCTCTCTTTCTCTAAAAGTATTTCTTCTTCTGTAGCACAGTGACTAAGAACATGGATCCAGAACTACACTGCTGAATTAGAATTTGGCCCTGTCAAGAGCTAACCAAGTGACCTTGAGCAAATTAGTTAGCTTCTTTCCACTTCAATCTTTCATCCGTCAACCGGTAATGATGATATAAGCCACCTTGTAACCTTGTTATGAGAATTAAATTAGTTAATATATTTAAATCAGTTTGTTACCTAATGAATAATGGCTACACTGTCCATTTTGTTATTCAAGCCAGGAATCTTAGGGTCATTATATCTCTTTTACTTATGTAATCATGATCAAGTCTTACCCATTTTATTCTTTTCTTTTAAAAATCTATGAGATTTGTGTTTAAAACTTCTTTCCCCATTAACCTTAAACTTGGGCTATTGCAGTTGATGTCTCTGTGCCATCTTTTACATTCCTGGTAAAGTATTCATGGAATTTCCAAGTTTAAATCTGTTTACTGGTTCCCTGTTGATTGCTAAGGTGGTTGTCAAATTATTTGAAAACTCTTTACATCTCTATAAAAAGAAACATTTCATGGGAGTCCAATATATACAAAAAGATAAACATTGAAATCACCTAGTTGCAGTGGGAAGTGGGGATAGGATTCTTTCCATTAACTCTACATTTTTTGTCCTCTTGGTCTTAATACTAGGCTGTAGGCCTTGTAATCTTTGTACCTCTTCACATCCCCCCCCTCACTACTCTCCACAACTCATCTCACATCATCATATACTCTGTGAGTCCTTGAGTGGATTTGCAGTTCTATGTATAGTTTACATTATTTAATGCATACTTGCATTTCTACTACTTTATGACATTTACTCAATGCTTTCCTGTGTTGCTATTGTCTTTCCTTAACTGGACTCTGCACTGAAGAACATGCATTGAGTTTACTTTTGTATGTTCCTTGAAACTTCTGAAATACAATTTTGTACAGTAGTCGCTCCTTTTCTGTCGTTTTGCTTTCTGCAGTTTCAGTTGTCTACGCTCAACCACTGTCCATAAATAATATTACATGGCAAATTCCAGAAATAAACACCTGTTAAGCTTTAAACTGTTATCTATTCTGAGGAGCATAATAAAGCCTCGCGCCATTCTGCTGCATCCCACCTGGGACAGGAATCATTCCTTTGTCCAGCATATTCATGCTGCACATGATAACCACCTGTTTGTCGCTTAGTAGCCATTTCCCACATCAGCTGACCCAGTATTGTAGTGTTTGTGTTTAAGTACCCCTTACTTTACTTAATAATGGCCCCAAAATGCAAGAGTAGTGATTCTGGTCATTCAGATATGCCAAAGTGATGCTATAAAGTGCTTCCTTTCAGTGAAAAGGTGGGAGTTCAGTGCTATCCATGGTCTCAGGCATCCACTGAGGATCTTACAATGTGTCCCCTGGGAATACAAGGAGACTGCTGTACACAATAGATGCTTAATAATGTGTGAACAAGGGAGTAAGTATACTTCATGCCAAGAGCCATCCTCTTTTATTCCTCACAGCCTCTCTCATGTTTCTTAGCCAAAAAATGCCTTTCTAGAGTGGTTACCCACCTGACCTGCCCTTCATTCTTGGGCACTGAATTTATAGGAACTAACTTCAATCTAACATTAAACAGCTTAATACCTGGTGTATTAGCTTTCTATCACTGCTGTGAGAGATTACCACAAGCTTAGTTATAAATCTTTAGGTTAAAAGGCCAACACAAGGCTAAAGTCAAAGTGTCAGAAGGCTAAATCCTTCATGGAGGATCTAGGGCGGAGTCTATTTCTGCACTTTTTCTCTCGTCTAGAGGCCATCCACACCCGTTGGCTTGTGGCTCTTTCCCTCCATCTTGAACGCCAGCATTGGTGGGGAGTCCTCCCCAAATCTCACCGCTCTGATCTCTTCTGCCCACCTCTTCTATTTTGATAACTTTGGCCCATTGAGATAATCCAGGATACTCTCCTCATCCCGAACTCTTTAATTTAAGTGTACCTGCAAAGCTTCTTTTGTAACATAGATAAGATATTCACAGGTTCCAGGGGTTAGGACATAGATGTCTTTGGAGGTTACTATTTTCTTTACTACACCTGGGTTTATTTACTGGAATTACGTTGATGATAATATTTTGTATTCGCATAATATGTGTACCATTTTCAATTTCTTTTCTAGTTTTTTTAATATATGTAAACATTATTTGGCAAGATATTTTTCATGTAATTTTCCTTACACTGGTTTTACAAAATTTAATTTATATCTCTAACATCATATAGGTAATCTCAAATTTATATCTGAGTCTCCACTGTATCATAACTTGAAGGTGTAGCATATATTTTGCTCATTTCCAGTCAAATTAGTGAATGAAAAAAAAAACTGAGGTTCAAAGAGTTTATATGACTTACCCAAACCAGTGTTCAAAATTGTTGAAGCTATTGAACTCAAATCTTCTAAATTACCAACCAAAATTCTTTCCAATTACTCTAGTGATGACAATATACACGTACTAGTTGATCACATATCTTATCTTCTTCATAATGTTGTTATATGTATCATAAAAGGTATGCTTGTAAATATACTGGAAAATATGTAGCAATATGGATTGCATACCATTGTTGGGGTGATTTTTTATCCTCACTTGAAGATATGTTGTTATTGTTGTTGTGTTATTTTAGAGAGAGAGAGAGAGAGAAAGAAACATTGATGTGAGAGAGAAACATTGATCAGTTGCACCCCATCCATGCCTGGACCTGGGATGGAACCTACAACCAAGGTATGTGTCCTGACTGAGGATTGAACCTACAGTGTTTTTATGTACAGGATGATTCTCCAACCAATTTAGCCATCCATCCAGAGCTCTTGTGATAATTTTAATATACACTTTATAGAGTTAAAATTTTTCTCAGAAAGAAAATAAGGTGTTTGGCAAAGAAGGATATAGCAAAATCCTCAACGCAAAAATCATCCGTAGGTTGTTTCAGAATAAATCCTATTTTTATCAGCATTAAATGTACTGTATTGTTACATTTAGAAGTATTGTTACATTAAGAAGTAGTGTTATTTTAAGCATAAAATATCTGGTATAAATAAGTGAGTAATCAAGAAAATTGAGGAGTCAAAACTTTTATTCTGTTCTATCTAGTAATTTGGTGATGTGGAAAAAATAAATAATTTAATGTTGGGTAATGGTGTCTGAAGGGAGAATGTATATTGGAAAAATTGAGGATAAGATAATGTCAGTACCCTTACTGAAGCTGACAATTAGAAAGCAGGAAGCCTTTATATGAAGGATATTATTTGTATATGAAAAAAATTGCACATGTGTGTACACATCCCTGAATTCTGGGCTGAAGAAGCCATAATTTGAGGTGTAAAACTATGGAAATGCCTGGATTAAAATCACAAGGCCGTTGGTATTGGTGATTTATATATCACTTGGTGGAACCAAATACTGACTGCTTTATTTTGTCTCTGTTTCCATTTTAATCACTCAAAAAAAAATGGCACACTATGGAGAGGTGTGTGCTTTTTCTGAAGACAAATAAGACTAGCCTTCATTCTAGGAAGGAGTCTCTCTGGAGTTCTATTTAACCTTGTGTTTTTCATCAGGATGCTATTAGGGCCTAGGGTACAACAAATTGGGTATAATGACTCCAGGCTCTGCTGCTTACAGCAAGGAAATGCCTGTGTTAGCCTGTTGGGGAGGATAAAATGTCCTTGTCATTTAAATAAATGAAATAAAAGAAAAGACTAGAAAAGGAAAGAGAAATAATCCTCTTAATTTTGCATAATATGCCAATAAGACAGAATGATAGAGAAATATTCTAGAAATATTTCCAATCTTTTACACATGCATTCTCTGCCTGACTTTTATTGACTTTTCACCTTCAAGATTATTAAATTCTATTTAACTTGCTACCTAATTTTGCCAGTGCAAAAGAGTTCATTCTTAGATTTTCTGAGTGCCTAAAACTCTTAAGGAATATTGCATGTAATAAGTAAGAATATCTATTAAATATGTGTAATGAAAATCTATAGTTAAGTATGATACATAAAACATCTTTTTTTTCCCCTTTTGAAAGAAATAATCCAAGATTGACACAAAGTTGCTCCCCAAGGTTAACATTCAGGAAATTCTAACAGACTAACAGAGGACCCCATCAATGATAGTAGCCATAAGGATATTACTTTAATAGGATAACCATGATCGAAATGTCATTGTCTTAATAAGTTTAGAACAAACCAAGAAATTGCAAGCTTCATTCCTTCTATTTTTCACTTGTGCCTGGAGATGCCATAAAAATCTGTACAGATCTCTGGAGATCATTTTCAAGAAAAACTTAACACGGAGGGACACATATCAAGCAGAATTTAAGATCAGGAATGCAACTTTTATAAACTTAATAATGTCATCATTTGTTTGAAACCAAGTTGTTCAATTTCTGTTGCATAGATTTCATTCTGACCTTAATAAGAAAATAGCATATTCCTCTCTCTGCATGCGTTTTCTTCTCTGAAGCTATAATATAAAAAAACATAAATCAAAGTTGTTTTGACATATGAACAACACAATTTTGTAACAGGATAGAAATTTTTAAAAAAGACTGAATAGCTGATAAAAGATGAGTTGAACTAGAAGAATTGATGTTAGAGCTGAAGGCAGCGTTAGAGATTAGATGCTCATTGGCTTTTCAGCTAGCCTGGTGATCATTCTACATAAATGAAGTTTGTGATGTGTAATGAAAAGCTTTCTATCTTCACTGCAAGCAAATTAGCAGGTATTTTGTGGCAGGAATGTTAATGTTATCTTGCATTTGTTCCTGAGCAGGAACACATTAAGAGGTTTGAAAGAATTTCACTTTTATAACATCAGGTGCCGAAGGTATTAGAACAAGGTCACCTCTGTAAAGTAATGAGGGAAAATTAGGTTATAAACATGCAGTGCCTAAAAATATATTCCGTCTGCTCTGCAGAGTGAATGCAATATAAGATCGTCCCAAATTGCTAATTTTTCTTTACTCCTAATTGTACTCAGACCCTAAACTGAATCCAAAGAGTTAAATAATAAAGCAAGACAAGATAGAGGCTCATAATAGGCAACAAATCCAAATCAATTGTGTCTAAATATCTCTACATATACACAACCCTTTTTATAATTTATAAATCAGGACATTGGGAATGCTATGTGCAATATGCCTCAGAGGTCCACATTACCTTTTTGGGAGATATGCCATAGCAGAGAAGGGCAAATGAAAGAGAAAGATAAAACATTGCTTATTTTGGGTGATGTTAAAACATGAGAGAGTTGAGTGGTTGCTGGGAATACTATCAAGATAAAGTGGCAATAAAGTTCTTGAAAAGTGGGATGATAAGAACGTGCATGATCCTATTTCTTTAATGATTACATGTAAAGAGACAGGATAGGTAACAAGTATGCAGCAGGACCACCGGATCTGGATAATTGGGTCTCGGCCAGGATATCATCTTCTATGATGGACTATTAAGACACCAATGACATGAATTTCAAAATTTGAATGACATATTTCCAGCTTCTCCTGGACTAAAACCAGACATGCTGATATAGGTATTCATCCTATCCTAAATATTATTAACCCACTTGTCTAACTTCTTATCTCCTGGGCATGGTTTCTACATTATTATTCACCTCCACAACTAAATTAAAGCTTCTTGTGATCCACTTCATACTACCCAAGTATGGTGAGACTGTAGGGTGATTAAAATATAAGGAACCAACGCTGACCTCCATCTACAAAAATCCTTCAGAGTGATATGACAATTTAATTACTTAATTAAACAATTAACTTTAAGTAGAAAGGTGAAAGAAAGTGTGTGTGGAATAGGAGTTAATAAAATTTTGTTGAATTAAATATTCATTTTAGTAAGAATTTAAGTTTAATGAAAATGTGCTGCTGGTTATCATAGCCAGTTCTTGAAATCCATGGACCAGGGTCATTGTAGCCAGCCTGGAACTTGGTGTGTCTGGGATTTAGTAGATAAAAGTTGTTGGCCTAATGGAGACTTAAAGCATCTCATGTACACATTTTATTTTACAGGTAAAAATTCTGAACTTTGGAAAGAAAAAATGACTTCCCCAAATTCACAAGGTAATTGCTGGCAGTTATAAAGGACTTGAACCTATGTCTTTACATTCTTGTTGTTTTAAAAACAAAGCAAAACTAAATGAAACAAAAAAAACCCCCTATTTCTGTTATTGTCTAGTGCAGCATGCTTCTAAAAGCACTACTCAAGGTCAATTAAATTCAGAATCTTTGGGGTAGTGTATACCATGTATATTTTTATAGCTCTTCTCAAATAATATTGTATATGCAAATTCAAGACTGAGAAAAAGTCATTTGGAGATTCTATTAAAAAATGCTGCAATCTCTTTAGCCCAAGACTAGCGTAATTTTAAGAGGAAAAACATATCAGGGCCCATTTAACAATTAGCATAGAAAGTGCCCTGTGTATGTCTCCAATGTTTTTGACATTTATTCAGTTAACAGCAGGTCATGTATCAAGGAAAGAGCCAGTGTTAAGGTAAATGTAGACCTCATTTTTGAAGCACTCTTTAAAATGAGAAGTCTGGCAAGAAGAAAAATAAATCAATGTTTGTCTAAATGTTATAGAGTAATTTGGGAATTATTTGATCTCTCGTGATTAAAAGATCAGAAGATTAAAAAATAACCCTGAGGGTGTGCTTTAGGAATCATTCCCTCTGAAGATATATGGAAGATTTATGATTGAATTGAAATTATTTTTGATTGGAAATAACTCCAGCCCAGCAAGGTAGAAATGGTAGGAGGAACACTTTCAGAATATAGTCTTTATTCACATTCTAGAGGCTAACCATTTACCACTGAAAGAATAGAAACCATAATAAAGTAAAACAATAACTAATGGGAAGGTTAGCAATCAAACAAATAACTACTCTAACCAAGACATGTGAGGAATGGGATCAGACTACAAGGAAAATCAAGGTAGTGCTAGAACTCAAAGTCTTAGATCAGATTTAAATATGACAGAGGTTTGAAAAAGTTAAATAGCAAAAGAGATCATTTACAATCTAATGTTAAAATAGATGGTCAAGTATAAGGCACTTACATAGTCAAGTGAATGTTTAGAAAATAAGTATTTTGAGGGTTCAGAGGCAAAGAAAACAGAAGTTCACAAATGACTGTTCTAGAGAAAATCTAAATACATTAACATGGAGACTATAGATCCTTATTTATCTCTCTCATCTACTTTTTAAGTCTTATTGTTCAAAATTTCCCATTGAATGCAGTTCTTAATGCTGGATGTGAAAGAGTGAAAGGACATTAAATATTGAAATTGGAAATTGGCCACTCTGACCTAGCCCTTCCTAACCTTACACAAAAGAAAAGACGTACTTGTTTGCCTCTCTATTCATTATATTTACCAATATAATTTCCTTGACCCTTTTTTTTTTGACTAAAAACTTCCTAACTATATGAGATGACGGATGCTAACTAAGCTTATTATGATAATCATTTTATAATATATACAAGTCAAGCCATTATGCTGTATATTTTTAACTTATAGTGATGCATGTTAATTATATCTCAATAAAACTGGAAAAATATTTCCTCTGAAAGAAGAATAAATTATTGCAAACAGTTATAAATCTGATCATATTTTAGAAGTAGTTATTATTCAAAAGTTTCAGAATTTCAACTTTTAAAGAGGATTCCTATGGTGAATAGGAATGGTGAATAGTAAGAAATATAATGTGGTAGTATATTTATAGGCACGGCAATATATGGCTGTTTTCTTGCTTATTCATTTATGCAGTCTGTCCACAAAAGTGGGTTGAGCACAGTAAATAGGTACAACAGGCCCTTGAACAACATTATTTTTTATGACATTAAGTGAAGCTTATTGTACTACTATAAGCCAGGCATGACAATTGTTCTAGGGTAAAGGTGAAACTCTTTAGACTTGATTTCTCACTGAGCAAAGCAATAATATTATGACTGGGAAAAATATAGGCTCAAAACTAAAAACTATAAGTTATGCCATTATTGTCAGAGGAGAGCTTTAAAAAAATATTCAGCATCTTTCAAACCTTGTCCTCTTTTTGTTTCTTATTAGAGAAAATGGTAATCATCCATTTAGTTTAGTATGTCAGATATACAGAAAGCAACATTAATGTCCCATTGCACCTCAACCTTAATTCTTAGCCATTGGCAAGTTGTCCATAATCCATATTTAAATTTTCTTTCTATTCTTATGATTTAAGTCGATCTCATGTGTCTCCGAACAAGTTAAGCTGTTTTTCTCTCGCCTGCCTTTTTGTAGTAGCCACCTAACTAGTCTTCTTACATACACTTCAGTGAGACCATCCTTTCAAACCTCAAATCTGGTCATATCACCACTCTGCTTAAACTTTGTGAGGGAACAGTTTCTCTCTTTGCAGTGCATTATATCCCTAGCAACCAAGGCAGTGTCAGACACATAGAGGCTCAATAAATAATATCAACAAATAAATAAATGAGTTGTAAAGTTGGGGGAATATTTTAATAGATGAGTTTTCAAATATCACAAAACTTTACCCCAGCTGAGAGAGACTATTCTGCTCATCCTAGAGGATGCTGATCACACAAAAAGGCTTCAAGAACTTAGATAGCTGACAGAAAACCTATCAATGGCTTACCATGTGTCCTAAGAATTTATATTCATTAATTTTGCAAATATGTGAATTTGCAGATATATCTGTGAAGACTATATTTTCTACATAAACATTTATGCAAATTTTTATACCAAGTCGACCTAAAGGGAAATAATGAAAATTATGTCATAAAGAATGTCCTTGGTATAGTAAACCCCTTGTGAAACAAGAATGAAGTTTTTCTGTTTATAGTGTAGCAGTCATTTAAAGTTTTGGCTGTTTATATAAAATATCTCTTTCCCTCCCAAATAGTACCCAAACTTTCCTCAGTGAATCTCCCTTCTGCTACTGTCAGCCCTTTGATGGTTATTGATTCCCTTCCAATTTCAGGCATCAGGCAATGCGTTCTCTTGGCCAGAGTAGTTGTTTCAAAAAGGGGCACCTGACACAGTTTGAGCTCATGAGTCATAATCAGATATCTACTGGGAATATAGAACTTGAATTCAGGGGATATAAAGCTGAAACCGTTGCATCTACTTTGGCACCATGAAGGAATTCCTGTCAAAATGGAGCCAATACAAAGAACTGAGACCTAAGTGTCTGAGAGCGGTTAGGTCCTGGTGACATTATCTGAGGCCCAGGATCAAGGCAAGCCTCAAACCAGACTGTTCTGTATGTGAGCTAATAATGTCCTTTTTGAATAAACTACCTTGGGTTGATTTTCTGCCACTTGTAAACAAGAGAGCCCAAACTGATACTTATGGTATCACGTAACTTCCATATTCCCTGGGTGCCTGGGATGTAATGGTTCATCCTGGGCCCCTGGCTTCAGCCTTGAAATGTGAGAGAACGCCTTCTTGCCTGGGACAAGGCTTCCTAGTGAGCCTAGTTCAGATTGGCTAAAGAGGTATCTGAAGGCTGTAACCACAGAAATGAAACTAGCCTCTGTGTTATAGACTGTGCAGTAGGACTTACCTAGTTTCATTGATAATAGGCTGCACCTGTTACTAAGAAACGTATCATGGCCAAGGAGACTTTCAAAGTCAGCACCTTCACAAGATTAAAAAAAAAAAAGAAAAATCCAAACAGACAAAGCACAATTCTGATTTAAAAAATACCATTGACTTTATGACCTTTGTTGACTATACACTCAAGTTTGGGCCTCTGTGGACATTCAACAACTGTGTAAGAAACAGAAACAGATTTTAGGTGAAAGGATTTTAACATTTTACGATGTATTTTAGGTAAGAATCCAACCCCTCTTTCATTCTCAAATTTATTCTTTTCATTATTTCACTCACTGAATATTTTTTTTGTTCCTGTAGAGAAAGAGGGTCCTGCAGGGAGTAGTCCATATTGTGACATGAGGACCAGAAGAAGGTAAGAAATTGTATCACAGCTTCCTAGATAATCTTAGCCAGCTGCCTTTGATGCTCAAAATGGTGAAAAGATCAAGACAGCAGTTATGTGGCCATATTCACCTACAAGTGGTCATTTATATGTGAAATGGTGTCTAAAGAGGGCCCATTGATCAAAGGAATTTAGGACATGGGTGGATGAGGAGGAAACCTCTGGCTGGTAAAGAAGCAGAAGCCAGAACTTGGCTGTTTGTTGACTGCTCCATTGTGGTACGAATCTTTCTTAGACAGAGGCGTCCCTGCCCATACATCCTCCAGGCTGCTATGTGCATGATTGGCAAACCATGGATATGATCAGGGCAGTTCCCTACTCAAAGTGTTGGGCATTAATGGAATGATAGACACTATTGCTGCCCTCATGGGTCTTATTCTTAAAATATAAATGATAATTAAAAAGAACCTGAGCCATGGCCAAGTAAGAAAAGCAAGAAAAATGTGATATAAAATCACTAAAGTGGGTTTTCAGTTGAGAAATTTTTTATGAAAGTGGTTTGGTTTTAAAAAAGAGAAAGAGAAGTAAAGAAACGGACCTGGGAAATAGTATGGCTTGCCAGAGGGAGGAGTGGTAAGGGGAAGTGGGGGGGGTATAGGAGGGATAAATGGTGATGGAAGGAGACCGGACTTGGGGTGGTGAACACAGAATACAGTGAATAAATGATGTGCTATAGAATCGTGCTCCTGAAACCTGTATGATTTTGTTAACCAGTGTTGCCCCAATAAATTCCAAAACAAACAAATAAACTAACTAACTGTTACTTAAAGGAAAGGTAGGGATTAAATACCTTGAAAAGAGAGAAAAGCATTTCTGGTCGAATCCTTGCATAAACAAAGCTCTGGGGAAACAAGTAAAACACTTGTCAAATGGGGAAGGTAAGAAAAGAGTTTGTGAAATAATACCTCTTTACTGAGTCTCTAAAGAATCTTTTTATAAAGAAACACATACATGTTTTTCTGCTATAATTCAGCCTCATAACAATAATTTCTTGTAAGTAAATTACCTGAGGGAAAATATATGTTTTAATTCATTCTTGGATATTTTTAGAAATTAAAAAAAAATAGAGAGTTAACTTATCATTTTTGGTGTCTGCAAAACTTAGCATACCCATAGGAATTTCAATTATTCTATTAAATTACTCTATAATTGAACTAACATCTTCACTCTCAGTAAAACAGGTCTAATGTCCAAAGCAGTGTGTGAGCTATTGCTGATTGTCTTAATGGCTCCTATGTTTGCCTACATGCTCTTATACTAGTCTCCAACTAATTACTTTGTAAAGCACTTTGGGATAATTTGGTTGTGAGTAGTATTGTATAAAGCAAACACATTTCTTTTCTCAATCATTGGCTCATGTTGGGAGCTGAAGAACTAAAAGTGCTTTACTATTATTATTATCTGCATTAGCAGTAGATATTTTACATTAGTCATGAATGAATTTTCAGGCCCTTTTTTAGAATGATTTTTTAGAATATTTTCAGGTACAGGGGTCAAAGACCTTTCTAAGAAAGACAACTTGCAAGAACAAAGCATATCAAACAAACAAACAACAAACTTTCCACCTTATATAATTAATGGACATATTCCTGCTGAAATATCCATGACACAAAATATTCATTTCATAGTGGCGTTTTATTAATGAATATGAAATATTTTGTAAATATGTGTCCTTTTAATATCATTACATTATATGCAGCAGTCTTGTAAGGAAAGAAAAAGTCTTCCATCATAAAATAAATATGAACTAAGTAAATTTTCTGAAAATTATTTAAAAATTAATTATTACTGAACTGTGTCTCATCCTGTGCTTTCTTTAAGAATCAGTGGAAATGTTCCAGATTGATGCCAATCTCTTCACTGACAATCTTTTTTTCCACATGCTGGAAATGGGATTTAGAATGTGTGCCTAGAATTGGCTGTTATGCTCATACACAATGAAACACTTGTGTCCCTACAACTGTATGACATTTATGGAACCCATTCAGGTTCCAGGGCAGCCATGGTCTGCTACAATATTTTCTGTATGGCTGTTGCCTCGTAAAATTTGATGAAGGTCCTTTTACCACCTTTTCATTACTAATGTTCAATATTATGACTTTTACTTCAATTTACTGTGGAGAAATGATGATTCAGATTTGTAAGAAATACATGGAATGTTTCTTTGTCCATGTCTGAAAATAATCCTAGAGTTTGGGGAAATATTTAACTCCCTTAAAATTTTTGAGTGTTAAATTCATCACAATTTATTGATAAAGACTTGGTAATATTATCTTCCTGCAGACAAACCCAAGCTTCAAGTACTAAAGAAACAAGAGCAGAATGTAAATTGTGCTCTTTAAATGAAATGGCCATTAATTACACTCAGTGATCAAAATGCATATGCATATACATGTCTTCCTCATCTGGATGACAGATTTGAGAATCTCCATGCTCTGTGAGTCCATTTGGAGATGGAATTAACATTTTTGTTCCTTTGATAAACCACTAACTGCTTTAAATGAAGTTTAATGATCTTTAGTGAGTTATTAGTGGATTGTTCCATGGTGTAATGTTTAGATTAGTGAAATCTCATAACAGTATAGTAACTGTATCCAAAGGAATCTGGAAATTGATGAAAAAAAGAAAGTAGTTTCTTTATTCTTCCCAATGTGTCTCATTATATTCTTTTCTTTTTTAAATGTCCCTACTAGTAGTAAGAGAATACGAGCATATTATCTAAATTTCAAATGGGCTACTCCAAGTGAATTGTTTCAGGATATGTGCTTATGCTATTCCAGAGAATAATTATACAAAATTCTCGAGTGTCTTGTGTACTTGATGTTAAAAATCCCTTAAGGTTAAAAATTTTAAATGCAGTTTTATTTTATGAGGTTTTACATTTGTGGAGGTAAGGGAATTCTCAATGATGTTTCTCCTGCAGTGATCTGTATTTGGGCACATTACAAATATATAATAACTAGTACTGAGGGTCATTTATTGGCTTCAGATTGCAAACAAACCAACTGCTGACACCAGCCATGAGCAGTGTATATAGTTTGGAAATAAGGTGTCATCATGAGCCAGTAGAGTTATAATATATGTCACAATGAACTGCAGTCAGAGGGATTTACTTATAATGGCTGTGGTTTTCTTTGAATATCTTGATTTGGAAACATGAAATTTCAAGAGATATTTTTATTGCTATATAATGCTACAAATTTGGCTATTGATAAAAAACAAAACATACTATAAATTGGAGAGGAGAGTCAAAGTCAATGAATTAAAAGAGGAAGTCCAAGGATTCTTTCCTTAATTCATTATCCAATAGCCTAGAGACTAAACTGCAGTGCTGAGAGGCAGGTTGGGATTTTAACTCAGTATGCCAGTATGGCAAATGTCCAGACCATGATCACAAAACAGCTGTTTTCCTCCATAACAGGGTGAATTATAGTACACAGTGGAGCCAAGAAACCTCTTAGCATTTGTGCAAAAGGTTCTTCTGCCAGCCAGGGAGCATGCATCCGCAAGCATTGGCTTTGGAAGAGTTGGCATCTATTTAACTATCTGTCTGTGACACAAGTCTTTCCTATAAGAAGTTTTGTGAAGCTTTTCCTTAAGTATTTAAGATGGTGATGAAAAAGAGCATCATAAGTGAAAACATGGGTGGTATTTTCACAAAATGCCTTTATAAAGTACTGCTTGTTTCAGAATTCTTATTTATGTTATCTCAATGCAGTTCTGAAAGATATCATTAGTGCCTGCAATATTTTATATAGATTAGTATAATAAAATTAAAAAACTAGGAAACCATTAGCAGAGATCATTATCAAAGTCGTAAAATCTGGTGGCTACATAAAGTTGTATTTCATCTCTGAGAAGGAGACTTAATGACCTTCCAGAAATATTATGAAGATGCAGAGGTCATGCTGATCACATTCCAGAAACTTAAAAAAAAAATAGTCAAATTAAATAAGAGTTTTGGTTACTAATTGCAGCAAATTCCAAAGAATAGTTAAAATATAGACACAAATGTGAAGAAAATACTCCTTCTATATAGAAAAATCCATGAAGAAAAACTAAGAATCAAAGGAATCAAAGGTGGGCATGGTGTCTTTCCTTCTGGCAAAGTCTAGACTGAGAGCTACTGGAGCAGGGGCAATGGGCTGTATTTTATACCACGCTCACCGTAGCCAGTTTTACTTGACATTTAGAAGTATCTATATTTCTTTCTTATAACTTTTTTCATTTTGTGACATTGATAAGAAATCCCAAAACAAATACTCTACTAAAGGTAAAATGGACACAATAAACATTTTTCTTAATAGCCTTTTTCTCCTAAACTTATAATTCTCCGGGCCATCTGTGAAAATTTTCAAACACGTATATGTTGATTCCCACCCCCTGGACATTGTAAATCAGAAACTTTGGGATAGGGTGAGATTTCCATATTTTAAAAAGATCACAGAATTTTGAGAACTATGGCATTATATAATCCCAAAATTGCAAAGATATTGCATTTTCCTTAGAGAACTCAAGTTCCTTAAGGGTAAGAACTGGTTTTGTGTTCTAGAAGTTTGACCTCTGCAAGAATGTGTTGCAATTCCATTGAAGCCAAGCTACACACAGCAAAATGCAACTGCAGACAGCCTGGGGTCCCACTATCCTACATTTACTTTTAACCAAAATGCACTTTAAAACCAGCCTTGACTGCTCCACTGCACTCTCTCTGTTCTTCTGAGAGCCTGTTTACTTCAGTCTCTCAGTTCAGTGAATGAGTGATTTGCTTATCTTGGCTGGTCACTATATTTTCCTCCCGGAGTTATAGTATATTTTATCTTGCTTGACTAGATAATCTTTGCAATAATGTCTAGGTAATAGACTCCTTTGTTTAATGTTCATGGGTGCATATTAGAATCAAGGCCAAGACTTTTCACCTATTATTCATTACAGCACCTAGAACAGGTATAAGTGTAGTGACTTCAGTGGTGTTCCTCAAAATTTCATGTCCATCTAGAATCTCACAATGTGACTTTATTTTGAAATAAGATCTTTGAAGATATAATTAGTGAAGGATCTTAATATGAAATAATCCTGGATTTAGGGCAGGCTTTAAACCTGATGAGTGGTGATTTTATAAGAAGAGGAGAGGACACAGATATGGAGAAGATGAGGTGAGGACAGCAGCAGAGATTGGGGTGATGTGTCTGTAAGCTTACAATACTTTTCAAACAGTAAGTTGTGAATAATTAGCCTATATTTTAATGGTATTTGAGCAGTATTTTAACATATACTAAAATAAAATGTTACATAATTCAATATAATAGGAAATAGCAGTGTGTCACACATCTTTGAGACAAATGTGTGAAATCTTGGCTCAGGTATGTATGCACATGTGTGTGCAGAGTGTGTTGCAATGTGAAATTGTCTTACTTTGGGCAACAATGAAACAAAATACATTTGAAAGCTACTGGTCAGAGACATCTTACTCAAGTGATATACTGTGTTCATGAATTGAAAGAATATATGTTAAGATGTCACTTTTCCCAAACCAATATATAAATCAACACAATCCCACTCAAAATTTCAGCAGATTTTTTTAAATTAATTATTTTTTAAAAATACATTTGTCTCCACCTACCCCCACCACTTGCCCCTGACCCCTCCCCTTCTCCCTCCCTCAATCCCTCCCCACTTTGCTATGTGTTCCTTGTCTTGACCCTTCCCTTCCTTTTCCCTGCCCACCCCTCACTCCTTCCCTCTTGTCTCTGTTGGTTTCTTTTCTTTTCAGTGCTGCTGGTCTTATTTTCCTTGTATCTTTGTTTTGTTGGTTAGGTTCCACTTATAGGTGAGATCATATGGTATTCGTATTTCGCCCCCTGGCTTATTTTGCTTAGCATAATGCTTTCTAGTCCCATCCATGCTGTCTTGAAGTGTAGTAGCTCTTTTTTTCTTTCTCAGCAGATTTTTTGATAGATATTGACAAGCTGATAGTTAAAATGTATTTAGAAATGCCACAAATTTACAAAAGCCAAAATAATTTAGAAAAAGAACACATATAAAGGATTTAACCTATGTAGGAATTAGGTAATTCCGCCTATAACCATTTCCTCTCAGTAATCAAAAGAATGTGGTATTGAGAGTTTTTATTTTAAATGAATATTGATTTTTGTCAAATGCTTTTTTATACATATTGAAAATTTTATATATTTATCATAATTGTATAGGGAATTATATTGATTTTTAGAATGCTAAATCAACTTTGTATTCATGAGGTGTACCCCACATGGATTTAATGTACTATACTTTTGATAAAATGCTAGACTTAATTTGTTAAATTTTTTTATAAGGATTTTCACATCTGAGTTCATGAGGGATGTTGTAGTTTTTCTTTATTATTTTTGTCTGTGTTATTATCAGAGTAAAGCAGTACTCATAAAATGAGTTGAAAAGTTTTCCCTTTTCTGTTTTATGTTTTTGTGTAAGTTAGGTGTTAATTCCTCCTTAAATGATAGAGCCATGTTGTTCTGCAATTTTCTTTATGAGAAGATTTTAATTATGAATTTAAGTTTCATTAATAAATCTAGGTGTTATGTATATGTTGGTCTGCTTCTGGGATGACTATTCCATTCAGTTTTTCAGTTTGTCCATCTTTATACCAATGTCATAAGGTCTTACTATAGCTTTCTAAGAGTTTTTGACCTATAGCATTCTAAATTCTCAGTAGCAATCTTCTTCAGGAATCCCATGTGTATACCTGAATATTTGTATTTCCTGTGAATTTTAAAGTCATTTAATTTATTTTTCAAAAATAATTAATGAAATGTTTATTATTCATTTAACCTGTACTTTATTTTGTATAGATTTTTAACATTTTTAAGTGTTCTAATTCATGAATGTAGCACCTATCTCCATTTGTTCAGCTACTGTTGAATTTCTCTCAGTAACATTTTCTGTTTTTCATTGTTGAAGCAAATTACAACATGTATTAAATTTCTTTCTGGGTATTTAATATTTTTAGGATACTCATAAAAGTTTATTTTCTATTTGTTTATTGCTGGCATATAGTAATTTAAATTTTTTACATATTGAACTTATATTTTGCTATCTTGCACATTTTATCTTTAAAAAAATTTTATTCATACATTTCTTGGGCAGTTTTATTTATTTCTTTATAATTCTTATATTTTTTCATTTGCCTTTTTGAGTTGGTTAGTACTCCCAGGACAAATCTGATTATAAATGATGAAAGGCATTTCTTTCTCAGCAATTTTAGAAGGAATGCTGTCAGAAATTCTCCATTCTGTATGATATTTAATTATTGCTCAAATAATCTTGCCTAATTACATGTTTATAATTTTTGTTTTGTTCTAAATGGTACCTCTAAAATAAACTGCAGATATTTTCTCCCAAAAGAAAGGGTTATTCCTTTTATGTCTTGGGTAAACACGTACTGTCCTGGTCACCTCAGTCTGTTCAACGGTTAACATGAGAGGGAGTTGCAATGCAGTTTGGGTAAGACGGGCTCTATATCTGGATTGCTCCTGTATTTTTGTGTATTTTGATTTTGGGGCTCGGTGAATCTTAGCTCAGCTCTGATATGTTAGTATGATTCTGACCTTCAGAGATTTTAGTTAGATTTTTATCTTCTCACCCTATAGAGCTTCATCATTTGGACGTTTTGAAGTAAAAATTGACTGTGTGTTTCTGAAGTTGTCAATAGTATCACGCCATTCTCTATGAATGCCAAAATGATGGCTGCATTCCCTGCCCCCAACAATGGCCGCTGAGAGGACCAACCTTGGATTCCTAGCTTCAAACTGCACTCAGGATTGAAACACACTGCGTTATGCAAAGAAGCTGCAAACTCTGGGTCAGTCCAGCACCCCTTTTAGGGCTTTTTATCTCTTGCCTATTTTTTTTAGTTCTGTTTATTCTGACAGTTGTTTCCTGAGGATTCAAAGATTGGAGGATTTTTTATCCTGCCTTTTGAAAGCTTTCAATAGGGCACTTACAATGAATGAAACTAGCAGAGCTAGAAGTTGCTCTGGGTGAGTTAGTGACTGAGTAGTGAGCAGATGTGAAGGCCTAGCACATTATTCTATACTGCAGACTTTATAAACACTGTCCCACATGCCCTCCCCTGCTTTCTTCCAACAGGGTCAGTAATAGAACATCAAAACTATCAATGCTGCTCCATGAACAGGGATGTGGGCTGGATTGATTAGAAGTATTGAGAACAAACTGTCTGGATAAGGCATAGATCACCATAATGGTGGCTGTCAGGAGGGAGTGAGAGGTGGCCTGAGGACCGTAGGAATAAGAAATCAAGGTGGAGGCATAAAGGAACATAAAGGAGTGTCATGGCAGTGTGTTTTTAGCTATTGCATGTTGGAGAGTTGGCCAGATTAAGGAACTTTCGTGATACTCATTTTAAAAAGTGTTAACATGGAGAGGATGCAGAACTGAGGACTAAGCATTTTGACTTGAAAAATTTGTTTTGGTTTCAGTGACTCTATCTGGCACAAAGGACTCTCTCTGGCATGAATTGATGGAAGGAATAAAATTATGCTTTATATCATTATGACCTGAAAATATTTCCAAAGTACAGGGACAAGCTGGCTTCATAGTGTCACAAAAAGTTTTTACTAAAATGATAGTGACATGAACTCTTACCCTAACTCCCAAGGTCCTGTGTCCCTGTACAGGGCCTCAACAGAGAACTTGCAGCAATGTAGCCTAAAGACCATCAACTAGATCTCGGAAACTGTAGCACCCTCTGAATATGTAGCACTGGTGGGACAGGCACCACTGTGCTGACACAAATGAGTGGCTGACTGATTGGGAGGTAATCTGTGCACTCAAAATTGAGGTGCTGTGAGAAAGTATTTATTGCCAAGCCCTATAGATAATTGCTTCCAACAAAGAAGAAAATCTTCTGAACCACATACTTTTCCATTTCTTACAGGAAAATCAACTTCATTATAATCTTATGGGACCACCTTAGTAGATGTTTTATTGACTGAAACACTGTTATGTGGCATTTGACTGTAAGAAAAGTCAGAGTTGATATGTTTGAAATAGAGCCTAAAAAGACAATATTAAAGATTAATGAAACTAAAAACTGATTTTTGAAAACTATAGATAAAATAGCAAAACTTCAGCTAGATCAACCAAGAAAAAAGAGACCAGACTCAAATAAATAAAATTAGAAATAAAAGAGAAGACTTTAGAAATGACACCATGGAAATACAAAGGATCATAAGAAACTACTATGAACGATCAAATGCCAACAATTTGGACAGCCTATAAGAAATGGAGAAACCTTAGAAAACATCTAACCTAACAAGACTGAATCATAAAGAAACAGAAAATCTGAACAGATAAATTAGCAATAAGGAGATGGAATCAATTATCAAAAAATATCTCAACAAATTAAAATCTGAGATCAGATTGCTTGACAGGTTAATTCTACCATACATTTTAAGAACAATTTTTCTCAAACTCTTCCCAAGAAATTGAAGAGAAAGGAAGACTTCTGAACTTATTTTATGCGACCAGCATTACTTTGATACCAAAGCCAGACAAGGGCACCACAGGAAAAGAAAATCACATATCAATATCTCCAATGAACACAGATGTGAATATCTTCCACAAAATATTAGCACATTAATTGAAAAATATTTTTAAAGTATCATACAGCGTGATGAAGTAGGGTTTATCCAGGGATGCCAGGATGGTTCAAGATCTGCAAATCAGTCAATGTGATACACCACATTAACAAAATTAAAAATAAAATTTATATGATCATTTTAATAGATATGAAAAAAATCTGAAAAAATTCAACATTGTTTTAAATAAAACTCAACAAACTGGGTAAAGAGAATGAACCTCAAATAATAAAGGCCATATGTAACAAACCCATAGTAAACATACCCAATGATGAAAAGCTAAAAGCTTTTCCTATAAAATTGGGAATAACACAGGGATGTCCACTCCTATCACTTTTATTCAACATAGTAGTAGAAGTCCTGGCCAGTGCAATTAGGCAAGAAAAAGAAATAAAAAGCATGCAAATTGGATAGGAAAAAGTATAATCATCTCTATTTGAATCTGACATGATATATTTTTAAAAATCATCAAAACTGCACCGAAAGACTATTAGAACTAATAAGTGAATTCGGTAAAGATGTGGGATGAGAAATTTTTATTAAAAAGCCTCTTGTATTGCTATGCACCAACAGTAGAGTATCAGATTGGGAAGTTAAGAAAACAATCTGATTTACAATATTATGAAAAACAATAAAATATTTAACCAAGGATGTGAAAGATCTGTATGCTGAAAACTATGACATTGGTGAAAGTAATGGAAGAAGATGCAAATAAATGGAAAGATATCTGTGCTAATTAATATTGTTAAAAATGTTCATACTACCCAATAACCTAGAGATACAATGCTATTTTTATCAAAATTTCAATGACATTTTTCAAGGCATTAGGAAGAAATAACTCAAGTGTCTATGGAACCACAGAAGACCCCAAATAACCAAAGCAGTCTTTGTGAAAGAAGAACAAAGTTGGAGGCATCATTCTACCTGCTTTCAAATTATATTACATAGCTATAGTCATCAAAGCAGTATGATATTGGCATAAAACAGACATCAATGGAACATAATAGAGTCCACAAATAAACCCACTCATATATATGTCCAATTATTTTAGGACATTGGAGCCAAGAATATACAATGGGAAAAGACAGTCTCTTCAATAAATGTTGTTACAAAGCCTGGTTATCCACATGAAAAAAATGAAACTGGACCTTTTCCTACAGTATAACCCCAAATCAATTCAAAATGGATTAAATATTTGAACATAAAACCTTAAACTCTAAAACTTGTAGATGAAAACATGGGGTAAGTCCCTGACATCATTCTTAGCAATGACATTTTGGATTTGACATTAAAAGAAAAGGCAACAAAAGCAAAAATAAACAATCGGGACTATATCGAATCAAAAAGTTTCTGCTCAGCAAAAGACACCATCAACAATATGAAAAGGCAACCGATGGAATGGGAGGAAATATTTGCAAATTATATATCTGATAAGGGGTTAATATACAACTTAGTGGCAAAAAAAAAAATCCAATTTCAAAAAGGCAGAGGAACTGAATAGACATTATTCCAAACAGGACATACATAGGACAACAGGTACATGCAAGACAGGTACAGGTTCTGAAATGTGCTCAACATTACTAATTCGCAGGGAAATGAAGAACCAGTGTATTGCTCAGGACATTTTTGAAGAATACAATGTATCACTGCCATAGTTCTTTCTCTGACTGTGACAAAAAAACATTTCTGCCAAGGGAAAAGTACATTTATGTCCTCTCACAAGGCTCTCAGGTCTAGTACCTCATTATCTAAATCAAATGTATGTGGAGATAAGCAACCTTAGGTGCAGTTCTTTGATCACAAGGTTTCAGATAGTTTCTTTCGATCTGAAGATGTGGGAACTAAGACAAGTCACCTGTTTTATAGATCTGTAGATAGAATGGTGAGACAAATTTATAATAGGGAAACAAAAACAACCATTATATACCTTCCCTTTAAAAAAATGACATAACATTTGACTCTAAACTCTAGGGTCTTGGATTGGCCTTCTGAGTCTTCCTCTCTTTTCAATAGAAATAGCCTATGCATTGCACCTGAGTAAGTTTCCTCATATTGCTGTCTGCTCTTAGAAATTGAGGGACCAAAAACTTCATTTCACAGTATCTGTCCAATTTAAACCAAATTGGTGTTTTCCCCTCATACAATTACCTTTAAATTTCTGTGGTTTTCCTATGAATGTTACTATGATTCAATTTATTAGGCAAAAACTTTAGCCACAAATTTCATGGAGCTAAGCCTTTTTTTAAGTTGACAATGGGACACCATCTTTAAGATTCTTATAAGCAAATCCCATTTTTTAGTTGTAAACAATTTCATTTGGAGTTTATTTTTATTATTACATTATTGATTTTTCCACAGAGCATGTGAAATGAAGCATTTCAACCAAGATTCAGGTTCTAAAATAAAGAATTACAACTAAAAACTCATATAATATCAAATTATAAACTTTTATAGATTGCAGGAAAAAAACTATTTCTAAAATAAAACATTCTTTAAAAAAATTTTATAGATATTTTCAAGTAGTTCATAATTCATAATTATTGAGAGAATAGTATAACAAATCCACATGTACCAACTTAAACACTTAATGCTTAGGCATGACAAAGAGTTGAAAGTGTCTTGTAGCTGAGACATAAAGAAACTCCAGTCAAGCAGAGCTGATATATTCTTGTTTTTTTTTTAAAGGCCACATAATACAAAAGTTTTTGAAATATAAACAGAATACCCAGTATTTTTAATCATTTGTTAATATTCTTTTAGTTTAGTAAGGATCCTTTGTCAGTTGGGGGTTATAAAGTCATGCAGTATCATAATTTAATGAAATGACAGATAAAATTTTTGGTCAATTTTTAAACAAGATAGTTCTGACAGATAGTTACTTAGAAAATGGGATCACTTCAGAGTAAATCTCTTTAGCTTCCATTCTGTTTTAGACCATTATTATTTGCTTATTTCTTGATTATACCAATTATAAATTTTACAAGTTTATGTAATTGTTTTTATGGCCACAGAGGAAAATAAAAACATGCATAAGTAGCAAAATAAATGACTACCATTGTATTATGGGATGGTTATTGTATAATGATGCTTTGGGTGAGAGATTACAAATATGAGAAAAAGAAAGCTCATTATTTCCTGATTAGGTTCATGGACACCATTCTCTCCCCACCCCTTAACCCCCGCTTCATAAAGGAGGAACTCTGTACGGCATGCTTTTAACGTTTCTAGAGGACCTTTTACATGACTGAATATTTCTCTGAGACTCTGCCCTATGTCTTTCTGTGATCATAACCAATAATCTCACCTTTTCTCTCTGGATTGAATTTTGTTTGGAAACTCCTTTTTAATTTGAGAATATAGGATAAGCTGAAAATGGGAAGCAGTTTTGTGTTCAGGCACAACGAATCTTGGTTCCTTTTTTTATAAATTTTATTAAATTTATTGAGGTGAAATTGCTTAATAAAATTATATAAGTTTCAGGTGTACAGTTCTATAATACGTCCTCTGCATATTGCATTGTGTGTCACCACTCAATTCATGTCTCCTTCCATCACCATGTATCTGAACCCCCTTTACCCTTTTCAACCTCCCCCACTCTCTTGTCCCTCTGGTAACCACCATACTGTTAACCGTGTCCTGAGTTTTTGTTTGTCTTGTTTGTTTGTTGCTTTCAGTTTTATATCCCACATATCAGTGAAATCATACATTCTTGACTTTTTTGGTCTGATTTATTTTGTTTAACATGATATTCTCAAGATCTATCCATGTTGTCGCAAATGCCAGCATTTCATCTTTTCTTATTAGCTTCTTTATAGTCACCTATTTTTATTCCCTCACCTTTGCTAATAGACAGCTGGAAAGAGATCACCAGTGTCTCTAGCACTCTACCTTCACTGGATCCTTCAATTTATTAGCTGCATTTTCCACTATCTACATTACTATAGAAAAGAGTGCTGGTAAAATTGTCTGCATGACATAAAAGGCCCTATTCCTTCCAGTTTCTAATAATCCTTCCTTTCCTCTAAGTCCTCACCTACAAACTCCTTGAAGGCTGTTGGGTTTCCACTGGCAATCTCTTCACAGTCACTCTAACCCACCACCCACCTGTGAAGCCGCATGTTCTGAACTTTGTTTTAATGACGTTCTACTCCTAAGTAGCAGAATCTATTCTAGTTATCAATTTCTGCATAATTAGAAACCCTGTAATTACAGCCTCCAAGAAATGACAGCATTTGTTTTACACATGAATTTACATTTTGTCAGGGCTCAACAGGTCTTCTGTTTCACTCAGTGATATCTGGGCAGTTTAAAGGCTGGAGTCAGGAGAAGGCTTGTTCCTTTGCGTGTCTAGTGGTTGGTGATGTGTTTTTCTGGCACTTCAGCTAGGACCAAGCATCTACCTGTGTCCTAGGCTGTTTCATAATATGGAGAATATGTTTTAGTGATAAGCATCTTAAAGTGGGGAAGGGAAAATAGGTGTAAGTTGTATTACCAGTTATGACAGGGTCTTGAAAATCACAGTGCATCACTTCTGTCATATTCTGTACATTGAGGCAGCCACAAAGTGCAAGAAAAGGGTGAATGAACTCCACCTATTGATGATAAAAGGGTACATTCCTGGAAAAGTACATGAGCAAGGAAATATTACTGTAGCAATTTGTATTTTGAGAAAATACAATTTGTCTCACCCTCAGTGTGCCCATTGCTTATAATAGCTCCCTTACCTGTGTGGTAACTACTATACTGTTTTTATTTTTGTTCTCTTGTTTCTTTCTTTTTCATTTACCACACACATTATGTGCACTCTTAAAACATATTATTTACCTGTTTAAGATTTTAAATTTTATATGTTAAAGTATTCTTGATGTATCTTGACATTTGCTTTAGTAATTCAATATTTGTTTTGAGAGCATTCCAAGTTTATGGTGTAGTTGTAATTTATCCAGTTTTATAGTTCTAAAATGCTCATTTATACCAGTAACACAATTTAACTTATATTATTGATAAACATTTACATAATTTCCCTTTTTTTGCACTTATGAATAACATATGCATATTCTTTCACACATCTCCCAGGTACATATGAAAGCATTCTTCTAGGGTATAAATATATGAGTGAAATTGTTGGATCATAAATACATGTTCAAAGGTACTCGCTAATCACAACTTACTTTCCTTAGAGATGGCATTAATTTATGTGACTAGAGATGGTATTAATTTATGTAATTACAAATAGTGTAAAAGTTACTCTTTAGATCCATACCTGCCAATAAATCATAATGTCATACTCTTAATTTCTGCTAATCTGGTAGATTTGAGTGATATCTCATATTTATATTATCTGGTTAATGATGATTTTGAGTGCCTTTCTAAATATTATTTTCTAGCAGTTTGTTTATGCATCTCTTTTATATGTGTTTCTTATATATTCTTGGTATTTTTGTAATTGATAGATAAAAATTTAAAAAATATATTTTGTATATTACTTTTTTGTCCGTGTAAGTGTGATAAATATCTTTTGTTATTGAACTGTCTTTTCATTTTCTTTACTATGCTATTGATATATATAATTACATAATTCTAATTCCAAATTAATCTAATTAATCCTTTTTTATTGTTTGTGCTTATGATGTCTTTAAAAAAACAGTTTCTTGTCTCAAGCCCTTAAAGATATTGTCACATTGTATTTTCCCAAAGTTTTAAAGTCTTACTACATTTACCCATTTATCTGATGGGAGCTGATTTTTTAAAAATATGATGTTAGGAAAGTATGGTAGTTACTTTTATGTGTCAAATTGATTGGGCTAAAGGATGCCCAGATGCCTGGTAACGCTTTATTTCTGGACGTATCTGTGAGAGTGTTTATGGAAGCATTTGATTCAGTAGACCTAGTAAAGAGATATCCTCAGCAATGTGGCAGGGTATCATCCAATCTTCTGAAGGCCCAGATCAAACAAACAGGCAAGGTTAGGGCACATTTGTTCTCACTTCCTGAGTTAAAACATCCATCTTTTCCAGACATTGGACATGGAAACTCCTGGCTCTACGGCGTTTGGACTCAGTATAAATTATATCACCAGATTTTCTTGTTCTCAGCCTTATAGACAGCAACCATGTGAGCCAATTTCTATAATACATTTCTTCACATATAGATATGTTATTGATTCACTTTCTCTGGAATATCCTAATATAGAAAACATCCATATTCAGTTTTTTCCCTCCCAAGTGTTCTTAAAAAACATTCATGGAACAGCTTTGAGTACAGTATTTTTCTGTACAACCATTAGATTAAACATGTTAATTTGTATCATTCTCGTCATTTAAAAATTTACAGATTATTGAATTGATTAATCTATTAATTCCTAAAAAAGGTTAAAATCTCTCTCCCTAAAGGTTAGTTTCTCATTTTATGCTTTTAGTTTGGTTGCTTTTTGCTTTTTATATTTCAAAATTAAGTTATTAGGTACAACATTAAATTTGTTATAGCTTTCAAGTGAATTTAACCTTTCATCTAAATTGTATGTACTGTAGAAAACATCTCTCCCATATACATATATAAAAGTTTAAAATCCTCACTCATGACTATAAATATCACCTCTTTACAAATGACTCCTTCATCTGTATTCTAAATTCTGACCTCCCCCTAGAGATATGTTGCTGTAAAAATTTCAACAACTTGTGAGATGTTTTCATCATTCATTCCATTAGAATTTCAAATACAGTCTTCCCTTCAATTAAATAATCTTGTTCCTTCTTACATATGCTTCTCTATTTTTTGTTTTTTTTAATAGTGTCATTTTGTGCCAGATACCCATGCTTACAACATGACTTTTTCACTTTCCTTTGTCTTATATTTTTGTATGCAGTTTAGTTGTTATATACTGTTGATTCTACCTTTACAATGTAATTGTGATCAATTCATACACAAACCAACAGCAGCTGCAGGTTCTCGATACTCTCTTTTTGATCATTGCATATCAACCGGATTTTCCCACTTCTAGTATCAACTCCATCCTGTGTTTTTCATATATTAGCTCGCAGATCAAATTTTCTGAATAAATATTCATACTTTATAATGTCTATTTTTAAATGGTCTAATAACAGTTATTTCAAATACAGTATGTCTTCGGAACCTGATGGTCTTCTTGTACTGGATGCCTTCTACCTGTTTTCTGCACTACCCTGACCCACTCTCATTTTCACCTTGTTTTCGCCTGCAGCAAGAGGCTGAAGTGTCATGAACTACACTTACGTTCCACTTGCTCTTTATCCTTGCAGTCTTGGGCTGGCTGTGTTCTACTGAAAAAAGCCATAGCTCCCTTTTATGTGTTCTTCTCCACGCCATGTTCTCTTTCCAGTTTCCAGTAACAGTTTCTTCCCAGTACTCCTCCCAATATAAGGATAGAAGTACCCTCCTACCCCAACCCCCAATACTATCACAGGGGCATTACACATCTCTAGTGATTTTCTTACATGATATATTTATAGATAATTCCTTCATTAAGCTTCCTGTATTACACTACTTTTATTGTACCATGTTTTTCCTGACTAAAATTGCCAAGGCACTTGACACTTGACACTTACTACTAGATAAACTTGGGGAATTTGTTTAATGTTGAGTTTTATTTTGGCCATCTTATATGGGGACTAAATATCTAGAAAAGTTGTTGTGACATATATAATGCTCAATGAATAATATATTATTATTTATGAAAATAATTGAAACTCCTCAGCTTGGAATTAAAGACACATCAGAAGAGGAAGAAAGGCAAAAATATATTATCTTTTTCCACATAGCAGGCAGACAATTCTGAGACACGCTACACACATATCGAAAGATTTTCCAGTGGAATGGAGCCACAGCTGTCCATGGTAGAAACCAGCTCATTCAAGCACCCTTGAACGGGCTCTTCTCCTTTGCTTGTGTCACTATTGTTCTCCCACTCCTCTGTACTATTCATGTCCCCAAACAAATACTCAGTATTAGGATCCTTACTTTGAGCTCTTTTCTCAAGAGAATCTCTAGCTAACACAAAATTACTGGGATTAGTATTTGGGTATCAGGACTCTAATCACCAGCACATAGTGTCTGAGAATTGCTAGAACTAATATTTTAAACTCTACTACAAAAAGTATTTCTTGTTCTTTAAACTTTATCACCAACGTTTTATCAATATTTATCACTTACTTTTGGAACCAGAAGAAAATAAAAGCTGTAGATGTCTATATGTAGCAGTACTGACTCTGTGATAAGGATAAAAATATATAAAACTCGGTGGGAGACTATAGTAAATAAATTGTGAAATAGTTTGGTATTGGATGTTACTGTTTAATTCTGTTGATATAAACATAGTTGTTTCATTTGGAGATATCTAATTTGTGGTGGTATCACATCAGTTTTATATGATTTCATTTATTATGTGATACATTTTTTTATTGCTGTATAAATTTTTATACACAAAAAGCAGAGTACTCTAAATCAGAGCAAGAAATCCATAATAAAATATTACTCTTCTCAGAAGTTATACCTCATTTTTTCTAGTTTTCACTGGATTATGCTCTAATATGCATTCCGTGTAATTTAACAAATATTTACAAAGAGAGGGTACAGTGTAACTGAATGCTCCTACTTCAATAGTTCTTAATGTCTGAACTCAATAGCTGGTTTGTGAAGACTGAGCATCTGATCTTTTTTATAAAATATAAAATACAAGAAAAATGTAAAGCTCCAATAGGTCAAGGCCCAGTTTTCTTAAAATCTGGTGATGCAGTAACAATAGAATATCACTGTAACACAGAAAAAAACTTCTTTTACAATATCAAGTAGAATACAAGGATTTATATATTTCCCTCTCCAGCCTAATTGTTGAAATGCTCTGGAATCCTCCAGTATGGCAAATATCCCATTCAGCACATACTGATTTCTCACAAAACCATTAATGTATGCACATACGCAACTAAACATTCATTGAGAAACTATGTTTATTTACTCAGTTGTAGCCTTTTTGTATGTGTCTTTTTTCTCTTCTTGGTTGCTGGTTCAATAGTAAATCAGAGTGCAAGCAATCAGTAGTCTTTCCTACTGGTCTTCAGAACAGTGATTACCTCTCGAGGAGAAATGAAAATGTGATGGCTGGGAAAATAATGATTCAGTATTATCTGTAATACTTATTTTGTTTAAAAAATCTGAAGCAAATTTGGTAGAAGTTAATGTTCAAAAATTTAGCTTTGGGTATATGATGAGTATACATTAAGATATAAGCTAATTATGTGACAAATGAGTCCCAAATACAGAAGCTAAAAAGAAGGGAGAAGCTTATTTTCACTATACTTCATGACAGTGTAAAGGCAGACAGTTCTGCTTCACAAAGTCAAGAGGAAATCAGGCTTCCTTCTATTCTTCCAAGAGGAAAATAAGCTCCAACAACATCCAAATGGGTGTTTGCCTGAATTGTGTTGTTGGAGCATAGCGCATCAGCAATAGTTCTGTCTCTAGCCTGTGGGAAGCAAACTAGAGAGGCAGTGGAAAGTAGACAATTTTCTTTCAGGGTAATGATGTGGAGATTGTACATATCACTTCTCATATTCCATTCGCAAGGCTAAGTCCTTTTCCACATTCAGTGAGTGCAAGGAAACTATAAAATACAATTTTTAACTGAGCAGCTATGTGTACTGCTAAAGCTCTGAAAACAGGAGTTGGTTTCTATTAAAAAAAGAAAGGAGGTCAGAATAAAATCTAGAGGTTACTGCCTAATGCATAACTATTACATTGTTATTATGTTATATTATATGTTATACATTTCTCTCTGTTTTTCATGTTTGAAATTTAAAACTTGAAAACAAAAGAAAATAATTTGTTAATCATTTTGAGAGTGTGAATGAGTTTACTAAGAACCAATCTTGCCATCCAATATATTTTGTGTTTGTTGCTTTTTATTACTAAGATGATATAAGGAGTTAACAGTGTAGACATAATATATCTGATTTTTCATGAGGCATTAAACAAATTCTACTGCAATGTATTTTTTAAAATATGGAAGAGTGTAGACTGACTGAATTATGGGTTGATGTATTAAGAGCTAATGAATTACCACTCCCAAGTAAGTTGTTACTAGATCATGGTGAATCTAGAGGGCAGTTATTGGTAGTACTTTAGAGTTTCATCTTGAATTATTCAATAAATGTTGCAAGAGGTGAGGATAAAAAAGGCAAAGTTTTCTTTGAAAAGACAAATAAATGTTTGTGAAATTATATTTAGAAACATGAATTTAGGAAATTCCAGTTATTGATTCTACCTTGCTGTTGAGTTGAATAGAGACCAGGACTGTGATTCAGAACAAATGTGTATTATTACTATTTATTTGATCTGTGGAAAATTATTCTAATAACTTTAACACTTCTTTGACTCAGTCAAATCATTGTAAGGTAGAGATCATTAATGATTCTTAATTTTTAATAAAAATCAAAAGATGTTTTTATAATACAATTTTAAAAACAGTTTTAGATTGTTCAGAATAACAATAGATGTTTTATAGTTTTGCTTTCTCATTTCAAGATGCCAAATATGTAAATAAAACCTCTCAGAATTATAGGATTATCCTATAATTTCAGATATTGTTGTAGAAAAGGAGACACATCTCTAGCAATTCACATAAACTAGTCAGTAAAAGAAAGTAAAGAACAAAGGGTATTAAATCCATTAACACTGGGCTTTTTCCCCTAACAAGCTAAACACATACACACATGATGCACTTCAGACCTCTCATTGAAATTCAGATTTGAATAGTAAACAGTATAGAACAAACCAATGAAATCCATTCAGAGCAGAGAAAAACAAATAAACAAAACACCAGGCTCCAGCATTGTCAAAACTGTACTGCCGAGTTAAGAAGTCAGGGAAGAAAATTAAATTTCTCTAACACATGAATTAAATGAATAAAAACTCAATAAGAAGACAGAAGAAAAGTAACCCAGAATTCTTAAGCCAACCCTAAATTTTCCGTATAAAAGGGGGAGACAGTGTTCATCCGCAATTTTTATTTATTAATTCAAAAGACATTTGTTAAGCAACTACCAATGACTAGAAATAGCATTGGGACATTTGAAATACAGAGCTCCCTCTAATATGCAGCTCCTATTTTACTGGAAATGCAAATATATAAACAAATACAATGGGACAGAGTTTTTGATAAAGGATAAAGTACATAGGAAGCAATTTTTAGAAGTACCTAATCCATTCTGGGAGGCCTTGGGCAAGATTCTTGAAAGAGGTGACATCTATGTTAAATTGTGAAAGCGAAGAATGCATTGTTAGTCAGGTGAAGTGGTATAAGGTCATCAAGCAGGAAAAAAGTGCACAGACAGGAGGTGACAGCTGGGACCAGCTCAAGATGCAAAACTGAAATAATTCAATATGGTCAAAGCAGAGGATGGAAGCCTAGCAAGAACCCATAGATCATGATGTATATTATTCCGAGTACAGTGAAGTTGACGGCAAGTCCGGGGCATTTAAGGATCTTTAGCAGGGAATTGATCTTTTCAGATAATGCAGTGGTCACCATGTTGGAACAACTGAAATGAGGATTGCCCAGGAATTGCATGTAAATCTTACTTAGAATAAAAATAATATTAAGTAGAGGAGATGAAAGCTGTATTTTGGTACTACCTATGTTTTGATAATATGTATAATGTGAAGTTGGAAATCAAGGTGTTCATATGTATGGGTACTGCTAATACAGACGGTGAGGTGACGGAAAACATGGCACAATACTTCAAATTAGTAATCTTTTTTTCTAGGCCATCACCACCAGAAAAATAGCAATTCCACACATAAAATTTTGTGAAGTCATAACTGGTATCTATCAATCTAGAATAGTATTAAGGTTAATATGACACCAACTTGATTATGGGCAACTTGTTTACTGAGATAGATGTAGAGTATTGGTAACCTTACTACTGGGCCGATGTTATTAGATATACAAATACAACCTGCTCTTCCTATAAATTAGGTAAACTTCATGGTGCAGCCTACTCGTGCCTGTTTTGGGGCCAGTGATCTACAATGATAAGGATTTTGCAAATGTTGCTTTGGAATCTTGAATAAACGTTTCTGACCACCATATCTATGACAAGATTTTTGTTGTTAGAGCTGATTACTGATACTGCATGGATACCTCTAATATAAATTATGTTTAAAGACATTTTTTCAAAGAACTAGAAATAAACAACAAAAAAGTGCACAAAATAGTCTGTAAATTCATCTCAGCTTACTGAATTGCTTACAAGTCTATATCTTTCTCCCACATGAAGATCTTCACATGTGCCTTTCATTGTGCCTGGCCCACTTGCCTTCATCTCCTCTTCCCCTACCTGCATAATTATCCCAGGAAGCTTTGTTTTATCATCCAAGGCACAGTCAGATGCTTTTTCCGTCTCCCCTGTCTTCTGATTGGACTTGTTTCTCCCCCTTCTTTAGACCATGAACTTCTTAAGGCTTGTCCAGTGTTAAAGAAAGAATAACTAGAACATGCATGTGTTTGAATTTGATTAAAATATATATCCATTTATAATCAAGAATTGCCAGCAATGTTTCTCCTTTCCATGGTATTTGTCAAAGAAAAAACACAATTTGTCAACGTCTCAAAAACATGATGAGTGACTCAAATCCCAGACACTCTAACTACTGTTTCAGTAGTTTTAAGAAATATTTCTGTGCTTTGAAAGAAACATGCCAGATGAAATACACTATGGTTGACCAAAATATTTCAGAGAAATGATTTTAATTATTAGAATTCCTTGTTCTTCTTCCATCCACAAAAGATACACAAACTATTTTTGTTTAAGGCCTTATTATAATGATTTGAAGTGTTATCTGCCAACCTTTCTGGTTCTGTCTATACAGGACAGAGATCCATAGTGAAGCATCCTTTGTCTCTTCATTACCTGATAGGCTTCATGGTCTATACCTCAGAGATTGGGCTAAATCACATGGAACCTAAAACATACACTGAATTCTCCCTTTTAAGGGGCACTATATATTTTATTGTCATTTGTTTGCTTGTTTTAATTTTAGCTGTTGCTATTCTCTACATAATTTCCAGTGTTAACCTACTATTTTCAGTATTTTTGTGGCTATGCTATATAGATTTGATATTCAAAATAAGAGATACACAGCTTGCCTATCTTATAGAAAGAATTTAAGGAAAGCCTGATAGTCATACTCTAAAATTGCTGGTGGAAATCATTTAAATAGATGGTTTGCTTTCATAGCTCTATGGATTTTAAGAAATAAATCTCCGCTAAATGTGATACTATCTTTTCTTGGTCAGATGAAGGTATGTCTAGAAAGGATTTTTTGTGGAATAAAAGAGACTATGTTTCCTTTTTAGAAAGGGCCATTTTTTTTTCTTTTCAAGCATTTCTTTCTTTCTTTTTTTTTTAAATACATTTGTCTCTGCCTCCCCCCGCCACCACTTTCCCTTGCCCCCTCTCTCCTTCCCTCCCTCAGCTCTTCCCCTTTGGTTTTGTCCATGAGTCCTTGCTATATGTTCCTTGACTTTCCCCTTCCCTTCCCTTTCCCTGCCCCCACTCCCTCCTTCCCTCTTGTCTCTGTTGATTTCTTTTCCTTTCAGTGTTGATGGTCATATTTTCCTTGCATCTTTGTATTGCTGGTTAGGTTCCGCTTATAGGTGAGATCATATGGTATTTGTCTTTCGCCCCCTGGCTTATTTTGCTTAGCATAATGCTCTCCAGTTCCATCCATGCTGTTGCGAAGTTTAGTAGTTCTTTTTTTCTTTCTGCTGCGTAGTATTCCATTGTGTATATGTACCATGACTTTTTGATCCAATCATCTACTGATGGGCATTTAAGTTGCTTCCAACACTTGGCTATTGTAAATTGTGCTGCTATGAACATTGGGGTGCATAGGTTCTTTTGTATTGGCGTTTTGGTGTTCTTAGGGTATAGTCCCAGCAGGGGAATCACTGGATCAAAAGGAAGTTCCATTTTCAGCTTTTTGAGGGAATTCCACACTGCTTTCCACAGTGGCTGCACCAGTCTGCATTCCCATCAACAGTGGACTAGGGTTCCCTTTTCTCCACAGCCTCTCCAGCACCTGTTCTTTGTTGATCTGTTTATGATGGCCATTCTGACCGGTGTGAGGTGGTACCTCATGGTGGTTTTGATCTGCATTTCTCTGATGGCTAGTGATGCTGAGCATCCTTTCAAATGCCTCTAGGCCCTCTGTATCTCCTCCTTGGAAAAGCATCTGCCCAGGTCCTTTGACCATTTTTTGATTGGATCGTTTGTCTTCTTGGAGTGGAGTCAGGTGAGTTCTTTAGATATCTTGGAGATCAAACCTCTATCTGATGTATCATTAGCGAATATATTTTCCCAAATGGTTGGCTCCCTTTTCATTTTGTTGATGTTTTCTTTCGCCGTGCAGAAGCTTCTTATTTTGATGAGGTCCCACTTGTTTATTCTTTCCTTTATGTCCCTTGCTTTAGGAGACATATCAGTGAAAAAATTGCTGCGTGGGATATCTGAGAGTTTCCTGCCAATGTTCTCCTCTGGGACTTTTATGGTGTTGCGACTTATATTTAAGTCTTTTATCCATCTTGAGTTTATTTTTGTGTATGGTGTCAGCTGATGATCCAATTTCAATTTTTTGCATATAGCCATCCAGCTCTTTATATGGAACCATAAACGACCCCGAATAGCTGCAGCAATTTGGAGAAAGAAACACAAAGTAGGAGGGATCACAATACCGGACATCAAACTCTACTACAAAACCACTATACTCAAAACAATCTGGTACTGGCACAAGAACAGACCCATAGACCAGTGGAACAGAATAGAAAGCCCAGAAATAAGCCCAGGTCTGTATGGACGTCTAATATTTGACAAACGGGGCAGAAGCATAAAATGGAGCAATAATAGCCTCTTCAATAAAAAGGACTATTTTTAAATCAGCTTACAACCATTTTTAAAACTTCTGCCTAGAGTGTGCTGACATAGGAGCACAGGATATGTACATCGTTGCTAAGTGAGATTATCGAGTTGCCCCCATGCAATACTGACTTTCATGATTGCAAGCATTTTGGAGCAAGCTGAGTACTTTTTCATGAAAATATAGTTAATTCAGAATCATTAGCACTGGTTATCTCACACCATTTTATAAGCTTTATGCATATTTGCCATATTTTTCATTCCAATCAGTAATATCCAGATTTTCCCGTTGAGCTTACCACTTCACCATCCCTAATTATATAACTTTAAAAAAAAGGCTAAAAGTAAGCGAAGAAAAGAAAGTAGGCATTTAAGTGAAATAAAATCCGAGTATCCTGCAATCTTAAAGTCATATAAAAATGCCAACATGGATTTTGAGAACGAATTATTTGTTTCCTTTGCATGCAATGACTGGTAGCTTGTAAATATCTCTATTCCCCATGTATCCCCATCCTTCTGGAAAAATTGCCCTAGGTATTTGGATATGTGGGAATTTGAGGAGCTTAACCACAGATAGAATATTCCCTCCTATAGCATCTCTTGCATGCACTTACTTAGCACAATCTTACATGTGCTAAGTGATGCAGTGCCTTATGTCAAAGGATAATAATACAAATTTAGAGCTGAGCAGAGATATAATTTAAATAAGCAATCAAATTTAGTATTTTTTAAGGAAAAGAGAATCATGCTTCTGTCTAAAAACTAGTTCATCATGAAAAATGTGGGCTTTTTTACTTTACTCACATAAACAAATTTTATCATTCATAATAAAATATGCAGAAAATATATGATGAGAGCTGGTCCATTTTGAAAGAGCAATAAATAACCTAACATTGTGCAATAAAAAATGAGGACAGTTCATCAGGAAGAGGTACTTTCAAAGACATATTGTGGAGGGGGAAAACCAAAACAAAACAAAAAAAAAAAAACAAGCTTGTTTTCTACAGCCACTTCACATGCTACAGACTAATTTATTATTATATTATTTCCCTCTAGAATTTTGAAATAGTATGGTTGAAAAAGATATTATACTTATCGGGTGTTCGGAATCCTTAAATTTTCAGTGCTTTGCATTTTCAATTTTTTATATACTAAGAGGAATAAAATGTTCCAAGCTCTCTCCTTATTTTTATTTCTGTTCAGAGATGCTGCAGAAGCTGTTAGAAAGAGGATTATCCAAACATTTGTTGAATTTAAACCATGTGTACGGATAAAGAGATATATAATTCAAGAGGAAAGAACAATACCTCCTGTATGAATGTGTTTTTATCACTATAACTAATTCTATGCAATTATTATTATGCAGATGAGTTAGAATCAACTAAATATTGTGAGCTTCTAGCACATCATAATTAAATAAACACACTGTCCTTTGTGTTTCCAGGAAAGTGGCTGTGGAACTGCAGCCTTTGGCAGTTCTCCAGGGCTGGGAGGCATCTGTGGCAGGGTATTTTGTTCTCTGATGAATGAAAACTACATTTGACAAATGGTCTCACACTCTGAAATGTGAGGGGAAGAAAAATGGTATGGGTTAGTGTGCATTAGTTCAAATTAGTTCTTTGTTAAGCATTGATATGTTATTCCAGCAATATTTTCTTAACTATCCCAACTGTATAAGGAGGCACATGTTTATGATTGTTACACCCCATCTTGGGATATAACAAGAACACATTGCAAGAGCATGTCCAGATCAAAAGCATTTACTTGTGTATGAAGGTGCAACAATTGGGACAAAGTGTGAAGTCAGATAAAAAGAGATGAAGGTGGGACTGTGTTGGAAGTAGGAGGCAGGCTATAGTGTGGGGACAATTTTGTAGGGAAAGAACAGATTGATTTCCAAAGAGAGGCCAAGAATGTGACCAAAACATGTCAGTCTTCAGAGAGAAGGGAAGAGAGAACATTTTGAATAATGACCAAATAAACACATTAATGCAAGGCTGTTTGCTGTTTCTCAGTGATTTATGTAAGGAAACCTAAAATGCAACACAAATACAATAAGAATAACCCTAAGTACAGGGAATGGTAAATCCTCCACCTATTCTTCAATCTTCTTGCAACTTTGGTAATTTGTTCATTATTTAGAAGAGTTTCTTGACTTTGGTGATATTGATATTTTGGGCAAGATAATTCCTTTTTTGTGAGGGGCTACTCCATGTACTGTAGGATGAATAGTAGCATCTGTGGTGTCTACTCACTAGATGCCAGTAGCACACTCCCTAGTTTGAAAACAAAAAAACTCTGCAGACATTGCTGAATGTTCCCGGAAGATAACTGCACTCTCAGTTTCAGCTGACTCTTTATCTGTCTCAAATACGACGCCTTTCCTAAGACGAAAAGGCTTAAGGGCTTGTACGTCAGCTAATTGGTGATACTTCCATAGAGATGAGTCTTGAGCCTGTGTTCAACTCCACAGGAATCAAGACTCCAACCTGTGCTTCATTTTTTTTTTTCAAGTGGACGTCTCCAGAATTCCTTATGCCTGTGTTTCTACACTGTTAATCTGAAAACTATTCCACCATTCTGGTAAACAGATCACTCTCTTAGTCTTATCAGGTATTCTTTTTTCTTTCTTTCTCTTCAGGAATATAGTAGCTTTATTTATTTACTTATTTATTATTTTTTTGCCCTTATACTCCAATCTAATAGCCACCATTTAGATATTTAAAATGAATTTAGCTGACATTGCTGGTTTGTTTACCTAAAATTCAAAATAGGACATGTATTTCACAGGTACGACTGTGAGTAGAGTGCTATGCTTTCTCCAATAAGAAATACGGAGAGTTTTATTGTCAAGGGTCCAGTGAGGAATGAGGATATTTACATTTAGCCTGGCCAAGGCAAAGTCATAAAGCATTCAAGCAGAGATAGCATTAGGGTTTAAATACACCTTTTTGGAACTAGAAGTAAAAATATTTAACTTATTTATTAAGACAGATATACAGGAAGTAGCTTTTCACACAATTTTCCTGCAGTAGTGTTTTTGTTAGAAGGACTAGTGGGGAACCATATATGTGTTTTCATCATGAGCCCTAAACTTTATCATCTACAATTATTCCTTCTGTCCACTGAATGTACACTTTTTGAAACAACACCTGTTGGTCAAAGTAGATCTTCAGGGCATTTGTTGCCTAATTTAAAAAAGAATAGGTACAAGAAAAGGTTTGTTTCACATATTTTATCAGATTTATTGGTGTTTGTGTAAAACATCCAATAGGTTTCAAAACAACCATTGATACCACCTTATTTCCCCTGTATGTTCTATTCATGTCTCCCTCTCTACTTTGCTCTCCACTCACAATCAACTTCGTACTTAACTGAGTAATCAGATATAATAAAATGTGTAATCTCTTCATTTTCCCATCATAAAATTCTCAACTCACCTGCACCAGTAACCACTTACATTGTCTGGTTTTCCCTCTCTTAAATTGGATAAAGTATCCCTCTTCCAATTAAATGTGTCAGGTGTACCCTGAATTCCACCTTGTCAAAACATCACCTCTAGAATTACTCACCTCTCTCCTCTGCCTCTAGGGAGGTAAGGACAGCCTGAACTAAGATAATCTGTGGCATCACAAACAGTGCATGGATGAGAGATGTGGTGAACATCAGTAGGAATTAATTGCTCTCATTTGAAAAATAAAGTATACAGTGAAGATTGTAGCACATTTTTAAAAAAACAAATACAGAGATATGTAGATTGTACTGTAGGAAATAAGAGGAAGGACATTAATTGTAAGATTTTTGACTGATTCGCACAGTTGAAAATTGTTCCCTAACTTTCCCAGGTGGAGTATGGAGAAGCAGTTGTGCTGTTACTATGCACTTACGAGTTTTCTAACACATCCATAAATATTACAAGAATGTTATTTTTTAAATATATATATTATTGATTATACTATTACAGTTGTCCCATTTTTTCCTCCCCTTTATCCCCCTCCACCCTGCACCTCCCCTCCCTCCAGCATCCCCCCTTCCTTAGTTCATGTCCATGGTTTGTACATATAAGTTCTTTGGCTTCTCCATTTCCTATACTATTCTTAGCCTCCCCCTGTCTATTTTGTGCCTACAAATTATGCTTCTTATTCCCTATACCTTTCCACCTATTCTCCCCCTCCCCCCTCCCCACTGATAACTCTGTATGTGATCTCCATTTCTGTGATTCTGTTCCTGTTCAGTTGTTTGCTTAGATTTTGTTTTTGTTTTTTAGGTTCAGTTGATAGTTGTGAGTCTGTTGTCATTTTACTCTTTCTAGTTTTGATCTTCCTTTTCTTAGATAAGTCCCTTTAACATTTCATATAATAAGGGCTTGGTGAGGATGAACTCTTTTAACTACTTTATCTGTGTATTCTAAATGATAGCTTTGCCAGATAGAGTCATCTTGGGTGTAGATCCTTGCCTTTCATGACTTTGAATACTTCTTTCCAGCCCCTTCTTGCCTGTAAGATTTCTTTTGAGATATCAGCTGATAGTCTTATGGGAACTCCTTTATAGGTAATTCTCCTTTTCTCTTGCTTATTTTAAGACTCACTCCTTATCTTTAATCTTGGATAATTTAATTATGATGTGCCTTGGTGTGTTTCTTCTTGGATCCAACTTCCTTGGTACTCTCTGAGTGTCCTGGACTTGCATGTCTAGCTCCTTCACCAGATTGGGGAAGTTTTCCTTCATTATTTTTTCAAATACGTTTTCAATTTCTTGCTCTTCCTCTTCTCCTTCCTGTATCCCTATGATTCGAATGTTGGAACATTTAAAGTTGTCCCAGAGCTTCATCAGCCTCTCCTCATTTTTTTTTTTTTTTTGAATTCTTGTTTCTTCATTCTGTTCTGGTTGGATGTTTATTTCTTCTTTTTGTTCCAAATCATTGGTTTGAGTCCCAGTTTCCTTCCCTTCATTGTTGGTTCCCTGCATATTTTCCTTTCTTTCAATTTGCATAGGCTTCATTTTTTCCTTAATTTTGCAACCATATTCAATCATTTTTTGAGCATCCTGATTATCAGTGTTTTGAACTCTACGTCTGATAGGCTGACTCTCTCCTCATTGCTTAGTTCTTTTTCTGGAGTTTTAATCTGTCCTTTCATTTGGGCCATATTTCTTTGTTTCTGTGCACCTATTGCATTGTAAGGGTCAGAGCCTTAGGTAGTCACCAGGGCAGGGCAACCCACTTCTCTGTGTTGTGGCTCTGTATGTTGCAGAGGGGTCAAAGAGGGAACAATATGTCTTGCTTGGCTCTCACCCCACTTTCCATCACTTCTCTCTCTTCCCACAAGTGGATTGCACCCTATCGGCTGCTAATTCCCAGGTGGGTGGGCTTATGTATGTTCTAGGATCCCATGGGCCTATCCAATGGACTCTCCCATTAGACTGGGAGTTTCTCCTCCTGCTGCTGCAACTTCTATAGGTGTTGAGGCTTTAGTTTTCCATGCTGGAACCCTGAGCTGCATGGTCTGCCTTTCTCCCCCGTTGTTCCTCCCAGTTTATCTGCCTGTGAATGTGGGATATTCTGGTCTGCTAGCTGCCACTTCCCTGGCTTGGCCCACTAGCCGCCAACCTGTCAGGAATCCTCTCTGCCCAGGCTTCCCACTTCGGCCCCTCCTATCAGTCTGGATAAATGTTTCTTCTTCAACTCCTTGATTGTCAGACTTCCACACAGTTTGATTTTATGGCAGTTCTGGTTGTGTTTTGTTTTTAAATTGGTTGTTATCCTTCTTTTTGTTGTGTGAGGAATCGAAGCATATCTACCTATGCCTCCACCTTGGCTGGAAATCCCCTGATGTTATTTCTTTAAAAGTCTTTTTACCAGTCTTACCTTTGGCAGAATGTCTTTCATATTCTAGTTAAAATTTTGCTCTATGGATAACAGTGATTCATATATTTGCCTTGCTAATGGAGTCTTAGTGTTTTTCTCTTTATGGTGGTGGTGGTTCTAGTTTGTTGTGTTATGTTACCATGATGAGGACCTTGGAAGGAGAAATATTTTTTTAAAGTATAAGATGATCACATATGTTTGTAATTAAATTTCACATGTCTCAATGATTATTAATTCTTCCATTATAGAGCTTGATAATATTTTTTCCTCTCCTTATTGAATTTATTATATGAAGATATTAGACTTGTTTTCCATTTTCTTAGAGCTTTTTGTTGTTGTTGGGATAGAATTCACTTATCACTACATAACTTTTATTTAAGAAATTCAAAGTGGGTTTAATCTACTGGGTTCTCTGAAATTGATAGTTAGCTATGATCTCTTCTGATTTGAAGCATATAAATGGAACTTAAATCTGTTGGTTTCTACCAATTGTCAATGTCTATAGATTGAACAAGATTGAGGATATAACATTGCTTCTACATACACAAATGCACACACAAGATTATAAATTTTTACAAATTAAGAATGTCACAAAATGATGGAATTGACAATGGAGTACTTCTTAATAATATAATTATCTGTGTTCAGTTGTACCTAATGGGCTTGGAAAAGTGCAGTGGCAAAGGACCAATGAAAGACGTCAATGGAGGCAAACCAAAAATATTGTAATAAGTTAGTAGTGTAAAAAAATATCTAAAAATTCAGAATCTGCCCCTAAATGACCTATTTCTGTGGTTGAAAGGGCATATATTAGTTTCCTGGGACAGTATTGGTTTAAAATTGTATATGCATTTCTCTCACGAGCAGTGTCATATCAAATTATTGTCTGAGGTTTTGATTTAGAATATATACCTACTTTATCTCAAATGAACTCAAACTCAAATTTTAAATGTTTCTGTAATCAAACATGTTCTGAGTCTACATTTTAAACAATTAGAGGTAATTAAACACTTTAATAAAGCCCCCAAAATGTGGTGAACACACTCTATTTCTTACATTTCCTTATGCTATAACATCCATGTATGTTGTTCTCAATCTGAAACTTGAATATAAAACTGTGAACAATTCTCTCTGTAAAAATTATAGAAAAAAGTGAAATGAGTTGAGATATTCAAAATTCTTAAAGGAATGGGACAAGCTCTTAGGCTGGTCTAGAGTAGCAATCATCACATCATGGATAACAAAGTTTTATAGGTCTTATACTGCTTCCTAAACCTTTTTCTAAGCTTTTTACCTGTCCTTCACCTGTATGTTTAGGAAACTTACACATATTTATATATTTATATATAAATATGATTTATTATTTTTGAAGCCCTGAATGGTTCCAGTTTTGAAGCCCTGGGTTGTTTTAGTTTTTAAAATTAACTTCAATTTCTCTTTGAAACTTTTACAGTAATGAAGTGATCATTTGTGTCTTTGTAAACCTATGTTTTGTCTTAAATTTTGGCTTTTGGTTTGACACAGAAATTTCCTGGAATTAATCTCTAAACTATGAATCCCTTGAAAGTTTCCTCAAATACAGTGAATTATAACAATAATTTCAAATTATGCCACAACTCTAAATTTTCCAGTACTACAAACTATCAATTTAGTTATAATCACTTAAGAATTGCTGGAGTAATATGTTGAAAGAATCACATCTTTTAAATAACTGTATTTATTAAAATAAGGTAAATTTAATGTTTTAGTTTTTTTCTAACTCCTAAAAGATTTAGGGACTGTGGTTCTTGGTACTGATTGTTATGCAGAGTAAATCCTTGCACCACCAACTCCACATATAAAAAGTATCAACAATGGAAATCTTATTCATCTCCATTCTCAGTCTTCCTGTTAAAGTAGCATATGTTGCCCTTACAGTTTACCAAGCAAGGATTTTCACATATACCTATTGGTCTCAGGAATGCAACAAAAGAGAGGTTGACATGAAGCAGTGACATAGCAATGAAAAAATATAGATTTTTGTTTTTTTTATTTTTAAAACATGCTTATTCTATTACAGTTTTCTCAGTTTTTCCCCCTTTGCCCTCCTCCACTCATCCCACCCCATCCCGCCCCCGCCCCAGTCAATTCCCACTTTGTTGTCCGTGTCCATGGGGCGTTCACATGTGTTATTTGTCTAGTCCCTTCTCCTTCTGTCCACCAGGAAGACAATGGTGGAGAGAAAATATAGATTTTGTTTCCATAATCATCACTTGCTCATTTTGTCACTCAGGCATCACTCCTTCTCTATGACCCTGAGCTTTTCTATCCACAGAGTGCCTTGTTTAAAACAACATATCCAGGGGCTCCTCAGGAAATAGTGAAAGATGATAAACAGTAATGGTAAATCTGCCCTTAGTTATTGACTCCAGAATATGCTGTGTGATTGAATAAACAAAAGACTTTGAATTTAAGGATGAGGTTTTTTTTTCCCCAAGAAGTAGTCAGTATATTATTCTCTGTTTAATTATGAGTTGGACATAGAAGAAAATATACTCAGAGACAGTGGACATCTATATCTTTCTCTTCTGTGCTTACCATTTAAACTAGTCTTCATTCTCTTTTGCTGTTTCCTATGTTCTGTAAGAACAAGGCTTACGGAGAACAGCAAATGCAAAGTAAAATATACTGTAAATTTTCCTATATTGTAGAGTTATTCTGAAATTGTCTTTCTCTAATAATATTTTTGAACTTTTGTATAATTTTTATTTAATTTCTTTTCAGGTGTACTTTAAATGTGACACTATTTTACGAGTGTTTTTATTTATTTGTTTGTTTATTTTTGGCATTGATCTTTTGGATTACAAAATAGTGTTCTAAATGGCTTGAAAAGAAGAATACATCTTTCCCAAACAAGAACTAAGTTCATAATTTATTAATGTGATTGGTTTTTTCAGAAGTAAAGTTATTTTAAAGATAAGTTGCTAGGCAAGCCATTAAACATAGCACTTCTCTGAAATTTAGTCACATTTTAAAATAAATGTATTGACTTCAAAATTGTGAAAAGATTTAAATCTCTATTAAAGTAACCATCTGTAGAATTAAAAAAAATAACTGTTATTTTGCTGTTTTATGTGAAGCAATTCAATCTTTATATTCTCAGGTTATCAAGATAATGGTTTCCATCTTTTTAATTTATCTTGAATCTTACCTTTTATAAAGGAATTTATTATTTTCACAATAGTAGGGGAGACTCATTCTTTACCAAAATATAAGTATCTGATATTTATTGATATAAACATTAATTCCAGTTATTATTTCTCAGTATCTATGAAAAATAATTACCTCTCTATTCCACTGCCTTTTCCTTTTTGTTTTGTTTGATGCTAACTTTTGAATTTGGCATAGAATATGTTTTCTCATTTTAAAATCCATTTTGATGTTTCTTTATGGACTGCTATTACTTGTAAACAGAAACAGCATGTTGCAAGAATATTCAGCAGATAGTGAAAAGATCTGAAAGTCTTCCTTGAAAAGTCAATAGCTGAACTCAAAAATAGTTATATCCTGCATGTTACAAACATTTTTCCTATTTCTACTATACCTGAGAGAAGGTTTCATTTTATATGCATAGAACAAAGTGTATTTTATGCATTAAACCAACTTTATGACAGCAGTGATCTTTGTGGGCCTGAAAAAATCAATAAAATATTTATAAGAAAAAATAGCTACTGAGAACATGCAGTCCTGGTTATTATCCCAAGTTATAAGCAATGGCTTCAGCCATCTTCCAGTTGCAAAATACAATTTATTACTATAAAATCTTCTTCATCACAGAGCTGAGCTCTTTCCAAATTGATACAGGTTATTGCCCTGTGAGGAAGTAATGCCCATCTCCACTCAGAGCTCAAACGGTTAATGTTCAGCACTTGGGACCAATTTGGCTGACATTAAAGAGCCCCTGGAGTGGTAATGGCTCTTCTCTGGTGATCTTTCTCTCACTGCCCTTAAGTTCTAGAATGCCAGTAGTGCTTCAAATCTGAATTTATTTTGTCATTGGGTTTAATGCACCCCGTTGAATATTTAGATGAATCACTTTTCCATCAAACAAATTTGTCTTCTGAATATCAAGCACTTAAAAATAATGCTGATAAATAGGCAATGGATAAAACTGTGTTCTGCTTGATCAGAGTTTTTATGTTTTCCACTTATCCTGGAACCAAAAAGATTTGACTACTTCTTCAAGTCTATTTCGGACTTGACAAAAATGTAGTAGAAGCTGGAATATATAGACAAGATGGACATATTGACCTTGACTTTGCATGGCTGGGTTTGCATGACTGTCATGTATGGTCATACAGCCAGGCACTGCCTGCCTGTAAAGAACACTGGTCGCTTCTAGTTTGGGGGCAGGCTGCCCCCGTATTTGGATGGTGCACAGCACAGCTGGCACAACAGTACCTAGAGGCACTGGGATAGATAGATATGAAGCATGTAAAGAATTTGAGTAAATAGTCATTCTAAAGTTGCATAAAGTTTTAATAGACAATTCAATGAGTAAATCAGATGCTTGCCTGCTTTGAATTGTCGTCTTTTCTCAACGGCACCTGATCTTAGACTACAAAGCCCAGAATTGACTAGAGTTCCTCTAGTTCAGACTCCTTACTATATAAGAGTAAACTAAAACTCCTACTCATCGAGGATATGAACAAAGCCATATGGCTTGTTCATGATTGTCAAGGCTAGATCTAAAATCCAAGTCTATAGATTTTCTTTCCAGTGATAGGTTTTCAGAACTTTTTGCTAAATTTCTTTAGCTTATTAATATATTAACAGCCACCTCTCACCTGAAGATTATAAAAGACATCACAGGGAAGTGACCTGACAATAATAGAGTCATGGTTTCAGTCTCTTTTCAAGTTCATTTTGCTATAGGGATTCCATAATTTTGATCTTGGCTTGTTAACCTCATTAGCATTGATTCTCAACACCTGTGCCTGTGGTTAGTTGGGGACCTAGGGTATGTGACTTCTTTGTACCAGAATCCACCACCAGTAATCATTTCTCTCATGACCTAATAGAATATGAAGAGCCAGAAATAGTGAATCCAGAAGCAGGCATGGATGTTGAACAGGTTATTATAAAGATTTCCTATACATATATATTTCATAACACTTCATGCTACAGAGGTTTTGGACAATAGACGAAAGAATGGCAAAGTTAATTACTTCCTTTTTCTCTTTTTCCTAGTGAGGTTGATGGGGCTTTGTTTACTTTCCTAATGAGATGGTGATTTACATGTTCTAGAGAACCACTTACTCTTTGCCCTTAGTTGCATGAATTCAACCTTGCAAATCTGAATCCAAGGCATGCATGAGTCCAGAGCAGACCTGTGCAACTAGGCAAATCTTTTTACTATTGCTCTTCCTTGGAATGGTAATCCACATGCCGGGATTTGAAATGAGTTTAATACACATTTTCTTGATTAATGGAAAATGGCATAGTGTAGGAGACTGAAGCAGTTCATGCTTTGCCTGATTAATTAATAAGGGACTCTCTCTTCTCAGCTTCGACTCATTATGCTAATGAAGAGTCATCAATTAAGGCTTTCCCTTGATTATTGAATCTGTCAGGTAGCACTCAGTGGAAATGCTGTATTTCTTTGCTGTCTGGGTGGAATTTCCATTACAGGTTTTTATGAACTGCTTCTTCCATTAGCTGCTGTTTACTCTAGTTTCTCATAATTGTATCTTTCTTGACCTTAAGTTGGGTGACTGTGGAAAGCCTGGAATGAACTGGAAAATGTATATGGGTTAAGAAAAGTGTGATAACAGAAATACGGAGTCCAGCACAAATAATGTCCCTTTTTGATTGCAAAACCTTTTATTACACAATCAAAAGCATGTAATTCTTTAACAGAACAATATCACACTCAAGACACCATATGACATTTTAGATGAAATGTTCAAATTAAAACTATAAATTATTTCACTCATATTAATACCCTACCAACCACACTCAAGAAGGTGCTACTTCTTCTGGATTCTGAATACACACCATTCTTCATTTGGAACTCATTTATAATTATTAATGATATAGTAAAAAAAGAATGAATGAAAAATATGTTGAACTTTCTGAAGCAAGTCTTTGGCATTGTCATTAGATTAGATAAACAGATAAGAAATAAATAATCATTAATCATTTCTCATGCTACTATTCAAATTAAGCTTTAAGAGGAAGGGTTTTTCCTCAAGGAAATATCATGAAAACAAAAGAGTACACATTTAAATGTTTTATTCTTCTTCAGGTAAAGTTCTAATTTGTTTATAATTATTACTTGGATTTGGATCCACTTAAAGGTGTCTACATCTTCTGGGTTAGGTTTAGGAAATGGACATCTTTTTATATGTCTTAATGGCTTTTGCCCTTCAGCACTGTGTATGAGTCTTTGGTATGAATCAATTTTTGTCCACTCATGTTGCCTAATCCACTCATTAGGAAACACCTTACTTTAAGGTTAGTTAGTACTAGTTAATGACAGATTGGTCTCTCATATGAGGTCTCTCAAGAAAAAGTCCAGCTATTGTTAATATAACGATAATAGTTTGTGCAACATCGACATACCCTGGCAGCCACGGAGAGTGGACTGAAATGCACATGCATGAACAAGGATGACTTCACTGTACTAGTTGGTGGGGGTTGTAGATGCTGTTGAGTGATCATGTGTACTGTGTGGCCACTGCATTCAAAATTACTGAGTGAGTAGAGTAGTAAATCTGCATCAAATTTTGCATTAAGCTTGAACATTTCTCTGCGGAAACTATTCAAATATTTCAGGAACCCTCAGCTATGGGGAACTGGTGACTGGCAGCTTCATCAGGGCAATGTGCCTGCTCAGGCATCATGTCTTGTGCAGAGTTTTTAGTGAAACATCAAGTCTCCCAGGTGATTCAGCCCCACTACAGCTGAGATTTAGCAACCTGTTACTTCTGGCTTTTCCTAAAACTAAAATCATCTTTAAAAGGGAAGAGATTCAGACCATTGTTGAGATTCAGGAAAATATGATGGGGCAGCTGATAGAGGTTGAGAGAACTATATGAGGTCCCAAGGTGCCTACTTTGTAGGAGGCTGAGGTGTCATTGTCCTATGTGCAATGTTTCTTATATCTTGTTCAATAAATGTCTCTATTTCTCATATTCCGTGGCTGGATATCTACTGGACAGACCTTGTATACATGTTGTAAGTAGTAGAAGACCTGAGTACGGCACTCTTAACACTTATCCTGACCCCATTTTGGTAACTGATATCTGGGGAAGCAAAAATAATGAATTTGTTTAATTTTCTCATTTCACTTCATCTAAAGTAAAAGTTTTATGGTGCATCCTTGAGCATAAGAAATAAATATCTTTCACTTTTTTACCTAGTAGAGTTCTCTGTTTAATTAATCCATTAAAGTCTGTTTCTCTAACTGTAGAATGAGGAAGTAATATTTATTCATGGCTACTTTTCTGGAGAATTCGAATGTAAATAAATGGAAAAGTAAATGGGATACTCCACTACTTGCTTTTAGGAAACACTTTTATATTCTGGTGCTGGGAGTTTTAAAATTAGAGGATGGTATTTGATAGAGCTCATTGCTGAGGGTAGTGATGCTTAGTTACCTCTATCATTTATACTAAAGTTTATTTATTTCTCTTTTTAGAAAACACTCTTTTTCTCTGCTTTTAAGAATAATGTTTCCAATTCAATGGAACTCTAGACGTGTTGAGTCTTCATGTCACACCTTTAACTCTTTCTCAGTGTCCCAAACCTATAATAGCATTGAGGAAAGACTGATTCATACAGAGAACTAAGAATGCTGCTGAGCAGAGGCAGTACTGACTGCCTTAACATGGATCATCTCTATTACGTTCTCAGGAATGTCTTGGTGAGAATAAGTCTAAACCTAAGGATGGACTAGTAGGAATATGGTAGTCATCAGAGTTCGGTCCTGACATTGTAGAAATGCTACTCCTTTAGAGGATCAGCTACAAGCAGCAGGTTCTCCACATGCAGGCCTGCACAATGGCAACCACTCAGCCCTCGTAGCCAGTATTTTGTTTGATAGTCATGCTTGTATTTGCAAGAAAGAGTATGGAAAAATGGTAGGATAAACTGTAAAACAGAAAATGATGAAAGATCAAATCATTCAGATAAAGATAAAATGGCTTAGGCCCTATAAATTACAATGTGTGCATTGTCATCCTTTTAAATTTCTAATTGTTTCATTTTGTGTTTATATAACCATTATAACTGGGTAGGATGAGATTGGCTATAATATTTTTTTAGAATCAAATTACTCTGCATAGTTTTTTTTCTATTTAATAATTAAACTTTAATTTTTATTGTAGTAAATAACCTATTTCCAATTTTTCAACAAAGAATACATGTTCTTACATTCATTAAACTGGAAGTTATAGAACTGTTTATTTATAACACTGCAGTGTTCGTTGAGTGAGAGAAATGAGTATCATAGGTTTGAGGATATGAGATATGATTCTGTTATTAATAACTAAAGTCATGGTGGGTGTATAACATAATATTGTTGTGTTATGCTTGGTTTGAAATACAGAATAAATGTGTGATTAATTTTAATTATTTCTAGCAAAATAATTTCAGGGCCTGAATATATATGGAGTATACAGATCAACAGATAAATATTTTTCAGATGGATGATGATATGTGTTTAGTTAGTCACCAACAGTGAAACAAAAGGAAATATTATATAATCAGTTTAACAGACACATATTGCAAGCCAGCACTTTGTCATATTGGATGTCAATAGGTCACTTATTACTCTAATAAATTTTTTTGTTGATAAGAATTGAGCATTATGAGAGACACAGCATAGAGAGGTATTTAAATGAATACACAGATGCTGGAGCCAAAATGCTGGGTGTGAAACATAGCCCTTGTCCTTCCTGGCTGTGTGAACATGAGTAATCTATTTAACCTTTCCATGCTTCATTTTCCTCTTCCATAATAAAGTAATGCCTGCCCCATTCAGTTGTTGTGATGATTAAATGAATTAACAGATGGAAAGTTCCTAGAAGCATCTTAGCACTGATTTAATGCTATAAAAACATTTGCTATTATAATATAGGGCAAAATATTATATTGACAATTTTAACTAAATTTGAGAATCAGATAGAGGGGTATTTGTATTCTCTCTCTGGGGATACATTTATTATTTTTTTGTTTTTGTTTCTGGGTACATAATGACATTACTGAGCTTCAATTTTTCTTATCTTTAAACAGGTATACTGATAGGATGTACCTTATGTTTTGTGAAGATTAAATAAGGTAAGTTCTGATAAATAATCAATGCTTAATAAATATAATCATTTTTCATGTGTATTTAAAAATTGGATACCATTGCCATACTGATATAGTATATTGTACTTGGCCATATTTAGATATATTAAAATCTCCTTATTATAGATGGATAGGCTAGAAAGAGATAATGTAATATATTCCAGATTCAGTATATAAAATACATGGTTGAGCATCTACTTTTCAGTCCAGTGTTCTTTTCTCTTGCCACAACAAAAATCTTGAATTATATCAGAAAAATAAATACGAAAACCTGAATAGAAATGAACTATGTAGACACAGAAAATCCTTCCTAATGTTAAAAGACATGATTTTCTTAAATAGGAAAGTAACATTGCCTTTTGACTGATGTAATTATATCTAAGTTACAAAGTGATGAGAAATTAGAACATTATTGAAACAAACATTTACTCCATTTTCTGCCCCTTTTTGGCCAAATGCATATTATTCTATGAAATAAAATATAAAACCTCACAGCCTAATTTTAATTTCATAATCACCATTAACAAAATATGTATAAGCAAAGAGACAGTAACCAGGGAAAAGCATATATTTGTTCAAAAAAGGAAGAAGTATTTCTTCTAAATTTATAAAATGCAAATTATGAAATGACTGTACCTTCATTGTTTACTGTTGCTCTCTCCTTTGAACATATTTTATTTTTCCCTTGCCTACTTTTATATTTTCATATATATTTGGTTCCTCATGGGTTATGCAACCACTTTGGAGAAATTCAGAACTGAGTTAGAGATGACTACCTGCCCACCTGCCTACCAGTTTTTTGCTGGATGCAAAACTTAGATTATATTTTCAACTTCCTCTGTAGATTGATGTGACCACATAATCAAGCATTCTCTGAAGCAATGTGAGAGAAAGTGCTGTGTGCATTCTGGGCCCATCCTATAAAAATCACCCAAGAGCACGCCTTAATGCTTTTCTCGCCTTTCATTCTCCCCGAGCAGCAACTCCTAGAGTGCCCCTGTCCTACCCTCCAAGCTTTGTTATTGACTTTAAATGCTTCTAGGTAGTTACATGAGAATAATACTCTCTTGAATTATAGTATATTTAGTTCCGTTGTCTATAGTTCAGCTCATCCTAACCAGTAAAAAAAATGATATAGAAGTGCAGTGTTGCTGAAAAGGTTAAAATGTGATGTAAATTTTTTCTGTAACAACAAAAACAAATGAAAGTGACACTATATGGTGAGAAAAAAATAAATACAGCAAGTTGCAAAGGGAAGATTTGGGCTATATAGTGGCAAAGCATTTTGAACTCTACCTACAATTAATTGGAAGGTAGAACAAGTGCCTACTGGACCTGCTGCCCTAGGGGAAGGCAGAGAAAACGGCAGAATGTTAATAAATGTGTGACTAACTATTACTTGCTGCACTGAGCCATGTATTATGAGAAAAAAGCTGAGCTCAGGCAAGAATTAGCTGGTTTTAAAGAGAGATTGAAGAGAATAGAGAAAGCCAGTTTAAAAAAGCATTAGAGGGTTGGAAAACCCAAATGCTCTGAACCCTGAAAAAAATGAGAGATAAAACTGAAAAAGGCTCTGAGGACCAAAGGTGTTCGTAAGATAGTGTAGGCAAAGGGCTTCAGCTTGTGCAAAAATCGGCCTGAGAGGGGTTGTCTTCTCATTGACTCCTACCGTTTCATAGACTTAAAGGGATTTGAAAGGGAGATGGGGAGAGAGGAAGAAGAGTACATGCAGAGGAGGCGGAAGAACAAAGAAATGAAGCCAACTTAATAGAGCTGACAAAAACTACTCCTAGCAGACAAAAGCCATGGCTAGAAAAAACTCTGCAGCATTTACTGGAACACAGAAATAACTGCAACATAGAACCTATCAGAAGCATATATGTCTTTTAATTGAATTGTATTGCTTTGGAAACCACAAGCCTATAAAATTATTAACAATTCAGAAATTTCAATGATATGGATATAGGGATTTTAGCATTATTCTTGCAACTTTTCTCTAAGTCTGATATTATATTAAAATAAAAAAATTAAAAAGAAGTCCTTCTCTCATCCAATGAGAGAGAAAGAGAGAGACAGAGAGGAAGAGCAAGCTGTCTAAAATAGTGAAGTTTTCAAGAAGGATATTTTCCACCCACCTACTCCAGATGTGGTCATTAAAGACAGTGAAAAAGGAGGGACTTCTCAGCCATCAAAAAAGAATGAAAACTTGCCATTTGGACTTATAGGGTATTATGCTACGTGAAATAAGTCAAACAGAGAAAAACAAACACTGTATGATTTCACTATGTGTTCAACCTAAAAAAAAAATGAATACATAAAACAAAACAGACCCAGATACAGAGAGCAAATGGATGGTTACCAGAGGGGAGGTGGTTCGAGGGATGGCTGAAAAGAGTAAGGGGGCATAAGAGGTGCCAACTTCCAGTTATAAATCAATCAATTAAAGGGATGTAATGTACCGAACAGGGAAATCAGTTAATTTGTGGTGGCAGGTGATTAGTAGATACTGTAGTGATTACATCATAAAGAATACAAATATTGAATTATTATGTTGTATACCTGAGATTAATATTTATGTCAAGTATACTTTAATAACAATACAAATATATGCCATACAAATAGACCTCTAAATATACAAAGGGGGGAATTTTCAAAGGTCACAAGAGAGGACAGAGCCAAGGGCCACAAGATACATATACCAAAGAAGGAACATTCCCCCAGAGAGCAGACTCTGAGTTAATCAGAGACTTCTCCAGGTCCCTGGGAGGGGCTTTTTTGTATTGCCTGTCCTGTAGAATTTTATTCTGCCATGAGCTAGGGACTGTGATATGTTTCTCATTTTCTTTTTTTCTTAAACAGGAATTTTCATACAACCATCCTTCTGTTGCCCTAATGTTAAGCACGGGGAAACTGTATCTGTAACTTGTCTTTCAATCATAGGTCATTGGTATACAAAGAACCAAATTCAAACCTAACCAACTGTGCAGACTTCTGTAACTGGAGGGTCATTAAGTTGCCTCACTTGTGAAGGAGTATGTTCTCTATAGGAAAATTGTATACTCTGCATGGACAGAGGGTCCAACTTGGGGGGTGGCTATTTGCAGTCTTCTAAAAACACATTCTTTTTTCTGGATTACATTTTCCAACTTCTTTTCCTGAAAGATATGTGCATATGACTGTATTCTCTTGTATGTAATAGGAACCTCACACCCGCCCAGTCTCTCAACCATATTCCTCCATGCTTGTTTCCAATTCTGACTGAAAGGGAATGCAATCCCAAGGGCAACCTTGGAAACTGCATTCTGGAGTTAGAGAAGTTGCCCTCAGTTTTGATTCTCTATTGATTTTGGAGAGGATAGTACTCCCCCATACCCTGTAAATTTGGAAATTCCATGAACTACAGGAGTTAGAAATGACTTCTCATTGTTCTGATTTATTACCTATTTGGGTCCAGTTGTTTTCTTAGTCCATCCTACACTAATTGATGCAAAGAATAAAAATCTATAAAACCTAATTGTAACTGTAAAGATCTAAAAACATATTAATCTAAACTAATCTAATCAGGTTTAGGAATTAATTTTAAAACCTCAGGTTATCTCCAAAATGTTTCAGCATTTATATAGCGAATGACTTTAAAAATGATAAGTTGTCTCTATTTTCTAACACTTTACTGATAACACTTCAAACAGATCTTAAGTTTGTTTTTGTCCTAATTTAAAAAAAGCTAAAACATATCCCCAAGTTAATTTGTGAATATATCTAGAATAAGCAGGAAACACTAATAAGTAGGATAAGTAGAATAAGCAGGAAACACTATTGCTACTTGTCACCTTGCTGTGGTACCCTAGTATATTGAAGTGTTTGGAAGAGTTCTATAATCATGTCACTTGAAAATCAAATTTTTTCACTATTGAGTCTTCATGCTTTCAAACGAAAATTTTGTTCCTGTGATTCACAACATATATCATTACAATATATCCTTTTTGCAAATCAAAAAATATAATACAGATTTTATCACTTATTTTATCTAGAAGCACTTTGTACTTATAAATATGATTATAGAAAATCAACAACATGGAAAGGAAGTGTGTCCAGATATTAGATATTATCCCAATACAAAAATAAAATATCTTAATTAGTTTTATGTTAGCAGAATGTACTTTTTTTAAAAGTTTTTATTCTATTACAGTGGTCCCAATTTCCCCCCATTTGCCCTTCTCCATCCAGCCTACCCCCTGCTGCCACGGCCAGTCTCCACATCATTGTCCATGTCCGTGGGTCATTCATAAGTGTTCTTAGTCTCTTCCCTTTCTTTTCACCATTCCCCCTTCCCCCTTTTTCTCTGGCTGCTGTCAGTCTATTCCATGTTTTCATGCCTCTGGCTCTAATTTGCTCATTAGCTTATTTTATTAGATTATGTTTAGGTGAGGTCATATGGTATTTGTTTTTCACTGTCTGGCTTATTTCATTTAGCATAATAGTCTCCAGTCCCATCCATGCTGTCACAAAAGGTAGACATTCCTTCTTTTTCTCTGCAGTGTAGTATTCTGTTGTGTAAATGTACCACAGTTTTTTAAGCCACTCATTTACTGGCACCAATTCAAAAGAACTTATGCACCCCTCTGTTCACAGCAGCATCATTTATAATAGCCAAGTGCTGGAAACAGCCTAAGTGCCCATCAGAATTTACTTTTGTAATTTCAATTTCTGATATGATAAAATTGCTTTTGTTTTCATGGAAACTCTTTTTACATTTCTCATTGTATTTGTAGGTGATCTAAATTTGAATCACAGGTGTCTTTTTCTTTAACTCCTTTTATTTGTCTTGATACATCCAGGAAATTGAAAAGTAAAATAGGAAACATAATGTTCTGATAAAACAACAATAACAACAGGGCTTCTCATGCTAAAGTAAGTGCAAGCAGTAATTCTGCATTGCAGTTATGACAAAATCAATAAGTATAGAACTAGAAAACAAATGTATCTTGCTGGAGAGTTAATCAACTAGCAGTCTCAAGTAGTGGCCTTCTGTGAAATAGTGTCATTTTTATGAAGAACTTATTAACTTACATTTTATTTTTGAGTCAATGCATGTGAGAGCAATGCCATTGCTTAATAGTTATACTCTGCTAATTTCTACATAGATCGCATTCTAAAGGACATCCAAGAATGAGAGGACAAAATGGAGGAGGTCAAATTTTTCCAAAATAAAATATTTATTAAATTTTAGAATTAAAGCTGCTACTCTTCAAAACAATTCAAATGTGATTGTTATGTAATAAAATGGATGTTCCCAAGTTTTACATGCTCCCATTTAAAAGTAATAGAACTAATAATACATATTCTTCCTAAGAGGGTAAAAAGAAGAAAATGAAATTTACCCATAATTCTACTAAGGAATAATCACTTTTCTGTCTGTCTACCTACCTGTCTGTCTATCTATCATCTGTTGTCATCGTCATCTATCATTTATCTCACCTATCCTTTTACATTCTCTAAGCCTGTGTGTATACAAGTGACACGTGTTTCTTTCTCTTTCTTTATTTTTAATCAAATTGGATGATACTATTTGTGCAATTTTACATCCCCTTTATGCACTGCACAGAATTGTGAGCTTTACTGATATCATTAAATATTCTAATAAAATAGAATTTTAAGCAGCTTTATGGAATTCTTCATATAGATGTATACTATATATTGACTGGTTTACCTAGAGGCAAACATTTACTGTTTCCAGTTTTGTCTCTTGCTAATATCTTTTCTATAAACACCTCTTTCACACTTCTATGGCTTAGTATTTACTGCTTTATTTTTATAGACTCTTAGAGATGAAGTTCCTTCTTCACAAAGGAATATCTTCTTTTAAGGTTCTTGTTATTAACTGCTGAAGTGGTTTTAGTCTAGCAGTACTAATTTAATTTCAACCTCCAATGCTTTAGAGTACCTGTTCATGGTACACTAACCAACATTAAGTATTATTCTCATTATTAAAATATTTGAGAATTGAATAGTTAAACTGTATCTTATTATTAAATTGAATTTCTAACCCAGAGATTATAGTCGACGTGTATCCATATGTTTATCTGTCACTTGTATTCTTTACAATTTACATTAATGGTATAAACCACAATGATGTTAGAAGTCATACTGGACATTTTCCTCTTTATTAACTTTTTATAGTTCTATCATTAATAATTTTTTAAATATTTTATTTATTTATTTTGAGAGGAGAAGGGAGAGAGAATGTGAGGGAGAGAAACATCAGTGTGTGGTTGCCTCTCGCGTGTCCCCTACTGCATCCTGGCCCGCAACCCAGGTACGTGCCCTGACTGGGAATCAAACCAGCGACCCCTTGCTTCACAGGCCAACACTCAATCCACTGAGCCAGGGCATATCATTAATATTTTGTTGACAATCACTTTGAATCTTGGTTAATTTTCTGCTACTGCCACCTCTTGGAACAAATAGTTTTTTAAGTTTATTATCCACTATGAATAAGGGCTTCCTTATTCTCTATTCTAAGATAACTGCCCAGTTTCAGTATTTTACCTCTTATCCGCTGTATAAGGATTAAGCAAATAAATACATTGGTAATTTATCTATTGTATTCATTTCTACATAGATTTTGATCCTATTTCTTCCATATCATCATCTTTCAAATTGAAAGATTATCACCATGTAAATGTATTACATGATTGTACATGAGGTCCTAAGAGCATATCATTTTATATCAATTCGAGACAAAGTATTTTGGTTTATTTTGACACTGTCATTAAAATGCACAAAAATGTATTAAATATTTTGGATGTGTCTGTAGGGAGCCTGGGGGTGGGAGAAGGATGGCAAGCAACAATAAATAGCAATAACAATAAAATTTACTTTATTATTATCTTTCTTTTCTAGGTTATAGATAATTACATATAATATGGATTTTGTGGTTTTATAATCTTTTCTATAAACTTGCCTGCTCTAGACTTTTACTTCTACTTTTCTACTTATTTGCACTTAACTGTGAAATCTTATAATTTATTTCATCAGCATCTTCACTTATCAAAAGTTTTATGTTATTCAGTAACTTTAAGATTTCAAATCTTAGATGATTTATGGGTTGACAAGATTATGATACACCCTGATCTCCATACGTAATCCCAAGTAAAAGCAATAGAAAAATGATAAATAGCTCTGCCAGAGTTTGAATTTCTTCTAATTTTTTTCACAATCATTTCATAAACCTGAACTTATGCAATATATTTGAGGACTTTCAAAATAATTTTTGTAATATATTTTAAAAGTTTAACTAGGTTATGTTGAACCCTTTACCTATGGTCCTTTCTTCTCTCTAATAACGATGATAAATTAATCCAACACATTTTATTCAGATTGTGCCAAGGACTAGATATGTTGCTTTTTGTAAGATCCTACAAATACTTTTACAGCTCATCTGTGTCTGGTTCTTTTCCTTTTCTGGACACATTCTCAGTTCCCTGGAGTTAGGTACCAACAAGTGATTTGCTGTGTTCAAGATGTTTTGAGGTTTATGTTTTGCTTACCTCTTGCAGTTACTTTATCCTTTGAGTTATTAGTAAATTTTGATACTGGGTAAGATCTCTGATATTTAGAATCTTATTGAACTATCCTCTCCAGTGTGTGATCTCAGGTGAAAAACAAATAGTTGAATTCCATGGTCTAAGAGTATAGATATGTTTAGCTTTATTGGAAAATACTTATTTTCCAAAATGATTTTTATCAACTCACAGTCCCAGCGACAATCCACAAGAATTCCACTTGCTCCAAATTTTCAACAATATTTGGTTTGGTCAGTTAAAAAACAATTAGCCATTCTAGTGAGTTTACAATGGTATGGTGTTTGGGTTATAATTTACATTTTTTATACATTTATTTGTGATTTGGATACCTTCTGTTGACATTGAGTATGAAAACAAAAGGATGAAAGGAATACGGATCCTATAGTCACAATCATCCTGAGAGTGACTATAAATTAACCAATACTGTAATATTCCTGACACCTGGATTTCTCACTTCTTGAAATAATATATCACTTATTGTTAAAGCCATTTTAATTAGAATTCTGTAACTTGCAACTGATATCATTCTAATTGGTATAGCAATTGTTAAAGCATCATTTTAGCATTGTATTTATCTTTGGTGTCTAACCTAGTATCTAACACCAGAAGATTGTGTTTAAAATAACCAATAAATTAACTATTTTCACTGCTGTACATAAATAATCATGCTATTCTATTAATGGATATACAAAAAAAAGGCATTTTTATTTCTTTTGTTCCCAGAAGCATTCAATAATCCATAGGGAAAAGGGTGGCTTATTCTATTTAATGTCTCTAAGATTAAATACTTTTCTGTTATCAAGATGATTGAAAAATCAATCTGTGATTCACAATATATATGTAATTCTATTTTTAGAATTATATTAATGAAGATGACATATTAGGATTTTTATCTAAGGATTTGCATAGCAAATCTTTACATTCTTTGTGGCTGTGAAAACTGATTTTCCAGGTTTTCAAAAACAATATAATAAAATATCACATTTCTAGATGAATTTATTTTGTATGAAAAATGAAACAGTATGCTACATTAAAAATGATCTGGGGTGGCTTTATATTAACTTTCTAGTAGATGGCCAAACTTAAATCTTGGAGAATACTTGATTATAAAGAATAAAGGATGAAGAACTTTATAAGACTCTGTACTCAGAACTGTCTTTGCCCTTGTCTACTGTATAGTATTATTGTCAAAGCAATTAGATGAATATTTAGCTTAAAACTGAATAATATCATTGGGTCTACTGTTTACATAAAATGCTGAGCAAAGCAGGGAAAAAAACCTCAAGATTTCACCCAAAAAGCTTTCTCATACCAATATTAGAAGGGTGGACTTATCCAGAGTTTAGTGAAGAGGATGCCCAAGGCATAAGGAAAAGGTCCTGTGCATTGTATGACTCAGTTCTATGTTTATTCAGAAGTGTTAAAAAAATAAAGACAAAAACTTGGTTTCATACTATAATTACTAATGACATGTGTTATGTGACACCCTCCTGTTAAATTTGGCATTGTATCTTATCCTGGATTAGGAAATTTATTTCTTGGATGCATTTCATTTATTTTGTATTGGATGTAATATTTATCTTCTCAAAAGCACTTGGAAAGAGGTAATTTGTATGATGATTAGGAGCATCAGGAGAATAATTTTTCCAAATAACTTTGTTTTGGTAGTAAGTGTTAATCAGTCATAAAGTTTTAAATTCATGCTTCTTAAAGCTTAGAGAATCATCTATGGGAGAAACAACAACAATGAAATTGGCCATCTCTTCCATAAGAAGATTGGGATCTAAACCTTAATAGCGCAAGATATTAATGGATCTTTTAAAAAGTCAATTATTTTTAAAGCTTAGGGAACCATCTTGTAATACTTTGGAAAAGAGGGAGATTATATCGTGGACATTTCATTTTTTTAAATTTTTTTTTGCAACCTGCTAATGTTTTCTCCTTCTCTCTGTTTCTCTAGTTCAAATAGTAAATAGACAACAAGGATATTAGCTGAATTATCATAAAAAGCATAAGAAATTACTTATGAGTTTTTTACTCATTTTTTGTTTTGTTTTAAAAGTTAAGAGTTTGTAACAAACATTTTGTATGATACTGTGTGATTTCTGATTGCTAAGTGAATATAAAACACGTCAAAACTGAGTTATCATGCTGACATTGTTTACATTATCTACACATTATCATTGCCGTTTACCTGTTCCCACATGAGGTTGGAAACTTCCAATTGTAATTGAAATCATTATATTTAACATAATAATTAAAATTATTCATACCTAAACTTCTCACCCAGTAAACATTAGTTTATATATATATATAGTATTTACTATATAAAAATACCAAACTTTTACATATATCTTATATTTTTATGTATATAATCACTCTTAACCATTTCTTAATTTCTTTATTTTTAATTTGGAATAAAAATGGTTTGAAACTGAAAAGAATTGAATTAATCGAGTTCCTTCTCATTTGATCTCATATAATGATCTGAAATTAAATTTAAAACTGCAAAGATATAGCACTACATATCATATAGATATTAAATGATAATAAGGGAAGGCTTAATACCAATAAATTTGACAACTAGATGTAATACATGTTTTTTTAAATACAACTTAAAAAAACTAACACAAAATGAAAGAGAAAATCATAATAGTTCTAAATCTATAATAAAAACTAAATTATCAAAAAGCTTTTCACAAATAACTGTAGGCCTAGATGCTTTTGCTGATAAACTATACCAGACAGTCAAGGAATAAATAATATTAACTTTACACCATATTTTTCAGAAAATAGAGAGGATGGGAACACTTTCCAATTCATTTTATGAGGATAATGAAGCTTTAATATCAAAATTTGAGAAAGCTATTGTAAACTTAAGACTATACAAAGACATAGTGTCCAGCAACCAGAACACTTCCTTTCTGTTACATAAATACTAATATAAATTTTTACTGAATATATACTTCCATGCCTTATGACATGATTAAAATTATTTTTAAATCCTCTGATATACTGCTATTCAATATATTAAAAATTTATGAAGAGGAAAAATAAAATTGTTATAACCTTACATAAAAGTGCAAATTTTCTATTCATTTTTCTGCTGTTTTAAGTGAGCACTGAACATTTGCAACTCTCTAATCTTAGGAAAACAAGAGAAGAGATATATAAACCAATTATTATATAATGTCATTATTTTAATGTTTTAAAATATATAATCAGGTACCACTTTTCTGAAAGGTAAATTGCTGATCACCTTGACCATTTAGAGAATTACTTCTTGCAGGACAGGACCACTTAGTGTAGTTATGGAGAGCTAAGAAAAGCTGTGTAGAATGCCATGTTTATGGTATGTTCATTGATGTCGTAATGGAAGAAAAGTTTATTTCATATCATAAATAAGTATATTGAGGATCTGCTATATAGAAATGATCAGTTGAAAGTAGTGAAATTGATATGTTTATTAAAGTTTCTAAATCTTGTGTATGTCAGTATGCACTGTGAATCACCAAGAAGGAGGTAAGATATTCAATTAAGGGCAATCAATATTTGATTGTGCAGTTTTTCAATGCACAAAATTGTTCAGCTAAATTTGTAAAAGGATGCTGAAATCCATTTGGGTTCCACTTTGCAATGCATACACAGTGTCTGTTTTATTATTTTTCTAATTAGTTCAAAATTTTCAGCTTTGCTGACTCAAGTGGGGACATTTTTTTTCTAATTGGTTAATACAGAATATTTTTCCAGTCTTAGTGAGCTACAATTGACACTGTAATAACTTAAGGAGTATAATATGATGTGTTGCACCAGGGAGGACCCAAAATAAACTGGAATTATCTTCTGGAAGACGTGACCCTTATAGTACAGGCTTCCCTTGTTAGGTGAGTGTTCTAGGAACCCATCTGTACCAGTGTACCAGCTGACGTTCTGAAAGGCAGTGTTCGGTCTCAGTGAAATTTTTTGGAGACTTTTAATGCTTTTGTCCATTTCATGATGGCTGATTTACGAGCACAGCTGCCCACACCACACTTAGTGTTAAGTAGTTTTTGACTAAAAAAGGGATCATACTTATGCCCTCCCACCCTTATTCACCTGATCTTGCCCCCAGAGACTTTTTGTTTGTTTGTTTCCCTAGATGAAAAAATCCTCAAAGGGAAATATTTTACTAATGTGGAAGAGATTAAACAAAAAACAGCAGAACCACTAAAAGAAATCAAAATCAACAAGTTAAAAAACTGTTTGAGCAGTGGAAAAAAATGTCTCAATAGGTGTATTGCATCAAACGGACAGTACTTTGAAGGTGACTGAAGTTTAAACATGTAAGAACAAATACACAATTTTTTATAAATCCCAGGTTTTTGGATTTGCCCCTTGTGTACATATATTGCAAATATATTGCAAAATGTTTACCACAATAAATTTAGTTAACATCCATCACCTCATATAGTTACAAATTATTTTCCTTTGATGAGATCTTTTAAGACCTATTCTCTTAGAAACTTTTTCAAAATATGTAACCCAGTTTTGTTAACAGTTGTACCATTCTTACATTACATCACCATAATTTATTCATCTTATATAGGTGCACTGTTCTAGTCATTGTAACAGGTGTGAGATAATATCTCATTGTGGTTTTGTTTGCATTTCCCTGAAAATTAGTTATGTTGAGCACCTTTTCCTGTACTTATTGACCATTTGTATGTCTTTGGAAAAATGTCTATTTAGTGCCTCTGCCCAGTTTTTAATCATATTTTTTTTGCTATTGAATTGTATGAGTTCTATATAAATGTTGGATATTAACCTCTTATCTGATACATGGTTTGCATATATTTTCTCCCATTCTGTAGGTTGCTTTTTCATTTTTTTGATCATTTTCTTTGCTGTCTAGAGGTGTTTTAGTTTAATGTAGTTACACTTGTTTATTTTAGCTTTTATTGTCTAGAGTATGCTTTTGAACAGAATGTTAACTATGATTTTCACCTGTTGGCAGATAATTAGGTTGTTTTCATGTTTTGGCTATTGTGAATAATACTGCAGTGAACATGGGGGTGCAATAGACATCTCTTTGATATAGTGATTTTATTTCCTTTGGATAGATACCAAGAATTGGAATTGCTGGATCATATGATAGCTATATTTTTAAATTTTTAAGAAACCTCCCGGTTTCTGGTAAAGATGGAGGCATAGGTAAACACACTTTGCCTCTTCACGCAATCGCAGAAAGTATTACAACTTGACCTCAGAACACCCAGAACCCCCAGGAAATCAAACTGTGTGGAAGTATGACAACCAAGGATTTAAATAAGCCACATTCATTCAGATGGGTAGGAAGGCCAGAGACTTGGAGACCGGTGGAGAGGGATGGAGATGGTGGAGACGAAGTGTGGCTCCGAGAGGTGGCAGCAGTGGAAGGGGTGGTCCCATATTCACGTGTGGTAGATAAAAATTAGGAGGGATGCCTTGGGAGTGAGTGTTCCCAGACCCAAGCCAGACTGCACAGCCCAGGGTTCCAGCACCAGGAAGATAAATCTCCATAACTTCTGGCTGTAAAAACCAGTGGAGGTTGGGGCAGCGGAGGAAACTGCCAGATTTTCAGGAGATTCCACTTACAGGGCCTGTATGGACTTAGAAAGCATGCAAACCCAGCCCCTCTGGGATTCAATAAGAGGGCAACAGCTGGAAGGGCATGAGTTACATACAGGGAGTAAGTGAATTGACTGGAAAGGGGGAGTAAGTGAAGTAACTGGAAACAAGGTGAGTGTAGAGCAAACCTCCAGAAGCCAGGCAACAACACTGTCACCTGTCCGAACCCACTCCACCCCCCAACAAAAGAGCCACAAAGGGTCTAGCAGGTTTCCCCACCGTGGCAATTACCTAAGGCTCTGCCCCACACAATTTACAGGTATCTTTTCTATGATAGGCCATGCTGCTAATACTGGGAGTCAAAGCACTCTAACTAATACACAGAAACAAACACAGGGAGGCTTCCAAGTTGAGGAGACAAATAAATATGACCCAAATGAAAGAACAGAACAAAACCCCAGGCGGGGGGGAACTAAACAGAATGGAGATAGCCAATCTGTTAGATTCAAAGTTCAAAACACTGGTGATCAGGATGCTGAAAGAACTCATTGAGTACAGCAACAAAATAAAAAAGACCCAAGAAGAAATGAAGGTTACACTAGGTAAAATAAGAAAAAACCTACAGGGAACCAACAATGAAGGGGAGGAATTAAGCCAGTATTCAAATAAATGAGCTGGAACACAAGAAAGAAATAAGCATTCAACCAAAACAGCAAGAAGAAAAAAGAATTTAAAAAAATGAAAATAGTCTAAGGAGCCTCTGGTACATCTCTGAATCATAGGGATGCCAGAAGAATAAGAGGAAGAGCAAGAAATTGAAAACTTATTTGAAAAAATAATGAAAGAAAACTTCCCTAATTTGGTGAAACAGAAATACAAGTCCAGGAAGCACAGAGAACCCCAAACAAGTTGGACCTAAAGAGGATCATACCAAGACATGTCAATTAAAATGCCAAAGGTTGAAGATAAAGAAAGAATCTTAAAAGCAGCAAGAGAAAAGAGAGTTACCTACAAAGGAGTTCTCATAAAACTGTCATCTGATTTCTCTAAAGGAACTTTGTGGGCAAGAAGGGGTTGACAGGAAGTATTCCAAGTGATCAAAAGCAAGGACTTACAACCTCAATTACTCCATCCAACAAAGAGCTATCATTTAGAATGGAAGAGCAAAGTGATTCCCAGACAAAGTAAAGCTAAAGGAATTCCTCATTACCAAGCCATTATTACATGAAATGTTAAAGTGACTTATTTAAGAAAAAGAAGATCAAAACTATGAGCATTAAAATATCGACAAATTCACAACTACCAACAATTGAATATATATATATATATATATATATATATATATATAAATAAACAAAAACAACAACAAAAAACTAAGCAAACAACCAGAACAGGAACAGAATCATAGATATGGAGATCATTTGAAGAATTATCAGCTAGGAGAGGGAGAGGAGAAAATGGGGGAAAAGGTACAGGGATTAAAAAGCATAATTGGTAGTTACAAAGTAGACAGAGGGGTTGCTAAGAATAGTAAAGGAAATGGAAAATCCAGAGAACTTATAAGTACAAACCATGGACATGAACTAAGGAGGCCATTGCTGAAGGGAATGAGGTTAACCAGCAGAGGGAGACAAAAGGGGAAAATTGGGACAACTGTAATAGCATAATCAATAGATTATATTTCAAAAAGAAAGCTTTCTATTGTTTTGCACGGTGGCTGTACCAATTGACATTGCTGCCAATAGTGTGCCAGGATGCCATTTTCTGTACATCCTCGCCAACATTTATCTATTGTCTTTTGATAGTAGCGATCCAAACAGATGTGAGGTGATATGATATCTTATTGTGGTTTTGATTTGCATTTCCCTGATGGCCTCCATGCAGCTCAGAGGGAAAAAATATATAAATATATGTATTGTGTGCTTTTTGCAAGGCTTATGGCTGTGGAAAATGTAAACAAAGCAGACATTTCATCTCCCCTTAGGGAGTTACAATCTCTATGTTGTTGAATAAAATTTAAGGTAGTCGAGCATTAAACTATGAAAAAATGATAGATATTTTGAATAAAGGAATGGACGCTAAAAGTATTAACTGAATGAATTTTACCTGGAGAAGTCTCATTTTCTTTTTCTTTCTTGTCTGAGTCACATACAGATTCACCCAACACTTGAAGGGTTAGAGAGCCTAATGAACATAGAACCAATCCATGGTGAGATACCTTCATCTATAGGAGTGCAACCATTCTGTCATCTCTCATTGAATTATACTCGATAACTATAGATTGGGGTGGATAGAACTGGATGATATGACTTGTGGCAAAGAAGAAAAAACTTGTGGAAGATTCCTTTTTCTGCAGCTTTGTCAGATTTACACAGATTATCTTGTCCTCACCTATAGAATTTTCTTCTGTGAGTATGAATTTTCATCATTTTATTACAGACCAATCATCACCTTATTGAGAAACTTATAGAATGTGCCTTTATTTTGTGAACAGTATTATAATCACAAAATTATCTTGTGTTATTTAAATCTTTGTTGTTGTTGTCAATTTTCATGGTGGTTGCAATTTAACTTATTGATCTTTCTGAATTGGTTTTCATGTAAGAGGTTATGTATACTTTATTTACATAAGCAATTTTCTTTTTTCTCTTGTTTTTCCACAAAACATTCGTTTAATGAGAACAGACATCTTTATTAGCTCCCCTTTTCATTCTTTCATTTTCCAGATGCTATTCTTTTTCATTTTCCATGTTAAATTGTATGAATAATTAAAGTTGGGCTTTTAATTTTCTTTTCTGGGCATGATTCCATTGTTTTATTTTATGAATACTCATAGTGGTAAATATGGGCCAAATATCTTTAGAGTCTAAAAACTAAAATGAGACAAATATTATCCATCTCGTGCTCTAATCAAGCATTGAAGTCTAGCAATTTGCTCCCTCCTTCTAGCAGTCTGCTGCATGTCAGGCATATTATAAATGTGCTCTCTCCTTTTTCATCTTTGATGACTCTGTCTTTCAAATGAAAACCAAAGTATTTATTTTATAGTTTCAGCAAATGGTGTATTCTTTATTAGATTCACTAAAATTTTGACAGTGTTGAATCACATGATGATAATTTCTATATAAAGTATAAATATAGTGCATCTGTTTAAATAAGTTCAAATCCTTTGATTCTATAAAAAATGTTCAAAACACTCTGAAGTATCCCAAATGCAATATTTTCAATTTGAACTCACAAACATTATTAATTACTACTGTTTTAATATTTAAATTAGTGTTCACTCTTTATATTTATTAATCACAGATGAAGTAAATTTAAATTTAGTTGAAAGATCATAAAATTATCTGCCATGATATCCATACATGAAAATCAGTGCACGCCTTCAGTGGGGCGGTGAAACGCTGAATACTATTGCATACACAGGGGAAATTAATAGTCGATCAGAATTTGAAACAGTTGTGAAGATATGGAGCATTTTAAGAGGTAGGAAACAGATGACTTGAGTGACAAATTGTATATAAAATACAACTTTTAAAATATTTAGTAATGATCGTTTACCGCAGTCAGAGCAGCAACACTCTCTTATTATATCTAATGATCTGAAATATATCACCAGCTTTGATTTTTTTCTAATAGATGTTTTTTCTTCTTGATATTTTACCTTCTGTGAGTTTTAATAAATGTATAAATGCACATACACAGTCTTGAAATAGAATGCAGAATAGCTTCTCTGCCCTAAAAAGCCTATGTTCTCTGTCTATTCATCCCCTCTTCCCTGCTAACCCCAGGAAACCACTTTTTCTGTCTCCATATTTTTGCTTTTCCAGAATATAATATACTTGTATTCATTCAGTGTGTACCTTTTTTCAGATTGGCTTCTTTCACTCGGTAATATGCATTTAATATTCTTTCATGTCTTTTGATGGCTTAAAAAAACATTCCTTTTTAACACTGAATAATACCTATTGTCTGGCTGTACTACAATTTATTTAGCCATTCCCCTACTGAAAGACATCTTGGTTGTCCAAGTTTTGGCAGTTATTAACAAGGTTGCTATAAACATCTTTCTGTGTGGACGTACATTTTCAACACGTTTGGGTAAATGCTAAGCAGCACAACTGCTGAATTACATTGCAAGAGTATGTTGAGTTTTGCAAGAAATAGCTTAACTATCTTCCAAAGTGGCTGTACAATTTTCCATTCTACTAGCAATGAAAGAAAGTTTCTGTTTCTCCACATTTTGACCATCATTTGGTGTTGTCAGTGTTCTAAGATTTTAGCCATTCTAACTAGTACATAGTGTTATGTCATTGTTCTTTAAATTGCCCTTTCCTCATAGCATATGATGTGGAGTATCTTTTCATACGCTATTTTGCTAACTCTGTGTCTTATTTGGTCAGATGTTTGTTAAAGTCTGTCTCATATTTTTAATTATTTTGTTTTCTTATTGATAAGTTTTAAGAATTCTATATATATTTAGATAACAGCTTTTTTTCCAAACCTCTTAAAATGCTTTCTCTCAGTGTATTCATATGGTTTGTACTTCCATTCTCTTTGTAATGTACTTCAAAAGTAGAAAATTTAATTTTTTAAATTTGAATTCTTTCTCTTTTTTTTCATTTTTCCCATTGCTTTATTGTTGTTCAAGTATAGTTATCTCCATTTTTGTTCCACCACTTTCCCCTACCCCACTCACCCTGCATCTGTCCCCTCTTTGGCTTTGTCCATGGGTTCTTTATATACGTTCCTTGATCTGACCCTTCCCCTTCTTTCCCCGTTACCTCAGTCCCTCCTTCCCTCTCATTACTGTTGCTTTCTTTTTCCTTTCAATGTTGATGGTTATATTTCTCTTGCATGTTTGTTTTGTTGATTAGGTTGCAGTTATAAGCAAGATCATATGATACTTGTCTTTCACCTCCTGGCTTATTTCACTTAGCATAATGCTCTCCAGTTCCATCCATTTTGTCACAAAGGGTAGTAGCTCTTTCTTTCTTTCTTCTGCATAGTATTCCATTGTGTAAATGTAGCATAGTTTTTTGACCCACTCATTTATTGGTGGGCACTTAGGTTGATTCCAGCATTTGGCTATTGTAAATTGTGGGGCTATGAACATTGGGGTGCATAAGTTCTTTTGAATTGGTGTTTTGGGATTCTTAGGGTATAACCCCACCAGTGGAATTGCTGGGTCAAAAGGCAGTTCCATTTTTAGCTTTCTGAGGAAATTCCAAACTTTTTCACAGTGGCTATTCCGGTCTGCATTCCCACCAACAGTGCACTAGGGTTCCCTTTTCTCCACAACCTTGCCAGCACGTGTTGTTTGTTGATTTATGATGGCCATTCTGACTGATGTGAAGAGGTATCTCATTTGGTTTTAATTTGCATTTCTCTGATGCCAGTGATGCTGAACATCTTTTCATATGTCTCTGGGCCCTGTGTATGTCCTCCTTGGAGAAGTGTCTGTTCAGGACCTTTGCCCATTTTTTAATTGGATTGTTTGTCATCCTGGAGTGGAGTCATGTGAGTTCTTTATATGTTTTGGAAATCAAACCCATGTCCAAGGTATCATTGGGAAATATATTTTCCCATACAGTTGGTTCCCTTTTCATTTTGCTGATGTTTTCTTTAGCCATGCAGAAGCTTCTTATTTTGATGAAGTCTCATTTGTTTATTCTTTCCTTTATTTCCCTTGCTCTAGGGGACATATCAGTAAAAATATTGCTGCATGGAATATCTGAGAGTTTCCTGCCTATGTTCTTCTCTAGGACTTTTATGGTGTCATGACTTATATTTAAGTGTTTTATCCATCTTGAGTTTATTTTTATGTATGGTATAAGGTGGTGGTTGAATTTCAATTTTTTGCATGTAGCCATCCACCTCTCCCAACACCATTTGTTGAAGAGACTATTTGTACTCCACTTTATGCTTCTGCTCCCTTTTTACAATATTGGTTGACCATAGAGACATGGGTTTATTTCTGGGCTCTCTATTCTGTTCCATTGATCTATGTGTTTGTTCTTATGGCGGTACCAGACTGTTTTGATTACAGTGGCCTTGTAATATAGTTTTATGTCAGGTATTGTGATCCCTCCTACATTGTTCTTCTTTCTTAAAATTGCTGCAGCTATTCTGGGTCACTTATGGTGCCACAGAAATTTTTGAAATGTTTGTTCTATATCTGTGAAATACGTAATTGGTATTTTAATAAGGACTGCATTGAACCTTTAAATTGCTTTGGGTAGGAAGGACATTTTGATGATGTTAATTCTTCCAATCCAAGAACAGGGTATATATTCGATTTATTTGTGTCTTCCTTAATTTCTTTCTTCAATGTTGTTTAGTTTTCTGTGTGCAGGTCTTTTACCTCCTTGGTTAAGTTTATTCCTAGGTACTTTATTTTTCTTGTTGCTCTAGCAAATGAGATTTTTTTCCTTATTTCTGAATCTGATATTTCATTGTTGGTGTACAAAAATTCCTTCAATTTCTGAATATTGACCCTGTATACCTCTGTTTTGCCAAATTCACTTATTAGGTCAAATAGTTTTCTGGTAGAGTCTATCAGGTTTTCTATGTACACTATCATGTCATCTGCAAACAATGACAGTTTTACTTCCTCTTTCCCAATTTGGATATCTTTTATTTCTTTTTCTTGTCTGATCATGGTGCCTAAGACTTCCAATACTATGTTGAATAGGAGTGGTAAAAGTGGACATCCTTGCCCTGTGCCTGATCTTAATGGGAAAGCTTTTACTTTTTGCCTCTTCAGTGTGATCTTGGCTGTACGTTTTTCATATATAGCCTTTATTATGTTAAGTTATGCCCCCTTTATTCCCACTTTGCTGAGTGTTTTTATCATAAATGGGCGCTGTACCTTTTCAAATGCTTTTTCCACATCTATTGAGATGATCATGTGGTTTTTGTCTTTCCTTTTGTTTATATGATGTATTATGTTTATTGATTTGTGAATATTAAACCATCCTTGCATCCCTGGGATGAATCCCACTTGATGATGGCGGATAATTTTTGTAATGTATTGCTGGATGTGGTTTCCCGATATCTTGTTGAAGATTTTAGCGTCTATGTTCATCAGTAATATTGGCCTGTAGTTTTCTTTCTCTGTTGTGTGTTTATCTTCTTTTAGGATTAGGATGATGCTGACCTCATAAAAAGAATTTGAGAATCTTCTCTCTTCTTGGATTTTTTGGAATAGTCTGAGAAGGAGAGGGGTTAGCTCTTCCTTAAATGTTTTGTAAAATTCTCCTGTGAAGCCATCTTGTCCGGGGCTTTTGTGTGTCTGGAGTTTTTTGAAGACCACTTCAACTTCACCAGCTGTTATTGGTCTGTTCAGCCTTTCTTCTTCTTCTTCATTCAGTGTTGGAAGGTTATATTTTTCTAGAAATTTGTCCATTTCATCGAGGTTTTCAAATTTCTTGGCATATAATTGTTCCTAGTAGTTTCTTACAATCCTTTGTATTTCTGTGGTATCAGCTGTTATTTCTTCTCTTTATTTCTGATATTATTTATTTGAGTCCTCTCCCTGTATTTCTTGATGAGTCTGCTTAAAGGCTTATCTATTTCGTTTATCTTTTCAAAGAACCAGCTCCTGGATTTGTTGATCCTTTGAATTGTTCTTTTAGTCTCTATTGCATTCGTTTCTGCTCTGATCTTGATTATTTCCTTTCTTCTACTTGCTCTAGGCTTTGTTTGCTGTTGTTTCTCAAGTTCTCAAAGCTGTAGGGTTAGGTCGTTTATTTGAAATGTTTCTGTCCAAGTTGGTCCGAAGGTTGTGGGTTATTGTTAAGCTGAAATGTTTCTACTTTTTTTTGAGTTAGATCTGCATTGTTATGAAGTTCACTCTCAGGACTGCTTTTGCTGTGTCCAATAGGTTTTGGATTGATGTGGGTTCATATTCATTTGTTTCCAGAAAATTTTTGATTTCTTCTTTGATCTTATTATTGACCCATTCATTGTTTAGTAGCATGTCATTCAATCTCCATGAATTTGTATATTTCTGAGTTTTTTCCTTGAGATTGGTTTCTAGTTTCAGGCCCTTTTGGTGTGAGAAAATGTTTGTTATGATATCAATATTATTGAATTTGTTGAGGCTTGTTTTGTGTCCTATCATGTTGTCTGTCTTTGAAAACGTTCCATGTGCATTTGAAAAGAATGTGTATTTTGCTTCTTTGTGATGAAAGTTTCTATGTATATAAGTTAAGTCCATTTAATCTAAGGTGTCCATAAGTCCTGCAATATCCTTGATGGTATTTTGTTTGGAAGATCTGTCCATTGTTGTCAGTGGGGTGTTAAAACTTCCTACTATCATTGTGTTGCTGTCTATATCTATTTTGAAGTCCTCCAAAATTTTCCTTATATAGTTGGGTGCTCCTGTGTTAGGTGCATATACGTTTATAAGGTTTATGTCTTCTTCATGGATTTTTCCTTTGAATATTATCAAGTGTCCTTCTGGGTCTCTTTTTATGGCCTTTGTTTTGAAATCTATTTTGTCTGATATGAGCATTGCTACCCCGGCTTTTTTTCCTGTCCATTTGCTTAGAATTTTATTTTTTCTAACCCTTTACTTTCAGACTGTGTAGGTCTTTTGTTCTGAGGTGGGTCTCTTATAGGCAGCATATGTGTGGGTCGTTTTTTCTTATCCATTCAGCTACCCTATGTCTTTTGACTGGAGAATTTAATCCATTTACATTTAAGGTTATTATTATTATTTATTTATTTGTTTACTTTGAAGGTGACTGCAGTTTATTTTTTCTTTTTTTAAACTTTTAAATCATGTTTATTCTATTACAGTTGTCTCAATATTTTGCCTCCTTAACCCCCTCCACCCACCCCACCCCCACCTCACAGTCAAATCTCACTCTGTTGGCCATGTCCATGGGTCATTCATACATGTTCTTTGTCTATTCCCTTCCCCTTCTTCCCACCACTGTCCTCTTTCCCCTCTGGTCACTTTGACTCTGCTCCATGTTTCTGTGCCTGTGGTTTACTTTGTTGAATAAAGTTCACTTATAGGTGAGATCACATGGTATTTGTCTTTCACCAACTTGCTTATTTCACTTAGCTTAATATTTTCCAGTTCTATCCATGTTGTTGCAAAAGGTAGGAGTTCCATCTCTCTCTTTCTTCTTTCCTTCCTTCCTTTCCTAAATGCAAATTGATTTCATTTATTTTTTAAATGTTAAAGTTAATTATAAAATATTAAAAAATTTAAAACCACTATAAAGTCCCAGCAATTAAACCAACATGACACCAGCACAGAAATAATCAAGTAGATCAATGAAATATAATGAGCTTTCTAGAGACAAATATATATATCTATCTAACAATGTAATATATGATTAAGTTGATATTTCAAATCAATGGGTAAAATAAGGCTTGGTCAACAAATAAGGTGCAAGGACCACTATTACTTGAAATAAAACAAATATAGAGCCCTATTCCACACATTATACAAGAAATATTCAGGTGACTTAAAAATCAATATGTGAAATCTTAGGAGTTTTAGGAGAAAATACAAAATAATATTTTTCTTACCCTGAAGTAACATATTCAAACCCAGAAGCTATAAAGTAAAATATTGACAATATGACTATATTAAACATTTAAGACTGTACAGTAATATACATATAAAAAAGTTAAAGGACAAGAAATAGAATAGGAAACTATTTGCCACACATCTAAACACAGATTAATGGTTTGTTTTTCAGGGGTTTTTTTAGGGAAAACATTCTACAAACATTTAATTAAAAAATGGATAAAGAATACCAAAAAGTCATTTAAACTTTTTAAAAATAATAGAAGTAGGCAAGAAATATACACAAACAGGTTTAGTTTAAAAAAAAATAATAAAGGAAAAATTAAAAGAACACATCATTGCCACAATGAGATTAATACATATTAAAAAAATATTGGTAATAGCAAGTATTGGTGCCTGTGAAAGGAACTGGGTATTCATAGAATCTTTTTCTTCATCTTCTTAAAGCACTTCCTTTAGCATATCTTGCAATGCTGGTTTAATGAAAGTGTATTCTTTTAGACTTCTTTTTTCTGGGAAACCCCTTATTTCACCTTCCATTTTAATTGAGAGCCTTGCTGGGTAGAGCAGTCTTGGTTGCAGGCCTTTGCTTCTCTTTACTTGGAATATTTCTTGCCATTCCCTTCTGGCTTGCAGTGTTTCTGTTGAGAAGTCAGCTGCTAGCCATATTGGGGTTCCCTTACATGTTACTACCTCTTTCTCCCTTGTTGCCTTTAGGATCCTCTGTTTGCCTGTGATATTTGCCATTTTAATGATGATGTGTCTTGGAGTGGGCCTCATTGGGATCTTCTTGAATGGCACCCTCTGTGCTTCCTGGACTTGTGTGACTTTTTCTCTTCTCCAAATAGGGAAGTTTTCCATCATTACTTTTTAAAACAGGTTCTCTATCCCTTCCTCATCCTCTTCTCTTTCTGATATCCCTATTATACGGATGTTACTACGTTTCAGGTTGTCCTGCATTTCCCTAAATACCTCTTCATTCTTTTTTAGTCTTTTTTAAAATTCTTGCTCTTACCTACCTTGTCCTCCAGCAGGCTGATTGATCCTCTGCTTCATCTAGGCTGCTTTTGATTCCTTCTACTGTGTTCTTCAATTCAGAAGTTGTATTCATTTCCTTTTGTCTCTTCTTGATAGTTTCTATGTCCTTTTCATGCCAATATAGTTTACAGTAAGTCCCTTGTAGTTTCCCTCTAGTTCTTGATAATTCTTCCTGAGCTCATGGAGCTTCCTTATAACCATTATTTTGTGCTCAATATGTGATAGTTTACTTGCTTCTGTTTCATATGGCACTCTTTCTAAAAATTCCTCCTTCCCTTTTGATTGGAAGTTATTTCTTTATATTCCCATTATTTGAGAGACTCTTCTTGTTTGCTTCTGCTACTTAAATTGATCTGTTTTGACTACCTGACTGTGTGGTGTAAACATCTATGGTAGGAGACCTGTGAGATTCAGTAGTGCAGCTGCTTGATCTCCTGAACTTGATGTTCTTGGGATACCTTTTATTCTATTCATGTTGGCTCTCTGGAATTAATTGGGTTTTTGGGTTTTGATTGTTGTTTGGCCATTCTTTGGTGGGTCCTTCATTCCAGGTGGTTGACTAAGGGTCACTCTGCCCACAAGTTCTTGCATGTTGTTATGCAGTTGCTACCATAACAAAACCACAAAGCCCAGGAAACAAACCCACATCTGCAAAAATAACTCCCTCCCACAGTCCTACCATCAACAGCAAATGAAACAGTATTAATAATGTTGTAAAAAGATTAAGGCTATTATAAGAAAGGAGAGAAATTAACTATAGTATAAAATCTAGTGATTTAATATGCACAAACTTGATGGATGAGAAATGAATGTTAAGAAAGTATGTAATAAAGAAAATATCACAAATCATGGGGAAGACCACAGCGGATTTTGTCTTGGTAGCCTCTAGTATTTAATGCTGATTTATATTTCTGGATTCACCTCTGATGATGTGAGATGTTGACCCAGTCTGACCTTAGGCAGTCTGTTTGAGACTTCCAGGGATCTACTCTATGTGGTTGTCTCCTTCAGTGGTTAATCTAGTTACTCTGCACTCAGTGGTCAGGCTTAAGCACCATGGTGGGAGGAAGAGTCCTTCCTGGAGTCAGTATTATTGTTTCCTCTCAGGGTGTTTAGAGGGGAGTGGTCTGCCTGAGCAAGGTGGCTGCTGTTGTTTGGGGGATGAGTCAGCACCGGAATCCCAGTGACTATTTTCTCAGTTCTCTCCCCAAAGCCTCCATCTGCAGTCTCTCCTCAGGTGCCTCTAGCCCACTCAGTCCCTGCCTTTGCTGGAGCCCAGGGTAAGTGGCTGCAAATGAAAATTTATGCATTGGCCCTTTAAATGGCTCTTTGTGTCTCTAGCCACCTACCTCTGGCATAGAGTAACCCTGCCACTTTTCACAGCTGGTTGTTGTCTGTGGACTTTTTGGGCTTTGGTGTTGTAGACTGGAGATCCATGCTTATGGTTTAGACCCTACTCTTCTCAGGGGGATCCTATTGGCTGCCTACGTATCCCTCTGGCACTGCCGCCCGTGAGTGCCCAGCTAGCCTTTTCAAGTCTCCACTGCTCCTTACCAGTCAGATTGTGCTCAAGCTGATTCTTCTCTTGAGGTTATAAGGCCTCTCTCTCATTATTCAGTTGTTTGTTCCACATGATTTCTCCACAATTTAGTTGTAATTCCAGATTGGTCCTGCGAGTAGGTCAGTGTGACTTCCATTCACTCCTCTGCCATCTTGCTGCTCCCAGATCACTTCTGACATGTCAGCACAATCATAAAATTTAATTTTAATGATAAACTTTGATTTTATTGTATTTTCCCTTTCAATTTTATCTTGTGTTGGTTTCAGTGTATATCTTAGTGGTTAGACAATCATATACTTTACGTACTGTTCTCCTCAATATTTTTAGTACCCCAACTGGCACCATACATAGTTATTACAATATTATTTACTATATTCCCTATACTTTACATACACCCTCATGACTATTTTTAACTACTAATTAGTACTTCTTAATCCCTTCACTTCTTTTACCCAGTCCCCTAACCCCCTTCTCTTCCAGAAACCACCAGTTCTCTCTCTGTATCTATGAATCTGTTTTAATTTTCTTTGCTTATTTACTTTGTTCTTTCAATTCCATATACAAGTGAAATCATGTGATATTTGTCTTTCTTTGACTGACTTATTTCACTGAGCATAATAGTCTTTAGGTTCATCCATACTGTTGCACATGGTAAGATTTCATTCTTTTTTATGGAGAAGTAATATTCCATTTTATATATATACTACTGCTTTTTTAAACACTCATGTATTCATGGGCACTTTGCTTGCTTCCTAAACTTGGCTGTTGTAAATAATACTGTAATTAATATGGTGCATATATACTTGCAAATTAGTGTTTTGGGTATCTTCAGGTAAATCCCCAAAAGTGGAATTGCTCGGTCATAAGACAGAACCACTTTTAATTTTTTGAGGAAACACCATGCTTTATTCCACAGTGGCTACACCAATCTGCATTCTGACTGACAGTGCATGAGAGTTCCCTTAGCTTCACATTTTCTCCAGTACTTGTCATTTGTGGATTTATTGATGACAGCCATTTTGACAGGTGTGAAGTAATATCTCTTGTTGATTTTAATTTCCATTTCTATGACGGTGACATTTGATCAACCTCAAACCTAAATGGAAGCATAAAGAAGACTCAAATTAACAATTCAGTATAATTTAATATACTTTTACTGTATTTCTATGTGTTATTTGAGAGTTATAATTCAAGGAATAGATTCTGAATTACTTGAACAATATTCCGGGTCCTACCTTAAAATTAATTTTATCTTTTTAAAATTTTGGAAAAAGGTTAAACATAAAATTAGCTGATATTACATATTTACCTTTTAAAATCAATTTTACTGGTATCATTTGCATAGAATAAAATACATCCATTTTAATTGTACAATTCAATCAATATTGATACACCCATTTAATCACCACCTCAATCAATATTGATAAATTCCACCACCCAAGAAAGCTTCATGTTTTTCCAAAACAGTCTGATACCCTTTTTCTACTTCTTTTTTGCCCTCAAAAAACATTCATCTGATTTCTATCACTATAGATTAGTTTACCTATTCTAAATATCACCAATATAAAATCATAATTTTGTGATTTGTGTTGGTTATTGTTGCTTAGCATAATGTTTTGAAGATTCATTTATATTTTTGAATACACTAAAGGAGTGTTCCTTTTAATTGCTGACTAATATAAATATATCACAATTTGATTTTCCACACCTCTCTTCTGTTTCATCTAGTTTTATATTTTTCCCTCAAATCTCTCACTTCTCTATCGTATCTTAAAATGAACATATTTAAAACTTGATTTCGGATCTTTCAGAAATTTCAAAAATTTTTCCAATTTCTCATGCAAAAATATTTGAATTACTTTTTGATTCATCTTACTCTTTCACTCCTCTGATAAATTTCCAACTGTAGACTAAACCCCTTAATCTGTTTTAAACATGGGCTCTGGTTCTCCATATCCATTGTTATAATTTTAAATTTAACTGCTAACATTTGCCCAAGATTTTTTAACTTTTGCATAACCCATTTCCTCAAATAGTGTTGTGGTCTCTAATCATTTCTTTCCCCAATTACCAGTGTGTTTGTAACCATAAAAGCCTTCCCTGATTACAATCTTTTAATTATAGAAGAAAATGAATATCATGAATAAAGTATATATGACTCTTATTTACCTCAGTAGCATTGTGAACACTTATCCTTCTTCACTAAACTTTTGTTCCAATACCTTCAGTATCTTCCTACCTTAGGGCCTTTGGACAAGTTCCCTATTCTATATGCATAATTCCTACTCACATTTTTAATTTCTACTAAAATTATTTTATCAGAGAGACCTTTCTCAAGTTAATAGGTTATATGAGCTTCTTTTATTAAAAATCACATGTCATTCTGCATCTTCCCATTTTTTTCAAACTCTCTTTACCATTGTCCAATCAAAGTATCTGCTTAATTCAAATATCTTTATATACTTTTATCTCTAAAGGAAGATGATATATTTATTTTATTCATTTCTGTAATTATAGCATTTAATAAAGTACTGAAGTATTTTAGGTGCTTAATAACTGTTTGTTAAATGAACTGTGTTGGAAATAAGTATTTTTCAATTGGATATATCAATTATCTGGACTAAGAGATCATGGTAAAAGAGAGAAGGTGAGACCTGGGGAGATATGGAGAAAAATACAGAGAGAATTGAATTTATGGAGGTGGAGAAGTGAATTTTCTTTTGCCTTTAAAAAAATTTGCACTCATTTTTTACTACAATCAGAGGAGGAGATACTCCAAAACAACTACATCAAAACACCCCAAAAATCTTTGTCCTAATAAAAATTAAGTAATAATTTTATGTGATATTTAAAGAATAATAATATGAGACTTTATAAAATTATGAAATAATAATTTATGTCCGAAATAACACAGACAGTATTTTATTTTGAATAGTAAAACTAAAGAAGCCTGGCACATGTGCTATTTTTTAAATTTTTAAAAATATGTTTATTGATTTTAGAGAAAGAGGAAGAGAAAGAGAGACGGAAACATGGATGTGAAAGAGAAACATTGATCGGTTGCCTCCAAAATGAGACCTGACTGGAGATCAGACCCACAACCTAGGTATGTGCCCTTATGGAGAATTAAACCCTAAAGCTTTTGGTGTATGGATGATGCTCCAACCAGCTGCCACACCAGACAGGGCACATGTGCTATTTTGATGTGTATTTCTGATAAACAGTGTCACTTTAAGAAGCATTTAAGTTTTTTATATAAGTTATCTGGACTTACTTAAACATCTCCCAGGATCAGTTTCTTAATTTGTTTAAGGTAATATTTATTGCGTAGGATTAATATGAAGATTAGATGAGGCAATATATAATCATTAAGCCCACACTATTGGGATTTTCACATATGTGCTTGGAAACTCTAGGTTGCTAATGCTGCCATTGTATTATTATAGATGTTCTTATTACATCATCATCACTGCATTTATCACTAGAAGAACATTTGGCTAAGGGAGAAGAAATTGTGTCCTTTCTCAATAATGGAAAAGAGAATCTTTGGACAAATACATTAACTTCAAATTCAATGCTATTATCTTTAAAAAGGGATAATAGTATTTGCTTCATCAACAGAAAAGGTCTTTTTGAGACCCAAATAAAATAAATGAATGTGAAGTCAGTGTGAACTTGGAAAGTTACTATTGTTAAGATTAGACCATAATTTGGAAGAACTTATTTGAAGCGAAGTTCTAATGAAGACAAGTTTCTACGTTTAATTCTTTTATGCAAAATTTTGTTCTATAACCTGCTCTTCTGTTGTATGGGGAAAACAATAGCCATTTTACACATGGATATGGCGGAAGTAAATGAGACAGTAAGAGACACTTAAACATCAGTGCTCACAGGAACCAAGACTACTCAAAGAACAAGAGAATTAGGTTTCATTTCATCTGTGGTCCAAGCTATATGCATACAGAAGGGAATGGTGGGCTTCATTTCACCATTGCCACAGCCACTTCTATTTGCTTATAGAGCGGTTAGAGGCAGGCACAATGGGGACTGACTGGTTCTGGGTATAAGGGAGTGAGGTATCCCTTTACGAGGCACAGCTAAATCCACAGTGCAGGGAGAGACAAGAGGTGTTAACTGCTATGCACCCAGGTGATCTGACTGTTAGCCAGACAATTGACTGCTTCCTCTATGCGAATTAATTTTCAATGGAGATTTCTAGTAGGCATGTGGGGTCTTAGAGTTTCAGTCTGCAATTTAAAAGAGATTGTCAACTTACTGATTTTAAATGAGAAGGGTCTAATCATTTTTAGAGCAGTACCCACCACCCATTGCTGTGACAAGACTCACTGCCATTGTAATTATGCATATGTTAGGAAAATACGATGGAACCTTGGTTCGTGAATCTAATTCATTCCGGAAAACTGTTGAGAATCTTGCTTTTCAAAAACCGAGTCTCCTTTATTTGTCACTTGAGAGATGCTGTACTGATTCTACAGGTATCAGCATGAAAGGGTTATTGGGTAGGGAATCGAGACCCAAAGTCTTGTTAGACAACCAGGACATTTTTTCCATGAACGATGTGGTTGAGAACCAAATTGTTTGAGAACCAGAACATTTGAGAACTGAAGTTTGACTGTACCTGCCTACTCTGAGGGGAAAAGTGTAAAGAACCCATTCTATAGATGTTGTGGGTCAAGGCCAGGACTATAGGTACTTTTTGAGGATATATTTAAAGCTTCATATGAACTTTAATTCCTGTCCCAGAAAGCTTCTGAGAACAAAGGTATCAATATTCACAGTGTTATTTATAAAACATTTAGAATGTGCCAGGGCCACGGCTATAAATGTTTCATGAATTTTATGATTTATAAAAACTGATGAGTCATTATTGTATAATTTTTACAGAAATATATATGAGGCTTAGTTAAGTTTAATAATTTGCCCGAAATTAACAGTGAAAAACAGGTGGGGCCAAAATTTGAACTCAAGAAACCTTACTTCAAGATTCCTTTCCCTTGTGTATGACTGGTAAAAAAGGACTTAAAAGGGCATGAAAGGTAATTCACCTTAAGGAAGGACAAAAGTGGACTGGGATCAACATTAGGATTTAGCTGTATCCTAATCTAGACATATCTTAAATGACAATTTAAGTAAGTTACAAAACATTTACATAATAGAATAGCATACCTACTCTGTATGTATTGATATGGCTCAATATGTAAACTATGTTTTTCAACAACAAAAAAATACATGATGCACTTTCTCTTAAAATTTCTATAAAGTGCAGAATATTTCTGTGCATTTCATACATGAAACTGATGTGATTACCTGTGTGGAGCGACACTGAGTATGCAATAGTGATGGGGTAGAGAATGCTGGCTTTTCTCAGATTATTTTTATGCTAAAATAGTTTAATTTAAAAATAGCTCAACAAAGAAAGCTGTATCTTAAGATTGAGAGAGCACTTTAAACCTTATCTCAGAGTGGTCTACATTTTTCAGAAAAGTTTGTGTTTTATGTCTGAGAGAAGATAGTAATACAGGCAGAAACAGTATTGATTTATGCATACTGCTCTCCCCTTAGTATTCTAGATAATCTCCCAGTTTATTTTATCTTTGTCAGCAGAAAGTATGATTAGCATTTGGTCAAGGTATTATTTTTCATCTAGAAATTGAAAATGTGAATTCTTTAAAAAGGGAAAGGACAGAGCATTCACCTATTTTGCTCAAACAATTTACACCTTAAAAGTGGCAAAGAGGCCAAATTGATAATGCTGAACTGGTATGTCAAAATAATTAAGCTTTAATCTCTTATTCAAAGATTTCAGCTAAGGGGTTACAAAGAATCAAGAAAACTTTTTATTTTTAGTCAGTCTTGGATGATTAGTGACTTTGTTTGTGGAAAGATCATTTTCCAAGTACAGCAGTGCAGCATTAGAGTAAAATACGGGGAAAAGATTAAGGAGTTTAATTTACTTGCCATGCTATAACTATGTTTATTAAAACACTAAGAATTACAGCCAAACTTTATCATTTGTTAATATTACTTTTGCCTCAATGGGGGTTATATTGAGAAAACAATATTCTAGACATAAAGGCCACTACCAACCTATATTTCTATACACATTTTTTTAAAAACTTTCTTCTAAAATAACCTCCAGGATACTTGAAATGAAATCTATTTCTTTGTTGGAATTTAAATCCTCCCCCTCCCTCAATAAGCTTTCTATCCCTGGTTTATTATTGCAATGTCATTCAAATGAAGACACATTCAGAATACTGATGCCTTAAGAAATGCTTTATATCATAAGGAATAGGATAAGGGGAGCGAGCATTATATCTCAACAAATGTTTTGTCTGTATAATGCCACACTTTGAATCTTCTGGTTTTATCATGAGATTAGTTGAATTCAGGAAATATATGCAGAAACTATATTAAATTTAGAGAATTCCTGTCAAATAAAAGAAAAAAATATCTTTTCCCAAAATAGAATTGAAGATTTTATAAAGAGAGCAATGATTTTAGCTTAATAGTTCTTACAACTTTGCCTATTTTAGTAGACAGAGCTGTCTTTTTCAGAATCAATAGGTAATGCTTGGCTTCCAAGCGTGAAAGTCAACAAAAAGTTGGTTTTGAAAGGGCTGAAATATGCAAAATAAATACCAAGGAAATATAGGCAGTTTTCTGAGTATTTGTTATGACAGTGGTATATTATTTAATAATACCTTATGATAGAAATCATTTTTGCTATGAGAAAAATAGTATGATATTCAGAAAGGACAAGAACATATTTATCAGGGTCAGATTAATATCTGGTAGGGTTTCCTAAGAGAATAAAGAAAAAAAATGTACTAAAAAGTTGGACAAAAACATATGCTGTTACCCCAAAGAGCAGCTTGTTTTACCAGCCTGCACTTCTGGTCTATGTCCTGTTAGGTAGGATCCATAATGTTTTAGCTATACTGAGAATTTTATATCATGTAGAAATTGTATGAGGCACACATCTTTTAATGAATTAACTACTGTTTCTTAGAATTTTTAGAATTTTTTCCAAGTACCCACATGGACTATTTTACAAACTATAAAGAAACATGCAGCATAAACTGACAAAAATAAGACTAAGGTATGGAATGTTGCTTAAATGTTTAAGGAATGTTGCTTAAATTGTCTGTTTCAATTATTTACTAGATTAATAAATAATTATTTGGGATCAAACAGATACAGAAATTAACTTTAAACAAACAAAAAATGGCTGATTTTTATGTTATAAGTATACCAGAAAGATTCGTAAATATTACTAAACTCACATCATTCAATAAGACCAATTTAGTGTATACCATCTGTCATCTTAGCTCAATATAATTCTTAAAAATACACTTATAAAATGTAACACTACATAACTCATTTTTATTAAATGATATCAATACATTTTAAAAAATTCAGTCATAACTGATGGGATAAGTATAGAACTCTCCCCATAACACTTTTCAAGGATCACCATTTTTTCTTTATAATTTTTTTATTATGTCAGTATCTCTAAATAACGTAGTTATATTACTTTTTCTCTTTTTAAATCAAATATAAACACCTATTAACTCATTATTATTATATTTTTCCCTCAGTGGTTTTCCTGATCTCCAATTCTATCATTGATAATGTTTAATAATTTAAGTAATATATTTTAAAATTTCCCTGCTAATGTCTATTGGGTTGGCTGAAAAGTTTCATTTGGTTTTTCAATAAGATGGCTATAGTAGTGCTTAGTTGTCTTTAACTTTACTCAAAACAACTTTGCTAGATTATATTGTGACAGGTGTCATATAAACATGCATTTTAAAAAAGCTTATCAAAATTGGCAAATATTTGCATAGCTATTTTAATATTGAAGATGGAAGAAAATATGCAACATTTTCAGCTTATTATGCTTTATTATTTCAAGAAAGGCAAAAACACAATTGAAACACAAAAAGAGATTTGTTCAGTGTGTGGAGAAGGTGCTGTGACTACTTGAATAGTGTCAAAAGTGGTTTGCAAAGTTTTGTGCTGGAGATTTCTCACTGGCCAATGTTCCACAGTCAGGTAGACCAGTTGAAGTTGATAGCAATCAAATTGAGACATTAATTGAGAACACTCAACATTATACCAGGTGGGAGATAGCTGACATACTCAAAACATCCAAATCAATAAAGTTATTGGTAAAAATGAAAAATGTGTCTTTTGGTTTATAAAAGCTAAGTGGATGTTTTGGCTAACCCAATAATTTTTATTTAAAAAATTTAAATTCACATACATAACATTCACTTTTCTTGATATATAGTTTCATGAGTTTTGACAAATGCATGGTAGTTTTGTAACCACCACCAAGGGCAAAATACAGGGTGATTCCAATACTCAGAATTTTCCCCAGTGCTGCCCCTTGGTTTTCAACCCCTTTCCCCATCCTTAAAACCTGGTATCTACCATCTTTTCTCATTCTTTATACTTTTCCTTTTTCTAGTATGCCATACAAATGGGATCATGAAGTATGTAGCCTTTTGAGTCTGGCTTCTTTCCCTTATTATAATGCATTTGAGACATGTATGTACTGTTGATTATATCAATAATGGGTTCCTTCTCTTTGCTGAGTAATGTTGCATTGTATGGATTCATCACAGTCTGTTTATTTTTTAACAAGATGAAGAACATTTAGGATGATTCCAGTTTGTTGTAACATACAAATAAATTATTATAAACATTCATATATGGAGATTTTTATGAATATAAGTTTTATTTCTCTTGGGGAAATCTTAGGAGGGAAATTTGGGGGTCATATAGTAAATACATATTTAATGTTACAGGAAAATGCAATACTCTTGACTGTATCACCAGCAATGCATGAAACTTATGATTTCTCTGCATACCTGTCAGCACATGTGGCTTTATCAGGTTCTTGTTGTAGTTGTTGTTTGCCAATCTAACAGATGTGCAGTTGTACCGCTCTATGGTTTTAATTCACATTACTGTTAATGACTAATGATATTGAACATCTTTTCATATACTTATTTATCACTCATATATCTTCTTTGGTGAAGTGTCTTTTCAAATATTTTCCTCATTTTTTAATTTCAGTTATTTTCTTATTTTTGAGTTTTGAGACTTCTTTATATTCAATGGATCCAACTTTCCTATGAAACATTATGCAAGTTTATAGTTGCTCTTTTAATTATTTTAATGTTATCATTCAAAGAAAAATATTTTCATTGATATTATATTAAGAAGTCTGACTATTCCGAGGGTCACCAAAATGATCTCCTATGTTTCCCTTTAGAAGTTTTAGAGTTTTATATTTAGGTTTATGATCATTTTGAGTTAATTATCACATAAGATGAGAGGTCTTGTCAAAGCTTCATTTCCTTTTTTTTCTTTTTTGTTCTTAAAGTGGATATGCCAGTGTCTCAGCAGCTTTTGTTAAAAGACTTGTTTTCTCCAATAACTTGTCTTTGCAAATTTGACAAAAATCAATGACCATAATTGTGTTATCTATTTCTGGATTTTCTGTTTTGTTCATTTGATCTTTATGTCTGTCCTCTCACTGATACCAGACTCTCTTGATTAACTCTCTTGATTATATCAGAGAGTATCAGCCTCCCAACTTTACTCTTGTTCTCAAAATTGTTTTTTTATTCTAATTCTTTTTCTTTTTTATATAAAATTTAGAATCATTCTGTCAATACTTATAGTAATTCTACTGTGACTTCAGTTACAATTATATTAAATCTACAGATCAATTTTAATAAAAACTAACATCTTAAGAAAATTGAGTTTTCTGATCTATGAACATGGTATATCTCCCTTTTTATTTAGGTCTTCTTTGCTATCTTTATTGATGTTTTGTAATTTTCAACCTACATATTCCATGCATATTTCTAAAATTTATACCTATTTTATTATTTTTGGTGCTACTTTAAATGGTAATTTTAAAATTTTGGCTACTAGCTTTTTATTACTAATATATAGATATACAATGGATTTTTGTATATTGACTTTGTATCCAGTGATGGTGTTATACTTGCTTATTATTTCTGAAGACTTTTAGTGTATAATTTAAGTAGTTTATGGCATAGACAATCATATTATCTGAGAACAGAGACACTTGAAAAAAGTCCTGAGAAAAGTGTATTGACAAAAAAACTAAAACCCCACACTAAAAGACCAAACTATAGCTGTAAAACAATTTCAAGGCTGCAAAATTGCATAAGAAAGAATTTGGCCAAAAAAGGGGCATATGCTATCTGATATTTACTTCAGACATTGTTATGCAGGATAAAGGAAAAGCAATAATCATATAGAATGAGCTGCTAGGTTCATTGTTCTTCTCTGGAAGCAAAATGAAAGCTTAGTCCAGACTTCCCCCAGAGTCAGAGTAACAGGAAAGCACAGCATCTGCCCTACAGGATTTTATTATGTTCTTGTCTGGGCTTGCTGTTTTTCCTATTTATGTTTTCTTTTGTGAGTGATAATATAGAGGGAAGAAACTTCTTAATCATACCACTTGTTAATGTAGCTTTTCTTTCATCTTGAAAACATTATACTAAGTAGGATTCTTGATTGAAAACTAGAAAACTGACTAGCTAACTTCAGCATGAATAGAAATATTGGACTAATATAGCTCACAAAGTTATTTGAATGACTAGTAACTCATAATCTGAAACTATGCAGGAAGCAAAAGGAACCGGGCAGATGGAAACACAGCCAATGTCACTGGAATTCATTGGTTGGAAAGCTACCATAGCCTTAAATTGGATACTGAAACTAGCCCCATTACCACTGGACAACACGTATACTGTTGATATTGCTGCTATTGGATAATAGATACCGCTAATGGAATGACTAGTGAAGTTGTTGATTTATTATTACATTCCCTCAAGAGTAAAACTAACAAATTTCTCAAATGAAATAGAAAGTTGAGATGCTGCAAGAAAACAAAACAAAAGAAAAAGGCACACAAATATACACTATAATATACACTAATTTTTTCTATGTACCCTCTGGCATGCTTCTAATTTAGACTGATTTCTTTGTAAGTTTACGATTGTCACCCAAGAATGTTTTATTACATTTAGAGATTATGTCTGCTTCTTTCATTGATATTATAGAATACACATTCTTTCATTACTCTTAATGTTTGGCTAAGGTACATTGTCAAATATCTCTTATACTATACATGATTGATAGTGATTTCCTGTGCTTTAAGGTAGGTTAAGTTTCCCCAAATTGGTAAGTTTCTTCCTTTCGGTTGGGAGGGCTGACACAGCATTTCCTTTAATGACATGTGGGTAAGGAGCAAATAGAAAAACTAGCTTTCACTCTAGTTTCAAAAAAATAGATAAAAATTGAATTAAAACTCTGTCATGTTAATACCCTCACTAGAATTCTTAGTTCTCCATGGTCAATTGTTCAATTGACTTAAAGGAAAGGTCTTCAGCTTTGATCTGAGTGACCAGTATCTGTCAATGAGGATTTACATGTGGGCAGACAGTGAGGGAGGCCTAGTTTTGCAATGATATAGAAAGGCTTCAAGTTATTAAAATAACTTTAGTCCCAGACAGTGTAACCACTTGTTTCTAGGCTTGTACCCAGTTTGAATCTCTCATTTTCCACTGAAGAGCAGTGCTCCAAGTCTATTGTTGTCTTCACTTGTTCCTTTTGGAGGACTGTGGCTATCTTTACTCCGTTCATTTGTTAAGATCATATCTACTGGTTTTCCTATGCCCAATGCTTGAATGTGTTTTGTTTTATTATAAAAATATGTACCAGTTATTTCAGTGGGCTGTTGGTAAGGAAGCAAAAACATGTGTGCGAAGTTCACCATTTTAAATAAAAAAAAATGTAGAGGAGTTCTGAACTGGACTTGTAACCACCCTTTAATAAGAAATTACTGAAAATCTTTGGGCAGGTTTGACAAGAAAATATTCTCCAATAGATGAACTTTCTTCTATTTTTATGTTACATTAAGTTTTTCTCTCTTATTTTTCAGCTTTCCCAACTGTCAAAATTATTATGTTGATTATGTTCATTTCTTCTATCAGAATTCCTATTACTAATTGCATAAACATTTAATTTTTTTCTAGTTATTTTTTTCTTAATGTTCTCATTTCAAATAACAGATTTGCTTGTTAGTTATCTCAAAATATCCCCACTTCTATAGAATGGAATAGTGTGATTAGTCAAACTACTTAAGGCAGAAAGTTAGCTTGATACAGAAAGATAAACTTGAGAGGTTGCATTACTAGCCATTATTGCATATGTTTTTTTCTTCAAACCATTTTAATTGTTTTAAAAGAGTTAATTTTTCTAACCAGTTTTCTGTCTAAATAATGAGATAATAGTTTAAGGAGATGGAAGACTTCAATCCATAGATTCCTATATTTTCAGAACTGGAAAGAACAAGGCTGTTGTAGCTCTAGCTTAGCCTTACCTTTCCATACATGCTAAAAAAAAGTCTTAGATGTTAAATGATAACTTTAATGTTAGTAAGTTCAATAAATAGAAAAACTATAATTAGGCCCCAGTTTTCTCATTCTTATACCCATTGTTTTCCTAAAATTTCTATCATCTTTATCTTCCTTTAGCATACTACAACCAAAATAAGCAAACAAAAAATCCTTACACTTTTAGCCTCATCTGGCCATTGCTGTATTCTGTGTTGATGTACGATGCCTGATCTACTAACTGTCTGAGAGAAGGTGACTAATTTCAGGCCTGTGTCACATGCCATGTGGCCAGTAGTATGTAAAACGCTAATTTACATTTACACAATATAATTCTGATGTAGTGGTTTTATGAATGACACTAGAAGCTCTGTCATGTTTACATGTTTTAGATTTTATGAATGTCATTTGCAAATGTTTGAGCATAAAATAACTAAATACCTTCTGTCAGGACGCTCAAAACCTTATGTATATGTAATAATTACAAGAGTATAAAAATATAAAAAGCTATCACTTACTAAAGTAAATATAGAGAAAAAAGTTTAGAATAGTGTAACATAAATGTAAAGAGGATTAATTGTAAGTTCAAAAAAAAAAAGGGACTGCAAATATAATTAAATTCAAAGATAAACACAAATCAAGCCAAACACATTTGTCTTTGGGAAAGGAATTATAAAAATGTTTGACAGTAAAATGAAACTGCTTATAAGTCATTTCAAAATAATGATACACCCTGGATGATTTTATTGGTTTTAAGTTTTAAAGCTCTTACCCAGTGCCTTGTATGAGCTTTCTTGTAAAGTTATAATCTAATTATGACGTGACCAAATATTAAAGAGCTGCTGTGAATCTACTGCTGCCTCCAAATGTTACCTCTGATGTTTAAACCTCTTATAATGAAAATTGCATGCACTATCAACAGAAAAAGATTAAATACTACGGTTCAGTGATGTGAAACAGAGATTAGTTTTTCTCCCTGTTAAGATTATGACTGGATTATTGTGAACTCAGTACTTGTTCCAAAATTTTTTCTTTCTTTTTTAATATATACATTGCAATAATTGAATAGACAAGGTTATTCCTGAAAGTTAAAGGATATTTTGAAACCATTAGAAATAGTTCTGTATCCTTCCTTCTACTCTAAATGCCCCTTTATCGCAATCCCAACTCTGTTGTTACTTTATACTGTACAGTGCTCCAGGGAAAGACACAAATTTTTCAACTCCAGAAACTTATTAGAATGCTATCTATTTCTGTTTAGGCACGTTGATGTGTGTGTGTGTGTGGCAGGGGGGTGTTTGAGTAACTGATAAAGGAAGAGGGAAATCCAAGATCTGGCTCGTTACTAAGTCACAGCCCACAGGAAAGCTGTTTTATGGCCCCTCATTGTCTCTGACCCATTTATTCTTCTACTTTCTATATCCTTTTTTAGAACGCCACACTTTCGTATTCTACTCAGGCCACTCATTAGTTTTCCTCTAGAAAACACCTGTCCATGCTATAAAATACACCATCATCCCATATTTTCCTTTTTATCTCTAGTAACTGAGATTTAACTGGATACAATAGCACTGGATTGAAAATGTACACGTGAACAAATCTATGATTTCTAACTCCCATTTTTTTATGTAGGACAAATTTGCACAGCACCCCAGATCCAAATACAAGCATAGACAGGTAAATCTCCCAGAAGATCCCCCTATATTTTTTTAATTTCCATTTTACCTTTGAAATAAGAAAGGTATATATACTTCTGTTTATCTTTTTTGGAATTTGTCCCTAATGTTTTCATGTGTGTAATTTCATATTTGTATCTTTTGTTTTTCAATATTATCCTAGGCAATGTATTTAATTGTTATACAAAATGAAACATATAAATGTTGATAATTTACTTATGCCAGCTCATGGTAACTAATCTATTTATTTTCTAACATCCTCATATCCGCTTTCAGAATTTTGTTACTTGTATATTTATTTGGAAAGACTTATGAATAAATATGAAAGAGACTGACATTTATAGAACAGAGGATTTTCATACTGCCCATCTCCCTGGCTGCATATTTTCAAATTTTATGCCTCATCCGCTAAAATTTATCCCCTCACAAACCCTAATTGTGCAAGTGCGTAAATGATGTGTTTCTGTAACCAGGTGTGCCAAAGAAGACTATGGAGATACTCCTGTTAAGTAATCCTCCCGCTAGAAGAAATACTGATTAACATTGATTCTCAGATGTTGGCCAGTTGTCTGGCTTAGAAACCAAATAGTTCAAGATTGTTCCAAAATGTTTTCATTTGAAGCATGGTGTGTTAATACCATATTGAGCTTTGGGAATCGTATGAGCCCCTTCTATGCTAATAAATACTGGGAAGCATTATCCTTTGCAGACTTCGGGAATCCTTACATGTAGGCTGCTCTATCCTGCTTAGATATCCTTGCTTTCCTTCTGCTGGTGCTGAAAAATGGATAATCTAAATCATATTTTTGGCTTAATAATAATAAATTAATTACTTCACATAATCAAAGGAAGATATTTACTTGTTAATTGGTTGATTGATTGATTTCATGTGGAACTGCCCTGAGGGCATCAGTCATTATGAAGTTGTGTTGCTTTTTTTAATTTAGTTTTACAACAGGACACTGGAGAGGTAACTACTTTGGCTGTACTTGTGATTGCCACCCTGAAGCAAGGTGACTCTGCCTTATTACCTAGGTTGAGAGGAAATCATTTGCTTTTATTGTATAAGGGTGATTTATGCTAGTGTCCTTTTCAATTAAGATCTAATATAAAAAGTAGTATTGGGGAATGTTTTAAATCATAGTCACAGATCAGTACATATTATTTCATCAGTTTGATGTTTGGACATATATTACATACTTGACATTCAAAAGAGTTGAGAAGTAATTATGTCTTTTTTCAGGATGTTCCTAGGGTATGATAATAGCACCCTAATTCATATTTCTTTTGTAATGTTGTTTACTCCAAAGTCCTCAGAAGTTAAAGAAAAATAAAGTTTTTCACTGGCAGATAATCCATATTACAAAATGACACCAGCAACCAGAGCTCAAAAATTACAAAAATTACAAAATAAAGTTTTTCACTGGCAGATAATCCATATTACAAAATGACACCAGCAACCAGAGCTCAAAAATTACAAAATGACACCAGCAACCAGAGAAGTGTTCAGTCAGTTATGTAGGGGAATAAATTTAAAACACTTCTATTGGTAATGCAAGCTAGAAAATAGATTAGTAAACTAATATTTGAGATTGTTTGGATTCCAATGTTATGCAGAAGTCATTGAGTTGCTGTGAGACTTTTATCAACTTCTAAGCATATCAGAGACCAATTGTTGTGTGAATGAATGCAAAAATTCCTACCAAGACTGTTTGGTATATATAAAACGGGCAGAGTAGATACAAATAGTGCTTATCATGCTATTGATTTTTTTTTAAGTTTTATCGTATTCAATTTCTTTTAAATCCCGTCTTTCTCATTTTCCTCAAGTTAATTGCTTGTTTTCTCCTTGACTAATGGGTGGCCTAGATTCTTCTGCCTATGTTTGTTCCTGTTTTTCTACCGACCATCTCTTGTTGAAACTGTCCTCAGTCTTTAGGCATCAAAGTGTTGCATCTGAAGGCTTAGAAAAAACTTTGCCGCAGTTCTAATACAATGGAAAGCACATGGAATTTCAATCATGCCAAAAGACATATTGTGCAGAGACTTACAATTAAACTTGTATGAATAGAAGCCGCTGGTAATTTCTGAAGGTATAATCTCTCTAAAGTTTTATTTTGAGAAATAATTCTAGTGTAATAGCTAAGGTTGTACTTATGCTTCATATATATCAACCTATGCCTTATTTTGCCTGTTTAAACTCTTGATCATAGTTCATGTTGAAAAATATGAATTTTCTTATTTTAATATTTTGTTTTTATTGTTCACATGCCTAAAACTGGAAATTACAGACCACTTCTAGAGATGTAACTTGGATTTTTATATCATAATTATATGGGTATGTTAAATAATTTATTGTGTTCTGTATCTGTATATTTATCTAATAGTTTGGAGCACTGGCTAAGAGAGATTGCAATTTATTATGTACGCTCTTTTGGCGAATAACTAAGAGGTACATCTCATTTGTTCTTTCAAAAATATTTATTAAAGTGCTTTTTGTGTATACAAAGTAATAATTATACATCAATAAGGATTTATGTTACAGTAACATATGCTTTGGCTGTGGTCCTTTTATTCAAAACTAAGGAGGTTGCTTGCCAGGCAGAATTTTAATAAATTGTATGTTTTGATCATATGGATTACTATTTAAGCCAATTTCAGAAAGAAATTGTTTATAATTTTTATAAGGCATATTTCTCCAGTCTCATCCTAATTCAGTCTCCTACCATCATAACACTAGAACCACTCATCTGTAAAGGATGTAATTATTGTGGAGGTGCTACTGCTGATGGTGTTTCTTTAGGTGGTGTAGAGGGTGAGATTAATAGGAGACACTCAAATACAACATTTGCACTTTCTCGTGAAAGGTTCCTATGTATCATTTTATTAATTAAAATGAATTACAAACATATTATTTGCTAAACCATGTGATAGACTAAAAATAGCAAGTTATCTGTATTTTATATAAAAATTAAGGGTGATATAATTATATCATCTTTTGCTATCATTTATCTGATTTAAAAATTCTATACTTGTTTTCTTAACATATACATGTTCAGAAAAGAATGAAATAAGCAACGAATTGAGACATTCAAAGTTATCCAATACTAAAGTACCTATTCTGAGCCTGGAAAAAAGCCACCTATTGAGGTTTATATACATACATATATATAAATATATTCATGTGGTCTATCTCGAAAAATTCCAGCCATTATTAATATAACAAGAACAGTTTGCACAACATCAATGTAACCTGGCAGCCAAGGAGAATGGACTGGAATGCGCATGCATGAACAATGACGACTTCATTGAACTAGTCAGTGGGGGCAGTAGATGCCATTGAGTGAGCATGTGTACTATGTGGCTATCACATTCAAAATGACTGAGTGAGTAGAGCAACAAATCTGCATCAACTTTTGCATTGAGCTTGAACATGCCTCCATGGAAACTATTCGGATGATTCCGAAAGCTTTCGGGGATGATGCAATGAGTGCAGTGCAAATAAAAGTGTGGCACAAATGCTCCAAAGATGGTCAAGAATCTGTTGAAAGTGATTCACATTCCAGAAGGCCTACAACAAGCAGAAAACCTGAGAATACTGAACGTGTAATTAACAAAGACTGGTGACTGACGATGCAAGAACTAGAAGCTAATCTGGGGATTCTAAAAACTACTGTGTCTGAGATTTTGGCACAGAATTTTGGCATGAAAAATGTCATGGCAAAATTTGTTCCACGGCTTCTGCTGCCAGAGCTAAAAGGATCATTGTGCTGCAGTTGCTAATGACTTGATACAAACTGCTACCAGTGAATCAGATTTCCTCAAGACTGTCATAACTGGAGATGAATCCTGGGTCTTTGGCTATGATCCAAAAACAAAGGCCCAGTCATCCCAATGAAAGTTGCCTGGTTCTCCATGACTGAAGAAGGTGTGGCAAAGTCACAGCAAGATCAAGAACATCCAAGTTAACTGTGTTTTTTGATTGGGAGTGTGTTGTCCATCATGAGTATGCCCCTCCAGGTCAAACAATTAATAAGGAGTACTACCTCGATGTTCTTCACTGGTTGAGAGATGACACCATATGATTAAAAAAAAATGGCTGCAGCTATGAGCATCTGGTGATTGGCAGCTTCATCAGGATAACAAATGCGTTCATGCATCACATCTTATGCAGAGTATTTGGTGAAACATCAAATTACCCAGGTGACTCAGCCTCACTACAGCCCAGATTTGGCACCCTGCAACTTTTGACTTTTCCCAAAAATAAAATCACCTTTGAAAAGGAAGAGATTTCAGACTGTTGATGAGATTCAGGAAAATACAAGGCAGCTGATAGAGATTCCAACAAAGGATTTTGCAGAATATTTTGAACAGTGGAAGAGACTCTGAGAGAACTGTGTGAGGTCCCAAGGTGCCTACTTTGAAGGGAACTGAGACATCATTGTCCTATGTATAATGTTTCTTGTATCTTGTATCTTCTTCAATAAATGTCTCTTTATCATAGTATGTGGCTTGATATTTTATGGACAAACTATTTATATATATTTATATAAATTTTTAACATGGATCTGTCAGATGGCTTCAATGTGTATGCTTCCTTATGATAACAAGGATGATTTGGAAGGTACCTTAGAGTTCATCTATTCAGCCTATCAGCCAGTGCAAACATTCTAATTCAACATTGCACATAGCTTTTTCCTGGCCAATTTTATAAATAGGAAGTTCATAATCTGCAGTGAGAAAAGATATTTTAAAAGTACGCAGGGAGGGGCAAAAGTAGGTTTACAGATATGAGTGAGGGAATCAAGATGGCAGAGGAGTGAGTGGAAGTCACATTGACATTCTCCCAGGACCAACCTGGAATTACAACTAAATTGTGGAGAAATCACCTGGAACAAACAACTGAACAATAGCGAGAGAGGAGCCTTGTAACCTCGGAGACAGGGAAATTAGCTTTAGTGCAATCTAAGGAATTCCTGGTAAGGAGTGCGGTAGAGACCTGAGAAGGTGGGTGGGGCACCGACTGGCGGCAGCACCAGAAGGATATTGAAATGACCAGTTGGATCCCCCTGAGAAGAGCGGAGTCTAAACCAAAAGCAGGGATTTCCAGGCCACAGCACCAGAGACCAAAAAGTACACAGAAAACAGCCAGCTGCGAAAAGCAGCAGGGTTGCTCTTTGTCAGAGACAGGTGGCTGGGGACACAAGAACTGTTTAAAGGGCCAATGCATAAATTTTTATTTGCAGCCACTTACCCTGGTCTCTGGCAAAGGCGAGGGGACAGTGGGCTAGAAAGGACCCAATAGCCCTGCCCCCACATAGGATTCCACCCCGCCCCGAGCTGTCTAAGGCAGCCTGCTGAGTGCAGAGTGACTAACAGCTGAAGGAGACAGCTGCAAACAGTAGATGACTGGAAGTCTGGAACAGACTGCCTAAGGTCAGACAGGATCAACATCTGACATCATCAAAGGCAGATCCAGAAAGTAAGAACAGTGGTCTCCAACCATAGAAGTTCACATCACAAAGTCAGGAAATCAAGCCAGATCAACTTAAGAGGCAGAAGCAAAAGAGAAGAGTCTCACAAATAATGGGAAGACAAAGAAATACCCCCCACTCAAAGGGAAAGGAGGAATCCTCAGAAAGAGAACTAAATGAAATAGAGGCAAGTCAACTCTCAGATACTAAGTTCCAAACAACAGTTCTAAGGAAGCTCAATGAGCTCAGTGAGCTCACAGAGAATTACAAAGAACTACAGGGAAACTATGAGGAACTTACAGCAAACTATATCAGCATGAAAAAGGACATAGAAACTATCAATAAGAGACAAGAGGAAATGAAGAATACAATTTCTGAATTGAAGAGCACAGTAGAAGGAATCAAAAGAAGGCTAGTTGAAGCTGAGAACCGAATCAGAGAGCTGGAGGACAAGGTGGAAAAAAACTCCAAGAAAGAGCAAGAAAATGAAAAAAGACTCAAAAAGAATGAAGAGGCATTGAGAGAAATGCAGGACAACCTGAAACGTAGTAATATCCGTATAATAGGGATACCAGAAAGAGAAGAGGATGAGGAAGGGATAGAGAACCTGTTTTAAAAAGTAATGATGGAAAACTTCCGTAATTGGAGGAGAGAAAAATTCTCACAAGTCCAGGAAGCACAGAGGGTCTCATTCAAGAGGGAGTCAATGAGGCCCACTCCAAGCCACATCATCATTAAAATGGCAAATATGAAAGACAAACAGAGAATCCTAAAGCAAGCAAGGGAGAAAGAGGTAGTAACATATAAGGGAGCCTCAATACAGCTAGCAGCTGACTTCCCAACAGAAACCCTGCAAGCCAGAAGGGAATGGCAAGAAATATTCCAAGGAATGAAAAGCAAAGGTTTGCAACCAAGACTGCTCTACCCAGCAAGGCTCTCAAAATAGAAGGTGAAATAGTTTCCCAGACAAAAGAAGTCTAAAAGAATACACCTCCACCAAACCAGCACTGCAAAATATGCTAAAGGGACTACTTTAAGATGAAGAAAAATTTTCTATGAATACCCAGTTCCTTTCAGAGTTGCCGATACTTGATATTACCAATATTTTTAATACTCATTAATCTGATTGTGACAATAATGTTAATTGTTCCTTTACTTTTTGTTGAAACTAAACCTGTTTTAGGATATTACTTGCCAATTTCTATTATTTTTTTAAGAAAGCTTTAAAAGACTTTTTGGTATTCTTTATCCATTTATTGATTAAAAGTTTGTAGAACATTTTTCTCTAAAGAGAAAAAAAGACCTATTAAGCATGTTTTAGATGCGTTGCAAGTACTTTTCTATTCCTTGTCCTTTAACTTTTTTATATGTATATTACTATATCGTTAAATGTTTAATATAGTCATATTGTCAATATTTACTTTATAGCTTCAGGGTTTGAATATTTTACTTCAGGTTATGAAAAATATTAGTTCTATTTTCTTCTAAAATTCCTTAGATTCTACATATTGATTTTATCTCACCTGAATATTTCTTGTATAATGTGTGAAATAGGGCTCTATATTTGTTTTATTTCAAGTAATAGTGGTCCATGCACCTTATTTGTTGACCAAGCCTTATTTTACCCATTGATTTGAAATATCAACTTAATCATATATTACATTGTTAGATATATATGTTTGTCTCTAGAATGATCATATTTCATTGATCTACTTGATTATTTCTGTGCTGGTGTCATGTTGGTTTAATTGCTGAGACTTTATAATGGTTTTAAATATTTTTAATATTTTATAATTAACATTTACATTTAAAAATATAAATAAAATCAATCTGCATTTAAGAAAGAAAGAAAGAGAGAGAGATAGAACTCCTACCTTTTGTGACAACATGGATGGAACTGGAGAATATTACACTAAGTGAAATCAGCCAGTTGATGAAAGACATACCATATGATCTCACCTATAAGTGGACTCTATTCAACAAAATAAACTAACGAACAAAATAAACCATAAGCATGGAAACATGGAGCAGTGTGAAAGTGACCAGAGGGGATGGGGAAAGAGGACAACGGTGGAAAGAAGGGGAAGGGACTAGACAAAGAACATGTATGAATGATCCATGGACATGGACAACAGTGTGGGAATTGACTGTGGGTGTGGGGAGTCGGGGTGGGATTGATGAAAGGGGGTTAAGGGGTAAAAATTGAGACAACTGTAATAGAATAAACATGATTTACAATTTCAAAAAATAAAAAAATAAAGGCCGATATGAGTATGTAAAAGAGTTTATTCTTATATTCTTATTTATTAATTATTATATTATTTTCCATATGAACAACTGTAAACCTACATTTGCTCCACTCTGTATATATGGTAACAAAATGCATACCCCTGTATCTTCCAATCTCTTTTAAACATTCTTCCTGTTGGGAAAAATTTACATTTGGTGTATATGCATAAAAGTGATTAAAAATAACTTAAACTGTTAGGGTAATATTTGCCTGTCTGATATACTTTGTATTTTTCATTACACCCAAAATGTAGTAAACAGTGATTCTCAGTGATTCTGCAATGATAACACTTTATTTATTCTTTTTCAGTTCTCTGTTACATAGGTAATCATGGCACAGATCTATAAACTAAGTACCAAAGTGATCTTTTACTATGTTCTTCTCTGTCTTGGAATTATCTCCTTTTTATTTTTGTTTCGCTCTTTTCAATGAAAAGTTCATTTGGGGAAGATGCAAGTAACTTTGTCCTTCCTTTGTTCTTGCACTGAGAAAAGCTGAGATAATGCCTTTTTCTTTTTTGCCTGACTCCAGATCACAATGTCTTTCAAAGCATGATGTTAACGTCTTCAAGTTTTCTTTGAGCAAAAGTATTATAACTACTCCGGAGACCACTTTCATTAAGGCTTTGACATTAGTCTTTATCAGGGCTTAGTTATGACAGTCATTCAAGTTCATGATTATATTTTGGTTCTCCTTCATCATGAGACTTTTCTTAAAGTGAGACTCATGTTAGGATATGTTAAACAGAAAGTGTTTGGGGTGCATATATAAGTAATCAACTAGCCATTGTGTGGCTGATTACTTTAGTAGTGATTCGGTATTTCACTCTCTGAACAGATTTTAATTGTTTTTCTGTGTACACATGTTATATAAGAATTGTACTAATCATCTTCTTTTTACCCTATCAAGATGGCCTTAAATGTGGATCCAAGGCCCAAAGCTTAACTTTCCCGGGGATTTTAGCACAACTTTAAAAAAAAAATTGTTACTGGAGGTTTCTCAATGCCTACCTATTGCATTCCTAAATTAACAATAAATGCAGATTTGTCTTTGATGGTACTTTTATAGCTGCATGCAGCTGGAGAAAAACCAACTGCCAAGGGAACTCAATTTTCTTTATCATCAATTTGACATTGGATAACAGATGGCTTCTGGATACCATGATAGTCTTCTTAATTTGTCTTTTTATATAGTGTGACAAATACACTTGGTTAATTGCCTAATTATTACATTTAATTCTTTGTCAACAACATACTTTGTTGTTTTGGGACACATTCTATGAGATAAGCTATAATAGGCATATATTTGAGTGTTGAAGTACTACTATGCCTTTGAAACATAAAGCAAAAACAACTAAAGGTAGGCAAATGTGTTAAAAATATCTTGTCTTAAAATCTAGTAGGCTTTCTCTGAAGCATGCCATTTTTCTAGAATACAGTAGATTCTCAAGAGTTAATGTTATGTAAAAGAAGAAAAGAAGTCTAACAAAAAAAAAAGTTGGGAACAAATACAGAAACACTTTAAAATAAAACATAAAACATTGCCAACTGAACATTAACCTAAGGTTAGCTGCAACTGAAGTAGGTTTTTCCCCTTTTTTTAGAGTTTAAGTAAATAGAATTTAAGTATTACATTTAGAAGAATAAAAAATTGTCCTCTACTTCAAAGAGTATGTAAAAATCAGCTTACATACTTTTGGCATTCCATAAAATGCAAATACTTTCTATGACTGCTTTGGCAATTGGAAGAAATGAGCAAATTTTTAAAATACGTAGAGTTTGGAGGAGCTGATTCAATAGGACAATATTGCATGCAATATAACATGCAAAAAAAGGATAATTCAGTGCATTCAGAACTCATTGATCATTGTAAGATCACCTTACACTTATGTTGTCAATTGACTTTCCAAACATCAATTAAAACTATAAATTTTAGCTTTTCATCTTAGTTTTTTTCATTTATTTATTATTAAATGGTAAAGTTGTCTCAAAAATGATGCAAAGTTATAGTTTTACTTTTACTTATGATTATACCTGTACTCTTAACAAAATAATTCCTCCCTAGTTTAAGAACTTTAAATAGATTTAAAGATGGACTCAGTGGAATTAGAAAACCCTTACAATAGCACTTAGCCATTATGACAGAATATGATCTGAATGAATATAGGTAGTAATGAATATTCTATTGCAGTTAATGCTGCCACCTATGGGAAATGAAGATTCTTAGAAATTAATCAAAAATGTAGAAATTACTGATGCCAATTATGAAAGAAAACTGAAACCTCTGTGTGCATGTTATTACTATTTAACTGTCACAGAAAAGGTCCATGTGGAGAAAGCTATAAATTTTTCACCTGTTCCTTAAAAACCCAAACTTGATATGTGTCCATGGCAACAGAGCTACATAATCCACAAGGCTCATTTCTAAAACATATCTTGTGTTAAATTGAGTATTTGTAATAATTAAAATAATATAAACTGGGATAACTGTTTACTTTAAAATCTTAGGTAAGTTGATTTAATAATGCTTCTATTTTCCATTTTCTTCACATTCCTTTCTCTTCATTCCTGCCCTTTCAACGTGTCTATCTTTTTCCAGCTGGAGAACAATTGAGACTATTTCTAGCCTTTGGTCTGCCAATAAAGTGATGTACTAAGTGCATATTTGCTTATACTTGTTATGTTTTCTTAATGACTTGCCCTATTTTATTGGAAAATGTTTTTCTTTGTCTCTAGTTTTTAATTTTTAATTTCTTTAATCTTAAAATTGTTTTAAGACAAAAAACATTTTTTGGGTCTTAAAATTCATCAGATCTGATGTTAATGTAGCCACTTAAGCTCTTTTTTGATTATTGTTTGCATGGTATAGACTTTTCCATTATTTTATTTTCAATCTCTTTGTGTTTTTTAATATAAAGTCTGTTTTTGTAAAGATAACAAAATTGAAGTTTTTAAAAAATTAGTCTGCCAATTCCTGCCTTTCGATTGGAGTGCCTATTCATTTCATATTTAATGTCACTATTGATAAGGTAGGGTTTAGATCTGCCATATTGTTATTTGTTTTCTACATTTCTTATGTCTTCTTTGGCCCTCTATTCCTTCATTATTGCCTTCTTTTGTTCTAAATAGATTTTTTTTTTGATGTACTATCTTAATTTTCTTGTTTATTTTACTATATTTTTGAGACATGTTTTAAAATTTTTGTCCTGGAGATTACAGAGTAACATCTTAAAACAACATAACTGAGACTAATGTCAATCTAATTTCAATAATTAAAAATTTTGTGCCCAGAATCTGATGTAGAATTTGTGGCTGACAGCTTTGAATATATCAATCCACTGCCTTCAGGCTCCCATTATTCCTGATACAAAGGCAGTTCTTAGTCTTATTGAGGATCGCTTATATAAGATATTTTCTTTTCCCTTTTGCTAACTTCAAGATCCTCTCTCTTTTAGTCAAACAATGAATGCATAAATGGTTGGAACTACAAATCAATCTCTCTCTCTCTCTCCTTCTCTCTCTCTCTCTAATCATTAAAATAAAAATTTTTTTTTGAATACTCTCTTTAAACTTTTCTAATTTCAGTTTATTAGCCTGTATTAGGGGGAGGATATCTTTGCATTTAACCTATTTGGAGTTTATTGAGATTCTCAGTTATGTAGACTAATATTCTTCATCAAATCTGGGGAGTTTTCAGTGATTATTTGTTCTAATATTCTTTCTATTCCTTTTTTCTCCCAACCAGTAATTCTCCCAACCTTTGAAGGGGGTATTTGTGTGTGTGATAGGGTGTGACTTTAACTCTCCAAGAGTTTACAATTATTTCTTATTCTTCATTTCCAGCTAGTATAGATCTTGAAGGTCAACTAGAGATGAGAGATTAGGGAACTCTCAGGTGTTCTGGGACATACACACAAACCTAAGAATATTTTGGAGCCTATAATAGCCCCATAGGGGCATCTTATAAGACACATTTTCCTTTTAAGTTTTTTGGCTAATTCTCTTATTTGCTATCATTAACTTTGGCAGTTTCAAGATTAAACAATTGATGCTAATTGCTTTTGAGAAACATCCTCAGACAGGGTTTTCCCAGTGAGCAAGCTCTGAGGTAAAATGATGAAAAGCCTTTCAAGGCAGCCTTTTCCAGAGAGCTGCTAGATAGGGCTTTTATGGAAGCCCCAAATCTATTCTTCCCTTTTAGTGTCTGTTATGCTGCTGGTTTTTAAGGATACCACAGAGCTAGCAAGAGGAGAATGTGATAGGGAAAGTTAAAATACACAAAGCCACTGTCTTACTGAGATTTAGATATTTTTTATAAATGTATCTTGGATTTTGAAAGCTTTTGTTAATTTTTAGAATTCTAAAAAATTTGATTTTGACAAATTTTCTATGTCCTAATTGCTTTTTACAAAGGAGCAGTTTTTCAGAGGTCCTTAGACCACCATTTTAGAAATCCTTGCCTTCCCCTAACTAATTTTGATAAATCTCTCCCTACACATAGGAATTTGAAATTATGACTCCAGCTATATTGATAGGAAAGAACTTGTTCAATGATTTAGAGTAACCCTTAAGCCCAGGGATGGGGGGCAAAACAAACCTAAGCATGCACTGAACTAGTTCAGGAATACCACCATTGCTTTGTGATTTCACAACTCCACAAATTAAACGGCACTACCTAATATCTGCATTGAATAGTCAAAGTTTATAAATGATAGCTTTGACTTTTCAGTAGAATTTTATAGACCCACCATTTCAGTGCTGTAAAATACAGACCCGTGTTTATTTAAATGAATCATATAGATCTGTATTTTATTCTCATTTCTAATTATTTTAATTAGTTCTCAGTATCCATGAGCTCTTCCATTAGAGTATATTTCTTTGAGGGCTGAGCTTTTAGTGTATTTAATTTTTTTTAGCTGATGATTTAAGTAGGCCATGTATGCAATATTATCATTCAACAGATTTGAACTGATTTCAGTAAGCCAGCATAATACCTTATCTTGAAAAGTACCTGGTAATTTTTGTTAATTAATCAATTTAAAAAATATATTAAGAGCTCAGTGTATACCAATCACTATGAATTGATATAAGGGATAAAAGATGAGAAAAAAATCTACTCTTGATGACCTCATGCCTCCTAGAAATTTCATGAATATTCTTCATTTATACTATTAACATATCCATTTCTGTATGGGGTGTTTAATTTTCCTGCAGCTTACTAAGTACTATGGGTGATCAGAGATACTGAATGAGACCATAACCAAGCACTGTAAGTTATCACAGTGTGTTAAATTGTACATTTATGAAAATTTATACGTTGTTCAGGGAATCATAGAAACACTAGTTCCAGGTATTAAAATTAGTACTACATTCAGCTAAACTGATCCAGTTAATTTGCAAGTTCATCAATAATAATAGCTGGACTTTTTTTACTATTTTAAATATTATGGATCTTTAAATATCAATAAAATAAAATGTGAAGGAAATTAAATATAAATTAAGGGTTATTAAGTATAAATTAAGAGAAATATTTATACTTAATATAAATCCTCCAAAAATTTGGTTACTTAAAATATCCTATCTTACATGTAAATTATTATGTTCTGCAGTTGAAAGAGGCAGAAGACATTTTGGCATTTTGTACTGACATTATGTCTTTTCTGTAGAGGTAGGTAGAGAATATAGTATCAGAATTAGCATTTAATGATAATAGGCGTATTCCATATCACATCCTTATGGGTGTAAAAAAGTATAGTTGATTGAATACATGAAATTGATGTCATTTGAAGAACAGCAAAATGGCTAAAAACTTGATGAATTTTATGCCTTAATCAGCTCAGACAGCTACACTGGGGGGGTTAAATAACAGATATGTACAAGGTCCAGCACAAATAATGCCCCTTTTTTATTATAAAATCATAAGCATAGAATTGTGTAATATAACAATATCACACTCAAGCACATCATATGACATTTTAAGTGGACTGTTCAAGTTAAAACTATAAATCATTACGCCCATAGTATTACCATACCAACCACATTCACGCAGGTCTTACTTCTGCTGGACCCTGTATTTCTCACAATTCTGGGAGACTGAGGAGTCAAAAATCAAGGTGTTGACAGATTTGGCTCCTGGTGGTAGTCCTCTTCCTTGTTTGCAGATGATGCCTTCTTGCTGTATACTCACACATCAGAGAGAAAAGGAGTTCCAGTCTCTATAAGGACATTAATTCCATAGTAAGACTCTACTTTTATGACCTCATCTAAAGTTAATAACCTCCCAAAGACTATATCTCAAATACCTCCACAATAGGACTTAGGGCTTCAACATGAGTATGAGGGGACACATAGATTCGGTCCACAACAAAGCATAAGGAAAATGAACATTTAGTTTTATAACTGAATGCAGAGTATAAATCTTGAGCTTCAACACTGTAAGACATTGAAGGGAATAGAAGATAACTAGACAAGCAAATGAAAGACATAAGTTTGGCTATGGAGTTTACTTTCCACTTGGAAAGGTAGAGCAATTACAAAACACAGTGTCATATACACACCGCAACAGCAATATTGTGGTGGTTACGATGTGCATATACAGGAGCCAATTTTTTGAGGTTTACCATTGATATGTTGAGGGCATCCATTCTAACTTCCCTCTCACACTGACATATGATGTCTTAAACACAAATTTCTCCACCAAAGAAAGATACATAGTCTAAAATGAACTAGCAAATACTTTCCAAATATCAAGGCCAAAGAGTATTTGTTTCCAGTCTTATTTTATGTAGTTTTTAAATAATTTGTATAACTTTACAAAACTACTTAATTCAACTTTTTATTACTATATTATCCTCACATTCTCTAAATACTATCATAAAATACGAAGCCATATTGTATACTAATAAAATATATTTCTCCTATGTTGTTTAACATATGCTTTATTGTTGGTTCCTCACAGTATTTCTCCTCATATTTATGTGGATGAAATTTTAACATAAAGGGAGTTTCTGTAAGAACATTTGGAATATAGACTTTCAGCAAAATTCCTCCTTTATTAACTCCCTTTTGGGGTAATAGAAAACAAAATATTATAAGTAAAGCAGTTTAAAACCACACATTTAGTTCATTTAAGAATTTGCTTTTATGTAATACCTATACATTTGGATTTTTATGTAAATGGATGTAATCCAGGGATTAATGATACACCTCTGGGTTTTCTTGATGAAAATTTATAGAATATTTAAGATGTTCAAGACTACACTTGTTGTTTAGCTAATTATTGGACTCATCTTGTAAAGCCATGAGATATACTTTGAAACTAAAATATGCAAGTGTCTCTAAACTCTTTCAAAACTGAGAAAATCTGAGACATGCTTGAGAACCTTCATTTCAAATGATTGCTTTCAAATGAACACTACTACCAGCTTTTATTAAATAAGAGCTGTAGACAGAGCAGTTTAAAGAATTATAGTGAGACCAAGTCATGGAATTTGTTGCATCTACTTTTAACTGCTCTGGGTGATGAATGTAAAACTTTATTTGTGTTCATCAGTATAAGGTGAAGAGAGCACAAATTAATTTGACATGCAGATTTTATACTTTAGTAATGATGCTGGAAGTATTCTGGGCCCAAGTAAAAATGGCATTCATTTGCCTCATAGGTGAGTGGACCAAACTGTGGGCTTCCTGTAGCAACAGTGGGCACATCTTCTTTATGGCTGAGCTGGATAAAATCTCTAATCTGGTCCCTTTGATTATCTTGATAACAAACTGAGGAAGCAAAAGTGACTCTGTCCCACAGCGATCTTCACCAGGCCTACCGCAGTGTGGGGTCAGCACATTTAATCCTGAGATAAATTCTGCAAAAAGTACTTGTACCTTGGCTAGCAATAGTTCTTAAACTAATCAGTACCTCAAGCCTTTTCTCACTACTTTCTGGGTCTTTACTGAAAGCAAAGACATCCTTGACTTCTGCTATTCTGATGTGTGCAGATATGATAAACATGTGATAAAACTGTTGCTTTTCCAACATGAACAGACTATTACCTTAGTAATTATGGGTGTTTTTATTAAGGAAAAGTTATAGTGAATTATCTTCAGAGAGCTCAGTGTTGTGAAATTTGTACTGCATTACCAAAGGTTGCAGATATTTTGTTAATGTGTATGGCTTAGTTATCCCTTTCAGAAAAAATATAGGGAGCTAAAAATAAATTGGGGAGAAAAACAGAGATACCTAATATAATGCCTACTCAGTTAACAACTACTTACCGTAATAGCTCTTGCATATTTGTATTGTTTTTGACAAAATCTCTTTTGTTCTAGTATGATGACTTTTCAGTTAGAGACACACTAAATTAATATTCTGTAAAAATGATACTTTGACATTTTAATTCCAGGCAAAGACAGACTCAATAATTTACTTGACCAAACAGTTCCTAGAAAAATTATAGAAAACAATTGAATTCTATCCCAATGTTTAAGTGAACCCAAAATGTTTTTCTTCTGCATGTATGCCAAGTAAAAATAAACGAAGAAATAGCATTATTTTATTCTTGCATCTCTTCTGTATGTAAATAATATTCCTGTGATCAAAGTGCTATAATGATTGATTAGCTTTTCTATTTTGTTCTAAATGTAGTATGTAACATTTGAGTTCAGAATAACGATGAGCTCCAGAAAGAGTGAAAACTGGGTGGGAAAAACAGTGCAGTAAAAGAATGAACCATCCAAAAATTATTGCTTCTCATCTCTTTTCCACCACTATTATAGAGTCTTTTCCTTGGTATGAATAATAAACCTATATTACATTAATTTTATGGAAAAACCATATTCTTTTGCAAATTGTTTTTCCCTATAAAATGTTTTCTTGTCAATGTATATGTTTATCTATCTATGAATATATTCATGTGTGAGTGTGTTTATATACAGTTTTTAAACTTTTCACATAGTGGTGGGGTTTCTAGCAATGAATTAATGAAGCCCACAGTCAAAGAATGGGTGAATTTCTGATCATTATGGTGGAGAATTTTTTTATTTTTTAAATCTAGAATAATAATTTTATTAACAATCTGAAACACGCTTTATGAGTAATTTGTGAATGTACTGGTATGCATGCTTTTATTCACATGGAAATATTTAGACACATCAGTTTTGTTTGCAAAACAGTAGACAGAATACAGTTTTAACGTGTTTTAGGTGATCCTTCAAGTCCTTTTGTATTTTAAAGCCAGGGTATTTTATAAGAAGCTAAAAAGGAAATTTAAAATGAATGTTTTGTTTAGCTATCAAAATTTGATGTTCGTACTTTGGTCTCTCAGGACTAGCACTTGTTCTTTCAATATGGCAGCCCTCACGGAAGGCAGTGCAGGAGTCAGGACATTATCTCTTCGCATATAATGGCCGTCAGTATGTTGGGAAAGCCATTGAAACTATTCCGTGTTCCATATGTGATGAGATATATCAGAGTTTAAAGACACAGAGTTATGTTCAGAAATGTTTTGTGGACTTGTTGGCATGACTAAGCAATGACGCTGAAATATCAGTGCCCCATTGGCTGTGCGGTGCAAAATCCATCTTTATATTCAATGTACAGTTAGTTGGACCTATTAATGTCATGACATGGTGATTTGCTCCTTGATAAAAGTACAAGAAATATATTATGAATTCTCAGTAAGCGAAATTGTCTGACTTTTAAATTGACAAATTATTGAGCTTACTTGGAATCTTGAATATCTTGGTAAAATCTTGCCATTTGCAGAAAAAAGGGATATAGGTTACATCACAGTCATTAAAAACACCTAATACACAATGACTGTTCCAGTATGTCAGATATAGACATATGTGTATTACTATTTAATTCGATCCTACAAAAATTTTACAAAGCTATTATACCTTTTCAATGAATGAAAAAATGGAGGCTCTCAATGATTAAGTTCATTGTACAATGTCCTGCTGCCGAAGCATTGTGGACCAGCACCAAGTCCATTGCATTAAATTTATTCCAGAGGACCAGCTGTAAACTAATCTGCCATTAGTGTTTCCCATGTCATATTGTCAGGTGAAGACTTCTCATTTTAGTAAACACTTTCATCCGTACCTATGAAATTCTAGCAATTATTCAGATATTCAAAAATAATTATCAGACACTCTTACTGTGCCCATAACCACTGCAGGTGGTAAGAGTAGATCAGTAAACGAATCAAACAAGATTTCAGTCCTCAAGAAGAAAGAAAATACCAAGTATTAATAGGTGCTGAAAATAACACAATAGTGACATAGAGGATAGCTGTGTGTGTGAGAAAAATTAATTTCTAATCATAGTCTCCTATTCTTGAAACTTTCTCACTTCTTTACTTCTATCACTTTGATAGCATCAGGATTTTTATTTCCTAGGTATTTTCATTTTCACAGTCTAGCCATATACCCTCTATCCATTTTCACTTATTTTCTTATCTAGTAGAGTTTCTATAATTCAATATATCAACTACTTTCTAGGTAGCTTTTTACACCCCCACTCCATCATTTTTCTTTGCCTTACTCACACACAACTTTACGTTAAAACTTCCAACTACTTTCTAGAAAAGAATTATATCATGATCATTGAGCTATTAAAATATATTACCTATATCTTCAGTTAGGCTTTTAGCATTCCTCGGCTGTCTTTGTGTGTATCCAATCAGCATTTTGCTTCTTGTGCTCATATAGCTATTGAACAACATTACACGTTCCTCTTCCCCACTACTCAAAGTACAGCATTCCTATGAAACCCATCATAAGCTGAAATGTCATAAAGCAAAGAGTGTCTCCCAATTTCCAAAAGTATGTGTTACACCACTTCACAAAATGGTGTAACGTGAACAAACTTTTGGAAAGCAGGAAGTGGCTTGCTTTTCTCATAATCCCCATCCTTGCTCCTCCAAATAACTGATAATTTTCCTGAATAGCTTTCAAAAATATATATAACATTATAAACATTCTCAATGTTGGCTCTAACTTCAACAGCATTTTCATTTTTTCATTTCCTCTATTGTGCCTGCTCTGCGAATTTTAGAGGAAACATTGTCCTTCCTTGAATGTGTCTGTATTTCAAGTCCATTCCTGTCTTTTTTCCACAGGTCTTTCCTCATCTATTAGGCAACTTTTTCTTCTAAGCAAGTACATATGCTTGTGCTACTCTCTAAAAATAAATATTGTTAATAATGAAAACCTCAACAGTTAGCCCCATATCATTTTGTCCTTTTCCCCTTCTTCATTTTTCTTTCAAATCAAGTGTAATTGGGAGGAGTGTTTGTGGAGTGACCCTAATGCCTGAGGCTGTGGTGCGCAGGGGCCAGAAGGTTCTGTGGTCACTGCAGGGTGGAGTCTGTTAGGCTGACCAGAAACTTGTGTCTGCTGGAGTTCTCGCCTCCCCAGGGCAATCATGGAGGAAAACAGAGTAATCCTTGTTTTTTCACTGAACCTTTTATAACCCCACCCCTTCTTCAGTTAGCATATACTTGCATAGCTTGAAATCTTGTTAAACTATCTAGGGGATTCCTAAATGTCCAGGCTCATATATTTATAAATAGTCACCTTATTTACCTTTAAGAGTGCCTATAATTATGCATAAAATGATTATTATGGTGATACATTTAGCCTAATTTTTTTTCAATTTTATGGCTATATAGTAGGAGATTACATGTGTATTCAAATATTTATTTACTAAATTTCTTGAATATGAACATTTAGGATATTTTCTTTCTTTTTTGGTAATAAAAACAATTATAAAGATTCTTATTCATGAACCCTTGTATTAAATATGCCTTCACTGTCAATTTTGATTTATTTATAGACAACTTGTCTCTTCCCTTCAGTCACTTTTAAAGTTCATCATTGTCTTTGATTTCTATACTTACATTAATATCTCTCTAGGTATCTATTTTGCTTGAGTGTTTTTCCTCTCATATCTAAGTAGTCATGTTTTTCTTCAATTATGGAAAATTCTTAGCCATTATTTCTAAAAATAATTATTTTACCTTATATTAATTTCTCTAAGAACTCTCTCTAGATTTTCTCATTCTGTTTTCCATATTTCATACTGTTTCTTTTATTTGGTTAGTTTATTATTAGATTAATATTAGATTCTAGAAAATTTCATCAGATTCATCTTTACTATATTATTTCTATTTTTAGTTATGTCTAATCTGCTCTTTCACCCAGTAATCCAGTTTAAAACTTTTTAAGCAATTTTTATGTCTAGAGTTTATTTTGCTTATTCTGAAAGGTCTAAAACTGAAGGTGCTCTATCTCTCTTTCTTCTCTACTCCCTGAGATTACTTGATTTGGGGAAAAAAAATTTTTTAAAGATCTGATACAGCTTTATTTTCTCTCTTGCACTCTCTCTGTATCATAGATGGTGGATCAATTTTCTGGAACTATTCTGTGTGAATCTCAATTTTTTTTTTAGTTATGTTAAACATTTAGGGTTTTCCATCTTATTTTTCCAGAAACTGCCATTTAAATTTTCTCTAAAAAAAATTAATTTATTTCTCTTTAGAGAGAGGAAGGGAGGAGTAAAGAAAGGGAGAGAAATATCGATGTATGGTCGCATCTCGCATGCCCCCTGCTGGTGACCTGGCCTGCACCCCAGGCATGTACCCTACACTGGGAATTGAACTGGTGACCCTTTGCTTCACAGTCCAGCGCTCAATCCACTGAAGCCACACCAGGTAGAGCTAAATTCTCTAAGTACTAATCTTTTGCAGCTGTTCCTAACATATTTATATGCAAATGATTTTATGTTTTTAAAGTCCACCATCTTTTTTTAATAACTTCAGTACCATAGATTTAATGTTCTCCCTAACCCACTAGATAAATTTTTTACAGTTTCTTTTTATATGTTTGTTATTGTTCTAATAACTATTTTCTCTCTTAGCTCTTCTGATTATTGAGTTTGGTTCTTCTCTGACAATAAATATTTTTAAAACTTTGGTTGCATTTTCATCTTTGTTTTTGAGTTTTCCACTAGTAATTCTCTGATGCTCTACTGGTTTCACAAATCCTATTACAATAGGTCATTGGTAAAGGTGAGATGTGCTACCAGATCTCAGAATTCTGACATCTGGGCCTGAGACCTTATTGCTCTTCCAGTCATTTCAGTGGCCGGTCTCTTCTGCACAAATTGCTATAACCACTGCTCTAGTATGTAGGGCAAGTGTTTCTGTTGCCAACACTTAGGTATTATGTTTAGAAAGGGGCTGACCCACTCAGCTAATAGGACTTTCTCATACTCTCTAGTTTTCTGATAATACTTTGTGTATTTGCTTTTCTGGGTTATTTCAGATTTTTTAATTTATAAAAATTATATATTTTGACATGTAGAAATCCAGACATATTTAATGTATACTACCCAATATGTTTGAGGATAAGTATGCACCCATGAAATCTTTACCACCGTCAAGGCCACAGACATATATATACATCAGGTCTCAAAGTTTCCTCCCACTCCCTTTATTATTGTTATTATTATTATTGCTAATTTTTCTGTGGAAATAACACATACCATAAGATATATCCTATATAAAAATGTATGTATAGATGTTATTGTTAGCTATACACAGTCTACTATATAGTAGATCTTCACCTTAATTAATTTACATGAGAAAAACTCTCCAAATTAAAAGTGACGGTTTAAAGTGATCTCTTTTTGCAGTCCATATGATCATACATAGAAAACCCTAAATATTCCACCTAAAAATTGTTTAAATTGATAAACAAATTCAGTAAAGTTACAAAACACAATAAACTAAAAAAAATCAATTGCATTTTTACGTACTAACAACGAACTATCTGGAAAAGATATTAGAAAATAAATCCCATTTACAATAACATCCGGAAGTATAAAATACTGGGAAGAAATTTAGCCAAAGAGATGAAAGATCTGTATACTGAAAACTATAACACTATGATGAAAAAAATTAAAGGAGACACAAATAAGTGAAAATATATCCACATTTTATGGATGGGAAAAATTAATATTGTTCAACTGTCCATGCTACCCAAAGTTATTTAAAGATTTTATGGAATCCTTTTGAGAATGTCAATGGCATTTTTCAGAGAACTAGAAAAAGTAATTCTAAAATTTCTGAGGAACTACAAAATATTCTAAATAAACAAAGCAGTTGAGCATAAAGAACAAAACTAGAGACATCATATGTTCCAATTTCAAATTACATTACAAAGCTGTAGTAATGAAAACAGTACTGCACTGGCACAAAAGCTGGCACATAGACTGATGAAATGGAATCAAGAGCTCAGAAATAAACCCACACATTTACAGTCAACTGATCTTTGACCAGGGCTCCAAAAAATACAAAATGGGGAAAACATCATTTTTTTCTATAAGTAGTATTTGGAAAATTGAATATTCACTTGGAAAAGAATGAAATTGGACCTATTCCTTACACCATACACAAAAACCAACTTGAAATGAATTAAAGCCTTAAATGTAAGACCTGAAGCCCCAGGGAAACACAGGGAAAATCTTCCTCACATTGTCTTGGCAATGAGTTTTCAGCTATGACAGAATCATAGGTAACAAAAGGAAAGTGAGACTACATCACTAAAAATCTTCTGCACTGCAAAGAAAATAATCATCAAAAGAAATCTACAGAAAGGGAATAAAATACAATTGACTCTAGGACAGCATGAGGGTTAGTAGCAGTTTTTTTGTGCAGCCAAAAATCAATGGGTAACTTGCTCTGGTCAGGTGGCTCAGTTGGTTGGAGCATCATTCTTTACACACACACACACAAATCTATGTATAACTTAAATTGGCCCTCAGATACTTTGGATTCCCACCTTCAAAGTTGCGCCTTGAACAACAGATTTGAACTACATGGGTCAAATGAACTGTGCTGGTCTATCAAAAAAAATTCGTGCGTAAGTGGACTAGTGAATTTCAAACCTCTGTTGTTCAAGGCTCAACTGTACTTCTAAACTATATATCTGGCAAATAATTAATATTGAAAATATATAAAGAACTCCTACAACTCAATAGCAAAAGTCAAATATCCTGCTAAAAAATAGGCAAAGAACCTAAACAGACATTTCTCCAAAGAAGACATACAAACGGCCAATATCATCAATATCATTAGGGAAATGCAAATCAAAACCAAAATAAGAGATTACCTCTATTTGTTAAGATGAATGTTATTTTTTGGGGGGGAAGGGAATTATAAGTGTTGGAGAGGATATGGAGCAAAGAGAACTGAACCTTGGTTCACTGTTGGTGGGAATGTAAATTGGTGCAGCCATTATGAAAAACAGTATGGAGATTATTTTAAAAATTAATAATAGAAATACCATATGATCCAGCAATTTCACTTCAGGAAAAATATTCAGATGAAATGAAATCAGGATCCTGAAGATTTATATGCATTTCCATGACCATAGCAGCATTATCTATAATAGCCAAGAAATGGAAACAACCTAAGTTTCCATCAATGAATGAATACAAAGAAAATATGATGTATAGGTACAAGAAAATATGCTCAGCCTTTAAAAAGAAGGAAATCCTGTCATTCACAGCTACATGGATGGACCTGGAGGACATTATGCTAAGTGAAATAAGCCAGACACAGAAGGACAAACACTGTATGATCTCATTTATATGTGGCATCTAAAATAGTTGAACTTATAGACACAGAGAGTAGAATGGTGATTTCCAGGGTTTGGAGAGAGGGAGAAATGGGGAGGTAATGGTCAAAGGATACAAAGTGACACAACTCTTTTGGATCATTTAATTTTTTTCTCCGAGGTTTTTCTCATCATTCTTCTCCTTGTTAATAAATGACAAAAGTTCCCAGAACTTTAGTCTTCGATTGGTTGTCATTGCTTTTCATGTTCAGTCCATGGTGATTAACTCAATGCACATAAATTATCGCCTAAACCTAGATCTAGTACCCCTCCAATTCAGTAGGTACTGTAGATTATTATCTATTAATCCAGAAAATGTTAAATGTATAATCACATGAGAACTTTCCCATTTTTAAATATTTTTTTCTAGTTTAGATCTGGAGATTGTGAGAATTCCTCTACAAACATGAATAACATAAACAACAAAGCAACAGAAACAAAACAATAATATTGTTATAACAGTGACTGTGTGAGGATCTGAGTTCACAGGATCTGAGTTTTGTCCGGGATGAAAATTGACTTATTGTGTAGCTTAGAAAAATTATTAAATATTTCTGTTCAGTTTTCATAATAGAAGCTGCTTTTGTAATATTTTAGGCAAATCATCTGCATAAAGCCATGGTTATCAATAACAAGAAGTGTATGCAATAGCAAACATCATTCATAATTATCCAACTATTTAAACTTTATCTGATGGAAACAGTAATTTGAAGATACCATTGTGATATAGGTAGTACTTTGCTGGGCATGTTTGTGTATGGAGAATTATGTTTCCTTGATGGTACTATTCTCTCATCCAAAATGCTATCCAGTGGCAAAATATGGTCACTACTAATAGCCATCTATTCCTTGTGTGCACTTGCTGCAACCAAGTTGAATCCTCTGGGTGGGGTTTTCAGGACCAGAATATTTGCATTCTTTATATGGGGGGCACTATTATTTCTGATCTCTGTGGTTTGCTCTTCTTTCTCATCCTAAACTGTTTTCAATTTCTTTGGGAATTCAACCATTCTGGTGTGGTATGTAATTTTTTATTCAGTGGTTTCTTATCATGCATAGATAAAATGCCTTTTTTATCATCATTTAAATTATTGTTTTCCTCTGGTGATGGATTTTTGCAGCTTCTGTACTCTATTACTTTATTACTTGTGACTAAGGCATGTTTTCCTATGGGGAGCCCAGCAGAGGTATGTGTTTAGTATTATTTCATCATCATTCTGCACTACATTCTCAGCAATATCTCTACACAAAGAAAGAGGCAAGGAGTCTACGGGTTAAATAGTTTCAGTGATATAGTTTCTGCTTTCCCTGATAGCCTCAGCCTGCATTGCAAACGATTTTAGAATTTTACAACCTACATTAACATAGTTAATTTATTTCCTGTGTCCTATTTTTCATATGGTTATGTTCTTGCCTTGAACAGAAAGGGAAAAGTGATAAAATGGCATGAGCAGTTTTCTTCTCATCCTTTCTTTCCAAACTCAAATATTGATATAAAATTTTTATGGAATGTCACATTTATGGAAGATTTACATGAGTGAATCAACTCTAGCCAGACTTTTAAAAATTTCCCTAAATCGACTCTCTCACATCACTCACTAAAAAAAAAGTAAGGAAAAAAACCTACAAAAATGTTCAAATCTGTGCTCAGTAGCTGTTTTCTTCTAAATCTTCTGCTTAGTGGGCCCACTTGAATGAAATTTGGGCCCAAATTTCTTCATTCATTCATAAAGTTAAATAATAGGAAAACAGGTTTAGGTGTCTTTAAAACCTGTCCCAATTCTTCAGATAGAACCATTTTGAAATTGTCATGAAAGATAAAAAATTGTCTTTTATTTAAGATCCTCAGAGGAGAAAAGACTACTTCCTTCCTGAGTAACTATTTTACATCTCTCATCTCTTACTGTCAATATTTTCTAACGCCTAACTAAAATTCTGATAACAATTTAAGTCTATTTCACTTGTTCATTCAGGAGCAAATACAGTAATTATGTTCAGCAAGTCACAGTGCTAGTCTCTATAAATCATGTGTATTTGTTAGACACTGATCTTGCTGTTATAAAATGTTCTAGTCTTCTAAAAGAGATAAGCTAAGTAATTAAGCAGCTATGAAAAGCAACTAATGACAAAAACATGCTCTTAGTCGTATTGTCGTTCCGAGAAAGGCTTAGTTTCTTTGAGCTGGAAGGACAAGGACACACTCTTCAGAAGAGCTGAGCTGAAGCTGTGTCAATGCTTGAAGAGATGTGTGAAATCCAGGGCATTGGGCCATGTTATTTAAGATTCCAGATGCCAAAACAAAAAACTTGAACTTTATTCTTACTTGTTTGAATCTAAGCTCTGTTTTACAGCTTTTGGACAATCTACAGACACATCTCTAAGCCTCAGTTTCTCATCTGTAAGAGCATGATAACATATGTTTCAACATATTTGTAAGGATAAAGGGAGACAATGTACAAAGTGCTTACCATAGTTCTTGGCACATAGAAAGTACTCAGTAAAAGAAAAGAAAGCTGATGTCAATAATGATAACAATTATAAAAATATTTTATGGTGGCAATGGGAAACCATTAAGAAAAATGTTGAGCAATGAAGTGTGATTGTAACCATGTTTCAAAAGATTAACCTAAGAATAAGATGTCAATGTCACTAAGTAATGAATATATACAAAGTAAGAAGAGTAGTTTTATGAGAAATAAATATTCTAGATATGTTTTTAAGGCTTAATTTAAGGATAGTGACAGTAATGAAGAATACATGTGGGGAAGATTATAAAAGTTTTGTTTATTCTAAGTATACTGAAGTTTTATATATTTTATTTGTTTTTAATTTGCTTTATTAAAAAGAAAACAGTTCTTTTTGCTTACTACTTATTTTTTACAAAATATCTGGCCACTCCTTTAACTCACACTGCGTCTCTCTTGTGCTGTGCGTTAGAGTAATTAAAACCTTCACCTCAATTACTTCTCCATAAGGCATTTCAAAGTTTGGCAGGTAGCAAGTATTAATCCTGTCAATTGAATAATTGAGTTTCACAAAATTTAATTTAGGGCACATATTAAACTAGTAAATAGATCATAATAAATTATAATTTTACTTTCTTTCCAGAAATAGTCATTTCTAGCAGCCAAATGGCAAGAAGAATTTGTCCTGGAAACTTTCTCTATAACACAGTGGTATAAACTTTTTTTAGATTTTGGTAAATATATTCCATAGCAGTTGAAAATTTGTACTCAGGAATCCAGACAACCTGCATTCAATTTGGAGATGTCATTTACTGCACACGTGGGCAAATTGCCTTTCATCTGTCTCAGGTTATTTATCTGTAACTTAAAGATAATGGAAGCATTCAACTTGCAAATATATATTTATCACTTTGACTGTATACAATAGGTATACAATATTATTGTAATTGCTACTATTATCATTAACATTAAGCTTCAGATGATGGTAGGTATTTCCATTGTACCTGAATTCTTCATGGTCCTATTTTGCTCCATTTACTTCAATTCTTAAACACCAACTTATAAAGTAATGAGAAAGAAATCAGTTTTATGTTGTCAATTTTTTTTTCTACAAGGCTTAACATTAAGGGTATACATTATGCATTATTGAAAAATTACTTAGATACCCAGAGTTCAAGATTCAAATTTCTTTTTTATTGGTGGATAGGAAGGAGTTGACATCTAAATAATCTTGGATGCTACAATAAAAAATAATTTTTAAGACATGAACTCAGCTAATTTTGAATTCAACTCATCTTTATTTTCTGAGGAAAAACATGAAATTGTTGTTTTGAAGTCTGTTACTTTTCTTCTTCCTTTGACTAATTAAGTCTTACTAGTTTGTTTTCTAGTTTATCTCCTCCCAAGAAATCTTGCTACCAATATTTTATGCAAATTATTAAAGGGATACAAGGTGATAGGGCCCCTCCAACTAATCTATATCTAAACAGTATCAGGCAGATGGCAAAGACCATTTAATTTCCTTTGGAGATCTGCTCTTGTGCTTATCTTCCCTTATCTTCTGCAAGTTACATCTATCTTTGATCTCTCTAGCTGCACTTGAAGCTGATTTTATCTTGTTCTTTCCATGGAAGAGGTCAAGAGCCCCTGGTTATGGCCTTCTCCTTACTAATCCCTTACATGTTTGAATAGTCTTCAAATGCGTAAAGGATTTACACTAAATTTTCTCTCCCGCAACCTAAATTATTTAAATTCTTTCAATCTTAGCATTACTCAAAAGATCTTTTGCCAGTCCTTAGTCATTTTTGTGGCTTGTGCATATCCTCTTGTTTACTTCTCCAAACTCACCTAAAATTAGGAACTTTTAAAACACATGGTTTTCTAAAAATGACAGTCATAATTGATGAGCAGGTGGGGAAAGTATGCTTTCGAGAGTTTATGCTTCGGAAAATTTCTAAACTGTAATCTAAAATATGCTGTATCAATTCCAGGATAATTATTTCCAGCATAAACTTAAAAAAAATACTCTGTGGTGCCTGATCAGGTGGCTCAGTTCGTTAAAGTGTCATCCCATGCACCAAAAGTTTGAGGGTTCGATCCCTGATCAGAGCACATACCTAGGTTGCGGGTTTGATCCCATTTAGAGTGCATGCAAAAGGCAACTGACTGACGTTTCTCTCTCTCTCTCTCTCTCTCTCTCTCTCTCTCTGTGTGTCTCTCTCTCCCCTACCCACTTCCTCTGTCCCTTCTTCTCTCTCTAAAAACAATAAATATATCCCCTCAGGTAAGGATTTTACAAAATGAATGCAAATATTGCACAGGACATACTTATAAAAATAATACTCTGTACTTCTACTATTTGTCCTCTATATATGCCAGAAGCTTCAACCACACACAGTCTTTAGAATGAATTACATATTTAGAGGAAAGAGTGTTTTAATTGGAAATCTAAGATGGTCATATCAATGTATAAGTTTTTTAATAGTCAATACTAAAGTGTGAAGTAGAAAAGACCAAATGTGTACATTAGTGAAAGTTTAAAAGAAAACTTTCTTAGTAAAAGAAAAAAAATATATTCATATATTAAGTGCAGATACATTTAGGAGTAAATCTCTCAGTTCTTCTGTTCTCCCAAAGTCTCAGTTTAATGATTGTTTATATAAGCTTGTGCTTTACATTTATAAAATTTGTCACAGTTTGGAATATTGTATTTCTTTGTGTGGTTAACATCTAGACTCCTATCACACTTTCAGCTCCATCAGGGCAGGGACCTTGTCTATATTTCTAGAAATTCTATCTCTGAATTTTGGCATGTAGTAGATTATTTTGAAGTATTTGTATTACATTAAACATTGTATAAATGAATGTGTTACTTGTGATAATGCCTATGGAAATTCACAATTGCTACTTTCCTATCAAGTCTGAAATTTCATCTTATTTATTCCATTAAAATATATAATTAAAAGAAAATGCTATCTAGGAGGAGATAATTGTAATTTTGAAATAACACGTTAACTCAATTTCAGGGACCCATTGTTAAGAAGAAATCAAAGACCTAAGAAAATGCAAGTAGGTAGCAGAGATCAGTTTTGATGTGCGAGGTGGGCACAGGATTTGGGGAAGATGGGAAATCAATGATCTTTTGCTACTGAAATTGGATTCTGTAGCAGGAAGACCTAGATAGTGAGATATGTCTTCTGTGAAATGTTTTCCCTCTTTGAAGTAAATGAGAATGTAGAGTTTTAGAGATGGGGAATGCACTAAAGGACTGGTGAATGCAGATAAAAGTTTAGTAAAATAAATACTATAAGAGTGAGTGGCTTTATACCAAAGAGTCAACACCATGACTTTTTAAACAGTCCTTCTTTAAATAACTATTAATAAAATAGTAATATATTTAGTTAAAGCAATTTTTCTATGATAAATGTGCAAATAAAATATTCTTAATCTATATCAGTACAAAATAATTTACTTTCTAACTTTTTATAGGGAGCCTATGTATCTTATTTACCTATTGTTACTGCAAGATAGAAGTGTAATTTTTAGCAATATTCTTATAATATATTAACAGAAGTACATTATAACTGTTTTATACTAGAATAACAAAAAATTTAAAATTTACTATGCTCTAGATTCTAATCTTCATGCAACGCTAAAGTATTTATATTATCTAGAAAAATATAAATTTCATTAAAATTTATATATAAGATATATAATACTATAAAATATATTATGGAAATTATAGTGAAGCTGGCATAGTTCTGGGCTAAGAGTTAGGAAATGAGGTTGGTCAGAGCTGCTTTCACTGATGCTTTTGCAACCTTTGAACATGTCTCTGACCTTTCCTGTGCTTTAATTTTCAAATCAGGAAACTGGTTTTACAAGTACTTTTTAAAACTTTCACAGGCTGGGAGATGCATAATCTTTACTTTTTCCTGTCCTTCAAGACCTATGTAAAATGGCACCCTGTTCAGACATTAAAATGTCTCCTCGTCATTTTCCCATTTCTGCTCTCAGCACATAAACATGGGCTCCCATTACATTTTGTGTGAGACTGCACCACTGTCCTGGGTCATACTCCTTCCCTCTGTGATCGCCTTTCTTGTTTCCATATTACTGATGCCACGCACTTTTTGGAAGCACTGGTTCTCTGACAATTTCCTTGTTAAGAAACTTAAAATAGTTCATTACTACTTATCGATTGGATTTTTTTTTAATTTTTATTTTTTGAAATTTAGAACCTATCTTAAGCAGATACTGCATCTTGCTCTCCCAACATATATTTTCCCCTTATTTCTTCTCTGATGCATAAGCATGCTACTGTGGCCAGTTAAAAATAAAAATAAAATAGAACATGATTTCCCGGGCCCCTTGTTCATGGAGATGGGACCATGCCACATGATTTGGGAATATGGGAGGTGAGTACCTGAAGCTTTCAGGTAAGGTATGTTTTTCTTTGACCTTCATCTGCCTGAAAGACAGATACCCTGCTTGCAGTGCAGAGGCACTTGCAACGAGCAGGCTAAAGGCAGTAAGGCTGGCAGAACAGAAGGAGAGAAGGACCCAGGATCTAAAGGTGTCTTAGAGCTTCCGTATTATCCCTGAGCTGTCTACCTCCAGATTCCTTGTTTTGTGAGAAAAATAATCTATTCTTTGGTTTAATTGCTGCAGACAAGTCTCTGTTACGTGCAGCTGAACATAATAAACTGCTATATGCTCCACTAATTCAGTCTTATTTTCCACTCGCCACCATAACTCATCTCTCAGTTAGTCTGTTGGAATTCCCTCCTGTCCTCTGTGTTTGGGTTACATGCTTTCACCCCTTCCTGCCTGCCCTTCCACATCTTAAACATTCTTCAAGTTGACTCAAGACTCCCCTACCCAATGACGCCTTCTCTAACAGAACAACTAATTTTTGAAGTTCAACAGCATGTATACTTTCCACTACACTACATTAAACTGTTATTTGTTTGCAAATTTGTTTGTTTGTGTTGTTTAACACTCTAATTAGATTATATAGTATTTAAGTAGTATTCTTAAATTTATTAAATATAAGATTTGGAAATGTAAGTTTTATATCCAACTTTATTCATCATTTTTTTCTTCCTCTAGCACCAGGGAACATCACAAATACCCAAAAATGTACTTTGGGTATATGTGCATCTACATGAAGATACCTATGAGATTTCATTTTAATCGACTCAGTGATTAATGATTAATAATATTTCCTCTAAAATTATCTCTTTAATCAAGAAATTTATCCTTTAGCAGTATTCTTTATTGGGGATGTTCTCACTCTAAAATGTTTAGCAGATAATTAAAACAAAACCTATGTGTTCAATTTCCTTCTATCCAATGTGTTGTAATTGTATAGGAATTTTGTAAGGGAATATGTATAAGCTTGAAATAAAATTAACCTCTGTCTCTAGTTATTGCCCAAAGTCAAAAAATGTAGTGCAAGAATAATATTATACATTTGTTTACATTTTTATCCTCAATCAATTACAGATACTTAGATTACAAGCATTTACAGAATGCAACTTCAAGATTTTCCAACAACCTTGTCTTTCTAATAAAGAATTTTGTATATTATTTTTAAACTCTAATCACTCTCTATGCTAGGTCTGGGTGAATAGATTATATTAGTATTAAAATCACAGCAGTCTTTCTAACATAAAAATCACCAGGGAAAAAAAATGAAGATATGAATGGAGTAGGATTTTTTTCACACTCTATAAAGTTTTTCTCTTGTTAAGCTTTAAAGATTTTCTAGTGTTTGCTCATATTAACACTATCCCCAAATTATCTAACAGTTGTTAGACTGCCTAAAATAAATGAAGTATTGAAAGATAAAGAATGTGCCTACACTAGCCATTTGAAATGAAGTACTTTGGAGAAAGTAAAATTGCTTCAATTCTAAGGAAGCATTTACAGTCTATCTAGGCACTTACTGTTTTATGTGCTGGTATTATAAAAGTTTGGAATATGTTCTTTCCATTTAGTCCTCTGAATTGTTTGAAGCACACTCCTGCATTTTTTGGAAAAGAGTGATCTGAAGTCCCCAGCAGTGCTAACATACATTTGCATCACACTACGTGGACACTACAGGGTTTTCTGGCTAATGACCTGTAAACACTAACTCCCCAATCCCTTCCCTACCCCCACTGTCTTCTCTACCTCACCTTTCATGTTTGTGCTGAGTTTAGGTCCATACTACAAAGTTAATATTGTTATATTATTAGCTTGACATTTAAACTTATATCTTTCTGGGGGGAAAACAAAAGTCTTAGTGGTTCTATAGGTGGGTAGTGCACCAAGAAATCATGAAAACATTTATCTCACGTAACATACCAGAGGCAAGCAAAGGCACAGATGAGGGAAGTGTTGATTCCTTCCCTCCTAGAACTGCTGTATGTGGCAATTCTATGGCCCCATGGCTTCATGGTCTCCATGGAGATCAGTAGGCAGAACTGTCCAGATAAACCTTATCTGGATAACTTGGATAGCAGCTCTGATTGGTTGAGGCTTCTTATTAAGTGCCTTTGTTTTGGAATACTGAAATGAATCGTTCCTCTATTACTTCACCATTTTAACTTGTACCTCCTTTAAAATAAATCTACTTCTCTCTCTCTCTCTCTCTCTCTCTCTCTCATATATATAAATAAAAGATTATATTGATAGAGTATGAGTTTAGAAAACAAAATAATCTTTAGGTTAATTAAATTTCCTAAATTTAAAATACTCAAAAGTTCATATGATTTTACTCATGTCTCAGAGTAAGTGATACTCATAGATTCTCATAAAATTAAGAAGATTTTGACTATTATGATGTTCTGGCCTTAGAACTCAGATTCAGACCCAAAACTCCAATCCTTGCGGTGGCCTTGTTCAGAGACCAGATACTCTATCTCAGAGAGAATTGGTATTTTGTGGATTTAGTCAAATACTCAGATACATCAACTTTAGACACCAGAAATGGATTTCTTTTTTTTCAGTTGTGTACCCAGAGCATAAATTCAGGGTCAGAGATTATCATCAAGAAAATTTTGGTTTTGAAATACAGCTAAGTAAATTCATCTATATGTAAGCATTACTGATTTGTGAGTATGTTTTTGGCATCAAGATGATATTTGATGGCTAAAACTGGGAGTGTATATGTGTGTTTTTATGTCCATGTGCGGAAATGCCACATGTGCTTAGGCTTTTGAGTCCTTCCACTCCTCACCAAATAGGCAACTTGGATAAGGTATAATTTACAAAGATATATACATTTTGCTTGAGGCTTCTACTAGACAGCATTATATTTGGAAATAATCTTAATTTTCTGAAAATATGGGCTAGTTGTGTGAGAAAATAAGTTTTTCTCTAATTATTAAGTGTATATACATCATTGTTATAAAAGCTAGTTAGTTTTTAAGGTCAAACTCTGCCAGCAGAACAGCAACAGAGATGGAGTGCACAGTAAGTGGAGCAGCACTGCCAGGGTGGAAGGGATCTTCAATGGTCTTCATTTGCACCCTTTTGTTGGTGACCAATGTTGAGGGAGAATGATTACTTTCTTTTATCAGTTTCTATTGGCATGGTAAACTTCACTTTCTTATCTCTCCTAATTTACTAGCCATAATGAGTTTAGCTTACTTGCTGATGATTGCACAATTTTTTTTTTACTTCCTATAATACTATGGAATAGATGATAATGGAGATAATCATGAAGATCTGAAGGTGCTTTCTGTAATTTAAAAACAAAAACAAATCCTTAGTAGTCCTGTTAGTTTAGGGCTTTGCAAGTCATCAAACTTTCTCTTACTTCCATATTCATGAAGGCTATACAGTGCAATCCACAGTGGTTCAAATTTTTAAAACTTTACTTGTTTTGCATATGAGACTCATCATTAAAATGTAAACATCTCAAGGGTAAAAAGAATGTTTTTGATGTCAGAGACATAATTAAGATTGTATCTTATATCCACTTTCTTTGGTGTTTTAAGACCTGGGCCTAACTCTGTCAAAAGGAAGTAAATGGGAGTAATACTAAAAGTTTCTGAGATAACAAAAATCAAACTGCTGTTAATTTCATCATTCACTGCTGTTTTATAATCACACTGTCTGTTGCTGAAATATCTGACAAAATAATTTCAACATGACAAGTCTAATCTTACGTTCTATATCCGTGAATAAAACACAGACCAGTGGACTGAGGTTTATACATCTGCCTGCTTACTTTAGACAATATGAATTGTCCCTCTGAGAACTAATTACAAACAATAATGGTTGATGCCAATTGTTTTTCTGATTAGTTACCAATATTGATAAGGAAAGCTTAATGATGTTTATTTTTGGAAAGGGTATGAAGAAATAGGTACTCTACTATAGATTTCATAGAGTATATATGCAGATAAGATGTTAAAAGGCAATTTTTAGCCATAAAAATATCCCAGACTTTAATATTAAAAATAAAAATATAGAGAAATATATATATAGTAGCATTTGTCCCAATAGTCTTTTTAATAAAAATTGGAATCTTGCATTGAAACACTTTGAGAAAGTTGGTATATAGGCAAATATGCATATATCTGAATTTATTTACAAATATACAAGAAATACTTATTTTTCAGGCTTATAGAGAAATACAGAATACTATATATCAAAAACTTAGAAATAATTTCTTTGATGGAGAAACATCAAGGCAAATCTCACTTCTTTTAGTTACAAAAAGTAATTTTTACTTTTGGAGAGATTTTAGTGTGTATGGTGGGGTGTATTTTCAATTAATAATAATATTAAATACTACCAATTTTGTACTTCTTAAAAATTGGTGTTAATATACCTGTCTTTCAGCATTTGTAAGAGTAAAAGTGATTACAGATATAAAATGCATATTATATACAGGATCAAGCAGAAGTAAGGCCTGCATGAGTGTTGTTGGTAGGGTACTAATATGGGTGTAATAATTTAGTTTTAATTTGAACACTTCACCTAAGATGTCATATGGTGTACTTGAGTGTTATATTGTTATATTGCAGAATTTCATGCTTATGATTTTTGTAATAAAAGATTTTGTAATAAAAAGGGGTGTTATTTGTGCCAGACCCTGTATTTGGCTTTCAGTTCACAAACTGTATTATTATCAAGTTGTTCTCAATTATTGCTATTATGGAGACAATTTTATGACAATCTTATTATAACCAGTTCAAACAATTCACAACCCTTCTCAAATACAGTACAAAATTTTATTTTTAATTCTTAAGTTGATTATTAGAATCTTCTTTTATTTTTCTCAGGATTTCAGGAGTTTATAAAATCTATGATTCTGAGCCCTGGCCAGGTTGCTCAGTTGGTTGGAGGACTGTCCATACACCAAAAAGTAGCAGGTTTGATTCCTGGTCAAGGCACATACCCAGGTTGCAGGTTCAATCCCCTTTGGGGCACACACAGGGGGCAGCCAATCAATGTTTCTCTCTCACATCAATATTTATCTCTCTCTCCTGTCCTTTCTCTCTAAAAATTGATTTTAAAAAATCTATGGTTCTGAGAGTGTGTGCTGAACCTATAATGGCTAATAATCATATATCTATCTGTTCTGACCCTTTGAGCTCTTGATTTCCACTGGCACTCTTAAATACACTTCTAAGAGTGTTAGTTAACTATTGCAAATTCAAATGACTTTAGCTATAAGCAGTTTGTAAGAATTGCTTAGTAAAATTCCAAGGCTCTGTTTTACTTGGACTTGGTCTGTCACAGAACCCAAGTGTTAACCAAATACTCATTGCATTCATTCAATCAATTATTCATGTAGTCATTAATTTTGCCATTAATATCTGTATTCCTTCACCAATTAAAGATAAGCTATAATTACAAAACTATATGGGAAGAGTAAGATAACAGCATCAAAGTATAATTCAACGATGAGGAAGTTAAGGTAAAGAGTAATTTAGAGACTAAATTCAAAATGCATGATTTCTCTGTAAAATTCACATTTTCTCACTGTTAATACAATTTTGAAAAGTTGTCACACCTGCATTTAGTATAACATGCCATTAAAGACTATTATATCAGCCTACACAGAAATAGCTCAGTAACTTAATTTTTTAAATTGCTCTGCCATGCCCGTAACCCAGGTTTAGTCATACTAGTCAATGAGCCAGTGTAAATACTTTGATAAAGATAAAGCATTAATGCAGATTACAGGTATACCATGCAGGAAGCTGCTTTTACAAATTAAGAATAAAACAATTTCAATGAGAAAGACTATAGCATAACTGATAACTGGTAGAGAATTTCAATTAAGAACTCTCTTTGTATTATGATTTTCCTTTTCTTATTTTTTCCCTATGCTTCTAGATTAATAATAGCATTTGTTTGCCAAAATTACTAATAAACTATTATACAATGCATAGTTCAGCCATTTGTTCACATAAAATTTATGTAACTTAACCATTGTTGATGGATGATATTTAACATGCTAGAGGCCTTAAAGGTCATAGAGCTAATTGAATGAGATTCCTCTACTTGATGACTGAGCTCCCAGTCATCATCTAGCTTCATGTTTCTAATATGAGAGAGCTGACCATCTCCTTAGGCAGTGCATTTCATCCTTGGAATGGGTATAGTGAGTTCGCAACTTACAACCATACTTTAGCATATAGGTAAACTGAAACATGTGTAGAGGAATTTAACCAAGGTGGTTAGGAGTAAGAGCAAGAGCAGAGATTTAAGGGATGATTGACTTAAAAAAGACTGAATATGAATATATTTTTCTTCAAGTGGTTGAAGGGTGTCACATAGAAGAAAGGTTGAAAGTATACTGTATACCTCTAAATAATCATCCTGGGATCCAAAGATGAAAGTTATAGAACAATTGCTTGATAAGGAGACTCTAACTAGCTAACAATGCTCTATTTCTTTCCAGAGATCTTAGATGCTCTACCAATAATGCCTGTATCATCATCCAGATTTCTATTTAAATCTTGACCTAGGGTAGCAGATTTCTTTTTTTTTAATTAATTAATTAATTAATTTTTTCAAATACATTTGTCTCTGCCTACTCCCCACCCCTTTCCCTTGCCCCCTCCCTCCCTCCCTCAACTCTTCCCCTTTGGTTTTGTCCATGAGTCCTTGCTATATGTTCCTTGACTTGCCCCTTCCCTTCCTTTTGCCCTGCCCCTCCTCCCTCATTCCCTCTTGTCTCTGTTGGTTTCTTTTCCTTTCACTGTTGCTGGTCTTATTTTCCTTGCATCTTTGTATTGTTGGTTAGGTTACGCTTATAGGTGAGATCATATGGTATTTGTCTTTCGCCCCCTGGCTTATTTCACTTAGCATAATGCTCTCGAGTTCCATCCATGCTGTCGTGAAGTTTAGTAGTTCTTTTTTTCTTTCTGCTGCATAGTATTCCATTGTGTATATGTACCATGACTTTTTGATCCAGTCATTTACTGATGGGCATTTAGGTTGCTTCCAACACTTGGCTATTGTAAATTGTGCTGCTATGAACATTGGGGTGCATAGGTTCTTTTGTATTGGCGTTTTGGGATTCTTAGAGTATAGTTCCAGCAGGGGAATCACTGGATCAAAAGGCAGTTCCATTTTCAGCTTTTTGAGGAAATTCCACACTGCTTCCCACAATGGCTGCACCAGTCTGCATTCCCACCAACAGTGGACTAAGGTTCCCTTTTCTCCATAGCCTCACCAGCACGTGTTGTTTGTGGATCTGTTAATGATGGCCATTCTGACCAGTGTGAGGTGGTACCTCATAGTGGTTTTGATCTGCATTTCTCTGATGGCTAGTAATGCTGAGCATCCTTTCAAATGTCTCTGGGCCCTCTGTGTCTCCTCCTTGGAAGAGCATCTGCCCAGGTCCTTTGCCCATTTTTTGATTAGATCATTTGTCTTCTTGGAGTGGAGTCGTGTGAGTTCTTTATATATCTTGGAGATCAAACCTCTATCTGATGTGTCATTAGCGAATATATTTTCCCATAGAGTTGCTCCCTTTTCATTTTGCTGATGTTTTCTTTCGCCGTGCAGAAGCTTCTTATTTTAATGAGTCCCACTTGTTTATTCTTTCCTTTATGTCCCTTGCTTTAGGAGACATATCGGTGAAAAAATTGCTGCGTGGGATATCTGAGAGTTTCCTGCCAATGTTCTCCTCTAGGACTTTGATGGTGTTGTGACTTATACTTAAGTCTTTTATCCATCTTGAGTTTTTTTTGTGTGTATAGTGTCAGCTGATGATCCGATTTCAATTTTTTGCATGTAGCCGTCCAGCTCTCCCAACACCATTTGTTGAAGAGGTTATTATTGCTCCATTTTATGCTTCTGCCCCCTTTGTCAAATATTAGATGCCCATAGAGACCTGGGCTTATTTCTGGCCTTTCTATTCTGTTCCACTGGTCTATGGGTCTGTTCTTGTGCCAGTACCAGATTGTTTTGGGTATAGTGACTTTGTAATAGAGTTTGATGTCCGGTATTGTGATCCCTCCTACGTTGTTTTTCTTTCTCAAAACTGCTGAGGCTATTCGGGGTCGTTTATGGTTCCATATAAATTTTTGAAATGTCTGTTCTATTTCTGTGAAATACGTCATTGGTATCTTAATAAGGATTGCGTTGAATCTATAAATTGCTTTGGGTAGTATGGACATTTTGATGATATTAATTCTTCCAATCCATGAGCACGGTATATGCTTCCATTTATTTGTGTCTTCCTTAATTTCTTTCTTCAATGTTGTATAGCTTTCTGCGTACAGGTCTTTTACCTCTTTGGTTAAATTTATTCCTAGGTACTTTATTTTTCTTGTTGCTATATCGAATGGTATTTTTTTTCTGACTTCTTCTATTTCATTGTTGGTGTACAAAAATGCCTTTGATTTCTGAATATTGACTTTGTATCCTGCTGTCAAATTCACTTATTAGGTTGAGTTTTTTGGTAGAGTCTACAGGGTTTTCAATGTACACTATCATGTCATCTGCAAACAATGATAGCTTTAATTCCTCCTTTCCTATTTGGATGCCTTTTATTTCTTTCTCTTGTCTGACCGCTGTGGCTAGGGCTTCCAATACGATGTTGAAAAGAAGCAGTGAAAGCGGACATCCTTGTCGTGTTCCGGATCTTAGTGGGAAAGCTTTTAGTTTTCGCCTGTTGAGTATGATGTTGGCTGTAGGTTTTTCATATATGGCCTTTATTACGTTGAGGAATGCCCCATTTATTCCCATTTTGCTGAGTGTTTTGATCATAAATGGGTGTTGTACCTTATCAAATGCTTTTTCTGCGTCTATCGAGATGATCATGTGGTTTTTGTCTTTCATTTATGTGATGTATTACGTTTATTGACTTGCATATATTGGACCATCCGTGCATCCCTGGGATGAATCCCACTTGGTCGTGGTGGATAATCTTTTGAATGTATTGCTGGATGCAGTTTGCCAATATTTTGTTGAGGATTTTAGCATCTGTGTTCATCAGCGAAATTGGCCTGTCGTTTTCTGTCTTTGTAGGGTCTTTATCTGGTTTTGGGGTTACGGTGATGCTGGTCTCATAAAAAGAGTCTGGGAGTCTTCCCTCCTCTTGGATTTTTTGGAATAGTCTGAGAAGGACAAGGGTTAGCTCTTCCTTAAATATTTTGTAAAATTCTCCTGTGAAACCATCCGGCCCTGTGCTTTTGTGTGCTGGGATTTTCTTGATTACTGCTTCAATTTCCCCATCTGTTATCAGTCTGTTCAAGCTTTCTGTTTCTTCCTCCTTCAGTGTTGGAAGATTATACTTTTCTAAAAATTTGTCCATTTCATCAAGGTTTTCAAATTTCTTGGCATCTAATTGTTCATAGTAGTTTCTGACAATCCTTTGTATTTCTGTGGTTGGGTCTGGAGAGTACTTGGTTGGGAGGTAGCAGATTTCTATATCATATCACTGGAGGAAAACCTCTTAAATTGGCATTACATATTAACAATTGCCAGTTATATATCTATATAACTTTATTATCCCATAACATATATTCCCCCAGTTAGGCACAAGAGTGGCCTTGCAGGATTTTGAATGCCCTCTGGAAATCCATACATCTGTCCTTAGCAATTTTGCATGATCAATTTAGGAAATTAGTTAAGTCTGGCTATACTTGTTATTAATGAACAGAGACTAATTACTAGTGATCATTTTTATATGATATTCAGTATATTTAGAAATGTATTGTGTAATTTTTCTTGGGATCCATGTACCATTTATTCCTCTAGTTTGCAGATTGAATATATTTTATTTGTGAAAACTAGGGCATTTTTTTCACCTTTCCATGTCTGACTCCTTTCAGGTTCTCTGGTCATAATCACTGCATAGGTGTAGTATTGCTGGGGAAGATTAATTCCAGAGAAAGAATATTCCAGGATTAGCAACTATTTCCTTCCTTCCTGCCTTTCCTCCCTTCCTCCCTCCTTCCCTCCCTTCTTCACTCCCTCCCTCCTTCCCTCCCTCCTTCCTTCCTTCCTTCCTTCCTTTCTCCGTTCATGCAATGACTGACTACCTCTTTTCCTTGAGATTGTTGCTTAAAGAGTCACTTCCTCAGTAAAACTTTCCCTAAGTCTAAGAAAAGTACCCAATCACCCCCCCAGCTCCATTTTTGCTTTCATTGAATATATCAAAAGTTGTCTTACTTTTTTGTCTTTAAACCAAACGTGTTTACAAATTTTCACCCTTACTAGAATCCTTAAGTTCCATGAAAGCTCAGGTAATGTCTATCTCATTCGTTACTGGGTTCTTTGCATTTAGCACCATTTCTGATGTATATGTAGATGTGTATTGAGTATGTATGGATATTTGGATAAATATTAGGTGAATACTTCAAAAAATTAAACACTTTTATTTATTCAATTAAACACATGTTTATTGATGACTCTGTTTTCTTGACCCTGTTTGATGCTGTGATTTCAAATCTATACTAGATCCAATTAAAAAAATTACCCAAATATGAGTGAAAAATGGAGTTATTGATAGATTGCGCCAAAGTGAAACTGATTATATTACTATCTAATCAACTCATTATTTTAACCCCCAAAATATTTGAAGTAGTCTTTTTTATTATCAACCTGATATACCTTTTTTTTTTCTCAGCCTGAGATTTAGCACAGAATATTCAAAATCTAGGGCATTTTTTTCATTTTTCTTTTAATTATTTGTGAATATTATTTAGGAAATAGTGGTACCTATGTCAAATTTCATGCTAACAGCAAAGAGAATACATCTATGAAAGATAAGTAAGCAATAACTACAATTTTAAAAAACAATAAGTATTTTTATATACACTTCAAGTTAGTTAGTTACCTGTCTTAAATATTGACTTGTTTTACATCCAACTTTCAAAAATAAAATAAAATAAAATAAAGAAAAACTCTTAGAAGGTAACTGTGAGAACTTCTCCTCTTTTTAAGTATTTATTCTTTAAAATAAGAGGCTTGGGGAAAATCTCTCTGGCTATTATTAGAGAAATAATAGTCAGAAAAAACTGATTTCTGTCTAAATTGGAGTCCATAAAACAGATTAAAAAGTAACCATCCAAGTGTCACAAATATTTTATTGGGGACATATCTTATATGGCGTGAATTTTTCTTTCCTTCCAAAATGCTGAAATGAAAGGGAAATAGATGCCTACTAACTAATGCAGGAAGAGTACCTTAGGCACATATTTCATGTGATAATTGCTTTTCTTTTGCATTTATGAACTACAGGCAAAAGCAAGAGAAATGTAGCTGATTTTATTACCCAGAGGAAAAGCAATCACTATGCTTGTCAGGTCCATGAATGAAATTTCTTCCATCCTGGGAAACCTTAAAAAAAAATAAAATCATGTTGGTGGCTATCTTGCACGGCACTCAATTAAAGTTGTTACATTTTTCCCTAAGAAATGTCAGCCATTGCCATTACCAAGCATCTGACCAGGTCACAAGGAAAATGAACGTGTTCACACTATGCTATCTGCATTTGTTAAAGACTGAGCTAAATAGAAACACTGATAAGTATCTCCTGGATATTTATTCTAGTTTCACTTGGGGCAAATATTTCTCCAGCAAACTCTGACCACAAACTATTCTCTTGTGCTGCTTTGTTTGCCTCTAAAATTTAACACTGTACAGAATTTTATAATTTAAAAGTATAGATCAAATGCAACTGTTTTTGCATAGGCTGGATGGAAATCTGAAGAAATTTGCTTCATCAAATATTAATGGGAAATTGATACAGATTGAGATGTGCTGTTGTGTTGACTTTATAACTGAACTTCTGATTTTAGTTACTGTGAAGAAGAGAGGGGTAGGAGGAGAGAAAGGATGAGTGAACGAGATGGCAAGTGGGTTTCTGAGGTTGTTCTATTTGGAAAGTGTTACATTTCAGAGATTTTACTGCCTTTCTTTTCAGGATAGAAGGTTAGATTCAAGAAGGGTGTTGTGGATATAGAAAGGGCAAATTGCCTCATCAGTCATCCTCTCCGTCTTCAACTACTCTAATAACTCGCACTCCAGTACTCAATCGAAGGCACAGACACAAGGCCAAAGGCTAATCTGAAAATATACAGGGAGTAGCGTATATATTTTAGACCGAAGAGCTTGGGAAAAATAAAAACAAAAATTAATTTTCTAGCTCAATTTATGTTTACTGAATGAGTTTCTCATGATATTTTCTTAGTCCAAATATTCTGTTTGCCAATGCTTGCCTTTTTGTGATTGAGTTATCTCTGATTTAGTCATTTGTATCATATGATGTTTCCAGCTAATTCAAAGAGCTGTGAAAATTGGCAAAGCTATCCAAGGAACATTTCTTCTAGACTATAGAACTTTATCTGTCCTGCCTCTAAATTCTTATTGAGGGGTGGTGATATCACTTGAAAATAATTTTAATTCCAGTATATATTGTATAGATTTTTACTAAAGATGCCAGCTTGTTGCCTAGAGAGGTGCAACTGATTAATTTTATGAATATTCATTGAATATTTGTTAGTATACTTTTATTTACTAAAAACTTATCTCCTTTGAAAGAACTTTTTATCACTATTTTTGTCCACTGATATTTCCAAAAGACCCACAGCTCAAGAAATATCCAACAAAATTAACTTTATAACTTTTCCAACTATATTTGGTTTTTATAATATTGTATTTACTCTGACTATATTTCCATTTTTATGCAATACCTTGCTTATCACAGGTTTTCATTTATCGAGAGACACGAAGCAGTTTGCACAAATCACATCTTTGCCATATCTGGTTAAACTAATTGAGCAGAGGAAGCGGTGGTGACCGAAACAGAGCAAGGACGAAACAGAGAGAAGTTCTTCATTTGCATCTTCTCTTTCAAATGAGTAAGTCTACTTGTGTTACTTTTGATTTTTTACTTGAGATTTTTGTATCATTCCATATATGAATGCATTTTACATGGAACCACTTGTTTCATTGTGACTGAAAAAATAACTTCAAGGTGATCTAGCATCAATGCCAAGACAACATAAAAATATAGACTCTTCAGGAAGAAACCATCTTAGCGAACAAATTTCATAATAAAGGCATATATATAAATTATTTAACAGAGCATAGAATTTGTTCTGCTCAGAAGGTTTTCCATTTGAAACATTGGGTAGAATCAATATACACATTTGTGGGAAAGAAGTGAGGTTCTGGACTCCACATGAGAAGTAGAACTATTGCTTAGTAAAGGTCAGTTTTGGGGGGCAGTAATAGCTGAAATTAAGACCATGGATTAAATAGCTTAAATTTTTACTCGGAAGATTAACTACAAATGATCACAACTCTAAGCTTTGCTTATTATTACTCTTTGCTTATATATATTTTTGTATTTTGAAAATACATAATCAGAGAATTATAGAAAGGTAAAGCTGAAATTGCACTATGAGCTATCAAATTCAATGTGCTCATTCTGGAGGCAAACACATTGATACTTCACCCGTGTTTACTTTAATGCTGCAAATGTCAAATGTGATTTCAAACACTCTTCAAATATATGTTTATTTGTGCATTAAGTATATATAATTCTACTTCAAACTTACATTGCACATATCGTTCTAACAAAGTAGTTTATTTGTTTGTTTTATCTTAAATGCAATCTCTAAATATCTCTATTTTCCTTATTAAATAAATTCAGGACTACATGTGGGGGAAAAAATGGACAGTGTAGTTAAGTATCCTGCCTTCAAAGCAAGCAAATGCTATTTTAAGAGCACACACTGAGCCTATGTTGCTCTTCAGGTAATATTTTATTGGAATACCATAATGAGTTTGCCTTACAGTGTAATCACAGAGACTAAGACAGAAGTCGGTCTATGCCTGCAGCCAGCTTGATGTAGGGTCATTTGGATGACTAACTATATGGAGACAGAAAAAACCCTATTTTTTTACATAGAATTTATTCTGTGGGTTGAATTGTGAAAAGAGGAAGGAAAGTAGGTAAGCAAAAGCACCAAAATTTTTTTTTATTTTATACCTTTACTGTACATACCATGTAAAAAGCCTGTGCTATAAATATAAAAGTGTATACACATGAAAAATTTTGTGATTATCGAGTGTCCCTTTTATTGTAATACTGTATCACAGAGCTTCCCCTGGAGGTCGATATTTACAATGAGTGTAGTTACTCTTTGTCAAAGGCCATGGAAAACTGAGATTTTAATTCTGTGGGCACTTACTCACCTCATACCCCTCCTCAGATACCTCTAAATTATTGGCAATCTCCGTGGGTTTTTATCATCTGGAGAAAAAGAATCTGCTTTAGCAAGATTGTTGCTCCTTTCCAGCTATACACTCTCCAGGACTGTGAAATATTTCACTTAGCTGTTCCTTTTTTTTTATGTCCTATTTTACATAGATACCTAGTTAATTCCCTATGAAAATTATATTGGTATACAGATATTCAACTGCATGAATTAAGGTGGAAGTTTCACCAGCCTTTTTTTTTTTTAATAGAAACATATTCCTCTGTCTCTGAGCACAGGAGATTAGGCAGATTTGCTTTTAGATGATATTATATAATGAATAGACCTAAAATTCAATATGAAAAAAAAATGAGAGTACCACTAGTGATTGGTATGAGAATATAGAAATCGACCTAGTTTGTAATCAGTGAAAAGCAGAATATAAATTTAACTATCTTTTATTCCAGTAGGCTAGGGAATATACTCCTTCATTATAAAAGTATATGAACTCGACTATCTCTAGCATACTTTTAAAATTTAGTTTTTTGAAAACCTTGTTAGTTTCCTGTTTTTTGTATGTTTCTGTGTATGTAGAAAACAAATAACACAGACCAACAAGGATAAATGCAAAATTTCAGCAGTTCTGGAATGCCAGAGTATTTTTGTCTCTAATCTATCCTACTAATGACAGCTACTTCTATTTCTTTTTAATAAGTCACATGGTAAGTTAATGTAAAGAAATGCATAGTAAAAGACTTATTATGCCAACATCGCACATCTAAGTTTTTTTTTTAATTTATATAAAAGCAGACTTTTCTCTCTTTAGTTTTGAGAAGGATAATTCATGGAAATCTCTACAGGACATTTTAAAATTTACAGTTCTCGATGGAGAACAACTTGTAGCCCTTTTAATATTAGAGCTGTGCCAGAATATCCATAAATAATTTCTACTCTCAAACAAACCAGAGTGCGAGGAAATGTGCAGACACTGCAGATTTTTACTGTTTTCTCCGCTTGTATTTATATTACTATAAATGAGAATAGATTTTTAATACCCATTTCTATTACATACATTAACTGAAGCTGTGGGGGTACAATTAAAATTTTCCTTGGATTTGAGAGACTCAGGAGGTCCATATGCTTATGTCTGGGCAGAGCATCCAGTATTTTTGTGCTCTCTTGGTTTTTTTTTTTTTAGAATAGCTTAAAATGTACCAGGGATTGCTAAAAGTATAGGGCATTCAAATATGGTTTCATTAGTTTTGTTGTAGCTTTTTCCATTAACATTTTTAGAAAGATGAAGCAGTTTCAATTAAAACACTGAACTAAGAGAAAAATTAAGCCAAACTGACATGTGCATGAACAGGTAAAGAGCACAGTTCTTGGCATTCTCTTTTTTCCAATAGGTAATTAACATGAAAATGCACTGTAAAAACTGAATTATAATAACAAGTTGTATTTTTATCAACAATCTAAGTAAGTAAATCTAAAATTTAGAACAACATAGTTTTTCATGAATGTTGATTTGCCTATGTCTGAATTGATTTCTTTATAATGGAAGAGTTTAAAGATGTAACTTTGCACAGAATATACATTTTAGTGGGATATATTGAATATTCCTGATATTCCCAATATTTGGCAATGCACATTATAGATACTTGCCAAAAAAGAATTAGAAAATCAATGACAAAGTTCGAATGTGGTTTCTGAAGACTTAAATTAATGGAATTCTGCTAGAAACATAAAAATTGTTTTACTGCTGTTCACATCTGTTGCATCCTGCAAAAAAGGAAATTGTTATATGAAGAGCTGATGTTTGCACTGCCAGCTCTTCCTGATTTGTGCTGATGAGAGCTGACACTGCGGTCCTGGTGACTTCCACAGCACGTTGTCACCAGCCAGGTGGGGACCACATCCCTGAATTCAGTTAGACTTCAGTGCAAAAATCTGTTTTGTTTGACAGAAATTCCCTTTCTAGTCTAATCTGTAGAAATGCAACTATTATAAAAATTATTCCACGCCTACTTAAAAATATTACTAAAGGTAAAAGACCTCCAAAAAAAAGTAGTTTTATAAAGTTTTCTCAAATTGGGAAAAATCATAAATATCCTGTGAAAAGCAAGGCCAGTCACGTGAGAAAAAATCTTAGTCAGAACCTCAAATTCACGATGAAGGAATATAATAAATTGTTCTACAAATCTTGAGATTACAATCAATTCTAACTCAAACAAATTATCTTTCTTTCAGTGTCTTTTTTCTTTCTCTTTTCCTTTATTTTATTTTACCAAACGGCTGCTAGTGTTCTGCCTTCTTAAGAATAAAAGCAATGTTAGTGTCAGAAATAAGCTAAAAACATTTACATATATTATATCAATTAACACTTTTTTCTATGGCTTAGATAGTACTGTTATTTTCAATTTACATAAAAGGAAACTGAGACTTAAAAAAAGGTTAAATAAATTGCTTCAGCAATCCACTAATTGGTGCAGAGGTAGGGTACCAGTTGTAAGTCTTAAGGCAAAATCTTAAATCATCAGTGATGAGAAGGAAAGGAGTGAATATAGAGAAAAGAGAAGATTACATCTTGATAGGATGTAGGGACCCTGTGAAGAGGGATGTGGGGGAAAAAAGAACAGATCAGAGTGAGCCTCATCTGTAGGAATTTCTGTAACAGAATAAAGAGTATAGAAAGAGGAGAAGTTTCTGTAAAATGAGGAATTAGGAATGAGAATTCTTTAAGACAGCCAAATTCTCACCTGGAGGTTAAGTGAGATCCCTGACCTTGAGGTATAGACAAGAGGTAAGTAAACTGTATGTGGCAGTTAGAGCTGTGGAGATGGATGAGATCATTAAGCAAAAATAAATGAATAAATAAACAAACAAAGAAATGTATGTAAAGATATGAGGTTAAGTAAAGTAGGAAAAGAGCCAACAAAAATACTGAGAATACATAACTATAGTATCAGGGAAAGAATCAATGTCCTGGAAATTAATAAATGAGAATTTAAAGTAAAGGGAAATGGTTATTAGTGTTAAATGCCACAGAGAAGTCAAGTGAAGTAAAGGTTAAGGTTGAAAAGTGGCTATACAATTTGAATATCACTAGTTTATTAAATAATTTTGGGTGAGTTAGAAGGAGGTTTTTAGGATAGAAAAAAAAAACAAATGAACATTAATTAAGCAACTAAAAATAGTGAGACTAGACCCTTAGCAAATATGGACATACAGAGGTGAATGTAAGGATGATAGATGGAAGAATGATCTTCATGTATCATCCATGACGCCTGCTTAGAAGGAAACAATATGGAGGGGGAATTTGAAATCTTGAGCTCCAGAAGCTATGAGCAACAAGTTGTTCATTTCAACCACTTGAAATATAGGTACTATGTTTTTTTTCTGCTTGATATTGTTATCAATTAGTACATTTGGAAGGAAGCTTATCTTGATATAAAACAAATTTAGAAGGTAAAAGAAAAGCTCCTAGACTGGATATAAAAATAATTGAGGATGGAATTTATAGAGAATGCTATACTAAAAAAGTTAATGATAATCCTCAGCAGCATTAAAAAAATGAAAAACTGTGAGAAAAGATAGAAACAAAAGAGTCAAGGAGTAGTATACACTCCTCACAAATTATAAGAAATTTTCAAAATGAAAAAGAACTAACCCTTCAATTTCTCATGAGATAATACCGAGGTAGTACAGTCATGAGAAGGTTGAAAGAATCCCATTGTTAACCTCAGGAAGAAAAGATAATTAGTGGTGTTGGTACCAAAGAAGATGGATGTAAACATTTTTCTGGAGTAAGATAATAGGTGAGTGAGGGCATTGTGGGGCAAACAAAGGCCATCCTCCAGTCCATCAATCCGCTTTTAATTATGTGTTTATTAGTGTTTACTTTTAACAAATATTCTTGCACATAGTAAAAAGTGTCAAGTATTGCTGCAAATTTATTTTGAAAAGCAGCAATTCACTGCCATTTTTTCTCAACAGCAATTGCTTCCATTTCTTTTAGCAATGTCTCCAGATAGTGGCTTTCTATTATTAGCTTTTTGGGTTTGTTTGTTTGTTTGTTTGTTTGTTTTAGTTTGGGAGCATTGTGGAAAATATGTGCTTAGCCCTTTGTTTTTTCCCATTTTCTCTATCCTTTTATTTATTTCTTGAAGTTAATTTTGCTTTTTTCTTTGCTTGGTGTTAATATATACATGTCCCTAATTCAATAGAAACTTTTGCCTATTGGTTATTACCTGTGTCATCTCTTACAACATTTTGTTGCATCAAATATGCTATGAATTCAATGTCTATGAAAAAGTCTCTTCTAGAATCATCTCACCTATGACAGCCTGTATGCTGCCTGTATATGAACACAACTATCATCCTTGAATCTGTCCTCCACCTTATCTTGAGGACTCTTTTCATCACTCTCTTGTGTCCTGTCCTTCATTCAATCATCCATTATTTTATCAATTCCAATTTGTTGACTGTATGTGTAATTTGTTAGGCACTGTTCTAGGTGCTGGCTATATGCTGGAGGGGGGAAAAGGGAAATAAAATCATTGCTCTCATTGACCTTTTATTACAGTGACAATCCAAAGAGAGTTCCCTTCCAAAAAATATTCTCCACTTCAACGTGGATGCCTGATACCGAGTACAAAAAAAATTAAATAAATAAAGGAGACTCATGCTATTCTGTGGCAAAATAAGTGCATCATTGTAACTTCTCATGCATTGTCTAAAGTTTGAGAAATCTAACAAAACGTCTTTACTTTCCCCGTTACTAATCTGTTCTGTAGTTTACTCTCCTCTCTAAGTAGAGTTTAGAAGGCATTTAAGGTGAGATTTCTTTTAGAAACTTTGGAAGCCACTTAATAAGATTCTATTACATAAAAACAGTAATAAACTTTTTGATTATTAGACCTTAGGGGACCATGGAGAATGCATATTTATATGCGGTTTTATTTAAATGTATTACTGAGATGAAAAAATTATTAGTAAGATAAACAAAAGAAAAACAAACAAAAAAACTAAGTTGCCATTAATACTGTTTTCCCTTTGAAATACCTTTGAAGTGAAAAAAGAAAACCCTAAAAGCTAGACATAAATTTGATTTAAAGAATATGGTAAGATATCTTCCATATTTATCTTTTTCTTAAGTAAATATGCTGAAGTATATTAGCAATTGACTCTTGTTTCCTATATAGTTTTCTGATTTTCTGAGAAAGGGTTTTATGGTACATTTTAGTACCTACTCAAATATCTTTATTCTCCAGACCACTAAATTGATAAGTTGGGCCATTATAGAATTTTAGGTAGAACTTTCTTTGAGAAATCATTTCCAGTGGTTTAGAGGAGTAATACTATTTTGATTCCTAATTTTTTGCATATGACAGTTTCTTTTTCTAGAGTCTTTTAGGAGCTTCTCTTTGTACCCAGTTTTCAGAAATTTGGGAATAATGTGTCTTAGGGAGTGTCTGTCTCCCTCGAGCAGGACAACTGGTGAGCACCTTCAATCTGGACCCTATTCCCCAGAGTTCAGGGAAATTATCTTTATGAATATTAATATATTCTCTTACACCTTTTTTTCTTTATTTTTCTATCAAGAAGTCCAGTTATTTGGATATTATTTGGCCTTTTGGAAAGGCCCTCTAATGTTTGCTCTTTTCTATAATTCATCTCCTTGTCTCTTTGCAGTAATATCTAAAAGATAACTTTAACATTTTCTTCCAACACTTATTAGTGAGTTTTTAGCACTGACACCAAAATGTTAATGTCCAAAAGGTCCTTTTAAACTTGCTGAATATTTCTTTGCCAAAGAAACCTTCTCTTGTTTCATAGCTTCTGTATCTTCTCTCTCCAGTAGATTTTATTGTTTTCTTTCCTCCAAATGTAGTGATTTTTCTCAAATATTTTCCTTCACTTCGTTTGTTGTGGTCACCATCTTTCATATTAGTGACTTTTCAATCAGCCTAGTTATTTTTTATTGTTTGCTCACGTTCAAGACTGCATCACGATAAAGCTTGTGAAAGTACTGAGCATGTGAGTGAGTGATCTAACTGGATATTTTAGTTGAGAATGTGCTGCCATGGATTTTCTTCTCCTTCTTCTTCCCTCCATCCCCTTCCTCCCTCTCCTCTTCCTCCTTCTTCTTTTCTCTCCCCCCCAAACTCACCTCTTTCTCTCTCTGTCTCTTTTCTTAAACTACTAAAATTCCTAAGAGAAGACTCTTTAAAATTCCTTTTGGAGACTGAAGACCTGGCTCTGGTGTTTTGGTAATCCTGAGAGCCCAGGGAAAGAAGGGTGCGGAATATGTGTCAGAACTCTATATGCATGCTCATACTTTCTTCAGTTTGAAGTATGGTGCCCAGTTTGCCTATAATGACACTCTATTACTTATCCTTTTTAACTTTTGCATCCCCAGAATAAACGTGCAGTTGTTTTTGCAAAATGGGAGAAGAGAAATCACCTTGTTGAGCAAAAAGGAGAAAGGGATTTGATTACCAGTGTGATTCTTGAACAGGTTTTCAGCTAATGGTTTTTAGTGCAGCCCTCTTACCCTTCACTCCATGTCCAGGATTGCCTAGTGACTTTCAGGATTCTATGCAAAAAATTAAGTTGGTGCTGAATTGTCCCTTTATGGGTTTATGATTTCTTGTTTATGTTAGGTATTTTCACTCATTCACATGCTTTCCAACTTCTACAATTAGGATGCTATTTTTTTCTTTTTTCTTTTGGGGGTTAATGACCTAAAAAATTCACATTATTCTTGCCGTGGTAGAATTTCGTTAGGTAACAAAACAGATATGTTTAGTCAATCTACTATTTTTACCTTATTTTTACTCACCTTCAGCTTTTTAAAAAAAATATTGGGAAGATTATCCTAACTAACTACATTACAATGTCTGGCACAAAGTTAATACTCAATAATATACATTTGCTAAATTAACTAATACATGAAGAGTAAATGAATAAAGAAAACTTGACTTTCTTTCTAGTGATATTGATAGTAAATAAAATAGTAAATAGAAGCAATTGGGAACATATGTGGAATATTTGCCACTTGCAATTGAAGGTTAAAATTTGAAAGAACACATATTTATGAGCAGTGAACAGATGGTTGTGCATATGAAGTTAAAAATGAGATTTTAAAATTCCCATTGTCAAAGACATTAGCTCTTACAGTACTCAAATATGTAGTTAGCAAAGCATTCTTATCTGATCAAAATAATTTAAACCGAAATAGCAGAGGAGGGAATTCTCAACAAAACACAAACTAGATTTTGTAAAAGAAGAATGTTATGTCATATAAATAATCATTGTAGGGAGAATGTATAGGAAATACATGTAGAGGTACAAAGATACCTATACAGAGAGCTGCAGTATCTGATTACGAACATTATGCAAATTTAGTAAAGATTTGATATATTCTCATGGTCACACCAGAAATTCAATGGAAAAGGACTTGTGATTGTAATAAGGCTTTTGCTTTTAAGAAGCAATTCTATTCAAAGGAACTGAATGTTGGGAAGTTCATACATGCAAAGTAATCCACAAATCCAGGCAGGGGCAATAGTACTCACCAAATGTCCCATCTATACTCCAGTTATTGCAATTAGGCACACTATATTCCTGGTTCTGGGCAATGGATTGTGGGCAGAACTGATGTGTAACAATTTTTGAGACAGAACGTTGAAGTTAAGCATGTGATTTTCTATCTGACACGCGGTGAATCATGATATTCCAGGTAGTAGAGACCCTATGACCCCGGGACCTTGAGGGACTGCATGGAACAGAAGGCTTTCCCCACTCTGAAACCTAGTAGAGCATCTATCATGAACAAGAAATAAACTTCCTATGTTGTTGTTTTTGAGCAAATTATATGTTATGGTTAATTTACTAGTGCAGCACAACCACCTAAATAAGAGAAATAGATCAGTGATGATTATTAAAGGGATGGAAAGCACAGTTTAGCACAATTTTAGCCAAGAAGGAAAACAGACATGCTAAATGAGAAAATCTAATCCACACTTCAGGAGGAAATTTTATTCAATTAAAGCAGAAAAAATGATCCATTTTTATCTGCCTGGCTAAAAAAGTCAAAGAGTTTGAAGATCTTGTCTGCATTATCAATGAGCAATTACTAATGAATAGTTAGAGCAAGGAATGCCATTATTGGCACAGAGTGATCATTACTACAAAATAATTGGGTGAGAGGTAACCACACATTGATAGTTCTCTCCTTCTCTTTCTCTCTCCCTTCTCCTCTCGAAAAATAAATAAAAATACAAAAAACAAAATAATTAGAATTGCATGTGCAATCAGATATGTGAACTTGAGGAAATATGTTAGGAACTTCACAGAAATAATAAATATCAGACCATGGATTAAAATAATAAAAAGAGATAAACAGAAGATAAGCAAATGTTTGTTTAAAAAATTAAAAGACCTTTATAAACAGAAAACCAGCAGCCAAAAATATTACCATAACCATACAGATTGCTATTCTATGAGTTCCTATTTTAAAGGAAAAAGCAAGAAACATACAAACAAATAAAGAACACTGACTTAAACCTCTAAGGATATTTGCAATGAAGTTAGACTAAGAAGGGCCTATAGTACCAAAAACAGAGAATGCTTTTAATTTTTTTTATTATAGAAAAGAGAGACCCACAATTGAGGCAATGTTTACAGAAAACAAAATTACAGAACTTGGCTTTATTTTGCTGCATCAGAGAAGATGGTCTGGCAGTTGAGAACCATAGAACATCTTGCTTTAATGAGAAAAATGAGATAAATAAGAGTATATAAAGAGGCTACCACCTGTAAAGTTTAATTTCATCATATACGTCAGGCTCATATAAACTGAGTGATAGAATAATGAAAGAAATATATATATATATATGTTTACATCTATATGTGTCTTCCTCTCACATCACAGGATAGTTGTTGGAAGTATTAGAGAAATCATGAGGAATGGGACTAGAACCAGGAAATGAATATGGACTACAGATAGCAGTTTTCCAAATATATCAGTTCTGAGAAATATAAACTAAGTATAATGAGCATCTTCAAAACATTTTTTAGAAAATGGACTATTTAACACAAGATATTGGAGTAATTATGAAGGATTATTAGAGGTACCAGGAACTAGCATTCATTCAACAATAGCAAGCCTTGCTGAACTAATTTTACTTATATATTTGGATTATACTTCTGAGTTTTAGAAAAAATTTAATATATTCTCTTAAAATATATACAATGGAACACTTGGAAAGAAAAAAGAAAAATTGATGACTAGATGGTGTCACATGGATTCTTACCGCTATGCTAAATACTAGTTAGTGAGAGAGTAATGGGTCGGTGTCTATTTTCTCATTTCTCTCCAATTAGTCCATCTGAAATTTCTATCATGATATTGATGAAACATAAAAAGTATGCTTTTTGAATTTCAGAATTACACAGTTCAGAAATCATGCTAATGCTTTGAAATACTGAATTCTTTATTGGAATAATTGGGAATGACTGGAGAAAAAAACACATAAAAATTCAAGGATTTTCGAAAGACTCAAACTCAAATTTACAAAATAGAAGCATAGTACGCAAGGGAAGGGGATTTGATTTTCACTGTATATGATCCAAGAAGCTGCCATTCATCCGAATATTTGTTAATTGCCTACTATGTGCCAGGGACTTTGTCCCCTGAAGACCTGTCAAATAATAAACAAGAGAACTTAAGCCTGGAGGAAGGAACCTATAAAAATTTAAAATATTTCAGTCTGTGGTTCAAAAGTGAGATTATAACTTTTTCTCTATTTCTTTTTTTTCTTTTTTCTTTTTTTTAATTAATTTATTTACTTTTTAAATACATTTGTCTCTGCCTTCCCCCCACCTCTTTCCCTTGCCCCCTCCCACCTTCCCTCCCTCAGCTCTTCCCCTTTGGTTTTGTCCATGAGTCCTTGCTATATGTTCCTTGACTTTCCCCTTCCCTTCCCTTTCCCTGCCCCCCCCCTTCCCTCTTGTCTCTGTTGATTTCTTTTCCTTTCAGTGTTGCTGGTCATATTTGCCTTGCTTCTTTGCATTGTTGGTTAGGTTCCGCTTATAGGTGAGATCATATGGTATTTGTCTTTCGCCCCCTGGCTTATTTCGCTTAGCATGATGCTCTCCAGTTCCATCCATGCTGTCGCAAAGTTTAGTACTTCTTTTTTCTTTCTGCTGCGTAGTATTCCATTGTGTATATGTACCATAATTTTTTGATCCAATCATCTACTGATGGGCATTTAGGTTGCTTCCAACACTTGGCTATTGTAAATTGTACTGCTATGAACATTGGGGTGCATAGGTTCTTTTGTATTGGTGTTTTGGTGTTCTCAGGGTATAGTCCCAGCAGGGGAATCGCTGGATCAAAAGGCAGTTCCATTTTCAGCTTTCTGAGGAAATTCCACACTGCTTTCCATAGTGGCTGCACCAGTCTGCATTCCCACCAACAGTGGACTAGAGTTCCCTTTTCTCCACAGCCTCGCCAGCACCTGTTGTTTGTGGATCTGTTTATGATGGCCATTCTGACCTGTGTGAGGTGGTACCTCATGGTGGTTTTGATCTGCATTTCTCTAATGGCTAGTGATGCAGAGCATCCTTTCAAATGCCTCTGGGCCCTCTGTATCTCCTCCTTAGAAAAGCATCTGCCCAGGTCCTTTGCCCATTTTTTGATTGGATCATTTGTCTTCTTGGAGTAAAGTCGAGTGAGTAAGAGATAAGAACCAGTGACCAAAGGCACAAAGCCTTTTTGGGCTCCATCTCTTTCTGATCAGGCAGTTCAGGTTCTTGTCTGGTGTGGATGGCAATCTGATGTGGAAAATGTTGCTGAGTTTTTCAAAAGACAAATTCTGTTATGCCTTTTACGACTCTGTAATTACATTATTCTTAGCAGGCATGTGGGGAAATATATAGGATGGATGCTTTTATTTCTTTAAAAATATTGGCTCACATCTAGCAGAAAATTGGGAAGACAGGATAATTGTGGAGATAGTAAATTTAAGTAACTTGGGTTTCAATTATTTAAAGGAAAACAGGAATTTTGTGGAAAATAAACCAAGCAATGCCTAGAGTATTAAAATTAACATACTTTTATGCAAGATTGAGGTGTCATTGTCACATTTTGTTTTCACTGCAAGGTATGCATTTAACAAAAGTCACAAATTAGGCTAAATTCAAGATGCAGGGTTCTCAATTCTTAAAAATTCTGACAAAAATATTATATCTCTAAAAGAAAGTCTATTGGGACATGACTAAGTTGCTTGTTTTAGTTAAAGGAGAAATCTGGCATAAGAAGAGAGTTAGATGTATGATTTTGATTCCCTGCAGGATGGAAAAGATGATATCATTAGTATTAAAAACCCATCAATACCCAGCACGTTACTGAGGCTGTGGTTGGAAATGCTAAGTGATACACACAAATATTTTCAGGGTCATTTGCAGAAATAGTGTAGAGTCAGAACTAGATTTTTTTAGACTTGCTTAACAGAAAAATAATTTTAAAAACAAAATGTTGAGATTGTAGAGATATAGTCCTAGCTCAAGCTTACTGCTAGTTAGATAAAAAATTGACACTAATGCTACACCATTCTCTACATACAAACAGCACAGGAACAATATGAAGTATTTCAGATGTTTACTCTTCTAAAAGTTTAACCAGTTGACTCCAACAAAATTCTGGCTTAAAAGGTTAGAGGAACCTTGCTACTCTAATTTCAATTTCCCAAAATGACCATTATAAGACTAGAGTGAAAAAAGAACAACATTGAAAAGGAGAAAAGAGAAAATGGAAAATCTGAGCAATAATTCCACTTTAATTAGGCAAGTTAATATTTGAAACAGAAAATACAACAGGAAAATGTAATTCATTCTACAACAGTTTATATCATTTTTAAGTTCATACATTTTAATTGTAGCTCCTTTACAAAACATGCCAATAGTGATTTAATTAATTTAATCCTAGGTCTTCTAAAGGGAAGAATCTTAATCAATATTTTGGATACTTTGACTGAAAATGTAATGTCAACCAAAACATCAAAAACAAAAACTAAAAACCAAGAACCCAGTTCAAGAGGCAAAGCATTTATTTGGCAAGCACAGATTTGGGAAGAAACCCAAACAGTGCCTTGATTACAGGATGAGAGCAAGGGGTTTTTATGAGAAAAAAGAAAGGAATAATTACATGAAAAGAAGAAAAAAATCCCCATTGGTGCTGTCAAGCTAAACTATTCTTGTCTGTACATGTTTGGTTACTGATTCTATTTGCAGTCATATGTTCATGATTATCAGTCCTTGTGATCAAGATATCCACTGTTCTTCTGACTCTACAAACAATTGTAAAATGATTATAATCTGGCCCAGTCCAAAGTTACAAGGAACAGCATAAGCAATACAATTCCTCTGGAATGGCTGCTCCAACTCCATTTTAAAATGGCTCCATTTATGTCACTTTTTTTATAGTTAATATCTTACCTTCATATTTCTCTTCACATTTTTTTCAGTCTCCAACACTATAAAGAGAAGTAAAATAGATCTCTTTGCGTAAGGATAATTTTGAGCTGGTTATATTTAAAAAAACAGCAGACATGGGAGAAGCTGTGAAAACCAAGAAGAAATTACCCGTTTGTTAGCGACATTAATATTTGTAAAGGAAATCTCCATTTGTAACAGTGCTTTCGTATCTGTACCAGGAAGAGGAGGATGACTAAATCTCTCTAAAAACTCTTGTCAATGAGAAGGAACTTGTATCTGCATAACCACCACAGCTTTTCTTATGTTTTACCTGATAACTTCTCAGAACTGACTCCCTAATCCCCAACATATTTTTTTGTCTCTAGTTGGAAATGATATTCAAAATGGTAGGTTGGGCCATTTCAAGAAGTTACTTAGTTTTCCTGAATCTCCCCCATGTATACAGGAGGTGTATGTGTTATTATACTTCTGCTTGTTTTTCTCCTGTAAATCTGTTCTTTATTACACAGTGATCTCAGCCAAGAACCTAGATGAGTAGACAGAAAATTATTTTTCCTTCCCTACAACTATCTTCAGTTCTCTTTGTTATGCATCATTTGTGGAAAGAATAGGGAACCTAAAAGGAGCACATTTTTGAAATTGCTAACTGTCAGTGCCACTCAATGGCATGTTTTATACTAAAGTAGAGAATAACTTCATTCCTTGTATTCATTTCTTTGGAGATAAGAAAAGCAAGTATTTGCCAAGTAATTTAATAAGCCTTTAAAGTTTAAAATTGAGGCTTTATCACTGTACTTAAGTTTCAAGGCACAAATACAATTTATTGTGACAATCACAAATTTTACCCAAAAAACGCTATAAATAGCTCAGCAGTAAATTCATCAGCTTGGTTTTTCATTCTCCTTTTCTTTCTAAGCTAAGCCCACAGAACGCTGTTGCCATAACTCAAGCAGAAGATAATGAAGTGGGAGAAACTAAATTAAATATATGTATATGTTTTTTCATTTCTGTCTTCTGTTGTCTATGTGAGTGTTTTTGTCTCAATCACTAATATGCATAGGTATGACCTGTGGATTCTGTTAAAATGTAAATACTGATTCAGTAAATCTGGAATGGGGGCCTGAGATTTTCATTTCTCATTAACTTCCCAGTTATGGTGATATTCCTGGGCACAGGACAGAGATCACACTTTTAATAACAAGGGTCTATAATCTTAATTTCCTTATTCTTCTCTTGATATCATTCTAATGTTACTGTTCAAGTTGTTCTAGTTTGAGTCTTTGTAGAATTGGTCAGTTTATCCTGGTGTTTCTATAGTAAAAGATACATGTATTTATGTATCTTTTTGCAAAAAAAAAAAGTCTTTAATTTCTCTTTAATTTTTTGAAGCCCTAATAGGTTATTAATGGAGAGGTTTGGAGAGTAGGATATGAGATGATGGTTACTGTGTGTAAAGCCTATAAATGGATGTGCCGTGAGGTTCAGTTCAGAGGAAGCTCTAAAGCAGAGTATAGCAAGAAGGCTGAGGGTCAGTCAGCTCTCTCCATCTGTATTTTGGGTCCTAGCTCAGTGTGAATAGCTCTGGCTTTCACTCATTAAGCATCATCTCGATTCCAGGTTCTAGGTTAATATTTTTAGAAATATTTTTTCTTTTTATTAAACAAATTTCATTAACTTAAAAATTCACTGTATCTGTTTTACAGATAAGGAAAGATCATTAATGCCATTTTTTAAATGGGGATAAATGTGTATGTAAAAATTTAAATAAGTAATTTTCGCCTCAATTTCGGAGGCCAGGATTACCCTAATTACAAAACCAGATAGGAGAGTACAAAAAAGAGAATAGAAAAATACTAAAAAGATGTCTCTCATAAACCCAGAAGTAAAAATCCACAAAATCTTAGCAAATTGAATCCAGGATTATAAAGAATAAAACTTACACGCTCAACCAAGTGAAATGGAGAGATATATCCATGCTCACGGATTGGAAAATTCAACATAAGAAATATATAAATTTAATGCAATTGCTATCAAATTTCCAGCAAGGTTTTTGAAGATATAGCTAAATTTAATCTAAAATGTATATGTAAAAGGAAAGACCCTAGAACATCCAAAGCTATTTTGTTAAAGGAGAATAAATTAGATGCAATCACTCTTTCTAATGTTAAGAATTACTATATAGTTATGGTAGTTCTGGTGTTAGTAGCAGTGCCAGCTCTCAGTTTTGAGTTCAGCAAAGAAAGAATTCAGAGTGAAGAACTCTAGCACAAGTGCAAGAGAAAGTTTAGTTAGCATGAAAAGCAAAACTATACCTAAAGAGAAGATTCAAACAGGCTACTCAGAGAACTGTCTTGGCCTTTTAGAAAGGAAGTCACAGAGGCAGAAAAAGTGAGCCAGCTGGGCTGTGTGGACTCAGAAAACTAGTTGCAGAGGCAAAAGAAGGGCCCTTGGAGATAGGTTCAGGGGGTTAGCCAGGACAAGCTGCTGCTGCCTGCCAATCCCCTGGTTGCAAGTCTCCCGGGAACATTTAGGGCTTAGGAGAAAGATAGCAAAGACACATGCCTGAGGAAAGAAGGGGGGAACGGTGCAGGCATGCTACAGTGGGGAGTGCACATTTGGTTCTTTGTCTTACAGGTTTTTATCTGTTTTCTAAACTCAGAAATTTTAAGGGAGGTTTCAAGGAAGGATCTCAATACAATATTCATCATCTTTCCGTGTGTGTATTTTAATATGTTGCTTCATCAAAATGAGCATATAAGGTCAGGGTCATGGTCTCCACTGATTTGTTGGGACTAAGATATGAGGTCATTGGTCATTGCATCTGGTCCTGATACCAGCCTTGGTATTGTTTCATCTGGTTTTGCTGCTTTTCCAGGTCTGGGACTAAAGCACAACTGAGCCTAGATGTTATCTCTAGTTTGAACAAAATCCTGTCTGTGGTCAACAGACTGGAGGCTTTGTTCCAAAGATTATTTCATATTCATCAGAACTTCATTGTCTTGAGGCCTTAATACTTAAGGGAGTGGTTGTGTAAGGGATAAGGCAGAAAGTGAGCCAGTGTCAAGGACAGGGCCAGTTTGAATGAGCTACCTGTCTCAGTCTCCCCATTCCACTTACCAAGGAATTTTTCTAGCTTCTTACTATCCTGCCTCAATAGTATATAGTATTGTGAAATAAACATTTTAACACCATTACAGAGAAAGTTACATAGATCAATGAAACAGAATACAGTAACTAGAAATAGATCCACACAGGTAAACTCAATTGATTTTTGACAAACTTACAAAAACAATTCAATGGAAGAAGGAATTGTGTTGGAGCTATTTTATATATAAAAGCATTAAAAAGAAAAAAAACCCTTTACCTAAGTCCCACACCTTAATAAAACATTAACTCAGAGTGGATAAAAGATTTAAATTTAAAATATAAAAATATAAACTCTTAGGAAAAACAAAAATAGAAAGTCCTGGCAGGTATGGCTCAGTTGGTTGCAGTATCATCCTATAGACCAAAGGGTCAGGTGTTTGACTACCAGTCAGGGCACATATCTGGGCTGCAGCTTCGATCCCCATTCGAGACACATACAAAAGGGCAAACAATTGATGTTTCTCTCTTACGTCGATATTTCTCTCTCTCCCTAAAAACAATGAAAAAATATCCTTGGGTGAGGATAAATTTTTTTTTTTTTAAATAGAGAAAATCTTCTGGATCTAGAACTAAGGGAAGAGTTCTCAAACTTGACACCAGAAGCACATCAATAAAAGAAAAAAAGTAATAAACTGGACCTTATCAAATATAGAAATATTTGTTCTGCTGATGATCTTATTAAGAAGATGAAAAGAAAAATCACAGATTGGGAGAAAATATTTGCAAATACCTTATCAACAGAGAGATTTAATCTAGAATATATAAAGAATTCTCAAAATCAACATTTAAAAGACAAATAATTCAATTAGAAAATAGGTGTAGGGGTGGAAAATTTTTCCTTCTTCCCTTCTAGGTTCTTTGGCTGGTCTAATAAATAAATTAACATAAGACAGATAAACAGGAGAAAAACAAATTTAATCATGTATGAATGGGAACACCATGAACATATAGAAACTTAAAGGGCAGCCAGGTCACCGAGGCTTATACTGCGTAACATCCTGCACTAAAGAAAGGGGTAGAGGTCTGGTGACACAAAGGGGAGAAGGTCTTTCACAGGAAGACAAGAGATGTTTTGGAAAACAAAGGTTATCCCCTGAGGCAGCTAAGGAAGTGATAATGGGAATCTGCTGGATTTTGATTGCCTTCAGCTCAAAATAATTTTCATGCTCAAGTGGCATATTTTGGGGAGACTTGTTCTAAACACCTTCATAGGAAAAAGACAGATATTTCATTGAAGAAAACTTACAGACATCAAATAAGCACATGAAAACATTGTTCAACATTATTAACCACTAGAGAAATACAATGAAAACCACAATGAAATAATATTACAAACCTTTCCAAACACTAAAATTAAAAACAAAAAACACCCTCAACATCAAATGCAGGTGAGAATGTATAGAAACTGTGTCATATTAGAATGTAAAATGGTACAGCTACTGTGAAAAATAGTTTGGCAGGGTTTTTTTTTTTAATTTGTTTTTTAACTACTTAATTTTCTTTTAAATATTTTATTTTTTTATTTTTAGAGAGGGGAAGGGAAGAAGAAAAAGAGGGAGAGAAACATCAGTGTGTGGTCGCCTCTTGTGTGTCCCCCACTGGGGCCCTGGCCCGCAACCCAGGCATGTGCCCTAAACTGGGAATCGAACCAGTGACTCTGTGGTTCACAGGATGGTGCCCAATCCACTGAACCACACCAGCCAGGGTGGCATTTTTTTTTTTTAACTAAAAATGACACTGCATACAACTCAGCAATTTCTCTCTTGAGCATTTGTCCCAGAGAAATGAAACTTAAGAGTTATGCAGAAATTTGATCACAGATGTTCATAGGGGCTTCATTTTTAATAGACCCAAATGTCTCTCAGTAGGTGAACAGTTAAATAATCCATGAAATACCCACACCATGGACTACTACTCAGCAAGTAAAAGGAACAAACTACTGATACATGCAACAATGTAGATGAACCTCAAAGAAATTTCGCATAGTAGAAAAAAAATCAAACTTCACATCCACTTTTACATATATTATATATAGGTTTATAACAATCTAACATGTATTTTATCTCATTTATATAATATTCTTGAAATAATGAAATAATTGTAAAGCTTCAGAACAAGTCTCCCAAGAGCGTGTCACCCTGGCCTATGGATTATTTTGAGCCAGAGACTACTGGGGCCCAGATGGCTCAGGATGAGCCTTTAGTCTCCCTTAACTGTCTAAAGGAATTCAGATAAAAGCCCTGGTCCTGGAAGAGTGCCATCACCAGAGAGATCTACAAAACATATGGGCTTAGTGTGGTAGGGCATACTCATCAGGGCTTCAAAGTCAAGTCCTCACTCTTGCTCCTGTCTCTCTGCACGGCACAATAAATGTTTGTTGACCAAGAAATTGTTCCCATCTCCATGCTCATTGCCTTCCTCCAATGTGAAGTCCCAGACTCCTACCCCTTCCCTTCAGTTCATAATGGCATATAAGCCCCAATGGCCTGACTGCCTATGGGCCTCATTTTTCAGATGGAGCCCCTGTACCCTTGAAATAAAATGTGATATTCTCCTGATAATCTGTCTCATGTCAATTTAATTTTTAAATCAGCTTAAAGAATCTAGAAAAGCAAAGAAGAAATTTTTCTTCCCCAATATATTGGAGATGGGGAAAAGATGAGTGGTGGGCAGGGAAAAAAGATGGGGTGAAAGGGGGGTGTGGCTATAAAGGCTAACACAGGAGGCCTGTGGGGTTGGTACAGTTCGGCCATCTTGCTGGTCTTGGTAGTTACCTAAAAATGCACATCATAAAATTGCGTAGAAATTCACATAACACATATATGTAAATGAGTCCATGTACAACTGGTGAACCATGAATAAACTCTGAATAGTACCACTGGTAATTGCCTGGTTTTGATGTTGTGCTTTTGTCAAACAGTATGTCAACATTGGGAGAGGCTTGATACATAGTCAACTGGGCCTACTTTTACATTCTTCTGCAACTTTCTGTGAATCTATAATTATTTTAAAATAAAAAGAATTAAATTGTCAGTACTTCATTGAAAGATTCTACACAGTTTAAAGAACATGCTGTTCACTTTCTCCAGAGCTAAAGCTCTTATCCCCTGCTACATACATGGCTCCACAGGAGAAATTTATTCTGTGCACATAAGTAGCTGAGCCAGTTGTTTGAAAACAAACATGTAATGAAATATAAATAATTCAGTTAATTCCAAAGACACAGCCTTATATCCTGCTCCATACTCTCCTAATTTCTAGCAAGTGACATTCTGAGGATAGAAGGGCAATATCATCTTATAAAAGCTATTATAAGGTATAAGAATTTTAAAACGATATATATATATATTGATGTACTATTTGGGAAAAGATATTTTACATGAAAAATTGAATATTTAACTTCAGTAAAACACCAATTCCTGTTTTCTTTCCTGACTCACATTTTCTGGTCTCAGTATAAATTGTGTTACAATGGAATTCTAAGGGAAAACCTCCAATGCACCTATTAACAGATCATCTTTTTTTATGGGTTCCACCCTGCCCTCCTGCAAAGTTTTTAAGAGACAGCACTATTTCCCTGACTCTAATTATGATTTTAAGCCATCGTTATTGCAAAGACCGTTCTCTGCCATCGTTTCAGTTTTTTTTCCACTCTAAAATGTTTAAAGTTGGTTCTTCCTCCCTAAGTGAATTCTTTCCAAGTTGCTAGTTCTGTTCTTTTTTCTTTTTCTTTATTTCTCTCTGTTTTAAGCATATAGAAACACATCTGCTTAACTCAGGGATTGTTGAGATTTCATGGGGATTTGGGGAGTAGGAGGCATCTTGGCATAGAGATCATTACTGCTTTTTGATCTGCCTCTGGTAAGCATTCTGACAATTCCTCCCACACCTTCTACTAAGTTTTCTCCTCGGGCTAATTGACTGTTAATGGAAGATAAGTACGGCATTTAAACATCCGCATCTTCTCAGTATACATGATTTATGTCTCTCTCTTAAAAAACAGGATTTGAGCAGCAGTCTCCGTGTTTTTTCTCTGTCACATCAGAAATTGGGTCTGTGGGATGGGTAAAAGACAGGTTTTATTGTTTACTTGAGTTCTTCCACAGCCAGTAGCGAACTGCTGAAGTTGAAGAAATAGGGCTATAAGGAGGGCTGGTTTTCTCATGTAACTAATATAGATTTTAATTTACTTGGAAAAAATATTAAATTTTTATTTGAAATAGAATGTTAGCAACATAACTCTTTTATTTCCTATTTTGAAAACTTGTGGATTTAGGAGTCTATATAGACACAGCATTTAATATCGGAATGAGCTTTTGGCCTCTTATACATTACAACAATGTTAAGCTTACAAATTTTACCCTTTAGTCTTCCTGGCAAAATAACTAAATAAAGGTAAGGTCATTTTAATTAAATTTATTTTGATCTTGTTATGGAAATAGCTGGTCATTATTGAAAAATAAAGTAGGATCTCCAGAGTAGAGTGTACTCTGACTGTATTGACTTGCAAACAGTTGTTTCCCCTGTGGTGATCCTGACAAGATGGACCTTGAAGTGAATGCATGTCTCCCCAAGAGAAATACATTCCATGGATATAGTTATTTGAGCCAGTTGTTTGAAAACAAACATGTAATGTAATATAAATAATTCAGTTAATTCCAAGAAGCGGTCTTATTCTGTAAACTCTCTCAAAGCTGTTCCTTCTCTAAAGTTACATTGCTATTGTTCAAATATCAATCATCTCCTACAGTAACTTTCAACATGCCCTTCCTAATTTCCCAAAATGTAGACTGCAGTCTTCATTATCCCCAGAGTTAATTTTCTCAAACACAGATCTTACCATGATACCTTTTCTAAAACAATCTCATTATGTTTCATCATTATCGGTTGGGCCATAAATTTCATCATTACTTTGGATTGTTGAGAGATTTCTAGGCAACCTGTGAACTGTATATGAAACCATAACATAAACAATTGCACCTGTTCCAGGAATGGTAAGTTTACTTAAGGTTTGGGTAAACATTTTAAATTTTTAAAAATACCGATTTATTATAGAGTAGCATGCAATGTCATATGGATTGTACAATAAAATACAAAACCTCAAAAAATGCCATGCTTTTAAAGTAATCTACCTTGGATTTTGAGTTCAAACTCCTAATTATAGCGAGTATAATTCTCTTAACAACTGGATACTAGCTAACATCAAACCCTTTGACTCCTTACTGCTTGTACTCCTATGCGACTCTCTCATGGACTTAGCATCATTTCCAAACTGTCCATGCTCCTCATGCATCTCTGAATTCTCCCATGCTGTCCTCTGCCTGGAAGAGTGATTCCCAACTTCTCTGAATTGTGAATTGCTATTCATTCTTAGAGTTCACAAACTCATCCACACTACCTCAATGTGTTATTCCTTGTTCTGTGTATCTAAAAAATTACTTCACATAAATCTATATTTTATAGTGTATCATGCGTAGTTATGTATTTGTTACTTTTACTAGTTATGAGAGCCTTGACATAAAAGGATATGTATTACTCATTTTTTACTTCCTGCAATGTTTTATACTATGACCACAAATCAAATAATTTGACATTCTTCCCTCCAAAGCATGAGTTTAGATTCCCCTCCCTCAACTGTAGGCTGTATTTTATGACTCTCTTTCAACAAATAGAATGTGGTTAAAATTACAGAGCATAACTTCCAAGGCTATGTCATACTCAATACAAATGTTGGAACCTGGAAGTGGTTCATCAGCCTGTATTGACTGAGATGTAAACTCGCTGAACCTAGGCAGTGGATAAAATTTTAAGAACTTTGAGAAGTAGTATAGGTTTTTAAAGCTTTGAAGAAACTCTATGTAAAAGAATGATTACAATTTAAGAATTGTGCCTGGTGGCTGAAAGTAAAGTTATCAATGTCTCACTGAAACTGAGAGGAAAGAGGGTCTTTGATGTAGAAATAAAAAGTTAAGGAACAATGATGCCTGGAAAGGTAAAAAGTAGAAAATTCACCCAATGAATTGGGAGATCTAGCTATGGAGCTTTCTAGACCAAGTGTTGAAGATGTAACCTGATGCTTATGGTAAAATGTAAGAAGGGGTAGATGAACAACAGTAAGTATTGTTAAATACAAAGACACAAGTATTTGCATGTTTTGAAAATTCTAAACCACCCCAGATAGCAAATACTGCCAAGAAAACATGCTCTCCAGATGAAATCAAGTTTGAGACTGCACAATATTTGTTAAGACCTCCTAAAGTTCGCAGGTGATGCCTCAGAACACCATTCAGTCAGGAAAAGATGCTTCTCTAAAGATTTTAAGTGTGTTCCATACAGATCCTCTAAGTGAAATAACAGAGGCATTAAAGCTTAAGGAAATTGCCCATTTGCAAAAGTCTAAAGTGCAAAAGGACATGTATCAAGGAGATTTGTCAGTGTGATTTTGGAACATTAAGGTCAACAAAAGATCCAACACTTTTAAAATAATTATATTGGTGGGAACACTGCCAGCATGGACTGATAGGGAGAGTGTAAACTGATGGTGATTTTGTCAATATGTTTTTGATTCTCAAAGTATGCATGTGCATTGGATAAACTACCTAGCAGGTGAATTTAGTCATTCCAGCAACTATATAAAATCGACGTTTTGAGGATATCAATAACCAATGACAAACTGACACCTCTATCCAACAGCCATGTGATTGAGCTGACTTTGTAATGTGTCACCTAGTCCAGATAAGTCTTAAAGTAGTCAACTGGAGCGCCAGCTAACATCTTGCCCCTAGGCTTGTGAGAGACCTCAAACCAGAATGACCCTAGAGTTGCTTTTGTATTTTTTCCCTCAGAAACACTAACATAAATATTTGAGTATACCATTGATTCTGTATTAATTTGTAATACAGCAAGAAATAACTAATAACAATTCCTTTGTCATCTACCAAATTGTTTGTTGTATAGTTGTCACTTATGCTGGAAGAGAAAAGATGAAGATAGAGTAGGTGAAATACACTATTAAAAATGTGAAGAGAAATCATGATATTTTAACTACTTTAACATTTTCTCAATGAAAAATTTGATTATAATTATGTTAAAAGCTATTTGGCTTTAAATGTAAAAAGTTTTACATCAACAAATTAAGGTATAGGTGATATGGTAGGCACTGATATTTATTGGCTTTTCCTGCAAGACAGACAGGCACTCTATTATGATCTTCATTAAAATTTGTCAGTTAACCTTAGCAGAAATTCTGGGAATGTGGTATTATTCCCAATTTATATATATGGAAGCAGCCTTAAAGATATGAAATAACTTGTCTTCAGTCATGAGTCCAGTCGGTGTCAGAGATGGAATATGAGCCCATATCTATCTGATTCCACTTTTTCTAATGTTTTTGTTATACGATGAAAATATTAAAGATGCTTAAATATAATAATTCAGCCTAGTGGTTATAGAATAACAAGGAACGTTTTCTCTTTTGTGTACATATATGTGCTATTAATTCAAGTTATTAACTAAGAAATTAAAATTTTTTATTAGCAGAATATTTGGGATATTCTGGAGTTACTTATGTTTAACTTTTTTTGCTTTTAAGATTTGCTTGAGAAGACTGCTTAAAAATATATTAATTTGGGGGCTCGATATAAGTAGGCCTAGGAATCTGTATTTTGATAATCTCCATAGAAAACAGGGTAGGGAAAAATTGTTCTAGACAATTAAACCTAAACAATTCTAAGTTTCCTTTTGTCCAGACTCATACTAGTTTTTCAACTTTTCTCTTTTCTTCCTTACAAAAACATTTATTGACTCTCTCTTAAATGTTTAATACTTTAATGATAAGTTCTACATATAACTATGAAGCAGAATAATTAGATCATATATTAAATAGCATTCTGAGATCCTTTATTGAAAACAATACTGGCTGTTGTCAATGATGATGATACTGGGAATGAAGGATTAATTGACTATAATTCACTTATGAGACAATATAAGAATAATTCATATTAGTGGAGGACACACAGGACATCAGAATAAATAAACTTTCTCCCAATGGGTGTATTGGATAATTTAAGAGTACTATAAAATATAAAGTATGTATTGGATATTTCACTAATACTCTTAAAATCTAAAATACATGTATTCAAATTTGAAAAATAAGAGGTCATTTTAAATTGATGAAGTCATAGAAACGAGAATCACCATGGGGCAGTTAGGTGACCTGTTGACCAAAACAGATCATCCGAGTTGAAGAGGGGCAAAGTTCAAGGGCTGAGATAACCAAGAGTGTTTCAAGCCAGGTTAATTAGTTCCAAAGTTTAATCCTAGTATACATATGCTTTGTAAAAGGCAACCTGAGGCATGAGGGATCACTTAGAATCCTGTTGAAATATTCTAGAAAAAAAGGACTGTATCCTGAATTTGGAAGTTTTTTTGGATATAAGAACTGATTAATCAGACCAATATTCGGACAGACACTACAGAAAACCCAGGTACATAAAATACAAGAGGGGATCCCCCAAAAACCAGAATTTATTTATTAAAAATTGTGTATTTATTCTCACATGTTTAACTTCAGTCACCTTCAAAGTATTCTCCATATGATGCAAGGCATCTATTGAGGTTTTTTTCCACTGCTCAAAACAGGTTTTAAACTCATCAATTTTGTTACCTTTTAGTGCTTCTGCTGTTTTTGGTTTCACCTCTTCCACAGCAACAAAACATTTCCCTTTGAAGACTTTTCACCTGGGGAAACAAAAAACAGTCACTTGGGGTGAGATCACATGAATAGGGAGGGTGGGGCAAAAGGGTCCTGCCGTTTTTTGTCAAAAACTGCTGCACACTCTGTGGTGTGGGCAGTTGTGCTCGTAAATCACCCATCATGAAATGGGCATTCATTGAAAGAGTCATCTAAAATATTCACTGAAGCCGAACGTAGCCTCTCACTACAATTCCAGCTGGTCCACTGACACAGATGGGTTCCTAGAACACTCACTTAGCAGGGGAAGCCTGTACAACAAGCAGCCTGCCCTCCAGAAGATAATTCTGGGGGGCGGTTTTTGCCCCCCACTATCCAGAACAGAAACAAAGTATATAGCTTAGCTAGATTACAGAATGACACACTCCTAACAATCTTCAGGAAACTGGGATTAAAAATTGTTTTGGCAGCAATATTAGCATTATTTACACTAGACTAAGTACTATAATAATTCTCAATGTCTCAGCATTTTAAATTAAAAAATTATTTTTTATTCTGGTCTGGTGTCTCTCCAGAGCATTTCTGCTCTTTATGGTGACTTGGGAATCCAGGTTTCTTTGTCATATAGTTTTTCCAAATTGTAAGGCCTTAGAATCCTTCTTTGCAGCTGCATGAGTGAGGAAAAAGAAATATCATGAGAGTTTTTGCAGGGATGTTTAGGGCCAGGCCCCATGTGACATAAATCACTTCGATTTCTATTTCACTTGACAATCAGAATATCGGATAATAAGGAATCAGTCAGAAGGTTCTAATTGTATAACTACACTCATGGGAGCTGGGAAATATGTGCTCAGAAATAAAAGGAAACAAGATAATGGCGAACATGAGCAGTCTTTGATGGAGATACAAAGAGAAAACTTAAATGAGACACACATAGGGGTAGGAGTATGTAATTCAGAGACTGAGAGTAAATTGGCAAAGTGAAACATTTCTCTTCTTTGTCTTAGATTCTCTTTGCAAACATTCGTATTTATAAGATTGCTTATAAATATGTTAGGGACCAAAGTGAATACAGAAAGTCATTCATTTAAGTTGTGACCACATATCTTTGATAAGGGATTGTTCTGGTCCAGTTATTTTGTTTCCTATTTATTTATTATCTTGTCCTGATGATATTCACTAGCAAAAGTAAAGGTTTTTTCAAATTCACAATTTACTTCTTACTCAGTAGAGTTTCTCCTACTCTCAGCTCTTCAGTATATGAGAAAAAATAATTTTTTTAATGTTCTGGTATAATTTCAGCCTCTTTAAGCAAATACTAAGTTTATTTGAAACATTTATAACTTTATAATTTAAGTATCAGATTCAGAAATATTGTACACATTTGCTCTTCACTCAGAAGTATAATCATTTTACTTTTGGGTTTTTGTTTTGTTTTGTTTTGTTTTGCATGTATGTGACCTTTACAAATTTATTTTATAAGTTCAAAAGTTCTTTTAGGTCATCAAAATAATTGCTGTTTATGTGATTCTGGCCAGTGGGAATGTGAAAGCATGTTGATGATATCAAAATAAGAAAAATAATCGCTTCTATTCCTAGAACACTGAGAATGTTACTTTGTCCTTCTCCTGACATTTTCCATGACTGTTCTGACTCCATGATTTGCACTTGAGCTGTTCTCACTGTGGAGAGAGCCCTGGATTCCCTGAAGTCTAATAAAGTCCAATTAAGGACTGCTAGTTCCTGAGCTGTCTCCCCTAAGGACACACATTAATGATGAGTTTAAAATGGTGACCCATTACAGGCTTACAGAGTGCCAGGCACCTTAGCACTTCCTTTTAAAAATGAGTGATAATTGGTAAGACTTCAGCATTTCCATTTAAAAGATAAGGAAGTACAGATTCGGGGAACTTCAGGGACTTCATCAAAGTTATCCATACTTTGGTGACAAGCCATACTTAGAACTTCTTAGATTCTGAGTAGATTAATAATTGAATAATAGAGCTGAAACCTATTTTACTGTGCCTAACATTTTTTGTATTTTGATATATATATATATATAATTTATATATATGTAAAATTTATATATATATGTATAATATTTGATTTGGATTTTTCAAGAGGATATTTCCAGTTTTGGGGTTTTTTTCATTTTTTAAAATTAATTTATTTTTCCAAATACATTGGTCTCTGCCTTCCCCTTACCACTTTCCCCTGTCCCCTCCCCCCACTCCCTCCCTCAATCTTCAATAATATTTTGTTTTCATTTTTTAAGACCAACCTGGAACTTTATGGAATGAAGCTCACTGGAATACTCACAGAAATTCCCTTCTGTGCTATGGAAGAGTATGATAAAATTTGGGGTCTAAAACTTGTTTTTCATGAATATTTAAATTACAAAATTATCCAGAAGAAAGAGTGAAACTATGTGGTCACCATCACCCTGATCTTGGAAATTAAATTTGCAGCTTGTGCATTTGACACCTCATGCCCTTCTCCCACACGCTGCCTTTACGGCACCTTTTTCGTGTGTGTAATAATATATGAATGGGCCCATAATCACAACAGCTAACCTCTTCCATATTCCAGGCTACTAAATCCTCTATTAGCACAATTTTTCTTTAAGCATAGAAAGAAAGTACTCTGTAAAATATCCTGATAATTGTACTATTTCCTTATATAATCTGAAACAGGTATAATTTATATAGGCACCATAAGATTATATTTTAAAAATCTAAACACAACCAGTAAATTTTCAATGATTAAATCATTGAGTGATAGAAAGGAATCTTAAAATATATCTAGCAAAATGCTTAAATGTATATAGTTTTTAATTAAAATATGGAAAGTTAGCTAGACTCCTATTGTGTGAACAAAAAGGCATCCTAAATGACAATATAATTAAATAAAAATATTATACAGAATACTATTATTTTATGTGAAGTAATTGAAAGGAGTGTATTATCTGATAATAATACAGTAATTAGGAGGGACATTCTGAAAAATGAACCAAGGGATAGTGCAAAAACATTATCATAATGACAATAATGACAAGCAAAATAGCACACTAGAGATATAGTAAACAAGACTTTTGAACACCCCACTCACACACATACACAAACAATACCAAAATAAATTTATATATACACATGCTTAAGTGTACAGGAATGTTTTCTACCTCATATCTGTGCTCAAGTTAGCCTTAAAGATGTAGTAGGGCCAGATAAGGACAGTTCTAATGACACTAGCTTCCAAGGATTCTTGAGGAACTTCAGTTGATATTCCTCACTCTGGAACCATAATTATAGGTCACAGATAACATGCTTCCCAAAAATGTATCTATACAATTTGGCTGGGGAAGAGCTAGTTGGAGTGGTTTTCACTTTTGTGCATATACTATTTAAAACATTTCTAAAATTGCTTTAAAAATTTGAATTTTGTCCTGTCTTCTTATATGTTTATGACCATTATCTCCTCCATCTCAAAATCACCCCAAAGATGGAGCAAGAAAGAAATTACCTAGTAATCCAAGTCATATGATAAGTAGCAGAGCTTAGTCAAAAAGCATACATAGCATAGTGCACACTGGTATTCTCTTAAGTATATTATTCTTTCATACTATTTTCTTCTTTTTCTCCCAGGGTAGTGATTATGTTTTATCTGCATATTGTAAATCCCACAATGCCAGATCCAAAACTGTGTTCAGTTGTTTGTTCAATAAGTATTATAGACAGTGAGGTTTATTGATTTCCTATTTACCAAGCTCCACCAGCTGCTTTGAAGTTGTAGAGCAATGGTAGCATCTCAGAATCACACTCCTCCCAGACTTCCACATAGGGATAAACAATAGATCATGCCCATTAAAAACATGTAGGATAAATTAGATCTACTATGCAAGATCTACTGTCTTAGGTGGTTTGAAATTTTCAATTATTTCTGTGATGATAATTTTCTATTTGATATTTTCTAGATACAAATGGAGTAGATTTATAAAAGAAAGGTAAGAAGGTGAGAAATTAAAGACTCAAACTTGTGCTATATTTTTATCCATACCAAATTTCAATTATTCTTAGAATAAATATACAATTTTTTCAGGCTTTTCCTTATTACTTAGCTCTTTATAGGGAATATTTCCTAGAGCAGTAATGTTTTTAGAGGTATTTCTTTTGCAATTTGTGTTATATTATAAAAATAGATATTCAATAAAAAATAGGAAATGTAAATTATATATTTTGGGATTTAATCTTGAAAAGCATTTTGTGTGATAATAACACTGTAAATTATAATGTTCTATTTTTGCAACAATTAATGTACTTACATGTTTGTGGTTTATTTATCTGGTACTGGAAAGGAAAGAATCCTCTGTTAGACAAAGTGTATATGACTCTTTGTTCTAATTTAGAAGCTTTAGGAGCTTCCAAAATTTATTGACTAAGATGTTTTCACAATGAGCAGCTTCCAGAAGACATAACTCTTTGTATAAAAATAAGAAAAATACTGCATTTAGAGAACGGCACTTTAAACCTGTCATTCTGGTGTAGCAGGAATGCTGCCTGAATCTTTGAAAAGCAAGCAATACTGAGAAAGTAGATATGATTAAAGGCTTAAGTGAAATATTTAAAAATAAGATGGAAGCCTCTTTCTCTCCTAAGTCTGTTGCCTCACAGACTTTGATCTTTATTTTATGCCATGAGATGTTCACCACCAAGTCAGTGAAGAGGTTTCATGTATTTAAATGTTTCTTGGTTAGCCAACAAAACTGTGAAGTGCTTCAGGAGGCAGATGATTATGATTTTTTTCTTGGTAAACACTATTGTATTAACAAGGTGTCTAGTTTATCGAGACCTACCGCAAGGTCCATAATTCATGCCAGAGAGAAGCAAATTTGCCTATTCTGAAATTTATTTGCTCATACGATATTACTCTTAATCTTTTCTAGTTTGGTCCTGAATTGCTACTTCAGGACTTTTTTTTTTTCTGCTACAGTGAGGTCAGTTGCAATAGTTGGCATGAGATAAAGGAAGATTGGCGATTTGGAGCTGGAGATTTAGTAATTATGACAATTCCCACATGATCGTTCTCCCCTTACCCCACCTCTTTGTCTTGGATTTTGTTTGTTGCTCTGTACATGGTGTTTTATCCAACGAACGATGTCAGAACAAGATTATTCCTTCCTCTCTCTTATCCTCTTGAGTGTGATATGACAGAACTAGTAATGTATTATTTTCCTAACAATTAGAAAAATAACTCTGGTTAGCCTCCATCCGTCTGTGCTCCCTCTCCCTACTTCCTCGCGAAGGATATATTACAGCAATTGAAAAGAACAGTTTGTCTCCTTGAAAGCAGAGGACAAACAAGGATACTAGCTCCTATGTTCCTATCTCTTTGCTTACAACAGGATAGTTATGAAGAAATAACAATAATAAAAAGCAATAAATGCGTGTACACCCTAACATGAAATTATATTTTATCAAATGATAATGTGGCTTTTTCCTGAAGAGGTCACTTTGCTCCATATCTATTATCTCATTGTTGCAACATCCTTTAGAGGAAAAAAAAAAACATGATATTATTTGCACCCCATTGCCCACATGAGGAAATAGAGGCACTGGCTGATAAGGAATTCACTGAGGAGTGTGCGTATGATGATGACAAAAGAGAGATTCAAACCTTTGGACTTTCAGCTTGCTTGTTTGACACTAAGCCATTTTACCTCCTAATATATATTTTTCACATTCCAGGAAAACAACAAATGTCTTCAGTAAGCTAGTAATTTAAGAAGTTAATAAAAGGTCAAAAAAGTCTAAACTACAGCAGTGGCAAAGAATAGCATATCTAACTTAACCTTTTGTTGGCATATTTCCAAAGGCAGTGATACATTTTATAAACTCAGAACAACTGTGCACACAAAGGAATGACTATTGTTCATCTCAATGCAGATGGAAGTATAATCTACTAGTATTTTCATATCTGTTTTTGCTCTCTAGTTATAATTACAGTGAAATATTAAAATATATTGAGAATAGTTCAGGTGTATAAATTTGACTATCAAATCAATGCACAGGAAAATGGCCATAATCTGAGTGATGGAATTAATGTAAATGGGTTCTTCAAAGAAAAACATGGGGACATATTTAGAGCTATGTAAGTTTAAATTTTATGTGTGGAAGCAAACTTAGAGATCTGCTATAAACATTTTTTTTACAGAAGAGAAAATAAGGTCCATAAAAGTGAAGTGAATTACCAAAGATTGTATCACATCTATCTGCCTACCTACTTATCATCTATCTATGTGTCATAGAAGTAATTTATAATGTAAATAAAGAAGTATTGCACCTGTATTTTAAAGGTAAGGAGACCTGATAAACAGTGATGTGGAAATTTCCCATTCAAGACTATTTTTAGAAGGGACCTTTTTCTAGAAACTGTTTTTCTTTTCAAGAAACAGGAAAAACAAGAGTTCCTAATTTCTCCCTGTGTTAGCATGAGCTCATAGATGTGTTTGTGTAGATAGATATATGATAGATAGGTAGATACATAGAGATAGATAGATAGACAGACAGTATATATTGGAATCTTGGAGATTATAGGAACTTTGCCTTGGAGAAAAAAAATTTTTAATTAAGTACTGAGGAGTAAATAGATGATTCTAAGTGGAATAATAAAAAGAAGAAATGTAAGCATGAGGTGGTGATATAGACATAGACACAAAAGTATAAAAATACCAGTTTACTCAAGGTATCCAAAAACAAAAGGTTATTGTATGAAATGTCAGATGTGAGAAAGAGACAATGAGACTGATAATAGTTTAAATGTAGATACAGAAGTATCTTCTATGAGAATTGATAAATTTGAAATTTATAGCTTGCAATGCATTTAAGCAGGAGAGTTAGATTAGGTTTTTCACAAACATTATTCTAATGCCATGTAGGGAGACCTTAAAAGGGAAATATTGACAGCAGGAAGTCCAAAAGGAAAGTTGCCATTTTGATTCAGACAAGAAATAATGAGAACCTGAACAGATGGTATAACAGTAGGGGGTGGGGGAGTGGGGTAAGCAAAAATAAGAGATGTAATAATGGTTGAATGTTGTTTGCTGATGTTATGTCTCCCATTAAGAACATAGAGGCAACAATGAAAGACACCATGATGTCTAGTGGGACATCTGAACACCAATAACTGAGATAATGTATATAAGAAACAGATTAGAGTGAGAATGAAAATAATGTGATATGTTAAGTTTTGATTGCCAGTGGTTCATTGAACTGGAGATGTTCAGAAGGTGAGTGCTTGGGAGCTCAGGAGAGAGAACAAAAGAGAAGATAAAATCTGAGAGTCATCAGTTATGTTTTGGTAGAAGAAACCTTATGAAATTACCCCAAAGAAATGTAAGGAAGCCAAGGAAAAAAATCTCAGAGAATCCTAAAATTTGGTAATGAATGTTGCAAGTGGAGCCAATAAACAAAACAGGATTTTCACATAGGTGAGAAGCAAGCTAGGCAAATCTGATGTCTAGGATTCGTAAGACGGCAGATTTTCAACAAGTTAGCATGGCAAACAGGGGCAATTTGGTTAACAAGGGTCAAATAGATGAATAATGGAATGTAGAGCATTAGATTTGGCAATTTGGAGGTCATCATAAATTTAGTAAAATCAAGAGTAATAGGAAGTAAAAAATGGCAATGGATTAAAATATATAGCATTTAAGGTATATAAACTAAAGCTAAACTTTCAGTAACATTAGTGAAAATGTAAAAATAATGAATAGCAATTAAATTTTCATTTACTTTGGGGGTTATTGTATGAATGAACAACAGATCAAGACAAAAAAAATCAGCGATTAAGAGAGATATTCCCACAACTTATTTTTATATGCAAACTTGTATAGTATAGATTAGAACAGATATGCTGACAACATTGTGGATGGGTTGAATAACTAAATATTATGTCAAAGAGAGAAGAAAACATCAAAGATATGGGAAAAAAAGCAAAGAGTTCTCCTTCGGGGAAATGTGATGATTGTTTCTAATGGTCTGTAAATGTAGTGTCATCTTTGTAGAAAATATTTAAAAGCAATCTTCTCAATCTACTCAGCCATTTTGCCTTATTCTGTATATCTTTGAGGCCTGCATCTTTCTTGTGCGTAGTAGACAAAATTAGGATCAAGATCTATGAGAATGAGACAGAGTGACAGGTGCTGTCTTCCTAGATCAATTTTGGCACCGAAAGGAGGGTCAGAGAGCAGGCCAAATCAAGAGCTAATGTACACTGGAGGTGGAATTTATTTTGTTTGTCATGGTAATTTACTTTGCTTTTACAAAATTGGCAACTTTCTAAGTGTAAGGTTAAACAAGAGCTTAAACTTTCTTAAGCTAAGGAGATAGACCAACCCACAAAATCCGGTTTAGTAGCATCTGATCTTCAATAGGTGAAGGGCTAAACAAACTGGTATATGTGATGAAGTTGCATAGAAGCAAAACACACACAAACATACAACAGAGTTCAATGCAAATAAGTAAAAGTTGAGTAAGGTATGTGGATTGAATCCATGCCAATTTCTTGGTTGTGATATTGATTTATAATTATATCCAATAGGGAAACTGGTCAAAAGTTTCCAAAATATATCTTTGTATTATGTTTTACAACTGCAGTAATCCATATTTATGTAAAAATAAAAAAATAAAAAATAAATAAACCTATGATTAGGTCCAAAAACAGCAACAAAGTATCACTAAATTCTCTCTAATCTGTCTGGTCAGAATTCCAACATCTCCTAACAATGTGTGTGACCTCTAGTATTTCTGTTCCGTTCTCAACTCTATAGCATCTATTTTCTCATACTCTATCTTTTGATTATTTTACTTTTTATTGTACTTTTCCCATTACCATTTAACCCACTCATATCCCCTTTCCCTGCAATCACCATACTGTTGTCCATGCCCATGAGCTCTTTTGCCTTTTTCCTCAATCCCTCTACCCTCCCCCAGGCCCAATATATGTCATTCTGCTCTCTATCTATGAGTCTGTCTCTATTTTGCTTGTTAGTTCAGTTTGTTCATTAGATTCCACATATAAGAGAAATCATATGGTATTTGTCTTTCTCTGATTGGCATAATGTTCTCCAGGTCCATCCATGCTGTCATAAAGGATAAACGTTTCTTCTTTTTTATGGCCAAGTAGTATTCCATTAAGTAAATATCCCATAGTTGTTCTATCCATTCACCTACAGATGGGTGCTTGGGCTGCTTCCATATCTTGGTGATTGTAAATAATGCTGCAATGAGCATAGGGGTGTTTATGTTCTTTCAAATTGGTGTTCTGGGTTCCTTCAGATATTCCCAGAAGTGGGATTTCTGGGTCAAGAGGCAGATCTATTTTTAATTTTTTGAGGTATCTCCACACTGCTTTCTACAGTGGTCACACAGGTCTGCATTCCCAACAACAATGAAGAAGGGTTCCCTTCTCTCTACATCCTCACCAGTACATGTTGTTTGTTGACTTGATGATGGCCATTCTGACAGGTGTGAGGTGATATCTCAATGTGGTTTAATTTGCATTTCAATGATGATTAGTGATATTGAGCATTTTTTCGTATTTCCATTTGCCACCTGTATATCTTCTTTAGAGAAATATCTATACAGGTACTTTGCTCATTTTTTTTAATTAGATTGTTTTTTGGTGTTGAGTTTTGTAAGTCCCTTATAAATTTTGGATATTAACACCTTATCGGATGTATTGGCAAATATGTTCACTCATTCAGTGGGTCATTTTTTTATTTTGTTGATAGTCTCATTGCTGTGCAAAAATCTTTACAAGGCCAGCAATATCCTAATTCCAAAACCGGATAAAGACACTACAAAAATAGAAAATTATAGGTCAACATCCCTGATGAACATAGGTGCTGAAAGCCTCCCCAAAATATTAGCAAACCAAATACAGCAATGCATCAAAAATATCATACACTATGATCAAGTGGGATTTATTCCAGGAATGCAAGGTTGGTACATTAGCAAATCAATAAATATGACACACCACATAAAGGAAATGAATGATAAAAACCGCATGATCATATCAATAGATGCAGAAAAAGCATTTGATAAAGTCCAGCACTGAATCATGATAAAAATTCTCAGCAAAGTGGAAATAAAGGGAACATACCTAAACATAATAAAGGCCATATATGACAAACCCACTTCTGACATCATACTGAATGGGCAAAAACTGCAAGTGTTCCCCTTAAAATAGGGAACAAGACAGGGATATAACAAGACAGGGGGTTCTGCTTTCACCTCTCTTATTTAACACAGTGCTGGAAACCCTAGTCATAGGGATCAGACAAGAAGAAAAAATAAAAGGTATCCAAATTGGAAAAGAATAAGTAAAACTGTTTTTATATGAAGATGGCATGATACTGTACATACAAAGCCCCAAAGATTCCACCAAGAAGCTACTAGAGTTGATAAATGAATTCAGCAATGTAACAGGATACAAAATTAATATCCAGAAATCAGTTATATTTTTATATGCTAATAAAGAACCAACAAAAAGGGACATTAAGAAGACAATCCCATTCACAATTGCTTCAAAAATAATAAAATACCTAGAATAATTCTAACCAAGGATGTAAAAGAGCTGTACTCAGAAAATATAAGACACTGAAGAAAGAAATAGAAGATACAAATTAGTGGAAGTATATAATGTTTCAATGGATAGGAGAAATTAACATCATTAAAATATCCATGCTTTCCAAAGCTATTTATAGATTCAAAGCAATTGTTATTAAGATTTCAATGTCATATTTCACAGAACTAGAACAAATATTTCAGAAATTTATATGGAACCACAAATGGTCCCGCATAGCAAAAGCAATCCTGATAAAGGAGAACGAAGTTGGAGGAATCATATTATCTAATATCAAACTATACTGTAAAGCCATAGTAATCAAAACAACATAGTACTGGCATAAAAACAGACACATAGATCAATGGAACAAAGTAGAGATCCCAGAAATAAACCCACAAGTTTATATTCACTTAATATTCGATAGAAGAAGCAAGCACATACAATGGGCTATAGACAGTTACTCAATAAATGGTGCTGGGAAAATTGAACAGATGTGTGCAGAGACATGAAGCTGGACCATCTTCTTACACCACACACAAGAATAAATTAAAAATGGAACAAAGATTTAAATGTTAAACCAAAAACCATACAAATCTTAGAAGAAAACATAAGCAGTAAAATCTTGGTCATTTCTAGTAATCACCAAGCAATATTGGTCCTATATTGCTAAATATATATAATATATATAAAAATATATTGCTAAATATATTTATATAAATATATAAAAATATTGCTAAAATATCTAGCAATATTTTATAGGCTATGTCTTCCCATGCAAGGATAACAAAAGAAAAAATAAACAAATGGGACTACATCATTTTTTATAGTCTCACCGTCTGTGTTCATAGCCCAGTACTACACCAAAGATTCTCCAGAGACCATCCTGCATGGGTTTCTGTTACTCCAACACTGTATACCTCCCTCCTCTTCCAGAAATAAAGCCTGAGTGTTGTAGTAGCTACTTCTGCATGTCCATCTCTCAGGGACCATATGCTCTGCTGCCTGAAATCCAATACCTAAAAACAATTAGCTCATAATTTTCTCCCCTCTTTAATTTTTTTTTAAATAAGATGACTGGTCTAGTAGTAATTAGCAATGACAGAGAGTAGTATAAAATTACAGGTCAGTTCTTACATCATTTTCTAGCACCAGTTAAGGTTGACTTTGGGCACATAACCTGAGTTTCAGTTTCATCTTTTATAAAATGATCAAAAAGAGCCCTTTAAAATCAATTCTATTATCATCTATTATTAAATACTACCCTTCTTACTTTTATCTGCGGGATCAGTGTTTTGTTGAACATGAATAAACTATTTTTAGAATTTAATTGTGCAACTCTAAACTGGTTGTTAAGTTAGGGTATATGTGAGTCATATGTCTACATTTTCAAAATGTATCATGAACTTCCCAATGAATCAATTTATTTTTCTAATAGCAGTGCTATTTTACAAAGTTATATTGTCATTAAGAAAAGTTAAAACATCACCACATGTTATAAAGTTAAAATTTAACAAAAAGATCTGTGAAGTCCTCTATTACAATGGCACATTTGACAGAAACTGCACTTTGATATGATTCTTTCCAACACAAAGTTCTATAAACAAAGATTACCTCTCTTGTTCTTCTGTGAGAAATTAATACAAATTTGAAGGAAAATCATCAGTTTTCTCTGATAGTCTAAATACATATTTCTCTAGGAAACAAAAAAATATGGCTTAACCAATGCTTTTCTCAAATCAAATTTATTTCAAATACAATTATTAAACTAGAGTTATGTGGATTCATTAAATCCCTGCTTCAAAGTCACAAGATAAAAAGGAAAGTAAAATCTTAGAGACAAACAAATCCTAAATTATAGATGAGCAGGTTGAGAACTTGAATATATTGTATCTCACTGGGCTGAAAATGATTCCTTTTCAGTCGGTTGATGCATAGTTCACTTTGGTTTTCCAGGATCCAGTGAGTGTACTGGGTTAAGCACCACGATATGTAAACAGGTATAGTAATTAGTAGCTAAGGATAGCTACTAAATAAATATTCTTGTTATTTAATTAATAACAACAAAAAAGGAACTGGTTACTTAAAAATTTATGTATTAGACAGCAGATGTCTTAAGGAAATCACATGTTTAATGTCAAGTATGTTGTGAAAGGCAAGTCTGGTATCTTTATCATTCATATCTATATTTGTATGTTGACCTTAAATTTCCTCAAAGCTATTCAACCTTATGACCTCATTCCTCTTCAGTTCAGTCACTTAAGCAGCAGATTCATACTGGCAGCATATCAAGTGGCAGCATATCAATATTTCTGTCCAACCTGCAAAATTTTGAATTTACAATGTCCTTGTTTTGTTTTTGTCCTTATCACAACTTCACTCTTTCCAAAAACCCATCTGCCTCTTCCTGGCTATGGGCATTTTCTATTGTACCTGGATCTCATAGTCAATAAATAAGTCTACTCAAAGCAGATTTTCTAGTTATTGATCAGGATCCATAAAGAGATTATTTTTACTCTATATGTCTTGTTTATTACATCCCTCAAAAATCATGAACTATGGCTAAGCTACCAACTAGGTCATTAGAGCCTGAGCTGCCCTAACATCAAGTTAAAAACCAGTGGTATAGCGCATTGATGTCTAAATGCAAATGCCTTCATCATATTGTGCTGTAACATGTTTTCTCTCTAGGACCAATAGGCTTCAACTACTTTAGAGGACAGTCTTAAGACAAAAGAAAAATTATCACTTTTAAGTGGCATTTGATGGGGAGTCTTAGATAAAAAAAAAAAGAGATTGTTGCATGATCCTAATAGGTCAGTCAGCCATATCATTCATTCCATTATTCAAAAAAACTTCTTTGAAGTTCTTGGTTATCAATCACTATGTAAAACACACAGATCACAAAAACTATGACATATTGTCAAAGCCCTAAAACAAATTGGTGCTGTTGAGTAGCTGAGCAATCATATACAATTTAGAAGGAACTATGCACTCGTGAATCAGAATAGCTGGATTCAAACCCCAACTCTACCTTGGTCAAGTTAATACATCTGTCTGCACTTCTGCTGCTTTATCTCTCTCTCTATATAATAATTTTATCTAATTATAATATTGCCAGATAAAATGAGAACATACATTAAATTATTAGATTACTGCTTATTCTCTATAAAGTGCTTAATGTATTTTGGCTATAATTATAATTATCATTATTTTTCTAATAAATATTACATTAATATTAAGTTACTTGGTATAGGGAGAAAGAATTTCCTCCTAAGCCAGATAAACCTCTCAGAGGACATCATAGCACTAGAGCTGAGACTTAAAAGATGTACAGGAGGTTTTCAGATGGATAACTACAGAGGAGGCAAGAACAAGCCAGAAAAACAGTTAGAAGTCTATCACAACATTTGTAGGGGAAAAGTGATGTCTGCCTAAAATAAAGAGACATAAATTAGATAGTTATGACATATATTGATTTGTTGTAGGGTTAATAAGATCTGCAGTAAGTAAATGGAAACAAAATCCGAGGCCTCTGTTTTCTGGCTTAAGTAACCTGACAATATCTTTCTTCATTGAAATTTGGTACAGAGGTGTGGAGGACATTGGTGGAAAAAACCAAAGGAGAAATAACTAAGATAGTTTGGATGATATTGAATGTATTTATCTGCAGGCTATTTTATTTGAAGTATTTAATTAAATGCTTACTGGGACCAGGAAGGTAATATAAGTAAGGGAGAGGGACTTGGTCTGACTGCACCCAATTGGACAACACATGCTCCTCTAAAGGGCACAAATGTGACTCAGCTCCAGTTGGCCATTGCCATGCCAGAATGTACAGTCAATGTTGCTAGATCTTTCCATTTTTTTTCCCCAAGAGCATATATACTCTGGGTTTTAAAAATTCTCAATACTGGCATGTAATATTTTTAAAATTATGTAATCCCCCAAAATGCCTGTGTGGCTCACTTTCTGGATTGTGACTTATGTAGATCCACCCATCTGTTTATTCCAAACATACTTCCCCATGTCAATAACTTTTATAGGTACTATATATATATGAATGAATTATCTGAAGACATGTGGCAGTGAACATGGCAGAATTTTAAAATATTGCCTAGGAAAATGATACAATGCAAAGATAGTTTCATTAGGTGCCTGGGTGGTACAAATGTGGGGGTATTATTCAAGGAATGCATATAGAAAGACTAGAAAGTCAGTCAGGAACAATTTACCTTATGGAAAATGACAAACTAATTCTAAGAAAGATACATGGTTAACAGAGGTAAAAGCTACAAAAATTCAAATATAATTGGGATAAAAGGACATATGGTTGGTTTAGTAATAATTGTGTCATTAAAACCCTTAGAGAAAATAATTCCAGAAAAATAATGGTTACAGAAGCCATATTTTAGTCATTGAAGAATGAATGGATGGTGAAGGTATAGTTTATTATTTCCTAGAGGCTTGACTAGGGGAAAAAAAAAACATGAAAATTGCACAGTAGGTAGTTGGGAAGTACAGGGTTAATGGAAGGATACTTTTTTTAAGATGCGAAAAACTTGAGCATGTTTTATATAAAATCAGTGAAAAGAGAGGAGTGATGACACAATAAAGTAAGGAAAAAATCTTACCAACTATAATTCCAGAAGAGACTCTTGTAACAACCATGAAATGCCTTTTCTTGCAGTCTTCTCTACGACCACTAAACTTTATTTTCCTAGATGCTTTGTACCACTCCTATTCATGATTATGACTTCTGGGACAACTCAGCTTTTTTCAAGAAAGTTAAAATATATTTATGCACACATATACAGTGTCACTAGATGATAGGTATCTTGATTGTGGGTATTTTTATAGAGCAGGAAACAGAGGTTATGAATCTCCCAAAATTATAAACTGCCCAGAAGCCAACTGGGAGACACAGAGATTTATAAATTTTTATTTGAGTTTGTAACCATCAGATTGTACCTCAACTTCAGAGCCTCTATATGGTGACAGTACTGAGAAATTATTACTTATTCGGTGTTGTTTGAATAGCCAGCTGGACTTTCTCAGTGTGTTATGCACCCACCCATCCATCCATCCATCCATCCAACCAAAAATCAGTTTTTGAGGACTTTCTCTGTCTAACTATGATCGGGAGGAGATTGAATAAAAACATGACAAAGATCCATCTGCAAAAAAAGCTGCTTTGGCAGCAAATCCTAAAACCTCATTTCACCACAGGATAGGGAGATCCCTAAGGGTAACTAAGAATCATACCTTACTGGTATTTCCATATGCGATCTCCAGAATAAAGTATGTTTTAGGTAAATTTATTTTTAATGTATGATCTGGCTCCTGCCTTCTTCTCTAACTTCATTTCTCAGGACTATACTTCTTAATCACTAGTCTTCAACTCCATGGGTCTCCATTCTACTTCTAGAATGTGCCAAGCCTTGCCCTAGTACCTCAAAAACTGTATTTCCCCTTGATGCCAACGTTCTTCCCCAGAAATTCTATTAGTAGGCTAATTTATATCCATTATTTCTTATCCCCAATATAAATACTCAGAATGGCCTTTCCTGATGACACTGTCCAAAAAGGAGACAACCTTCCACTCTCTAAGATACTACCTTGTTTATTCAATTAAAAATTCCTCTGTAAATTGCAAAGCCATCCTGTGCATGTCCCTTCTTCTAAGACCAGTGCACCTCTAGAATCTGCCTACTATTTTTCACTCTCCAGCGCCTTAAGGTAAACTATTTTTGTTTTGTTTAATTTTGTACTAAGTTTATAATTATTATCTACAGAAAGGTTGCTGTGCTGGAAGCTTATTATTAACATGTTTTCATTTTTTTTAAATTCTGAAAAAGTCCATTGCTAGAAAAAATTAGAATCTTTCTTAAAAATAAGTCACAAAGGTGTACATTTTTAGTAATAAGGAAGAGTCTTCAAACTAAAAATTGTTAAGATCTAATTCATGCTACTTGTTTTGTAACACTGTGTCTCAGGGTTGCTGTATATTTTTTACAAATTTTTATTTTTGGCTCACCCTAATTAAAGATGCTCTTAAAGATGGCTAAGAAACTTACAAGAAGAGGCAAAAGCCTTAGGAGTATCTGACTCATTGATTGAAAGACTGTAAAGACTCTGTAATAGCAATACAGGTCTTGCATTTTCAGAAAATATTTGAATTAAAAATTCAGTTTTCTCAATCAAGAAAATGATCCTATCTGTAACCCATTTTTCTTTTTCTTAATTACATTTTTATATTTCAAACTTACATAAATGATCTGTGCACATTATGAGCTAATTACTTTCCAACTTCGTTTTAATTAATGATGCTAATTCTGGAGATACCAGAGCACTGACACACATAACTCATATAGCTTTGATATTTATATTTTTGTTCCTCTCTTTTTAAGTCAAATGACTGTTTTATTCCTTTAAAGTTTATCAAAATCAGGGCTCCGTTGGGCTCCAACTTAGTATGCTGAGCTTTATTTTAGAGCAAATTTTTGTAGCAGAGAACATTAGGGGTTTATAATGGCTAAGTCAGCAGACCTTTAACTATAGTTATAATAAAGGACATCTCAAGCGGAGAGATCATGCTCTCACAGAAACCTCCACAGTGATATCTCCGAGCTAAAGAGGAACAAGAGCCCCTGATTGGCACTTTGTTACTTGAATGGTCCCCCACTGATGAGGCAGAAAGGACATTAAGGATGATTTTAGCACAATCTAAAATCTTGCTGATGCCCAACTGGAAGTGGTGAAAGCTGTAATGCCACCTCTAAAATATGCTCTGGAATCGTGAAAGTTTTGCTTCCCAAGATGCCCAGGACTTGTTCTTTCTACTTATCACTCATAAAAGGCCCTCTTCATCATCATGTCTCCTGTCCCCCACCGCTCCAGACCAACGAGGGGATCATCTTCATTTATATGCAGTACATTCTTCCAGCTGCTCATACCATGATATAAATGTCTTATTAAAATTAAAAATACTGCTTTTACTTTCCATCAGGATGAAAAGTGAAGTCTCATTCTCGTTTTCAGTCCTGTTTTCTCACTCCCATCCTTCTTGCCCTGTACCTCAGGACACTGCTATTAACAGATAGGCCACATTCCCAGACTTTAAATTATGTTAGCCTTCACTGAACTCTCAGTCATGAGACAATAACAGAAGGCAAAGGACTTTTCAAAGGATAGGTAAGGAGCTGCCATGCTCCACTGGGATTAAACCTTTCTGTTGATCTTATGTCAGGTTGATGCTGAGAAAAATACATGTGCTGTCTTATCATCTTAGAGCACATGGCTCTTTAAAGTCCAAAAAAGCTGTTATACATTGAGGAAAGTTAAAGACCCAGAGAATTACTCCACAGTATTCAACAATCTTTTAAAAATAAAAATAACAAGACATATTCTGGACGATGTTCCTATGGATGCTTGTCTGCTACCTTGCAGGCTTGTTTCCCTTTTGTAATGTTAACTTTCAGGCTCTTTTGCTATTTCTGGAAAGCAGAGAAGCTAGTATTTTGTCAGTTGCTAAAGCTGGCTCCACAGAGCAGCATGCTTTGCAATTTGAAGGTTAACTTCCTTTCAAAGAGACTTGTTGGAACTGCTCTTCTCACTCCTATTAACTAGTGGAACTGTCTGACCTTTGTAAGTGCAAGTCAATATTCACCCTGTCAGAGGAGTATCAGTGGGAGTAATCTTTTCAGTCCTGGAGAGAAACAGTTTGCCACAAGCAGATCATGACTAGATACGGGGAGTTGGTGAGCAGTGACATAAAACACTTTTAAGTGAATTCAAACAATGTCTTTGACACAGCTTGGAATTTTATTCAATTTTAGTTATAAAAGTGCCTACTAGTTCCTCTAAACTGCAAAGGTGTCATTTTGAAATAATAAAGACATAGAATGTGAAATGAAGCCTGTTAAATGGGCTCATCCTTTTTTATCCACACCTTTGAGAGCACAGAGGCTTTTTTCCCCAAAAATATACATCTCTGAAAACCATTCAGAAGTGAACATTATTATTTTTAATGAACACCAGTAATCCTTTACTCCCTCATACAAGACCTAGTAATGGGATGGCATTTTAATGAACTTGGAAAAGGGAATTCTGATTATTTGCCTTTTTGTACCCCTAGTTGCCATCAGAGTTTAACTTTAAAGCACTTTTTTTAACTAATTCATTTTCCAATGTGATATTCACAAAAAAGTAAGAAAGGGAACTCTATAATATTAGTTTACATTTCAGTTGGCATTCTTTTCATTAATATATCATTATAATATATTTGTGATCAATAATGCTATTTCAGGGTTTGTTTTAATACAAATATCTATAAACAAGCCTATTTTTAAAAAACTAAGTGAATTATTCAGTTGCTGTTCTTATTAATAGATAGAATATATTTTAAGAACCAAAAGAAACCTTGAATATTACTCATGTATTGTTGTTAGTAGTATTACCGTAGTAAGTCTGAAACTATTTCATTTGTAAAATAGAATTGAGCAAATGACTTAATATATCAATATTGTTGGGAATTAAGTTCCTTATTGTGGAAAAGGAAGATACCATAAGAAATGGAAGATAGAGAAAGAAAACCTAGTTTTTGAAAAAATTTAGAGATAGAATAAAGTCATAATTTTATTTTAAGCATAATATGTATACATATACATGTATACATAATTTTAAACATATATGAATGTAATCTTATAAATATGTAAGAGAGTATTCAAACACTGCTAGGAAGGAATTGACAGAAAAGAGGTGTTATAAGGGCCCTCACTGGCCAAATTTAGGACATGCCAAATACCTACATAAATAATAATGGAAATGTAATAGTGAATTAAAAATCAATCCATTAAATATATACTAATAATTATTTTTTTAAAAAATAAAAGTAAAGGGGATACAGAGGTAACTATGTTATTTACAAAACATAAGTGTTGCAGATGGAGACAGAGTTCAAGCTCTTGGTGGTCGTAAACGAAGAATCGAAATGACCACACAGACATTGTAAAGCAAAGCAAATGGGAAATTTATTATGGAAAGTACACCTCCCAGGACATGACAGTGGGCCATCTCTGGCTCAGTAGTGGATCCCTTCTATTGAAAGGTTACAGGCTTTATAGGGTTTTTACTTAAGCTTCTACACATGCAATTTCCCACAATCCTTGATGGTCCAGTCAGGGAGGAGACCACAATGCTAGTTATTAGCAGGTGTCACAAGGTAAGTCTCAGAAATCAGAATGCTGACTGATGACAGCTGCAGTGTCTCAGGGTTTCCTATTTGTCTCCTGTTTCAACTTTCCCCTGAGAGACATGGTTCTCAAAAATTTTGGGGGCGGTTGCTGAGGGAGGATGATCAATCTTCTATATTTACTTCCTGCTGGAACAGTTGAGTAGAATCTGCCTGCTGAGAATCATGAAAATCTTACCCTATCTTATTTATTTATTTATTTATTTATTTATTTATAAAAATTTTTCACATACACTTGTCTCCATTTTCCTGCCACCACTTTCCCCTGCCCCACCCACCCCCACATTCCCCCTTCAATCCACCCTATCTTATCTGATGGTTGGGGAGGAGTTCCTGAGACTGGCATGGACTCCTGGTATTGTAAGGTGTTAGCATCAGATTCCTTAGGGATTGGTTGAAAACCCTAGAGCATCATCATCTTGATGTGGCAAGTCTGGAAGACATAAATTTAACCAACAGGTTAAAGATGCAAGGGCCAAAGATTAGTAAGTCAGTCCCAACAGAGGTAGAAACCAAGTTACTGAGGGAATGGTTTCCCTTAATGGTATCTCAGAGAGTTTCAAGGTTCCTGGGATACAATCCTTTTTGCCACGTTGCTTGCTGTAATATTTTGTCAGCACTTGTTTCTATCTTCCCTGATGAGTTTATCAAGAATATTAACTAGAGCACAAACCCCACCCTCCTGGGCCAATAAGGAATCTACTTAAAAGTCCACTTACATTTCTAGGCCGACATGAGTACTTTGAGGCTTGGATTGTGTGTTAGTTCATTTGGTCCAAAGCACTGTTGGGGCTACTCCTCCTAACACGGCCCAGATTCTCCGTCTTGGCCTAGGTGTGGGTGCTGAAGTTGGCATGACTGACTTGTTCCTCTATCATGTCACCCACTGTTATTATGGTTGACAGTGGCCCACCCCGCAATAGTTAAAAGTATTGCATGAGAGAAAATCCTGGGTAATTTAGAAAAGAGAGTTATTGACCTAAGAAGTCTGCAAGAGTGCAGATTGTTAGCAAGAAAAGGTTTCATATTGAAACCTCTTACAGTTTCTTCTTGAACAGGCATTTGGGGTCTTCTGAGGGTTCACAGGTGTAGGTAGAGTCTGGATTCTTCTGCTGCTCCGGGGGAGAATCTGTGCCTTTACTCTAGAAATATGGACCAAACCATCTACCCCTAGCAGCTTCCCAGCCATGGGGGTGCTTAGGACAACCTGGTAGGGCCTCTTCCATTTAGGACTAAGTTGATCTCCAGGGGATCCCTCTTTCCAAGTTTTGTTTCCAATCCCCTGGATATACAGTGGCCTGGAATTCTCCTTTGGGAGCAGGTAAGACCTTATTTCCATATTCCTGTAGTGCTTTTTGTGCCTGTCCTAAGTTTATTACATATTTAACTGCTTGAATGGGTCTTCATATCAAATGTCAGCTCTAGAATTAAGAAAGGCCTGCCATATAGCATCTCAGATGGACTGAATCTAGATTTGACCTTAGGGGAGCCCCTGATTCTGAATACAGTAGGTAGTCATTTAACCCAATTTTCAGAAGTTTCTTGACAGAATTTTGCCAATGCCTTTTTCAAGGTCTGAGTTGTCCATTCTACCTTCTCAGAGGATTGAAGTCTCCAAGTGGAATGAAGGTAGTGTTTCACACTTAGAGCCTCAGAGATAAATTGATTGATCTTAGATGTAAATTATGGCTCATTATCACTGTGTAGGAAGCATGGGAGACCAAATTGGGGTGTTATTTCCTTTAGGAGGGTTTTTGCTACTTCTGTGGTTTTCTCCATCGCTTTCAGAAAAGCCTCAGCCCATCCAGTAAAGGTATCTATGAGGGCTAATAAGTATTTACATCTTCTACAGGGAGGCATTTTGGCAAAGTCAATCTATCTATCTTCTCCTAGATAGGTCCCTCTTTGCTGAATAGGCTCTAACAGCGGGGGAAGGGATTTTTCCCCAGGGCTGTTGTAAACACAAAGGGTGCAGGCCTGGCAAATATCCTTTATAGTAGTTGTTAGTCCTTTGCCTACAATTACCCATTCTTGTTGTGACATCCCTTCCTATGTGAAAGGGGTCATGCAAAACCTTTAAAAATTTCCACTGGGGGGCCTGGGGAAAGAAGAAATTTTGGCCAATGTATATCCAAGGTCCGTCATGGATGCCCGCTTGCTCCGAAGCCCAAGATATCTCCGCAGATGCATAGTTGGGCTTGATATCTGGGCCCCTCACTGAGGGGAATAAGGCCAGTTGTTCAGCAGTCCCTGGTGCTGTCTTCTTTGCCTCTTGGTCTGCCCTTCTGTATCCCTGGGAGATAGGGGACATGTCCTTCTTGTGACCCTTGCTGTGCATGACTGCCACTTGCTCAGGGAGCTTAACTGCTTCTAATAGATTTAGGATTTCTGGTCCGTGTTTAATGGGAGAATGTCTAACCGTAAAGAGCCCCTTTTCTCTCTATATAGCAGCATAAGCATGCAGAACAAGGGAGGCATATTTGGACTCTGTATAGATATTAATCCTTTTTCCTTGTCCTAGAATAAGAGCTCTGGTAAAGGTTATAATTTCAGCCTTTTGGGCCAAGGTCGAGGGTGGAAAAGGTCATACCTCAAAAGCGTCACATAAACTAACTACTGCATATTCTGACTTTTGCTGCCCATTCTGTACAAAGCTGCCTCCATCAGTGAACCACTTTTCGTCAGGGTTTCCTAATGGTTGGTCTAGCAAGTCAGTCCTGCTGGAATAGGTAAGATTAATAATCTCTGAGCAGGAATGGGTCAAGTCTAGAAATGATTCTATAGGTATTAAGGAGGCTTGATTTAAGGTATCAGAGCCTTTTACAGTTACTTCGGGATTGTCCAGAAGGGCCTGCTATCCTGTCAATCTATTTTCTATCAGACAGAAATCCCCTTTCATTTCCCATATGCCTTGTACCTGATGTGGAGTTAAGGCCTCTAACTTCTGCCCTAGATTTAATTTAGCAGCTTCTGTTAGCCTGGCTGTGGCTGCAACTGCTCTTAGATACAGAGGCCACCCGATTGCTACATTGTCTATCTTTTTAGAGAAACATATAACTGGCTGGAGGTTCATTTCCTAGTTGTTGAACTAAAACCCCTAATGCTATTCCCTGCCTCTCTGCAATGTATAAAGAGAAAGGCTTGTTTAAGTTAGGGATGCCTAGGGTGGGGGCCTCGACTAGGGCCTGCCTGATTTTACTAAAGGCCTGATCATGTTCCTTTCCCCATATAATGGGTTCGATGTCTGGTCCCTTAGTTGCTTCATATAATACTTTTGCAATTAGTCCAAAGCTTGGGATCCAAATTCTGAAATATCCAGCCATTCCTAAGAGTAGAATTGTTGTTTAGTAGCAGCTGGTGTTAGCTCAGTGATTGCTGTTCTTCTTCCTTGTGACAGTTGTCTAGATCCTGGGGTTAAATCATATTCTAAATAGTTTACTTTCTGTCTGGTAATTTGGGCCATTTTCTTAGAGACTCAATATCCCTGGTCCCCAAGAAAGTTCAGAGGTTGGATAGTATTATGACCTGAGGCTTCCTTCAAGGGTCTCTGACTAGGATATCCTCTACATATTGTAAGATGGCTCCCTCTTGTAATTGTAAGTCCCTTAGATCTTTTTCTAATGTTCTTGTGAATGGATGAGGGCTGTCTCTTAATACCTGTGGTAGTACTATCCAGGTATATTGCTGATGGGTCATTGTTTTGGCGTCTCTCCACCCAAATTCAAACAGGTATTGGGAATCTGAGTGGACAGTGGACAGGGATGCAAAAGAAGGCATCTTTTAGGTCTAAAACTGTAGACCACTGAGTATGGTCGGAACTTGAGTGAGTGTGGCAAACGCACTGACTACAAGAGGATGGAGGGGGACAACAGCCTCAACTAGTCTTAAATCCTGGACCAGTCTCTACTCCCCTTCAGTTTAAGAACAGGCAGGGCAGGAGTACTGCGGGGAGACTGAGATGGTACTAGTAGTCCATGTGTTACAAATTTCTCTATGACGTGCTGCAGACCCTCCAGGCCCTCCAATTTGATAGGATACTGTTTCCTTTGGGGATAAGCTACAACAGACTTTAAGCAAATTTGGGCAGCCTTGGCTTTTCTAGGATTTTCAGAATCCCAAACTACGGGACCTACTTTCTGTAAAAATTGTTCTGGGATGTCATTTTTTCTAATTTTCTTTTATTGGCTAACATATTTTTAAAGATATTAACTGGGACCCCTGAAACTTCAAAATGACCACCCAATCTGGCCAAGAGGTCTCATCCTAGCAACAGCATAGGACATTGTAGAATAATTAGGAAAAAAAGGTTTAAAAATTGGCTTTCAAATTGGCAGGTGACAAGGGGTTGTGTAAAAACAAGTTTGAGATTTTCTTTCAACCCCCATAACATTAATTGAATTAGAGGAGAGAGGTCCAGCATAAGAGTTGAGGACAGAGTAAGTGGCCCCAGTATCAGCAAGAAAATTAATTTTCTTACCTGCCACATCAAGGGTTACCTGGGGTTCCTCTGTAGAGATCGAGATGCTGATGCAGGCTGGGACCAATCTGTTCCCCAGTCCTCAAGTGCTGCCATGGTCTTTGGTGATGACAAGTTTCCATTCTGGAAATGGGGACAGTCTACCTTCCAGGGCCAGGGATTAGGGTTTGTACCTTTGCACAGGGGTCATGGTCCTGGGGGTGGCCTAGTGCAACCCCTTACCCAGTGTCCGGGGCATTTACACTTAAAGCATGTTCAGGCATTTTTGCCCTTGACATTTTTATGGCTTTCCCAGGTAACCCTGAGGTGGCTGGACATTGCCAATGGAGCTGCTACCAGCTAGAGCTATCGACTTGGCCTGCCTTTCTGCCCCCTTATTCCTATGCTGGATCCGTCCCTCCCTTTTCTCAAGGTCTTGGTTGTTAGAAACAAAGAAGCCAGCGTCTATTAGTTGAGCCGTAGGAGTTTGTCGACGCCTTTGCAATTTCTGAAGCTTTCTATGAATATTTGGTGCTGATTGGCTAATGAAATGCTTCCCCATTAATACTTGACCCTATGGATCTAGATTAGCATATTTCCTGAATGCCTCAACCACCCTGTTATAGAAGAGAGCAGGATTCTCTTCCTTTCCTTGTGTTTTTTCTCTGATCTTGTCATAATTTACAGACTTGTTAATGCTTTATTTCATCCCAACTAATAATCACTGAATCATGCTTCCTTGAAGATTTCGTTCCAATCTGGCTCTTGATCAGGGACTATTTGAGTTGCTGATCCTATGTCATTTGGGTTTTGAGCATGTAATTGGTCTGTATGATTGTGGGCCTCCTCCCAAATTTGTTGCTTCTTTTCTGGAGAGCAACAGGTGGTCAGGATTACATAAAGGTCTTTCCAGGACATATCAAGGCAAGGGTTAATGTTTGGAAGTTACTAGTGAAATGTGAAGGATCCTCAGAGAAGTTTTTAGCTGATCTTTGTACTGCTGCAGGTCAGTTGTTGAAAGGGGTACATGTACCCAAATAGGACTGTCTGTACCTGCTAGTTCTCTCAGGGGCAGGAGGGCAGGAGCAGTGGGGAGATAGGACGTCTCACTGCAAGTATGCCCTGCGGGACCAGGTTTCCGGTACTCAGGTGGAGGAGAGGCTAATTCCTCTGGGGTGGAAAGAGAGGCTTTAGGGCTCTGGGGCCTACCGGGTTCCCTCTGAGAGACAGGTGGGGAACTAAGAAGGGGGTCATCTAGGATGTCATTGTTGACCTCTAGTGGGGCTGCCTCTCTTGGCCCAGAACAGAGGGCTAGATTGCCATACAATGCCATGAAGTCTTGAACATAGGGAACCTCTGACCCTTTGCCCAACCTTTTACAAAACAGACCTAACTGGAGTATGGTGTTGTAATTGTCACTCCCATTTTTCAGGCCAAACTTCCCCATCTCCTAGTTTATACTTAGACCACGCCATATTGCAAAAGAAAATGAGCCTCTCTTTCTTTAGATTTTCAGGGGTCAAATTTTCCTGTTTCTAAGAATGCATCCCAGCGGGGATCCTGAGGAAATAGAGGGGGATTACCCACACTGTCCGTGGCATACATGAGGAAGAAAAAGAGAGTAGAACTTCCCGGCTCCCTAGACATGTTCCTCTGTTTTCCCAAGGAGTCCCCTAGCGGGTTCCAGGGCACCCTCCATTATCCCAACATTCTAGGGGATACAGGGTGCCCTCTGTTATCCCGCCATTCTGAGCCACCAGACATTTCTGGTGAAAACTAAGAGAGAAAACAAACTAGAGTTACCATGGACTAATTGCACCCTCTTCCTGGTATCTAATTCAGAGGCTTTCATAAGGAAATTAGCTTCTGCCAGCTTCCTTTGCTCGTAGTTGACTAAATTGGGCTAGTTTCCTCTGCCACTTGACTAATGTTTCCTTTGCTCTTCATAACGGATTAACTTGGGAATTGATTCTTTAAGTTGGACTCCTGCAAAGAGTTGTGGGGGGCGGGACTGTAATTAACTTGGGCTAGTTTCCTATGCTCCTCCTTGTAATTGCTTAAGTTGAACTACTTTCCTGTGAATTGATTAAGTCAAACCAGTTTCCTCTTTTTAACTTGAACTAGTTTGCCCCCCTGCTTCTCATAACTGATTAACTTGCCTCTATGTAACTGATTCCTCTGCATAGGGGGCAGGAGTGTTCTAGTTTATCTATTTTAGAAAACTAACTTGGGTTGGGAAGGCCTCCAAAAGGGTCTTAAAGTGCTCACCATCCTTGACCTATATTCAGCAAATGCAACAAACATTTACAGGGAAGAGGTGCAAAACAGAGAGACAGTGCATGAAGCAAGTTTTAGGAGGAACACAGTTGACTTGTGAAAATGTGAGGTGCACCTGGCAACCTTTTGAGGGAATTACAATATTCCTGAATGGAAAAGACTTTGTCAACCACAGGGAAGGGACGATGTTATGTTTTACAGTGTACCTCGTTGCATGGATATTGTCTAATGCCTGGTGGGGAACTAGTCTCTAACCCCAATCCATGACCAGGTAATTTTCACACAAGAGTCTTTTAATGTGGGAGGCACCCTATTGGCTTTTAACTGCCTGACCCGTGCCTGCACAAAAGCGCAAACTCTCTTCAAGAAGATGGGGTGTCCCGTGGCATAAAAGATACAGAAGAATGAGTCTCTTGCAACCACTGCGGAGGGTGGAAGGGGTTGTCTTACCACTCACATTTTCAGATTTCTGGCTGGCTTGCCAAAATGTTGCAGATGAAGATAGGGTCCAGCCTTTTGGTGGTCATGAACAAAGAATTGGAAAGACCATAAAGATATTATAAAACAAAATAAGGTGAAAATTTATTAAGGAAAGTACACTTCTCAGAACATGGGAACAGGTCATCTCTGGCCAGGGATTGGCTCCTTTTATTGAAGGGTTACAGGCTTCATAGTGTTTTTACTTAGGTTTCTACACATGCGATTTCCCACAATCCTCCTTGATTGCCCACTCAAGGAGGAGACCACAATGCTAGTTATTATCAGGTGTCACAAGGCAAGTCTCAGAAATCAGGATATTGACAGCTACAGTGTCTCAGGGTTTCCAATTCTATCTCTTGCCTCACAAGGACAAATAAACTATTAAATATAGAAGAATTATAGATATAGTAAATTATTTCACGACCACTGTTATAATAAATATTCAGGAAATAATCATCAGTAGATAATAACAACTCTGGTAACATATCTTTGAAAAATAGGATACTCTTGCAGGCTCAGTCCATCATTTTACAAATTACTTATTGAGTACTTTTCAATGGATAAATCAGGTGAAGACTATTTTAATCAAGTGACTAAACTTAATACTATCTGTAATATAAACCAACATCATATGCTTTACAATATGATGAACTGATCAACCAGCTAGTAGTTCCACCTAAATTTTATAATCTGGTCTAATCATGAAAAGAAAAAGAAACAATTAAAAAACCCAAGTTAAGAGAATTAACAGATGGTCTATACAAATAATCTAAGATAGGCTCTAAAAATGTCAATATTCTCTAATACTAAAAGAGTCTGTGGGAAATTTATAGTTTAAAGGAAACTAAAGAATATGACAACTACATGAAGTATGCAAACCTAATTGCATTCTGGATCTAAATATGTTTATAAAACATTATTAGAATAATTGATAGTGGGTATAATTTAATACAGATTGTGTATTAAATAATATTGTATTACTGTTGAGAGTCCTCTTTATGACAATTTTATTATGGTTATGTGAGAGAATATCCTTATTCTTAGATGATTGATGTTTTGTGCATTAATTAGAGATAAAATGTCACAACATTTGCAACTAATCTTAAAATGGTTTATTAAAGAATATGAGAGGGGAGAGAGGAAGGGAAGAAAAGTCTTCAGAGAGACTGAGAAAAAGAGAAGAGAGTGGGAGTGAGAAAGATAAAGAGATAAAATTAGTAAAAACTGAATAATTGACACATATAGGGAAAGAGCACTTTTAAAAAAATCCACACCCAAGTATATGTTTATTGCTTTTAGAGAGAGGATGAGAGACAGAAAGAGAGATATCGATTGGTTGCCTCCCATATGCCCCCTGACTGGGGATCAATCCCACAACCTAGGTATGTGCCCTGACTAGAAATTAAACCCTCACCTTTTGGTGTATGGGACAATGCTCCAGCCAACTGAGCCACCAGTCAGGCACAATTCCTTCAACTTTTTGATAAATTTAAAAACTTTCTATATAAAATTTGTGAAAATATTAAAAAGCGCAGTGATGTTTTTACTCATATATCCTCCATAAAATATAAAAAAGACTTTATCAATTTTGGCATATATTAAATTTATCTTCGGATTACTTGTAATGCAATGTTTAACAATAAATTCCTGATAAAATACAGTAATTTCTGTAGACATTTCAAATAAACATAGAAATTTAGACTGCAAGCGTTTCAAGAGTCAGAAAATCCATCATAAATTCCTGCTTCATATATTTTAATATTTTGATCATCTTTTCTCCTTTTTGCATCATAAATTTCTCCATCTGATCTTTCCAACTAGCATCTAATGAGTTCTACTTTCCCTCAACTTAAAAATAAAAATAAACTGCTTTTCTCAACTTAAGGTCTGTTTCCCGATACCACTTATCCTGTTCTCTCTTTCACATCTAAATCTTCTATTCACTCTCCTCACCTGAGACTGCTTCCACTCATGGCACTTAGGACTCTACTGAACCTGTTCTTGTCAAGGACACCAGGGACTTGATTGTTCCTTTATCTAATGGGTATCTTACATCAGTCAGTAACTTTTCCTTTTTATGCTCACTCTTTAGATATCATTTAACTAGGTACTTCCTTTTCCTTCATGATGAAAACATCAAAGAAAAAAATTCTCCTCGCTTCCACATTCCTCTAATTATTTTAGGTCTTTTATTTTAGTCTCCTTTGCAGATTCTATAGCTGCCTTGATTCCTCAAATGATTCTGTTTGACAGATGTCTGTCCTCGTGGTGTTTCTCTTCTCGTAATGTCTGAAGGATATTTCATTTAATCTTACGTTTTCAATAACCATCTATATACTGGTGGTTACAAAATCTAATATAATAAATAGTTGTCCTAAATCAAACCTATTATTTCCAGTTTACCATAATCTATCTTCTTTTGAATATCTTGTAGATATCTAAAATTGAATATGTCCAGCTTTTTAAATTTTACTGATGTACTCTGTACTAATGGAAATGTTTTTTTCTTATTCAAGAATATTTATAAAGTGCCCACTACATACTAGTTTCTTCCTTAGGATCTTGGAAACACATCAGACAACAAAAGAGATTCTTGACCTAGGAGAGTTTACATTTATTTGTCCAGGCCAGAAATTTGAGTGACATTTTGAATATATCCCTCTTTTTAAATGCCTTATCAAATCAGGTATATCCTGAATTCATTTTTAATATGATCATTTCTCCATGAGAATAAAATATTCTTATTTTCCTTTGTCTATAATACTAAATAATCACTAGAATTAGTTTTAAACTCATGCCAATAAGTTTAAAGCCATGCCTGTTGATCAGTTCAACTTCATATTAATAACCATATGTCTGAAAACCAGCCAGTTAGTAGCAGCCAGTTACCAATGCTGCAATCCATATACCCCCTCTTGAAAGTCAGCCAAGTCATAATTTCTTTTTTCATTTTTGCTTCTCACAGCCTATAAAAACCATCAATTTGTTTTGTTCAGAGATAATATATATTACATGCATAGCAGTATCTCAATTTCTAAGAAAAAATCCAGGCTTTTTTTTATATTGAATGTTGACATATTCTTTCCACATTTCTATTTCTATTATCATTATTCTAAACCATATATTAATCATATCCACCTGAGTTATTAGAGCAGTTCCTTCATTTGTCCATGAGACACTATCTATTGAATCCATTCTTCAAACTTCAAACAATTTTCTCCCATGAGGTCAGTGTTACTCTGATACCCAAATCAGGCAGACATATCACAAGAAAATTAAATGACATACTAATAGCCCTTATTAGTTATTAAATGCTAATTTGGAAATCCTCAACAAAATACTAGCCCTGACCAAGAGGAATATATCCCTTGAATGATGGACTGATTTAGCATATGAAAATCAATCAGTGTAACTCATATTCTTAGGATAAGGGACAGACAATAAAACATGGTCATTTCAATTGTTGCAGAGAAAGCTCTTTGCAAAATCCAACATTCTTTCATGGTAAAAACATTTGACGATGTAGAAATAGAAGGGAACTTCCTTAACTTTATAAGGCTGTCTATGGAAAATCCATAGATAACATTATGCTTTTTGTGAAAGAACAAGTACTTTTCCTCTAACAACAGGAACAAGAAAAGGATGTCCATTCTCATCACTTCTATTTAATATTGTACTAGATGTTCTAGCCAGTGCAATTAGTCAAGAATAAGAAATAAACAGCATCAAGATTAGAAAGAATCAGCAAAACTATTTATACACCACAAATGCCATGGTTTGTATATCTAAATTTCAGGGTAATCTACACACCAAAAAACCCCATAAAATTAATTAATGAATTCAGCAAGATTCTAGGTTACAAGATCAATATAGATAAATCAATTGTATTTCAATATAATAGCAATGAACTATTTGGAAGTATTAACAAAATAATTCTATTTACAATATCATCCTAAACAATAAGAACTTAGAGATGTATTTAACAAAAGATGTGCAAGACCTGTACACTCAAAACTATATTAACATCATTGAAAAAAAAAAGAAGCCCTAAAGGAATGGAAAACTAGTTCATGTTCATCTATTAGAAGACAATATTGCTAAGAGCAATATACCCCAGATTGATTGACATATTTATCAAAATCCTTAAGAAAAATGTGTTTCTGTTTTGTTTTTTGCAGAAATTGACATGTTGATCCTAATAGTCAAAACCATATTGACAAAGAAGAACAAAGTTGAAGGACTTGCATTTCCTGATTTGAAAACTTATTAAAACCAAAACACTGTGGTACTGACAGAGAGAGAGAGATATATAAAGCAGTAGAATATAATTGAGATCCAGAAATAATTTCATACAATCTGCCAAATGATTTTCAACAAGAGTTCCCAAACCATTTTATGGGGGAAAATAGTTTCTTCAGCAAATGGTGCTAGGTCAACTGGATATCTACATGCAAAAAAAAAAAAAAAAAAAAAATGAGGTTAGATCCCTACCTCACTTCACATAAAAGTCACTTTAAAATGAATAAAAAGCCAAAATATAAGAGCTAAAACTATAAAATTCTTAGACTAAAACATAAGAGAATATCTTTGTGACCCTGGATTATGCAATAATCTTATATATGATAATAAGAGAGTAAGTGATAAAAGAAAATGTAGCTAAATTGAATAGCAAATCCTCACTCAAGGACATTTACTGATTTGAGAAAGAGAGAGAAACATATATTAGTCACCTCCCATACATGCCCTGTTCAGCTATTAAATCCTCAGTTTAGGTGTGTGCTCTGACTGGGAACTGAGCCCAAAACCTTTTGTTATACAGGACGATGCTCAAACCACTGAGAAACCTGGCCAGGGCAAAAATTGTACTCTTTAAAGGACACCATCTAGAGAATAAAAACATGAGAGACTTGGATCCAGAATATGTAAAGGCCTCTTACATCTCAACAATAAAAAGATAAATCACACAATTGAAAAATGGACTGACTTTAAAAGATATTCCTTAAAGAAAATACAGGAATAATCAACAAGCACATGAAAGATGCTCAATGTCATTAGTCATCAAGGAAATGCAAGTCAAAGCACAATGAGATACTACTTCACACACCTAAGATGATTAAATTTCTTTAAAAGACATACAATAACAAGGCTGACGAGGTCATGGAAAATTGTGTTTCTCATACATTGTTGGTGGGACTATAAAATGTAGCTACTTTGAACTTGCTCTCAAATTGTTAAATCCAGAGTTACCATATAAACCAGCAAATCCACTCCTAGGTACGTACCCAAGAAAAATGAAAACATATGTCCATGTATAATCTTGTACATGATTATTCTTAATGACATTATTATGAGCCAAAAAAGGAAAACATCTCAACTCTCCATCAGCTGATTACTGAATAAGCAAATATAGTATATTATTCAGTCATACAAAAGTATTAACTACTGATACATGCTACAACATAGATCAGTCTTGAAAACATAATGCTAAGTGAAATAACAATTGTAACAAACTTATTATATATCATATGATTCCATGTGATGAAATGTCCAGGCAAGGAAACTGCATAGAAACAAATAGATTAGTGGTTGTTAGGAGCTGAAGAGAGGAGGGAATGCAGGGTGAATGCTAATAAGCAAGAGGTTTCTGTTTTAGGATGATAAAAATTCAGAATTATATAGTGATACTAGTTGAAGAACTCTGTGAATTTCCTAAAAACCAATGAATTATACGTTTTAAAGAGTGAATTTTTGCTATGTAATTTATTTCTCAATAAAGATGTCATAAAAATAAAGTCAAGACAAAGCAACATGTCTAAAATGAATATCTTTGTTGACTCTGATTTCTTTTAACAGTTTTTAATGGCCTCCTTTTTCAGATAAACTTCAAAGGCCTTGATTTGGGCTTCTCATGCTCTTTATATAATGCTCTCTATGAACAGTAGTTTCATTTCTTGGCATTCCCTGCCCCAGCTATAGACGCACCAATTCTGACACAGTAAACCTCTTTCAGGTCTATCACTCTAAAACTTTGAGTTCCCATGTTCAGTACATCAGACAGCCCTTCTACATCCTTTACTCTGCTATGAAGCCTTCCTTTGCCTACCACCCACTATGAAGGTTAAGTATGGTTGCTCAGTTATTCCATAAGATACTAGTACGTACAATATTTGGCTGTAATTCTTTGTTTAATTTTTTCCCTCTCCTGTTAGACTGGAAAATCTATGAGGTTAGACATTGTTTCTCTTCTGATTATGTTTTCACTGCCAATTCTAGAAATAACAACGTATTTGTTGAAAGAATGTGTCAATGAATAACTCACTCTAGTGTTATTTACTGAATATTGTGTTGGATATGGCTTTAGCAAAAGTTCTAATTAATGAAGCTGGATATTTTCTTTATAAAGTATTATTTTTATCAGAAATTTGATTTAAATTTGCAATATCATAAACATTTATGATATTGCAACACTGATGCATTGATAGGCCACAATCTAGTCAGACCATTCCTATGGCTAGATTTCTAACCACTCTGATCATCTGTCTTCACAGTCATCTTTATTCTTCACTAAAAAAAATGCTTAATCATCTGAATAATTAGTTTCTGCTGGATACATTAACAATAGTAACAGTATAAGTAAATTAGCACAGCATCCTTTAGTTTGAAGGATGAACAAAAATTGGATTTCCTTTTAAAAATGACTATATTCTCCCATTGTAACATCAAAAACTTTACATTGTTCAAACAAGTGGGATTCTATTAGTCTGTGTCTGCTCAAAGTCAGCTATGCCGACGACAAGATTCAGTAGGCCTCCTGCAGGTTTCCAAATCAGCTCTCCCCCATTTGTTACAACGAAAGCATTTGTGTCAACTTATATTTTCAGGTGGGTTATCTTATAAGAACAGACCACCTCGAGGATGGTAGGATGCTCAATTAAGAGCAACAACAAGAAGTTTTTCATCCAAATAAAGGGATTTATGTGATAATACTTGATTAGTAATTAGTAATTTCTCAAGTGATGATTCCTTGGTAATTAGTTAATATAACATATTCAACTTAACAAGTATGGTGAGGGAGAGAGAGATTGAGATTGACTTGATTTATTACAAGGAATTGACATGTAAGTGTGGAGGTTACTAAATTCTAAGATCTGTAGTTAGCAAGGTGGAGACCTTGACAGTGTAGCTCCAGTCCGCAGACCAACAGGCCTGCGACTCAGAAGAGCCAATGTTTAGTTCCAGTCCAAAGTTAGGGAAAAAACACACACTAAGAAAGAAACGAACACAAATACCCCCAAAAACCTATGGCCCCACTATGAAGTTGTCAGAAAGGAGGAATTCCTTCTTATTTGGGAGAGGTTTTTTGTTTCATTTAGGTCTTGAACCAATTGAAGAAGCCCATTCACATTAGGTAAGAAAATCTGCTTTTCTCAGTCTATTGATTTAAATGTTAAATTCACCCAAAAATACTCTCAGAGAAACACCTGGAATAAAGATTGACCAAACATCTGGGCACTCTATAGACCAGTCAAGCTAATTCATAAAATTAACCATCACAACAGGCATTTATTATGTGCATTTATTAGGTATTTTCCTTTTTGTTCGTTTTTAGTTTTAGTCTTTAAGGAGAGTTGTTTGTAATAGGTGGAATTTCCTGTGCTCCAGTTCTCAGATTGGTATCTGTGGTAGGCAGAAGCCTGCGATCATCTCCGATGAGTCATCCCTCTGTATACTCACCTTCCCTTGAGTTTGACTTGAACTTGTGACTTGCTTCTAGTCAATAGAATATGACAAAGATACAAGGAAGTCATTTCCTTGATAATGTTATGCTACATAACATTCAGTCTTAGCAGAGTGGAGTAAGAGCTTCTCCTGCTGGCTTTTAAGAAGTAAGAGCTAAGTAGCAAGGAACTGCAAAGGCCGATAGTTGCTGAGAATGGCTCCTGGCTAACAGCCAGCAGGAAACCAGCAACTTCAGTCATACAACCGGAAGATATTAAAATCTTCTGACAACCACAGAGCAGCCTGACAAACAACTAGATTGTAACCTGTGAGATGCTGAGCACAGGAGCCAGTTAAAATATGCCTAACTCCTGACCCATCAAAACTGTGTGATGATAAATGTATGTTGTTCTTAGCCCCTAAGCTTGTAATAATTTGTCAAGCAGAAATAGATAACTAATGTAGTATTCCTGATGCCAAACTCTTCTTTTAACGTCAACATTAGGAACTATTCTTGTTGTCATATTTTGAAAAGTGGGTGGGCAATTACAACTTAATAGGGCAGACATACATGGTCCTAAAATTGGAATGAAAGTTGAAACCTGTGCAGGAGGAGTGGGAAAAGAAATTTCAGCCCTGGCTGGAGTGGCTCAGTGAATTGAGCACCAGCCAGAGAACCAAAAGGGTCACCGGTTCCATCCCCAGTGCAGGGCACATGCCTGGGTTGCAGGCCAGGTCCCCAGCAGGGGGTGAGCGAAATGCAGCCACACATTGATGTTTTTCTTTCCCTCTCTTTCTCTCTCTCTTCCCCTCTCTAAAAATAAATAAGTAAAATCTTTAAAAAAAATTAAGTCATTCAAGCAGTAAGGATTGGACTAAGAAATTTAACATGGAGCAAGCTCATGATGAGCATGGCAGAATGTGTTGAAGCATAGGATAGTGTATAAGGGAGTAGGCATATTTTGATACCTAAGCAGACTATTTATGTTGCCAAATTTGTAAACTCATAGCAGGCACAACACTCAAATATCTAAAACGTGAAACTGCATAAAGTTAGGGCTCTGTTCCAATAGAAGACAGTAGCCTAAGCAAACAGAAACAAGATTTAGGTCCGTTAATGAGACAGTTTCTCACTTAGGAGAACTGGGATAGAAGATAACAAATTCTGAGACTCCAGTTTGTCTATATTATAGTTACTTTTACTTAGGTTTCAGTCTGAAAGTTCTAGATTTCTTCCTAATTTGTGAAAACATAAACATTGACATCTAAATGAGTAAGGCAAAGTTTTTGCATTAAAGTGCAGAGTAGAGTACAAATACATACATAAATAAGTAAAACAACCATTTAATTCCTCAGAACAACCACAGGTCTTGCAGAAGGAGGACTTCCCCAAGAGGTTCTAGGTATATGATGATCACTGTACCCGTGTTGTGTGTCAGGGTGGGGGAAGGTGGGTTACACTAAAAGACAGATGGGCCCCAAGTCCCTGTCTCTGATAATGTTCAGAAAATATCCACAGCAACAATCCAAACTACTCTCACAGGATGACAATGAAAAATATCAGCCATTGGTCACTGCTTACCTCATTCCAAAACTCAACCAGTTTACAAAATGTTAGGCTATCTTTTTAACAATATTTTTTCCCTCATTTTTCTAACAAATCCACTTATCTCTGTTTACCTTTATTCAAAGAGCAAAGCTGGAGTTTCTTTGGCTGTCTTAGATGCATATTTACCTGCTATGGGGGTATGTAAAAAATAGTTATATGTTACTGAATATTTGCTGAGGAATTTTCAATATAAATTCATTTTTAAATCATCTCTTAATACCAAGAGAATACAGCGTGCAAACAATACAAGCATGCAGGCACATCTGGATGGAAAGATAAACTACAATTACTTTGTCACATTACACCTTCCTGTCTCAGGTCAGACTGGCCCTAGAAAAAGAAGTGAACATGTCAAATGGGCACAGCTTAGAATGAAAAGGATTTACAGTGTAATAATGAGGCTCCAGACAAGATTACAAAAGGCCAGCTCTCTGTAGTGCCAGCATTCCGCTACAATTCTTAGATTCAGACCAAATTCTGAAGTCTTGAGTGAGCATCATATTCCAAACTCTCCATTATCTGGACACACTGTGTATTTCTAATCTTAAGTATTTCTTTTTCTTTTGTTCCCCAGCCAAAAGTAGATTCTTTTCATTTAACTCTAGGATGTCCTGTCCTGTTTGGTCCCTTTTATGTGCTCTCTCTGTTCTTTTTGTCTAGAATGTCCTTTAATATCACTTGCTGAAATACTTTTTTTTTTTTTTGCTTAAGTTTTATACTTTACATTCTGCCTAAAACTATGGTCAAAATGTTTTTGTCTTTAAACATATATATAGTCTAAATGTTGTTGTTGCTTTAAACTATTTGCCTATTTTTTTTTTCATTTAGACGAAAATCACCCTGTAGTATCATTGCCAGCAAGGTAGTTGACTAAATATCCTAGGAAAAATATTCTTCCCACTGTAAACATTCTAAAAATGCTAGGTAAAATATCAATACAACCACAAACTTCGTACTCTCAAGAAAGTGAAGTCTACAGATGATGAGAGTGGTGAAGTAAAAAAAAGTTTGTTACAAGGATACTGAGTCCACAGCTTTAATTAACCTAGAAGCTTGGGAGAGTAAAATCCTTCTGGAGATTTCACATGTTCAGGTCTTTCTCCTTTACCAGGGATTGAAATTTTTTTAATATTACCTATGGTCCATTAGTCATTACCTAAGCTAATTTATTACCTAAAGTAATTGAAACATTCATTTAAAAGTTATTATTGCCTAATGTTGCTTAGCAAAAAGAAATACAAATATTCTCTGAAGGGATTCAGCCTCAACTCAGTACACATAGATTCTCACATGTAAAACCATGCCAAAATTGAGCTCACAATACAAAATTTCCAAAAAGGCAAAATAAACAAACCACCACAATTAAGAATCAGTAGAAATCACAAGCAGCAGAATGAGAAGATCCAAAAACTACAGATACTAAAATCTCAAAGCAGAACATAACCTAAGTGTGCTTAAAAAATCTAACTGAATAAAATTGTTCAAGTAATAAAGATGTCTTAATTAAGACACTTTGTCAACATACCTAACATTAATCAATAAAGGGAAAAAAGTTTCATTCACAATTCATTTGTAGCAGAGCAAAGATTTTAATGTAAAGTATGAATTAAAGAACTAGAAGAATCATGGAGTAATATAATTTTAAATGTGTAATTCTTCCTGAAAATAAAAATTCCAGAAAGAAAGGACTGAAAAATTCCTGTATAAAAGCAGAAAATTTCTACATGGTAACATCCAAAAACAAAAAAATAAAAATAAAAATGACAAAATCAGAAAAATAATGGAAACTCATATTATAGGGGAAAAGGGATTAGCCTGATGCCCATATTAGTAAACAATGGCTATATGTTGAAAAGAAGCTATTAATTTTGATATAATATGGGCAAAGGATATGAACATGAGTTCTAAGGAATGGAAATACAAATGCCTTTTAAACATGAAAAGATGCTCCACTCAGTCAAAATAAGAACAATGCAAATTAAAACAACTAGGAAATACCATATATCACAGATCAGATTAATAAAATTGCAAACACTGAGTGATACATTATACTATTTAGACTGTGGGATAACAGTCCCCATCATCTATTGCAAATGAGGTTGCAAATGGCTGCAATTCTTAGAGAGTGCAATTTGACAGAGTTATTAAAACCACAGATTCATGTCACTAGCAGTTCTTTACATGAACATTGATTCATCCATTACTTATTGAAAGATGGCTAGTAATGGAATGATATGAACAATTTAAATGCCCATTATTAGTAAGCTGAATAAATAAATTGAGGTATATCCATAAATTGAATTACTATGCATCTATTAAAAATCAAAATCAGGAAGCTCTATGTACTGATAGGATTATCACCTTAGTATACTATTAACTGGGGGGGAAAAAGCTGAAAAATAGTGACTATAGTATGCTACTATTTGTGAAAAGAAAGACTGAGAACACATATATTTTAATTGCTTGAATAGGTATACACACATCTCTGCTAGACAGCACTAAGAAAAGGACGGTCTTCACTGGAGGCAATGGGAATTTGGCAAATGGGATTCAAGGCACAGGGTTTTCATAATATACATATGCTGTATATGTATATATGATATATATGATGTATACATATATAAGTATACATAATATACATATATAAAATGTAAATATGTATATAGTTTATATATATTAAAATATATATTTTATATATATATAAATATATATAATGAAAAAATTAAATGAAATGTTATGGACTGAATTGTATCCCCCAAATTAATGTATACATAATATACATATATAAATATTTATACATGTATAAATATATATAAATGAACAAATGAAATGTTATGGACTGAATTGTATCCCCCCAAATTAATATGAATACTAGGACATAAGACATTTTATTTTTATTATTTTAATTTATTTTATTGTTGTTCAAGTATGGTTGTCTCCATTTTGCCACCACACCTTTCCCTGTCCCACCCACCTCTACCTCCCACCCTCAATCCTTCCCCACTTTGGCTTTGTGGGTTCTTTATACATGTTCCTTGATGATCCTTCCCTTTCTTTCCCCCATTATCCCCCTGTCCCCTCCCCTCTGGTTACTGTCAGTTTGTTCCTTATTTCAATGTCACTGGTTATATTTTGTTTGCTTGTTTGTTTTGTTGATTAGGTTCCATTTAAAGGTGAGGTCATATAGTATTTGTCTTTCACCCCCTGGTTTATTTCACTTAGCATAATGCTCTCCAGTTCCTTTCACGCTGTTGCAAAAGGTAGGAGTTCCTTCCTTCTTTCTGCTGCATAGTAATCCATTGTGTAAATGTACCATAATTTTTTGATCCATTCATTTACTGATGGGCACTTAAGATGTTTCCAGGACTTGGCTATTGTAAATTGTGCTACTATGAACATTAAGGTGCAGAGGTTCTTTTGAATCAGTCGGTGTTTCAGGATTCTTAGGGTATAATCCTAGCTGTGAAATTGCTGGGTCAAAAGGCAGTTCCTTTTCTAGTTCTTTGAGGAAGCCAGTGTTTTCCACAGTGACTGCACCAGTCTGCATTCCTACCAACAATGTACTAGGGTTCCGTTTTCTCCACAACCTTGCCAGCACTTAACTGTTTGTTGATTTGTTTATGATGGCCATTCTGACTGGTGTGAAGTAACATCTCATGGTGGTTTCAATTTGCATCTCTCTGATTGCTAGTGATGTTGAGCATCCTTTCATGTCTCTGGGCCGTGTTTATGTCCTCCTAGGGGAACTATCTCTTCAGGTCCTTTGCCCATTTTTTAATTGAATTGTTTGTCTTCCTGGTGTTGAGTTTATGAGTTCTTTATATATGTTGGAGATTAAACCCCAGTCTGAGGTATCATTGGCAAATATTTTTTCCTACACAGTTGGTTTGCCTTTCATTTTGTTGATGTTTTCTTTAGCCATGTAGAAGCTTTTTACTTTGTTGGAGTCCCATTTGTTTATTATTTCCTTTATGTCCCTTGCTCTAGGGGACATATTGGTGAAAATATTATTGCATAGGATATCTGAGAGTTTCCGGTCTATGTCCTCCTACAAGACTTTTATGGTGTTGCAACTTATGTTTAAGTCTTTTCCCATCTTCAATTTATTTTTGTGTATGTTGTAAGTTGGTGGTCAAGCTTTATTTTTTTGCATCTAGCTGTCCAGATCTCTCAACACCATTTATTGAAGAGGCTATTTTTACTCCATTTTATACTTCTGTCCACCTGGTTGAATATTAATTGGCGATAGAGACATGGGTTTATTTCTGGACTCTGTATTCTGTTCCATTGATCTGTGTCTGTTCTTATGCCAATACCAGGCTGTTTTATTACAGTGGCCTTGTAATACAGTTTGATGTCAGGTATTGTGATCCCTCCTACTTTGCTCTTCTTTCTCAAAATTGCTGTGGCTATTTGGGGTCGTTTATAGTTCCACAAAATTTTTTGAAATGTTTGTTGTATATCTTTGAAATATGTCATTAATATTTAATAGGGATTGCATTGATTACATAAATTGCTTTGGGTGGTATAGACATTTTGATGATGTTAACTCTTCCAATCCATGAACATGGTATATGCTTCCATTTATTTGAGTCTTCCTTGATTTCTTTCTTCAGTGTTGTGTAGTTTTCTAAGTACAAGCCTTTTACCTCCTTGATTAGGGTTAATCCTAGGTACTTTATTTTTTTTGTTGCTATAGCAAATGGGATTTTCTCCACTAATTTCTGATTCTGATATTTCATTGTTGGTGTACAAAAATGCCTTCAATTTCTGAATATGGACTTTGTATCCCACTGTTTTGTCAAATTTGCTTATTAGGTTGAGTAATTTTTTGGTGGAATCAATAGGGTTTTCTATGTACACTATCATGTAATCTGTAAACAATGACCGCTTTTTAATTTGGATGCCTTTTATTTCTTTTTCTTGTCTGATTGCTATGACTATGACTTTCAATACTATGTTGAATAGATGTTGTGAAAGTGGACATCCTTGTCTCATCCCCGATCTTAGTGGGAAGGCTTTTGGTTTTTGCCCTTTGCGTATGATGTCAGCTGTATGTTTTTCATATATGGCCATAATTATGTTGAGGTATGTTCCCTCTACTCCCACTTTGCTGAGTGTTTTTATCACAAATGGGTGCTGTACCTGATCAAATGCTTTTCCCACATCTATTGATACAATCATGTGATATTTATCTTTCCTTTTTTTATGTGATGTATTACATTTATTGATTTGTGAATATTGTACCTTCCTTGCATCCCTGGGATGAATCCCACTTGATTATGGTGGATGACCTTTTTAATATATTGCTAGATATGGTTTGCCAATATTTTGTTGAGAATTTTAGCAATTATGTTCATCAGTGATATTGGCCTGTAGTTTTCTTTCTTTGTTGTGTCTTTACCTGGTTTTGGGATTAGGATGATGCTAACCTCATAAAAAGTTTGGGAGGGTTCCCCCTTCTTGAATGTTTTGGAATAGTCTGAGAATGACAGGGGTTAGCTCTTCCTTAAATGTTTTATAAAATTCTCCTGCGAAACTGTCTGGTCCAGGACATTTGTGTGCAGGGCGCTTTTTTATTACTGCTCTAATTTCACCAGCTGTTATCAGTCTGTTCAGGCTTTCTGCTTCTTCCTGATTCAGTTTTGGAAGATTACATATTTTTTAGAAATTTTTAGGACATGGGACTTTTAAAGAGGTAATGAAATTTAAATAAGATAATAAGAATGGAGCTTTAGAGGTGAGAGAGAACAAAGAAAAGTCCCTTTGAAGACACAGGGAAAAGGCAGACCTCTGAAAGCCAAGGAGAGAAGTGTCAGGAGAAATCTACCTGCTGATATTTTTATCTTGGACTTCCAGCCTGCAGAACTGTGAGAAAATAATTTCTGCTGTTTTAGCCACCTCATCTGTGGTATTTTGTCATGACAGTTCTGGAAGACTAACAGAACATGTAATTTATTTTTTGGTATCCACAGTCATTACCTCTGAAATTCTGATATATCTCTGCATTTTTATTGAATTTCCTTTCATAATGATCATAGGTGTAACTTCCTAATAGGAAAATTCAATAGTCCTTTAAATTTCTTTATGTACCTTAATATAGCACAAAGAAATTACTATTACCTCTTCTATTATATTGTCCTATTTTCTTTCTTTTTTGGTCTTCATGTTGAGTTTTATTCATTGTCCTCTAAAATCTGTAATTTGTCCTTTACCTCGACATTGTACTCCAGTCTCTGCAAGATAGCTCCTCCCAAGTCTATATCTTGCCTTTCTTAGGACTCTCCACTTTCCTCTATGGACTATCGTTCAACTAAATAATTTAGATTATAACACCAATGCAAATAATTCTTGAAACTGTACTTGAAAGCCTTCTTTTCCTCATATTTCCCAGGTACAGAAACTAACTGCAGCTCCTTAATAATAGGGCATTTTATTATGAACTCACATATATTGTCTCTTAGTATCTGCAGCTACTCTATGAATAAATACCCTGATATTAGTCACTCTTTTATAGTAACAATAACTGATACAATATTAAGAATAATGTAGATTGACAAAAGGAAAAATAATTTCAGCTAATAATGAAAAAGCAGACAGGATCTTAAATGTAACTTGTAGAAATGTGTTTAAACACATATCTTTCTGAATGCAGACTTTTGCTGTTGACTCTCAATCCCTGTTTATAATTTCCAGCTTCACATTCAATTAACACCTCTAAAAACATATTCCTAAGACTGAATTCATCATTTCATCACATATGTGTTTTTTTTTTAATTTCCACCTATACAGCCACTTCTGATTCACTCAAGCATACAAACTGTGCATTTTTCTAATTCCTTTTTTCTCTTTTTTGCTCTCCACATGCAGTAAGTTACTTCCATAAACCAATGGTACTCACTGCCACCTCTTTTTTTCTATTGGTATTTTTTGTGAGGCTGTTGAAGTCATATTTTAACTTGATCTTTTCTTTCTAGTCTCCCTTCTCCAGTAGCTTAATCAGCAGCGTAATCTTTTTTCTGTTTTTTTAATTGTATTTTTAAAGAGAGGAGAGAAAGGAGGGAGAAAGAGAGGGAGAAAAACATCCATGTGCAAGAAAAACATTGATTGGTTGCCTTGCACACACCCCTAGCCAAGGATCTGGCCTGCAACCGAAGCATGTCCCCTGATTGGTAATCGAACTGGTCACATTTCGGTTTGCTCTAGGATGCTCAAACCACTGAGCCACACCAGCCAGGGCCAGAGTAATCTTGAAGTCTAAATACAGTCTTACCAATGTGCTGATGTAAAATGTTTATTTCATGTCTAACACCTTTCTAGTTTTCCAAGAAAAATCCTTTTAAGGCACCAGAACAGTGTCTTGACTGTCTTACCAAACACTGTGATCCTGTATAATCACTTTCATAACAGTTCCTGCTTTGTTTCTCAATGGCCTTGGTTTTTCTTTGTAAGTGTCATTTGTGTCTTGGTTAAATAATGGCCTTGGTTTATGATTAATTATAAAACATAATTTAATTTCTGTTTTCAGATCCTGTTACTAAAATAGTTTGGTATCAACAACCTCTTCCATAACTGAGGGCTTTTGCCAGCTTGTTTATCAACTTGACTCTTTGAAGGAAACTCAGTAGTTGATTTTGAGTTTCATTATATGTGGTTAGCAACACCAGACCCTTCACAAAAGTTATAATAAATTTTTAACATTTTATCCCACTTTTCCCTTTTCTATACAAGATTCTCCAGATTTTTATAAGCACATTAAAATTGCATTTCTGTTTATATGGACAAATGAATGAAGGTGGATGCTGTAGAGATGACAAGCTGAGGGCTCCTGCCGATTCAGGCAAATTGGATACACATTTTGGCACAGAAGTTATTCATTTAGGAAACGAAAATCTGTTTCTAAAGCTCACCAGGTAGGAAGACTTTCCTTAAATGATATATTTGATCATTGAATGGTTTAGGTAATCATTTAATTTGGAAAAAAATTCACAAAATTCCTTATGTTTTGACATTTTTAATATTTGTGATATCTGTTCCAGAATTATGAATGTTCATTAACATTAATTTCTCCTCTGCTTTTGAGTATAGGAATGATGCTACTATCTAACCACTTAAGTCATTGTCAAGGGGTTTGTTCCCATATAATAGTTTCCCTTCATTTTAAGATGCCAATAATTGTAAATCACCACATCTCTATAATGATAGTATGTGGCGAAACAAAGATACAGTAAATTAAGTGCATATGTTGATTGTATGGTACTTCTCAATGTTGGAAATTTTAAAATAAAATTTTAGTCTATTTTATAATCAAAGAAATACAGTGTTTAGGAAATAGTAATTTATTTAAGAATGAATATATTTTGTACTACTTTGTTTCCAGGTAACTTTTTCTGGTGGCCAGAAGACTTTAATTTTCTTCTTTGGTGACAAACCCTGAAGGAGCGGTAACCATATTTATATAACTAGCTCTATGTATTGGCTCTTTTTGAGTCTTTTGTGTGATTTATACATTTGGAGTTAAGTGAAAATTAAGTAGATATCCAAATGGTTGTTAAAATCCATGTATAAAATACCCAAGGACATAGGGCAAAATAGGTTATCCCTTTTCAAACATAACATATATGATTGCCCTGCCTGCACATTTTTTATTTCTATTTGAGGACTAGTAAGTGCCTGTGTGCTTGCATTTACCACCTCAGTGCTCTGAGTGTGAAAGATAAGCTCATTATCTGTACATTATCATATACAGTTTTAACATTCTCAGTACAATCATTGGCGAGACAATGAGTTTTTTTTAACTTTCTTCTTTCTCTCCCTCTGCCTCCCTCCCTCCTTCCCTTCCGCCCTTTCTTCCTTCCTTCCTCCCTCTCTTTCCTTTCTTTCTCTTTCTCTCTTTCTTCCTTTCTTCCTTCCCCCACCCCGTTCCTCCCTACTCCCCAAGGGCTTGCTAGGGTCACATCACTGAGGATTCCAGATGGAGGACTGCCTTCTGCTCATTCATGGAAGCCTGCCAAAAAGGGAGGGAATGTAGTTAAGTTAATGTTCACATGGGGGTGGGGAAGACCTCTACAGTCCCCTGGAGAATTTGAAAACAACATTTATGCCTCCTGTTTTTCCAATAGCCACAACAAAACAAATCATTGTGTTGTACAGACAGCATGATGAAAGCATTTTAACTGAGAAGTTAAAAACAACAACTGTTCAGATTACCTCAGAAAAAGGCATTTCAAGGAGGTACTCTTTTTTTCCTGCCCCTTATTTTTTTCAGAGATGAGAGAATATTACCTATGTTTTTCCGTACCTCTCTACCTCCCAATCTAAATAATATATTGAACTCAGAAACGGGTCTTACTTAATTAACTTTCCCTATTAGTTCTAAAGAGGTGAAAATCTAGAGTTTATAATTCCATAACAAACACATTGCTGATATATTGTAATTGTCAAAGGGGTGAAGACTTGAAGCTGGCTTTAGTAGTATATCCAGTTAACGGAGGCAGTACTGAGTTTATGGAGTTGTTATTGGGACTAGTCATGATAACCCATGCCTCTCCCCGGCCTTGTTTTGTTCATTCAGCTCCTTTGAGTGGGATGGTAAAGACTGTGTTGTGATTTCAGAAAAACATTTAGTGCATTTTATATCATTTTTTCTTACATGCATCTATTTAAGTATATATTTAATTGTCATGTTGCATTACATATTGCAAACTTGCCGACCTGGACTCTGAATTCTTCAGAAAACCAATCCACATTACAGTTTTGTGAATTTCAACAGGCTGGTAGATATCTGAAATTGCTACATTTGTGAACAGTCTTACAGCCAGTTCAGTTCAGAGTCTCACAGAACTGAACTTCGCTTTCAGTTCCGTGGAAGTGAAAACCTATGTTACAATTACACAGTCTCCCTTTGTTTAAATTGTGTCATAAAACTAATGCCAATACATATTTTTGATAGAATCATTTAATATTTAAAATGGAAGAGCCATTAGTGACATTATGGGTTTTGTTGTGGTTGTTGTTGTTGCTGTTGTTCTGTTTTTTCAAGATGAGAGACTTAAGTCTTTTAAATTGCTCAAGGTCATTTGGCTAGTTAGTGTCAGATCTATGTAGTTAGCTTTCCTGACTTCTAATCAAGTTCTTTACCTACCATAGAATTGATTTGGGACACATTTAATATCTCTGGTGCCTCAGTTATAATTTATCAGTTTTAAAAAGTATTTATTTGCAAATGGTGAAAGCATAATAAAAATACTCAAAGTATACCAGGTAATAACAAGAATCAATTCTTGATGATGGCAAATTAACAAACAATTCAAAACTGGACTTCGGCATATTCTTTGAAGTAGCTAATGATAAATTGTCAATTCATGAAGTGGCAAAAAGAGGCTGCTAAATGAAAAACAAAGTAAGGTCTCGTGCAAACATATATTCATGCCAAATATTTCTGAATACCCACTTTACTATGATCATTTTTTTTAACCTGCTCTCCTACTCACCTGTGCATTTTCAGGCTGTATGATGACTTTATTTAGCAAATTTTCTTATTAAAATGTATCCCTGACCTTCGCTTAATACTTGGGCTCATAAAACTGTTGTACCACAAACTATAACTCAAATTAGAGGAAGTGTTCAGAGTTTTACTAGATAACCAGGCATTTCCAATTGTAGTAATTATTTATCCATAGAGGAAAATATACATTATTTATAACAGGAAAAATATGTATTAAAAAATGAATTACCACAGGCCTTAAATTAATATTTTTTAGTAATTATTTGAAAAGTGAACTCTTCTTTGGAAATGTATTTATCATGTGGAGGGTCACTAGGATTATATTTAAGGTACAGAAAAAAATCCATCTCAATAGCCCAGAAAAGGATAAAAATACTTCAAGAATCTAATCATGTAAGTTCCTAGTTCACAGAAGAAAGTAAAATATCCACTAGCCATTTAGACAATAACAGTGTTGAACACACTTCAAGTTCCAAGTGGTATGGGGGAAGCTAAGTACAAATATATACATGCAAATACTTTCCTCTGAGATCTAAGGTTGATGAGAAAGTAATCATTATATGCAAAGCCAAATAAATCCTGAAATTACAGGTGGAGAAAGAGAGAGAGTATGAGAGAGAGAGAGAAAGAAATTAGGTTATAGAAATATCAAACTGAATTCAAGAAAAGGAAGTATAGTTGAATCTTACAAATCTAGGAAAGTGCTGAAAATATATCAGGAATTGGGACTTCTAGCTTTTCTTTTTCTACCGGTCACAGAATCTACTATGACAGCTTATCCCTCTCAATCTTTGATATAGTTTTTCTCTCTTCCTCTACAAATGAGTTTTCTCTCTTCATCCTACTTAAGGCCCAAATGCATTTCCCAATATTAATGCTTTCATCATATCCTGTAACAATAGATAATTGATAGGCTCACTTTGTTTCTCAATTCCAAACTCCTAAGACAGTTTGGTTCAGGTGGCTACCCTTGATTGGATTAGACTTGTAGTCTTTTTTTGAGGAAAAATTACCTATAAAATTGACCTAAAAATTGGTAAGAAGACTCACTTGGGGAGGTAATAATTGTCATTTCCTGTTGGGAACTGTCCTGCCTGGTTTCAGGGACTGTAGCCTCACTTACAGGCAAGAGGGCCTCAAGGCTGGAGCGGAGCAAGGAGGCCTTGGGAAAATAGGCCACTGAGGAGACAAAACCTGTGATGGAGCCCCTGCCTCCCTCACATTACCCTGCTTGGCCCTGGGGGATGGCTGGTTAGTCAATGATGGGTAAGACCCCTCAATGGCAGGGGCAACTTAAGACAGGCACAGTTGCATAAGGGTCATCAGGGAAGGACTTGGGGGACACAGAGAAGGGGAAAAAGACCCTCATCCCTTGGATTTGTCATGGCCAGAGTCCTCATTCTATTTGAAAGATGTCTTATCTCTTGGCTGCTCAGGCTTGAAACAATGCTAGAGGCAGGTACAGCCCTAAACTGGATCGGGCAGTTCCGGGGACAATTAGGCCTGGAAAAGGAATGTATTAAATCCTATGAAACTTACTTTGCTAAGAATGCCCTGGAGTTAATGAGTACTGATGTTTGGGGTTGAGCATAGAATGAGATCAGTTTCCCAGGTTTCAGGGCCGAATGAGCACCACAATGTCTACAGACGGTGACCTGAGGCAAACCTCTGTGTTCCTTCAATTGTTATCTATGATCTCTATTTGTTTTCTGTAAACATAGCCTTTTGACATTGATTGATGAGTTTTGCATGCACACTGGATACCCCTGCGCATGTCATTCTCAATAAAAGCCACTTCAAGAGAAGGGCTCGGGGCATTCTCCCCTAGAGGGAATTGCCATCCCCTTTTCCTGTCAGACTGAGACTGTCTGAAATGACTTATTTCCTTCATCTGCAGTAACCCGGGGGCACGTCACAGGATGGGGTACCCCCCTCAATTTCCAATGTGTTCTGATATATTCCCATATATTCAAGCATTAATTAAACATGCCCATGGGAAAAACACTGTATTAATTTGACAAATACAGATATTAACCATACATAGCTCTTGAATCTAAGGAGCTCATACTGGAGTAAGAGACAGAAGAAAACAAATCACCAATTTCAAGAGATATATTCAATACCAGTGCTCCCATTCTTGATATATATCCACTCTTGTTTACTCTTTTTGACTGCTCCCAACAGAGTGAGGAGTCTACAGGGCCCAAATGTCATAAAACAGATATCCTGACATAGAACTATGTTCTCACGTGGCTTGAGGCTTTGTGTGGACTTCATCTCATCATTGTTTCATGAGTATGCATTTCCCCTATGTCTGAAGGGTAAGAAAGTGATGGTTTTTGGGGAAAGGCTATGTGACTCAACTTTGAAAGCAACACATGCATAAGGCCCAAGGGAGGGAAGGTTGAGGGATAGAGACAGTGAAAAGCTAGAGAATATGGAACTTGAGCTGGGTACCTCCATTTGTATTTTTGTCCTGGATGACAAATGTTAGGAGCAAGTATGGATACCTACTAAGGGTTTAGAATTAAGTATTTTCTGAGTGTTATGGGAGTCACGAAATAAAAACTAGCTAAGATATATTTGGAGGGAAAGATTGCAGTATATCTGAGTTTTAAAGGACTATTAATAGTTATGTGAACAAAGTGATGAAGTTCTTAGAAGGTGCAACAAGTGAAAAGGCAGGGAAAGGCATTTTTATCTGCTGTCATAGGACATTCATAGAGGCCTACAGTGGGACTTCATGAATTATGTAGAATTCAATACATGTGAATGTATTTTAATGATTTTCATCTTCTTTTAATGACAACAGTGACCTATGATATTTCCCCTCTTTCCATCTGAGTCTTCACAAGTTTTCTAACATTCCTCAGTTGATGATTTCCTAGGAATAAAAAAATATTTAGAATATTTAATAACCCGTATAAGATAAATATATCCTTCAACAACCACTATAGGATAGCCTTTCCTTTAGAAATTAGTTGCTCATGGGCTGGTTATTTTCTTTAATATGGTGTAAATATAAAGGTATCTTCAAGGAGTGGATAATGTGAATGTTCTCCATTCAATAAAATAGAATTTCAATTGGTAAAGATTTAAATAAATATTAGGGATATCAAGTTAACGATGGTGGATTGGTCACACAATGTATCTTCTATTTCCCCTTGACATACCAATAAATTTACAACAAAGAAATTTATTTAAAAAAAACTTAAACAAAAAAGGGCAAAGATGATAGTATATATTAATGCAATGTTAAGAAAAGTGGGAACCAGATATATGCATGGTGTGATGGTTATTCGTTTTTGTCAACTTGGCTGGGTCACTGGATGCCCGGATATCTGATCAAATATTATTTCTGGGTGTGTCTGTGAGAGTGTTTCTAGAAGAAATTATCATTTGAACTGGTGAACTGAGTAAAGCAGACTGCCTTCCCAATGTAGAGGAAAGGGCGATTCTGTCTGTCTGACCATTTGAGCTGGATCATTAGACTGGTTCTTATGCCATGTGCTACTGGTTCTAAGGCATTTAAACTCAGACTACAACTACATCACTGGCTTTCCTGGATTTCCAGCTTGCAGATGGTAGGTATGGAATTGCTCAGCCTCCATAATTACATGATCCAGTTCCTCTTAATAAATCACTCAGTACACCTCTATTTACAGTTCTGATTCTCAGGAGGACTTTGTCTAATGTACGTGGTGAATGATGACAGACACCTAAGAAAGATTATTCCTACCTGGCAATGAGCAAAGTGATAAAAAATAAATGATACTATACTATGGAACACTCAAAAGGGATACCATGTGCTTCTGGAAGTGGGAGAAAATGTGGAACTCACATAAAAGGATTTTTGAAAATTTAATGTTTAAATCTTGACTCCTTCCATCTGTTGTGAGCTGGTACTCACTTGTCAATACTATTTGCATATTCATGAATTGCATATAACATTGATGTAACCTAAATGACAATCACTCTATAACTATGTTGGGAGGGTGCAGGTTTAGGAAATGTGTGTGCTTGTGGGGGTGGGATGGTAAGGAGGAAGTGGCGGTGTGCTAAGGTCATGTAGATCCTCATTTTTCATAGGGGAATGCCAATAGAGAATGCCTAGAAGTCAAAAATTTAAAAAAAACATAATATATATATTTATATAGACATATGGTTATATATATATCAAAATGAAAAAGTTAAGAGAGATGAAAGCGGTTGTTTCTCAGGAGTGGGGAATGGTAAACTGAAGTGCAGAGTAGGAGACTTAATTTTTGCTGTAAATCAGATAGCATTATTTTTCCCTTTAAACTATATGCAACTATTACTTAGAAATAAAAACTGAATTTAAACAAAAATAGCATCAATGTAAAATTCAACATCCAAGAAGAGTACTTTAATTACTGGTATTTCATGTAGCATTTTAACTATATACTTGTATCCTTAATAATTGACTGAGCTGAAAAGGTCCTTATTTGAACCTTTTCATTTCTTCACATATAAAATAAACACAATTGTATACGGTCTCATATTTCTTGCATGAATGTTTTGGGAATACTTGACATACCACAGGACACAAATGTTATCTATTCAAATCCACTTTAAATAATTTAAATTTTATATATCACTTGATCAATATTTAGAGGAGAAATAAATGAGACCTTTAGAGGTTAATGACTTGCCTGAAAAATTTCTATTGGCAAATAATCATAATGATAGGAGAGTCCTTCAGAACTGTCATATGTTTAACAGAGGTATCCATTTACAGTATTTTTATTCTTTTATTCACAGTAAGTAAAAATAGGAGCTATACTTAAATCTTAATTCAGACTGCTTTCACAGGGAATTGAAGTGGTGTGTCTATAGAAATAGCCTGGACTATTTCATAAATATATCATACTGCATGATAACTCCATTAATTTAATTTGAAAGTGTCAGCATGAAAAAACTTTGATTTATAAAGTATTTTAAAAATATATCTCATGCATTTTTTGTTTTGTTTTGACATGTCATTGTTATATTCTTCTTTCAGCACTTTATCTGTCAGCAGAGCCAACTAGCCAAGAATCATCCTTGAGCTTCCTACACATATGTTCCAGAATACTTTCTTTATCATCAGCTCCAGAAAATGCTATTTGTCAAAACCCCTTGGGTAGAGTGAGGTCCAGAGTGAACTTTCAGAGTACCAGGGAAGTCTAGTTGAAATAAATATTAAGGAGAGATTTAAAGGAAAGTATAAATCACAAAAGGGCAGAGAACTAAGAAATCTCAGGATTTCTTTTTATATCTCAGGTCTTTTTTAAATTTTTACTAATGCAGAGGGAAATTCAAGTATCTCTAAGCCCTCTCTATATATCAGTTATTGATAGAAATGTTTATTTTACTCACTGTACAATTTCTTCTTGGTGAAGTTATGTTACTTAAATCTTTATTATTTCTATCAAATGATTCAATAAAAATTATTTTAAAATAATAAAAATATTTAGTAAACAGTACTATTATTCAAAGAAAAGTTAGCTTAGATCAAGATATTAAATCTCTTTCTGTAAAGGGTTACAGAGTAAGGATTTTCAGCTTTGCAGACTATAAAATTTCTTTAGCAATAATCAACTCTGCCAGTGTAGTGTAAAAGCAGCCAGAAATGATATACAAATGAATGGACATAGTTATGTTCCAATAAACCTTTATCTACAAAACAGGCAGCCAGTAGAAGTTGGCTCATGGACCATAATTCCCAACCCCCTGGGTTTTTTGATATCATAGCCAGGTAATCAAAGGTAACTAAATCTTACCATAAATATCATGTCAACTACTTCCCAAAAAGTCCATAAGAAGTATATACACAGTAGTGGTAGTCATATGGGAAATTATATATCAGTTTAGGAGAGTAGAAGTCAACTTCTAATGCAGAGCCATGGATTTAAGTGGGCAAATCACATGAATAAACCTATAGGACAAAGTGGAGTTTCCTTTTTAATCTATAGTGAAAGAGAATCTGATGATCCCTTTCCGGTCACATGTCACAAGATTAGAAGCAGTGACAATCATGCAGGTGTACAGAGTGCTGGCATGTTTCCTGAAGACAGGTGGGCAACCAGAAAGCCACCACACTGAATGGAGGAAGGGAGGGTAGAATGAAGCAGCTCCAACAACAGAACTGGCCACAATTTAATTACTGAAGGTGGCTAGATGCATAGAGGTCGTATGAAAGAGATCATCATGAATTAGTGTGAATTTGCTCTTTACAGAATGGATAATTGTAATTAGTAGTGAATGTAAAACAATAAATCATTTGTTGCTGATCACTCAGATTGTGACTTCTCTTTTCTTGTGGGGGAACCAAGAAGTAAAATAAAGATAACTGAAAATTGGAGAGAGAGAGCAAAAGAGAGAGAAAGAGTGTCTAAAAGAGATAAATAAAAATAACCTTTCAAACAGTTCTTAGTACTTGACAGCACCTTGATAAATGTTACTTTTACATCTCTATGAGCCAAGCCTTGGCCGTTCCAAAATTACCTGCATATATGGAAAGTTTACAAACATTCCTAGGTCCTACTTTTGTTATCTGAAAGATGTAATAATATCAAATTAACCTTACTCAAACTCTGTTTCTAATCTCAGCTCTAACTTAAAGTCTTCAGAAAAGCCTGGCATGATCTTTTCCTGACTTAGGGATATCAGCCTAACATAAAATCTCACTGCTCCATCCACCACAGTCTCATATACCCTTCTTCTATTATCACACCATTATTACAGTGTTGCTTTGTATTCATATATGCAGTTATGTGACTGACTTTTATCTCCTCACTAAACAATAGGTCTACTATGGGAGATAACTTATTCATTCCTTAGTACATATTTGGTGCCTTTCTAGTAAGAATTCCAAGTTATATGAATGCAGATAAAAATCATTCGCAAGAATCGAAGAACATTATTTATTTGCACGTACATTCATCCTTACATTCATCTGTCATGAAGCCACACCTGATTTATGACCATGCATTGTGCTGTTTTCCGGTGAAACAGGCCTGGATTAGGAGAAAGGGTCACTGCCCCATGGGACGTAGAGTAAAGAGCAGGAAACAGTACATGCCAATACACTCATTCAAGTACAGTTTTTTTAAAAAAGTATTTAAAAAGAACATTGTGAGCATATATAAAATCAACAGATTTGACCTTGTTTGGAAGTATTATGAGTAGGTTTTAAAGAGGAAGTGACATTTTGAGCTTATACTTGAAGTAGGAATGTGTAGGGAAAAAGATATTAAATAGACAGACAGATGGGCACACACACACACAGAGTCCACAAAGTAGTGTATGATAAATGCACATACCATAGTATAATAAATGTAGTTTAAAAAAACAAAAGATAAGAATCACTCTGTGTGTATGTGTGTGTGTGTGTGTGTATTAAGTTAGGTCTGTCCAGAAAAAGTCCAGCCATTGTTAATATAATGAGAATGTTTGCATGACATCAGTGTAACCTGACAGCCAAGGAAAGTGGCCTGGAATGCCCATGTGTGAACAATGACGACTTTACTAGTCAGTGGGGGTGGTAGACACAATTGAGTGAGCATGTGTGCTGTGTGGCCATCACATTCAAAATGACTGAGTGAGTAGAGCAATGAATCTGCATCAAATTTTGCATTAAGCTTGAACATTCCTCAGTGGAAACTATTCAGATGATTCAGAAGGCTGCAGCTATGGACAACTGGTGATTGGCAGCTTCATCAGGATATTGTGCCCATTTATGCATCACGTCTTGTGCAGAGTTTTTTGATGAAACATCAAATCACCCAGGTCACTCAGACCCCCTTAAGCCCAGATTTGGCACCCTGAGGCTTCTGGCTTTTCCGAAAACTAAAATCACCTTTGAAAGGGAAGAGATTTCAGATTGTTGATGAGATTCAGAAAAATAGGATGGGGCAGCTGATGGCGACTGGGAGAACTGTGTGAGGTCCCAGTGTGTCTACTTTGAAGGGGAAAGAGATATCCTTGTCCTATATACAATGTTTCTTGTATTTTGTCTCTTCTTCAATAAGTGTCTCCATTTTTCATATTACATGGCCGGATACTCTCTAGACAGACTATATAGATATTACATACATGCACACGCACACACACACACACAAATACACATTAGTCACAATGCAGCATGAGAAGTCTAATGTACTATAACTAACAAAAATAAAATTTCTCAGGTAATTTAAAATTTTACTGTTATGAAACACTCTCATATTCAGATAGAGTTTAATTTCTTCCAGTTTCCTATTTTACTACCTTTATTGTATGAGAGCTGACAGTCCACATTATCTTCTTTCTGAATTTTAATAAGGGACAACTTAAGGCACAAATATTCTTTCTTTCCTTAGGTTTTTGTTGTTGTTATTTGTTGTTGTCATCATCATTAGTTTTTTGCAAAGATAATTATAGTAAGTGGGCATAATGAAGAAAGAATATTAGCTTCCAACAAAGGGTTTCTAAAATGAAAAAAAAAAATAAAAATCTAAATAGGCTAATAGAAGAGAAATGCAATTTAAATTGCAAACTTTTAAATATATATATTTTACTTATTTTAACTATATTCAGTAAAAAAAATGGAGGTTAGGACTATGTGGAAGAAGCTTTAAGAAACAGATAAGAATGATTTTATTTTTTTCCTTTAAAAGAAGTAGGTGAGTCATTGAATGGGAAATACAGCTTTACACTTGTTTTAAGGGAGCCCTTTGTGTGTTTTAAAAACTAACCTTGGGGAGAGGAAGAGACCCTTGGGTACAGATATAATAATCCATGTTTTTGGAATACTGCTAGCTCAGAGATGTTGTATGTCAGAAATAAACAGCCCCACTCATTCTAGTAGCTTTATTGCTTCTGGCGTGTTATGATTAGAGATGTGTGTGGCTTTAAAACTGAAAAGTTGAATTGCTTAACACACTATGTATTGGAAGGCCTGGGCCAAATGGAAGCTTAATCAGCATTTTTCTTTCTTCTAAATGTAAATGGTATAATGCAGTGTCCTGTAAATGATGCTGTTTATCATACACTGTCAGAAGATGCTGCTGAAAGATGCATTTCTATTTGTTTTCTTACTTGAGTCTGATTTGTAAAATCAGATTTAAATGGTGGATGAAATTGAATCTGAATTTCAAGGACAGATAACCTAATGATGTTTATCATAACTGGAACTAAGACTAGGAATGATTATTCTAACTCTGGCTTCTAGGATTTGAAAGAACAATGTGTCTTTACTTCTACCTTTAAAATAACTAGTCCAAATGTAATAAATTTTACGGTAATTACAGGCATTAGCACTGGAAATGTAATAGCCAAAATGTTTGTGTGCACACTGCAATTTATATACTGAGCTACTAGAGACTTCTTTTTTCTTACATATTTGCAGAACAACAAACAATTTTAAAAATCTGATAGAGATATTGTTTTTACTTGTAAGTTTTTATAATTACGCAAATTCTTCACTGGCTATGAAAGAGCATAGCAACGTGTATGTGCCAAGTCTTTTTGGTGGATAGTCTTGTGCTCAAAAAGATTAGAAAACATTAATTTTCCTTGTCTGTGTTCTTAGCTGATTATGTCCAGTCTGAAATCAATGGGAACCACATATGCATGCCAAAAACCTGGGATCTTTAAGACTTCATTATGACTATTATTATAATAAATACGTTTCAAGATGGCCAATTTTAGGAATTAAGGCAGCACCGTTCTTAGCTACAGGAATCAGTAGCAACACGCTATAGAGGTCCTCTGCAAGTCACAAACACTGAAACACAAAGACCTTTTTTCCCCCTTTTGACCATAGGGAAAATTCTTTAATGTTTGCTAACAAATTACAATCGCATTCATGAGTTGCTCAAATCAAATTGGCATCCTCAGGCAAGAGGACAAGAGATTGTGAATTTGTAAGTGTTCATTTGGAAGTGAAAGGAAAGGAGAAAATTTGAGCCCTGCGAAACCTGTGAAAAGGTGGTTGCTTTTGTTAAAAGTTGACTGCCCCAAGACACCCATTTGTGCTGCTAATTTGATTTGTGCGCTGCCCCTCCTTTGAGGCAGTTTAAAGAAGCACTTAAAACTGCCTTGGAAATTATGAGTTGGAGAAATGAAGCTGGTCGGGGAGACCTAACTCACTGGCTAATTAGGAAGGTGGACCAAGTCAGTCAACACCAGGAATGGGTCTGGGTACAGCCACTGTCCAGAATCCTGGGCCCATCATCACTTTGAACAATGCCCAAACCAGCCCTGCTCAAAGAAATCCCTAGCCTTGGTGCAAAACAGATCTTCCAACTGGAGTGGATCCATCCTCAGTGGGCTGGGAGTCCTTGTTAGGAATGCCAGCTGGATCATGGGTGTAGTTGTCTTTGTGCATTAAATATTTGGAATATGCATCTTGATTTGTACTTTGCCCCTGACCTCAGAGTTACTGTGGATGGTTCTGAAATGGGGAACTCTCTTGGCATCATAATAAGACAGCATCAGAATTCTTAAAAAATCTCTCCATCCACATGTTGGCATTGACTTAAGGAAATGTCTCTTTGACTCAGTTTCTTCACATATACACACATATCTATATAGAGAGAGCCTCCAAGTTCTAATGTACTGTGATGGGTTTTATTTTATTCTGAATGCTAACTCATGACACAGAATTTTGCATGGCTGTGCTCTACATTGTAGACATTTTTAGGACTTCGGGGAAAAAAAGTACTTTAAGTTCAACATTACTTGCTTAGAAAAATCAGTGGTGCATTCAATAATTTATGCAAATGTAACTTGTTAATAAAAACTTCAACATAATACATATACTTAAAATTGGTAAAATATAGACATATTACTTTTTACCAGTACTTTTTTCTTTCATAAAATCTATTTTTTTCTATATTTTTAAAAATTTAAAAAATCAAGGACCACATTGACAAATATTTCCCTGATTTCTATGCATGTGTAAGAAAATATCGGCATGGTTTATTATCAGGCATTTGAAATACGATGTAAAAGTCTTAATAATGGGTTACAAAATAGTGAAGAAAATTTGTAAAGTAAAATTTATTCTACCAGCATATATTAAGTGCCTGTAGTAATGCCAGACAATGTAATAGAGACTAAAAAAGAAAATTTGAGATTTATTTTTAGGAGCTAGTATTTTTGTACAAGAGACTCATACATAATTAGATAATTCTGCTATAAAGTGATAAATGATGCAATGTTGAAAGGAAAAAAGGGCTTTGGGAATTTAAAGGAAAGGCATGGCGAACTCTGCTTGAAGGAATCCAGAAATACATTCTGTTTGTTGTCAGTGGAGCAAAATATCAGGGGTGAATAGCAATTTGCAAGGATTGGAAAAGAGGGAGAATATTGCATGAGTTCTATAGAACTATACAGTTCCACAACTATAGCTACAAAGACTGCTTGTTAAGGAAACTGAAAATTTTATTTGTCTTGGTATAGAGCTGGGTGAGAAGGGGAAAAGTGTTGTGGTCAGTAGTCAAACATGAAGGGGATACAGGTGGCAAGGAGGGTTGTGTGTTGTCTTTCCAATAAGCCCTTACAATTTGGGAAAACTCTTCATATAATGGAGGTTATGCATAAATGTTATTGTAATGTCATACATACATGTGGAAAGTAAATCTTGACCACAGTGGGGACAGATCTGTTGCAAAGAGAACAGTGAGAAGGTTTATGATCATGTACAGGGAAGAGGCTCTGAAAGTCTCAATTTAAGCAGTGACAATAGATTTCGGGAGAAATCTATTTAAAATGCTCATGTTATTCGTTCATTTAAAATAATTTATTGAGTTAGTCTAGTATTGGCTATTCATTCTAGGAAGATAGAATTTTTAATATAATAAACAAGTTATTTACACTGAGATATTGTGAAAGTAGAAATTACAGGTTCTTTTAATGATGAAAGAGAGAGAGAGTTGGGGGGATTAGAAAAGAAAACAGGAAATCATTTATGAGACAATATTAGAATTTTTCTTTGGAACACAGAATTTTTGACAATGCACATATGATAAAAAATTGATTTTTAGAGAAAGAAGAAATAGTTGACTTAGGAATGTGTTGAGTGTGTCTATGTTTCATTTGTAGAGATGTTGTTCTAAGAGAAATGCCGGTCTTTAGCCCAAGAAAATGAGTGGAGATAATTTAGATGTGAAAGTTAATAGATTGGAGATTATGTGGTGAATTATAGGAATAAAAGGAAATTACTTTGGGGGAAGTGGAGAAGGAGGAAACCTGAACACTGTAAGCAAATTGAGGAAAGATGTGCTAGAGAGCGAAAAGGAGAAAAAAATGGTCAAAATGGTAAAAAATAGCTAAAAAAGAGTGTTATGAGTCAAGTCTAGGAAAGAGTCTAAGAAATAGGAAGTATCCATTAGGGACCAGTTATAGAATGAGGCATATTACAATAAGAAAAAAAAATGAGATCATTGTTCTGGGAAATTAAGAAACTTTTGGTTATTTTAGCAAAAAGCAGATTTAGAATAAAGCAGAGTGGAGGGACTCATAATTTAATTTGTTGAGGAATCATTATTAAGCATTAGGCAATTGGAAGAGAAAGGAATAAAGAAACATGACAGTGGACTAAGAAGATAAAGAGGATATTTTGCTTATTTGTTTTGTTTTTTATTTTTAACAGGAGAATTCTGCTTGTTTTCTAAATAGAGAAGCCAGAGTAGATCACAGTTTTTGAACAGAGAGGGTATAATTAACAGGGTGAGATCTCAGAGGGAAGGCTAGGTAGAATAAAGCCCAATGAAAATGTTATCAGGAGTAGAAAGAAGGAAAGTCACCTTTTCTTTGAAGAAAAGGAAACATTAGGCATAGATCGTTCTAGTGCCATTTTAATCTAAAATTCTCAGAAACACTACTGAGAGAAAAACAGATTGCTTTCTTTTAAAATGGTCATAAGCAGCTGACATCGTATTCCAGCTACACAATTAAATCACACAGATAGCAATGGACAAAACTATGGCTGCACTGAGACGTTGTATATGGTCTCCCAAATACAGAGGTTATTTTTTGTATTAATGCATGCAGAATAGAACTCCATATTAAGAAGAGATTTCATTAGCTGCTAATGAAAATTTATGTCCACACCTCCCACGTACCACTTTAAAGTCTATGATAATATTAGTATTAATGGGAGTGTGGGAGAAATATACAATATGTTCATGACATCTTGTATCATTCAGTGTAGCAATAACAAAGCTAGAATTCTGACATTCAGATTTAATGAAAGTCTCTAGGTTTCATGAAAATTTGGGAAAATCTCTCCCAAATAGGAATTAAACTTTTTCAAGTGTTTATATTGAAAAACGGTTAGACGTGGCTATAAGAACACAAATCTTGTTATGAAAACAAAACTCAATTCATACAAATTTCATAACTTTGATATTAATATAGCACATGTGAACATTAGCCATTTTATTAATGGCTTCTGTATAAATCTATTGCCTTTTTTTCCCTCATTTTGCTTTTCTTCCTTTCTTATTTTACTTCATTGCATGTACTTTGTTGCCTAAGCTCATTTTTGGAACCAGTCAAATATATAACTGACTAAAATAACATCAATATCAGTTTTGTACAACAAGTCATTTATTCATTCTAACAAAAATAAATTGGATTTTTCCAACATTATAAATAATGCTGAAGAGAACATTTTTCCCCATACATCATGTATATATAAACACACTTTTGGTGTATGCAAACTTAACATTACACTTCACAGTGTAAATAAGTATTTCTACACTGGTTTCCAAAATATCTATACCACCTGCAGGATATGAGTACCCCTAATATACCACACCCTTACCCACACTTGACATTGTATTACTTCTTAGTTCATGCTAAATTGGTTGTGCAGTAGCATCTCATTGGAGTTTTAATTTTCATTCCAGTAATGAAATGTTTCTGGCCTCCTCAGCACCATCAATGGTAATGGAGGGCAATGGTTATGGTAAGGAAGGTCCATTTGACACTGCAAATTGGGCATTCTGCCTCCTGAGAATACAAGGCTTTAATCTAATACCAGAGAACATATTGGACATTATAACCTATAACGTCAAACTCTGCAAACCTCTATTAGTGAATTCTTCCTCCAGGTTGGAGTAATAAGACCAGTGCTGAGGGGAAATGCCAACTGGGAACCAGTAGATCTACCAGCCCCAGAAGGGTGGTAACTGTCAAACAATACAAATCACTGTGTTAGGGGGGGTTATAAGAAACTATCCAAGAACTGCACCGGGTGAGAATTGTATACTCTGCTCATAGTGATTTCCACAGCCCAGTTTAGCCAGTAAAAAAGTGAGATGGTTTAGGGCATGTAACAGTGGAATACTGATAATCAAACATGGTAGTGCCTCCTCATTAATGCAGCCGTGCCAACACCGTTGTCATCTTAGATATCTTGACCAAAGTCCTAGGAGAGTACCACATTGTGCTGGACTTAGCAAATGCTTTTTCAGTATATCCCTGGTTGGTGAGTCCCAAGATCAATTTGCCTTTATGTGGGAGGGGCAACAATGGACCTTTCAAGTGCTTCCCCAGGGCTATCTACACATCCCCACAATATGTTACAGGTCGGTAGCCCTAGACGATTTCCTGTTCTCCCTTCCCACATAAGTAAGATGGGCCCACTACTTTGATGATATAATGATACGTGAAGACTTGCCTTTCTGTAAGACACTCTGCAGACTTTGCTGGAACATCTGAGAGTCAGAGGGTGGGCAGTGCACCCACCAAAAATTCTTGGTCCAGGCACTGCCATAAGGTTTTTGGTAGTTATATGTTTGGGTAAGGCATGTCTTGTCCCAGAGGTGTTATTGAAAAATGCAGGCCTATCCAACTTCTAAAAACATGAAGAAGGTATAAGCTTTTGTAATAATTTTGGGTCTTTTGGGGGACTTTTAGTTCTCACTTGGTACACTGCCTCCATCCCTTACACTCCTGGTAAAGGGGCTCAGTGCAACAAGCTGCCTTTGAGCAAGCAAAAACTACTGAAGTGGATTTAAGCTCTGGGCATCTCCTGAGCAGGGCTACCGTTTGAGTTAGATATATCTAACTCTGGAAGATCTGGGTTGGATACTGTGGCAGAGATGAAAGAAAGAAAGAGGACCTCTAGGATTTTGGTTCCAGCTCTGGGAGGGGGTAGAAATCCAATACCCTCTTACAGAGTAATAGCTCCTCACAGTGTACACAGTGCCCCTCCAGGTAGAGCCTCTCACAAAGAAAAATATGTCATGGTAAGAACTTCCCTTTCCATCAAGGAGTGGGTTGAGAATATGTTCCATCAACCCACAACCCACTTCTACCATGGCTCGCACATCCACTAAGTTGCAGTCCTATTTGTAGCAGAGGAGTCCCTTCATGTCTGTTGGCCAACTGTCTCTAGACATGTAGGTACTACGCAGCCCTGTAGAGTATGTAGATCCTCCAAATACTTCACCCCTGTTTCTGTGGTGGCCTCAGTGTCCTATAGAGTGGGAGTATAAAAAATTCCCACTGATTCTTGGTATAAGTTGGATCTAGTTGGGATAACCAGCCTGAATGAACTGCAGTCATTATTCAGCCCAAAGCTGACACCATCTGAACTGAACAGAAATGAACCACAGCAGGCAGTGGTCTGAGCTCAGAGCAGTTTGCTTGGTGATGGATCATACATGAGCTCTTGCCATTAGCCTTTGCACTGAGAGATGGGTTGTTTTAAAGGGGTTAACTCTATGGCTTGGACAATGGAAAGTTGAGGGGTGGATAATCATGATTAAACCCTTGTGGAGTCAGAATTTGTAGAAAGACATTTGCGTTCCTTTTGAGAGTCTAAGGCCATCCTTACTAGCTTCCATATTCCAGCTCTTAAGGCACTGACACTCCTGGCAATCAGGAACTGATTCCCTAGCCCAGGTATGAGCTTAGCAACTGGCCTTTCAATAGATTCAGCAGATTGGGTACATAGGAAAAGTGGCCACTGTGGCTCCTGTATACAATGGCATATTGCTTAGGATGCCAGATAGCCCTTGAAATATGCTTGGTTAATGCAGTAAAAGCATATCCTATATATTCTAAGCAACACCAAAGGAGTCTGGGGCCATCCACCAGAGTTCCCAATCAATGAGAAATTGGCAAATTGATTACATTGGCACCTCCTTCTGACTGAGGGCTCTAAATATTTCTTGGTTTGTGTGGACTCTGCCTGTGGTCTAACCCAAGGTTTCCTGTGTCTCCATACAAAGCAGGTTGCCCCCACTGAGGGATTGGAGAAGCTGACTACCACGTGCAGATCCTCTCATCAAAGAGACGATGATTGGGGATCACATTTCAAAGGTTGTGATATTCAAGACTGAGCAAAGAACATGACATTGAATGGAAATTCCATCTCCCCTATAACATACAAGCAGTAGGGTTGGTAGAAAGGAAGAATGGACTATTAAAACAGCAGGTTAAATTACTAACAGCTAAAACCATTTTGGTCAGGTGAACTGGGATAGTACTTATCCCAGGCTTTAATACATTTGAATGATCAGCCAGTAGGGCCTATTGCCTCATATGCCAGACTGGGGACCCCTGCACCAAAAACTATAAAGCTATGAAAGTCCTAGGAGACAGACCATTGTTCCAACTTTGCGTGGGTCAACTGATGTGCTGCTGAGAACACTAAGCTCCATCACACGTGGGAAAGCGGTCATCTACTGGAACTTGCAATGGGAAATCCCAACTGGATGGGTGAGTTACTTCATGCCCATAGGGAAGGGGGAATTACTCAATCTCCGCTGGGACCCCACCGTCCTGCTACAAGCTGGACTTGTTGAAACACACTATACCTTGAATGGGAACATGCACCACCAAAAAGGGAGAAAGTGGGAGTCCTGGTGTGACACATCCTGTCCCCAGTCCATCTCCTCACCTCTGATGGTACTGCTTCCCCTGGCCAACATGTATGATATGCAGAACCAGGTCAAATTCCTACAGCTGCAGCCCTCTGAACACCTAAGGATCTGGCCACAAGTTTCATTCTTACAGAGGAAAGACCATCCCGTAGTTCATACTAAATACTGTCTTTTTGACCTTAGACTCCTGCTGCTCCTGTGGTGTTTCGTCATGGGATGGGCACCTGATGGCATCACCTATCTGCAGTGGGCCCACTCCTGTGCTAGAGGGAGCCGCTGTGCACATGTTCAGCAGTCGGACTGAAAGGCCATGACCACTGATTGACCTTCTAGCTGGACCCGGGAAACGAGAGGCTCTTTGCCCTCTCTCCTGTCCTTGGAATGTAACATTCCCCACACTGTTCCCACTTTAGGAACTACATTCTGTCTTAAGGACAAAGCCTTGAGAGAGCTTCGAATGCTTCGAATTTCAAGTAGGAAAATCCTGGGATTATAAACCTACAGACACCACCAACCCAAAGCCGTGCAGGGTTCCCCTCACATCTTCACCCTGATGATGGGGCAAACATAGTATGAAAAGAAGCACCCTCAACAGAGGATTGTAGACGGCATTACTGTACTGATCCCAGAGTCATGGCCTTACTACCGGGGTGTTTATACATCTTTAGTATTGCTTCAATAACTGTCAGGGGAAGAGAGTCTTCGTGAAGACCGTTTTATCTGTTACTTTGCAACATTTGGGGTTGCCCGAGGTGTGAATTGAAAACCCTTCACTCAAGCGAGGGTCAGAAACAACAACTGAAAAATCTCCAGCAATTGACGATGGAGTAACTCTGCTGAGACCTGGGGCAAAAGACGGCCCGGCTAGGGTGCACGAGGGCGAGGCTCCTGGGCCGGGAGTCCGGCCGAAGCAATAAGGAAAGACCGAAGGCAGTCTCGCGCGACCTCAGCCCCAGCTGTCTCGCGAGAGATTGCCCAACGGGAATTTACGCTGCTTCAGGCTTCTCCAGGGATGGTCATCTTCCCTAGAGAATCTGAAGAGCCTCGAATAATGAAGTTCTAACAAATTTCCATTTGGTACCCTGCAAAGAAAATGCCTGTTTATTAGGATTTGAAGGTAAGCCGTGCCTGTGTATCCAGAGTTTATAGTCGATGTTTTCGTTTCACACTTTTTTCCTCCCAAGGAAAGACTCTGCTGTGAGGGTTAATCCTGGGGTGCTGGAATTAGCTTGGGCTGTTTTACTGAAGGAAGAGAGGTACCAAGACAGTATTGACCCATGGTCAAGCATGAGTTGTAGTAATTAATAGTATTGCTTTTACCCGAGGGGCCAAGGCAAGTTTCTGGTGGTTTGTATGGACTTGTGAACGTTGTTTATTGATAATAGTTGTTCGCACCTGATTTAAGTGAGACTCCCAGAGGGCTCTGCCATTGGGGCTGGTTTCATCACAGAATATGCCCATGTTTGGTCTCCTGGGTCCGAGGTGTTCTGTGCTTATCTTGGTGTTTCTGGTCTGAGAGAAAAGGTATTGATCATCCACTACTGCCCTGCAGAGGAGGACAATCAGAGTGAGCTCCTGGCTTCTACTGATCTGTGCTGTGAGGCAGCATTTAGCTGAAATGCATTTCCTTACTTCGATGCTATTGCCATTTTGTATTCAGTCCTTGCAATAAACCTAGATTCCTAAGCATTATAATTGCCAGTCCTGTATGAGTTCTTTAGCAATTAAAACTTGTCTGCCACCATTTGTGGAGCCTCAAACTAGAGAAACATAATAAGCAAAATAAGCATATGCCTCCAAAAATGATCTTTTTTTTTCATGGCATGGAACAAGATGTCATAGCTTTGTGTGTGTATAAAATGCTTCACAGATTTGCATGTCATCTTTATTTGCAAGAGATATGCTAATCTTCTTGGTATTATTCCAGTTTTCGTATATGTGCTGCCAAAGCACGTACTACTATAGGATTTTGTTGAAAATGAATACTAATAACTTAAAAATTCAATCATAAAAATTATTTTCTTACAAATAATGATTGCATATACTTCAATAGGAGAGACAACAAATCTTTCTATATCACAAACTATCCTGTGCTGCACCTGAGGACACTAGAAAACAAAATGTTGGTGTATTGATTTTAACAATTATTTGTAAGCTATGTTAGAAAATATTAAGTGTTTTAATTTAAAAAAGGTAAATTGTAGAAATGTATCATTTTGATCACTGAAACATGATAGTGATTGGCTATCTTTCTTGATAATCCTGAGTTTCTATGTGACAGTGAAACATAACCACCTAAGAACAGGCATCGCAAAAAGCAGAACTTTAAAAAAGGTATTCATCATTGTGTCACTTGATTCACTATTGCGTTATGCAATCTGTGTACCAGTGTGCCAGAAAATTTAGCCTCTACATTTCCAAAAAATTTTTTCTGAAAGCACTATCAATATTACGCTTTTTATTCCTTATCAAAGAAAATTATATCTTTCCTTTTCCCCTCTTTTATAGTGAGTGATATGCATCTTGATAACAGGGAATAGAAAAGAGAAATGTTTTCTTGCCATTAAAATAAAGAGACTCCATAAACAATGTGTTTCTGTGGCTGAAGTGCTGTGTGCCTACCCCTGTTAGGTGTGTTAACTTCCGCAGGATTTAATCTTTAACTGTACTATTGGAGATTACTTAGCACAGGCTTTCTATTTATAACCTCATAAAAGTGATTTTTTGATGGAGGAATAATCTTTGTTGTGTTATTTATTGCAGACAGTGCAGCTCAGTGAATAAATTGTACACAGATACAGTTTATGGTATGAAGGGCAATCTCTGTGCAGAGAAAAAGAGAACTGCACTGCATGCTCAGCACTAATTTCTCTTGCTCTTTGTGTTTGTGCCAAAGTACTTTTGGTAACATTAATTGAGAGGAGCCACATGGTATTTTAAATAGAGTCATGGGAATTTGCCCCATTATACAGCTGAGTAACTATACAAAACATCCATCAGTACTGACCACACCATCAAATATTGCATTGTGGCATCAACCCAAGACATTACATTTATCTAATCATTGACTTTACATTTACCTCAATCTATTTCAAGACAAGAAATGAAATGCTTGCTTCAAAATTACATTTCCAGCAATTTCTGATAAAGGAAGGAAATGAACTCTGAATGGAGCAATTGTTTTCTAGATGGATTTTTAAGACATAGTATATTGGGTCCTGAGTTCATTGATTTGTATAGAACCAAGAGACACAGGTTGGAAGGGGACATCTCTTCAGTAGAAGAGAGAGTTGGAAGGAGATTGCTTGTTCCCTGAATCAGAGGCCTTTATCCAAATTTAAAAACTTGCTCACAGAGCAAATTTCTTTTGATGCCTTAAAATGAAATTTCAAAATTCTATAAGCACAGGGACATCTTAAACCTTTTGGGACATTTTAAAGAGAAAAACACATTAGTCCAGTAGATGATTCAAAGGATTGGAAATTGGATATAAGACCTTTTACTTCCTTGCTGAAGATCAGTTGACTATACATGTGTGAGTTTATTTCCAGGCTCTCTGTTTTTTTTCACTGATCGACATGTGTGTTTTTATGCCAGTACTAAACTTTTAATTACTGTAGCTTTATAATATAATTTGAAATTTGAAAGTGTGATGCTTATAGGTTTAGTGTGATGAATACAGGTTTATCATCATGACTTTCCTTGAACATATGATGGCTATTAACATATCTAATTCATTACTACATTGAAAGCAGTCTGTTTTGGGGTTATACCACCTGTGTTCCAGAAAATAAAATGCTTCAGTAATGATTACTTATTGATGAGCTTCTTGAACAACTTTATCTTAACTGGGCCATCATTGTGAACTGTTTTTGAAAGTTCAATTTTAAAATGTGATGTGATTGCACAGTAGGTCACTCAGAAACATGCATTCAAACAAGCATGTATCTGTCATCCAAGAATATGATCTCTGTCTCTATTCTGGATAGTCTATTGAATGCCAACATTCCAGTTTTAATTGGCTTCTTTGACCTGCCCTCATTTTCCAGGTACTCTGTAAGTTGCACTGATATAACTTCTAAAAAAATGTCTGCTCTAACTATTTGACTAAAAACAATAACAAAAACAAGTATTTATTAGGGTCTTACCAAGAACCTGTCACTTTAAATATATTATCTTAATTTATCACATTGATCTGAAATACTAACAAAGCATATAAGGTGAGGATTGTAATTATCGTAAGGAAAAAAAAAAAACAAAACTAGCAGTCAAGATCAGAACAAATGACTTTGAAACAACTTTTGTATACCGAAAAGTTACTCTCTTTTCTAGTCCTAATTTTTTGAGATATGGCATTAAAGGTAAATGCAGAGAATAATTACAATGAAGTACCTCTATAAAGCACAATTCATATGAATAGCTCAAAGCACTTCTTATTGCTTTACCTCATTAATTTTTGTGGTATCCTACTGAGTGAGGGTGGCAGGGATTTTATTTCTCTTTTATGGATTTTTTTTTAAAAGTGAAACATACTTAAACTTCCAGGTGCTTTCTCTGCAGCATATCAATGACTGCTTTAACTAAAAGGTGGCAGGCTTAGATCTCCTATTCCAAAATTTTTCATTAATTTGTTAAATCATACTTTTAGCTAATAGTTATTGAATGTAAATGTACATTATAAAATTATTATATTTAATACTCTGAAAGAGCCTACAATCTAACTGAGGAAGGCTTTTAGGTGTTTGTAATAGATATGATAGGCAGTGGGGTTCCTAGAAAGCTTTGAATTGGGGGTCACATAATAAAACTTAGCATTATAAGTATTCATTTTTATCAAGTAAACAGGGAAGGACTCTTTGTTAAGCCTTGTGCAAAAACCCTCCTAGGAATTTATGGCTTATCAGCCCTCTACCCAAGATTTATATAGAGGCAAGGCTTAAGGAGATTTGGTCCGAGTCATTTCAATTTAAGACATATTTAGCAAGCCCCTATCATGGCTCCAGAATTTTAAATGGAAGTAAATTCTCTTTGATTTTTGTGCAGCTGAGCTGGAAGGCATGAAGGCTTCTTCACACACGAGGTTGGTGATTAATATTGGCAGTTGGCTGGTGGCCTCAGTTTCTTACATTGAGGCCTCTCCGTGTAGTTTCTCTATGAGGTCTCTTCTCATAGACTAATTTGGACATCCTAACACATGGTGATTGGGTTCCAAGGGTAAACGTCTTGACGTAGAGAGCAAGACAGAAGCTTTATCCTATTCATGACCTAGTTAATTTCATATACTCCTTGTCTGGGCAGTCACAGGAATCCATTTTCCATTCGGAAGTGTTAGTTGCAATGGAAGATCATAGAGGATAGTGTTGCCAAATATGGGAAATACCACCCATATCAAGAATTAGAGTATTGCCAGGAGGGTGTAATCTACTTGTGCATCATTCTTCATCCAAAATGTCTGCATTGCCTTAAAAGTAATGACTGTTATTTTTGTAGTAGTCACTTACTTTATAATTTTTGCTGTTTTTATATGTACCAGTTATATATTTTAGTTTTGGCTAGTTCTTGTACACTATGTCATACTGAAATTATTCTTGTATGTCTTGTCTTTCTCAGCAAACATCATGCATGTGAGATTGATTCATGTTTAGCTCATTCTGAGGGTCACCATGTATTGGAGTGCATACATCTCCAGTATTAACCAGAGCTGCCACCCTTTGTTTATTTCTGCAGACCGGCAAATAGTAAGCTCAACATGAGGACTCAAGTTACCCCCAAAGACTTCACCTGGAGGAAACCTTGGCCTATAATGTATATCTGGGATATGGGAGGCACCCCCAAATAGGACTATATCCCTGAGGCACTAGGGTAGTAGCGGTGGTTGGCAGGGTCAGATCTGAACTGCTGTTCAGGTTGTAAGGCTTTCCACAGGCCAACCAACACCGCATTGGGTTGTCTGTCAGTCTTCTCAGGTAGGGCCCTGGCAACAGCAAGGAGGTCAAACTGCATTCGCTTCCAAGTTACTTTTACTAGACACTTTACAGCCAGTTGTGATAGCCTTTTGGCTTCTCTGTCTTGGATCTTTGCCATAGCCCATGCCCATTCCTGACATTTGTCAGTTTCGTGCTAAACAGCAATGGACTGCTCAACCTGATAAATGTCTGATCCCATGATTGGGCTGAGCATAGATATCAAGATTTTATTCCTGTACTGGGGGATGTACGGGAGTATTTTGGCTTTCATTCCTGAAATGAATGTGGCCCAATCAGGGTATTCAAAGACAGTGACATAGATGGTCTGTCTCATTCCCAACCCTTTAAGAATTCCCAACCCTTTACGAATTTGTTTTACTTCCTCTATAGATTTCTAGGGTCCCATGTGCCCAAGGAGATCCCCCTCATTGGGCTAAGCCTCCCTGCAGGTTAGAATAATGCAATCTATAAGGGAGTCTGTTCCTTGAACCCCTGAGTGCCATGCAGACACTTCTGGAGGACAAGATGTGTGGGGATGTTCCTTGTTTTTTCTGTCTCCTGACCAGTCAGAGAAATCTCATTGTCCCCTGTATCTCACAGCCACAGTGGCCATATTTGGCACTTTCCCTGACTTTTTTTTTTTTTTTTTTTTTTTTTGAACCTGACAGCTGTATAAGTAAGCTCAGTGGGCGTATGAACATTTGCGTATCTCACCATGAACATTTGCAGAATTGGGGGCTGTTCCACTAGCTGGGGTTATTGCTGGGCTTTTGCTTTCCTTTGTATTAGGGGGTCAGATGGCATGGGGTGCTTCATCCGTATCACTGTCAATCACCACAACATCCTCCTCTTCATTCTTTTCACTTTCCCAGAGATTTCACCTCTTAACATTTCAATCAGACTTTGTCACATGTGTTTGGGCCTTAATCCACTGCACCTTGCACCCTTCTAACTTTGCGAAATGGCATGCTAAAGTCTCCAATTCATTATCCTGCTGTGTCGCCTGATCTGCTAGCTCCAAAGCTAGCCGGGGTATAGACACCTGCACATCAGTGGCTAGCCAGATTGCTCGCAGTAGAGTCCAGCCCACTGTGAAAGCTGTTCTCTGATTTTTGCCACAATGTACTTGCTATGTGCAACTCAAACAAATGCATTTTTTTTTAATTAATTTATTTACTTTTTAAATACATTTGTCTCTGCCTTCCCCCCACCTCTTTCCCTTGCCCCCTCCCACCTTCCCTCCCTCAGCTCTTCCCCTTTGGTTTTGTCCATGAGTCCTTGCTATATGTTCCTTGACTTTCCCCTTCCCTTCCCTTTCCCTGCCCCCCCCCTTCCCTCTTGTCTCTGTTGATTTCTTTTCCTTTCAGTGTTGCTGGTCATATTTGCCTTGCTTCTTTGCATTGTTGGCTAGGTTCCGCTTATAGGTGAGATCATATGGTATTTGTCTTTCGCCCCCTGGCTTATTTCGCTTAGCATGATGCTCTCCAGTTCCATCCATGCTATCGCAAAGTTTAGTACTTCTTTTTTTCTTTCTGCTGCGTAGTATTCCATTGTATATATGTACCATAATTTTTTGATCCAGTCATCTACTGATGGGCATTTAGGTTGCTTCCAACACTTGGCTATTGTAAATTGTACTGCTATGAACATTGGGGTGCATAGGTTCTTTTGTATTGGCGTTTTGGTGTTCTCAGGGTATAGTCCCAGCAGGGGAATCGCTGGATCAAAAGGCAGTTCCATTTTCAGCTTTCTGAGGAAATTCCACACTGCTTTCCATAGTGGCTGCACCAGTCTGCATTCCCACCAACAGTGCACTAGAGTTCCCTTTTCTCCACAGCCTCGCCAGCACCTGTTGTTTGTGGATCTGTTTATGATGGCCATTCTGACCGGTGTGAGGTGGTACCTCATGGTGGTTTTGATCTGCATTTCTCTGATGGCTAGTGATGCAGAGCATCCTTTCAAATGGCTCTGGGCCCTCTGTATCTCCTCCTTAGAAAAGCATCTGCCCAGGTCCTTTGCCCATTTTTTGATTGGATCATTTGTCTTCTTGGAGTAAAGTCGAGTGAGTTCTTTGTATATCTTGGAGATCAAACCTCTATCTGATGTATCATTAGCAAATATATTTTCCCAAATGGTTGGCTCCCTTTTCATTTTGCTGATGTTTTCTTTAGCCATGCAGAAGCTTCTTATTTTGATGAGGTCCCACTTGTTTATTCTTTCCTTTATGTCCCTTGCTTTAGGAGACATATCAGTGAAAAAATTGCTGCGTGAGATATCTGAGAGTTTCCTGCCAATGTTCTCCTCTAGGACTTTGATGGTGTTGTGACTTATATTTAAGTCTTTTATCCATCTTGAGTTTATTTTTGTGTATGGTGTCAGCTGATGATCCAATTTCAATTTTTTGCATGTAGCCGTCCAGCTCTCCCAACACCATTTGTTGAAGAGGCTGTTATAGCCCCATTTTATGCTTCTGCCCCCTTTGTCGAATATTAGATGTCCATAGAGACCTGGGCTTATTTCTGGGCTTTCTATTCTGTTCCACTGGTCTATGGGTCTGTTCTTGTGCCAGTACCAGATTGTTTTGAGTATAGTGGCTTTGTAGTAGAGTTTGATGTCCGGTATTGTGATCCCTCCTACTTTGTGTTTCTTTCTCAAAATTGCTGCGGCTATTCGAGGTCGTTTATGGTTCCATATAAATTTTTGAAATGTCTGTTCTATTTCTGTGAAATACGTCATTGGTATCTTAATAGGGATTGCGTTGAATCTATAAATTGCTTTTGGTAGTATGGACATTTTAAGGATATTAATTCTTCCAATCCATGTGCACGGTATATGCTTCCATTTATTTGTGTCTTCCTTAATTTCTTTCTTCAATGTTGCATAGTTTTCTGCATACAGGTCTTTTGTGTCTTTGGTTAAATTTATCCCTAGGTACTTTATCTTTTTTCGTGCTATATCGAATGGTATATTTTTCCTGATTTCTTCTTCTTCTATTGCATTGCTGGTGTACAAAAACGCCTTTGATTTCTGAATGTTGACTTTGTATCCTGCTGTTTTGCCAAATTCACTTATTAGGTTGAGGAGGTTTTTGGTAGAGTCTACAGGGTTCTCTATGTACACTATCATGTCATCTGCAAACAATGATAGTTTTACTTCCTCCTTTCCTATTTTGATGCCTTTTATCTCTTTCTCTTGTCTGACCGCTGTGGCTAGGACTTCCAATACGATGTTGAAAAGAAGCGGTGAGAGCGGACATCCTTGTCGTGTTCCCGATCTTAGTGGGAAAGCTTTCAGTTTTTGCCCGTTGAGTATGATATTGGCTGTAGGTTTTTCATATATGGCCTTTATTACGTTGAGGAATGCCCCATTTATTCCCATTTTGCTGAGTGTTTTGATCATAAATGGGTGCTGTACCTTATCGAATGCTTTTTCTGCATCTATCGAGATGATCATGTGGTTTTTGTCTTTTCTTTTATTTATGTGTGTATCACGTTTACTGATTTGCGTATATTGAACCATCCCTGCATCCCTGGGATGAATCCCACTTGATCGTGATGGATAATCTTTTGAATGTATTGCTGGATGCGGTTTGCCAATATTTTGTTGAGGATTTTAGCATCTATGTTCATCAGCGAAACTGGCCTGTAGTTTTCTTTCTTTGTAGGGTCTTTATCTGGTTTTGGGATCAGGGTGATGCTGGCCTCATAGAAGGAGTCTGGCAGTCTTCCCTCCTCTTGGATTTTTTGGAATAGTCTGAGAAGGACAGGGGTTAGCTCTTCCTTAAATGTTTTGTAAAATTCTCCTGGGAAACCGTCTGGCCCTGGGCTTTTGTGTGCTGGGAGTTTCTTGATGACTGCTTCAATTTCCCCAGCTGTTATCGGTCTGTTCAAGCTTTCTGTTTCTTCCTCCTTCAGTGTTGGAAGATTATACTTTTCTAAAAATTTGTCCATTTCATCAAGATTTTCAAATTTCTTGGCATATAATTGTTCATAATAGTTTCTGATGATCATTTGTATTTCTGTGGTATCAGTTGTTATTTCTCCTCTTTCATTTCTGATATTATTAATTTGGGTCCTCTCCCTTTTTTTCTTGATGAGTCTGCTTAAAGGTTTGTCCACTTTATGAATCTTTTCAAAGAACCAGCTTCTGGATTGGTTGATCCTCTGAATTGTTCTTTTTGTCTCTATGTCATTCAGTTCTGCTCTAATCTTGACTATTTCCTTCCTTCTACTTGCTCTGGGATTTATTTGTTGTTGTTTCTCCAGTTCTTCAAGTTGTAGTGTTAGGTCTTTTATTTGAAATGTTTCTATCTTTTTAAGGTAAGCCTGTATTGCTATGAACTTCCCTCTCAGGACCGCCTTTGCTGTGTCCCATAGGTTTTGGACAGTTGTCTGTTCATTTTCATTTGTTTCCAGAAATTTTTTGATTTCTTCTCTTTTCGCATTATTGACCCATTCATTGTTTAATAGTGTACTGTTCAGTCTCCATGAGTTTCCAAGTTTTTGAAGTTTCTCTTTGAGTTTGATTTCGAGTTTCAAGGCCTTGTGGTCTGAGAAAAAGTTTGGTATTATTTCAATTTTCCTGAATTTACTGAGGCTTTCTTTGTGTCCTAGCATGTGGTGTATCTTTGAAAAACTGCCATGAGCATTTGAAAAGAATGTGTATTTTTCTTCTTTGGGATGTAAGATTCTATATATGTCAGTTAAGTCTCTTTGATTCAGTGTTTCATTCAGCGCCACGATATGTTTATTAATGTCAAACAAATGCATTAAACCAGCTGGCATTTTGGGGCATCCCCGTACTCACACAGCAGCCTGCAAGCATTCAACATACCAGCCACCACTCCCCACATATAGGTTTATGGCCAACCTGGGATTTCCCTGTTAGATGCCATTTCCCAAGACCCATATCTTAGTCTTCTGGCTGGCTCATCAGTTGCTGGTTCCCGATCTCATAAATTCCCTAGGTGAAGTTTGAAACAGAATCACTTACATGGAAGGTAAGGAGAGACTGGAAAAAGAGAGACAGCACTCCAGATTGGTAGGTGGCAGTTTTAATAAGCAAAGAAATTTACATAGGAGTCTTGTCTTGGGTAGCTGCAAGATGAGTAGATCTCACCGACCGACCCACCCACCAGAATCTTAAGAGTTTATATATAGTCCTTAATGGGATTCAGTCACATATACAGTCCAGATGGTTTCACTAATACACTCTCAAGTCTGCATCCTTAAAATACTCCCAGTGCAGGAAAACTACATTCCAAAGACAGGGGAGGAGATAAGGAATCTCTGGATAGGTCCAGCTTCTGGGTCAAGTGGCAGTCATATCTTCTCCATGCCCTTCTTCAACAGAGTCTTAGCAGAGAGATGGTTTCAAAGCTGGAGGCTCAGCAGGTGCCATGAGAAAGCACTGCTTGACAATCAGGTTGTTTCTACATACTATTTTTTAATTTTCCAATTGATTTATTGGGGTGACATTGCTTATTAAAATTATACCAGTTTTAGGTGTACAGTTCTATAATAAGCCATCTGAATATTGTATTGTGTGTTCACTACTCCACGCAAGTCTCCTTCCATCACCATTTATCCCTCTTATAGCCTCTTCTACCACCCCACCCCCACCCCTGCCACACAGGTTGCCTTTAAGAACATTTTTTTTTTCCTGCAATGAAGAGGGATGTGTGTACACCAGAGACACACTCAGGATGTTCACTGTGACCAAAGAGGGCATCACGGAGGAAACTTCTTCTGAGAAAGGATTAATTTGTGTGCTTTGTCATTAATCAGTTCAAAATTGATTAAGTTTGTACCTTAGAATGGTTGGTCTGATTAGCTTTATTAAAAACTGAACCTGAAGTACCCAGTTAGTCACCTAGGTACGTTATTAGGCTGGATTGATGCTTTCAAAAAAGGCCAGGGAAAGGCGGTTGGAAACTCTTAACTTTGTAGTGTGTATAATTGTACTTTATCCCTTATTTTCAATCTGTCCTTTTGTTACTTTCATTCCTCTTTTAGGTAAACTTCAATTTGTGCCCCTCTAGTTCGTATATTTAAACCAAAGTTTGGCAAACTTTTTTTTTTTTTTTTTTTTGTAAAGGGGTTGCTAGTACCTATTTTTGGCCATGAGGAACATATGGTCTCTTTTACAACTACTCAACTATGGCTCCTGGTTCCTACAGCTCTTGAGCAACACTGTGATTCATCAAGAAAATGTATTTGCTTTCTCTCAGTTTTTATGCATGGAGGAACTAAAGTTCTGAGATGTTCTGAAAAGTTCTGGGAAATTATTTGTTCTGAAAAGTCAGTAATTTCTCATTCACCTGTTTTCTGTCTTTCCAAAAGATCTAGGATAAAAACAGACAACTTTTATTGACTATTTTTATTTTCTCTTGCCTTTACTGTTTTGGGTTTGCACTTGATATCTTTGCTGTATTTTATTAATCAAAAATAAGTAGAGGTAAAGGTGTGTCTTTTGCTGCTCATGTTCTTCCAGAAACTTCTCTTTTGAATCTCACAGTTCTACTTGTTAATGTCCCCAACTTTTGCAACTTTTTTAGTGAAATTTATTGAATGCATGGTGAGTGACATTCTGCAATTATTTATTTATTCTGTAATCAAATCATGAAAGTTGGTATTGTCTCTTATCCAGAAGTTTGTCTTAATCTTTTCTACATTTAGAATGGAATAAATAGCCCTGGCCAGGTAGCTCACTTGGTTAGAGTGTCATCCTGATACACCAAAGCTGCAGGTTTGATCCCCTGTCAGGGCACATAGAAGAAGCAACCAGTGAATGCATGAATAAGTGGAGCATCAAATCGATGTTACTCTCTCTCTCTCTATCCCTCCCCTTCCATGACCCCCCTAAAATCAATAAATACATCTTTAAAAACAGAATGGAATAAGTATAGTAAATATTAATAATAACCATACTTTGAGGCCTTTGTGGCTTTTTATACCTAAAGAAGATAAATTATTATAGCTGCCTTCGATTTTGCAAAGGGATATGTTAATAATCAAGCCAATTTGACTCATTTGATAACTACTACTATAAGAAACAACTGGAATGGTCCAGTTTACTTTGTATTTATTTATTTTTGTATCATTTACCCCGTGATATTTTTAACTTAATTTTTAAATAAAATATTTGATATTACTATGGCCATCTGGGTATAATCTAAGTTTGTATAGTGAAGGCTGTGTATTGATTATTTATTCTGCTATATAATTAATGAGGTGTTTAGCTTTTTAATATTCTTGCAGCTTAGGTTTTTGCCAAGAGGCATATTACTTCCAAGGAAAATTAAAGAGAAACTTAGGCTGGATTCTATTATTTTTTTTACTTCTCTCTAAGAAAAGGGGGAGTTGATATTTCAGAAGATTAGCAAGTACAAACTTTTAACTTTACAGAAAAATTAATGTACATCTTGAGTTTTTCTTTCCATTTTAGAATAAGATAATTTAGTATAAATTAAATTTAATCCAATCTGTTATTCATCTTTAATGGTACTTACTTGGGTGGCAAAATGTGTTTAGTTTTATTCTATCCATTTTGTTTAGCTCTGTGGGAAAAGAAACAGCATATGTGGGGACTGATAAGTCCTTCAGCTAGTTATCCATAAACCTTCATGCAGTGACAACTTTTCTCTCAGTGAGATCTTCTCTAGTATTCTGTGCAGAAGCCAGCACACTGTGGGTAGACCTGAGAAATGGTGAGTTGAATAGGTACCCTGAGAATGAAATAATTTAACTTTTATCTTGGCAGCACACACATACATTGGCAGATGATTCACTGACCTGTTGTATAAACTAGACATTACCCCATATTCTTCTTCTTCTGAATAACCTAGGATTCAGTAAATCTCCTGTGTTGTTACACAGATTCCTAAGAAATGTGTTCACTGTTTTCTGTAGAAGTAAGCTTAGGGTAAAGGCAGAAGATAATAGTATCCCATTCAATATTATTCCCAAACAAGACAGTAATAGTAGAGGGAAATTAGTGAGGTAATTGTTTCACTCTCTCAGTTTCAGAGGTTTTACCATATACACACCACCAAACAGAAATTGTTTATCTTATAGAGTGGTGGATTGCCTATTAGAGATTTTTTTGTATGGTTACTGAGGGTGGAGGAGAAGATATACTAAAAAATGAAGTGAATGCCCTGAGCCAGCAGTTGATAAATGGTTTTCTTTCTCCTATATAACTAGAAAATATGAGTCCAGGAACCAAGGGTAAACATGGGAGTGGCTGTATAACTATTGATTCTAATAATATGGTTGCCAGTGTTGCTTCCTATCTCCACAGGATAAAATACAATTGGTTTAAAAAATTTAGTTTCAAAGAATAATATGTCCCCTAAAATTAGCAATGTTTTCACCAAACTGCATGTTGAGACTGCCACTTGATTTTTCATGACATTGAGCCATTGCGGAGGTCCCATGCACTCTCGTACTCCAATATTTGCATCAGTGATTCAGTTATTCAGACATTTTAAAGCCTATCTTCATTCGCTCCTCCTGATCTGCTCTTCACCATCTCCATTCCTCACTCTGTTCTTGGATACTGAATGGTGTTAACCGTATTGAAAATCTGATTTCTGGTTGGTTTCAGCCTATGGAGGAGTCTTGGAAAAAGATCTGAATGAGGGAGGGAGGTTAGGATATTTGTGTTTCAGAACTCTCTCTTTAAGGTTGCCTATTCCCTGGTATCAAAGGTCACTGACTGCTTCTTTGGAGACAGGTAAACTTAACAGATCCTTTGCAGTTTTACATTTACTCTATTCCTTTGTCCTTTTAGACAGGAGCATAGTTATAGCTCAGTTGTTACAGAATCACAGGTTAATGCACTATTTAATTTCGACTCATCAAGGATAAGCCTGTTTTCATTTGTTTGATAGATACAGTAGTCCCCCATTATCTGCAGGGGATCCATTCCAAGACCCCCAGTGGATGTATGGACCACACATAGTGTCAAAACCTGTTTACACTATTTTTTTCCTATACATGCAAACTATAATACAGTTTAATGTATAAATTAGGCACAGTGAGAGATTAAAAATAATACCTAATAATAAAATAGAACAATTATAACAATATACTATAATAAGAGTTATGTAAAAGTGCTCTCTCTTCAAGTATCTTATTGTACTCTATGCAGTGTAGATATGCTGGAATAAGGGAGGAGTATGTGCCCTGTGGGACAGAGCAGAACAGTGTGAGATTTCATCACACTATGCAGACTGGCCTGCAATTTAAAATGTAGGAATCACGTATTTCTGGAATTTTCCATTTAATGTTTTCAGACCACACTTGACCATAGGTAACTGAAACCATGGAAAGTGAAACCACGGATTGTGGGAGCTCCTGCATTTTAAGGTGGTTACATCAAAATAGTGAAAAACGATGATGTGGTTACCGTTTTTATTTGTTCTTTTAACTTTATTTTTATTGTTGGTACAGATGTCCCCATCCCCCCCACCCTTTTGCCCACCTCCACCAAGCCTCCTTCCCCTCTGTCCCTCACCACACTGTTGTCTGTGTCTGTGTGTCATGCATGTATGTCCTTTGGCTAATCCCTTCCCCTTCTTTCATCCAGGCTCCCTCCTCACTCCCCTTTGACAGCTGTCAGTCTGTAATTATTGTTTGGAATATAAATATAGATAGAAGGTGCTGCAGGGATGCTTATAGTGAAGGTGGTAGAATGTGCCTGATTGTTTCTTGGCAACTCAGTAGCACTGTCCCTCTTCTTTGCTCTCTACATTATCACACAAAATGAAAGATTGGGAACTCTGTTCTCAGAGTCCTTGCTAGTAAGAATCTAGGTTAGATTCTGCGAGGTATTTATTTGAAATTTGGAAAAAAGAAAAGAAGCAAAAGCCATGCTAATTAGCGTAACCATAATTAATGTAAACTCCAGCAGTGGTAAGCGTGCTCATGAGCATTAGTAGACATGCATTCCACAGGAGTTTCCTGCCTTAGTTCTGTAGGTAGCTGTGATACAACTGCTTTTCCTGTGATTCCTAAAATTATTCAATCTCATCAAAACTAGCTGGACCAGCCTTCCTGATTTTCATTTTTCCAGCCTTCCAGCATTTTTGGAAACACCTGACTGTCTCAATTAAATTTTTTCAATGGAGTAGTTTCTCTTTTCTTGAGTATCCCTGATTAACAACAGCTTGTGTATATATATGCACACATTATATATGTACATACCATGTATGTACACGGATATATAACCACTATATACATAAAATATATAAAAAAACATTATGTATATGTAGAATAAGTATATATACGTCAGAGTAAAAACACTAAGGAAAATGAGTTATTTATGCCTTCAATTAATTCATGATGTGCTGTGGATAGAGAAATACATTTTTAAAAAGATTTCATTTATTTTTAGAGAGATGGGAAGAGAGGGAGAAAGAGAAGGAGAGAAACATCAGTGTGTGGTTGCCTCTCACAAGCCCCCTACCGGGGACCTGGCCTGCAACCCACGCATGTGCCCTGACTGGGAATTGAATGGGTGACGCTTTGATTCGCAGACTGGCACTCAGTCCACTCAACCACACCAGCCAAGGCGAGAAATAAATTATGATGCCAGATTAGAAATATGCCTAGGTTCTGTGGCTGGCAAGAAGATAAGAACAATTGAAATACCCCAGTGTAGATTTATCAGGGAGGGTTAACTCCAGGTGTGTTTTGACTGTTTTACTGTATGGCTAAGAATTAAGTGATAAGAAACTAAAGGGAGCCTCAGTGGAAGAGCACTATGGGAAGTGTAGCGTTGAAGTAACAAGAGCGTACACAGTGTGAGAACTACATGTGTTTTGATATTGCAGGGAACTTTCAGAGTGGTGGATGATGCTGGGCCTATGTCATGTAGAGATGTGTTGCCATTTTATATCTCTTGAACTTTGTCCTATATGAAAAGTCAATCTAACTTGAAATTTTACCAACTGGAAATGGAATAGGTGGAATCAAGGCTTACATTATAGGTATGTGCTATAAGCGTGTCAGCAAATTGCATCTTGCTATTGTTTTGTTTATTTTACTAAAGAATACTACAGGACATGTTCGATTGCCCTTAAAATATTACAAATTTATATATGAGTGACGGGCTCCTTCCCATACTTTACTGTAAATTATGAACTGAGTGTAGCCATGAAATATGATGGCAGCCCTTAGACTTTTCATGGGCTAATTAAATTTAAGGTCTGTTTTTGAACTTCTGTACTAGTTGGCCATTCATCACAATGAGAGCAAAGCATTCAGAAGGGAAACAGTTATAGCTTGAAAGCTCTCACAGGATACTTAGTTACACGTTTAGGCACCTAGTCTAATTTGATAGTACATAAAATCATTGTGAAGACTCTCTTATTTAAATATATATGTATCACAAATACACACTGTTTTTTGAGTTTTCCTCCTTTCATGCAGAAAAAACAATCTATTGTCTACAAAATATCTGGGAAGGAAAATGAAATCTCCTTAAGGCTTCAAATATTTTTAGTTTGGAATATTTGTACAAACACATTGTTGATTCTATTAATTTTATAATTGAATGAGCACATAGGTTTAAAGGAAGAATATTTAAAATGAATATTGATGTCAAACCTGAAAAAATAAGTTTCTACACTAAAAACTTACTTAAAAATAACAAGTTATTGTCCTCTAGTTATAAAAATGATATACAAATATTTAATAGATATATTTAGTTTACTTTTAATACTTAGACTTATTTGTAAAATTTCATGTTTTCAAAAATAATCACACATATCTCATTAAATCTGCTTACTTGAATAGCTGGGTAAAGGTGTTAGGAAAAATGCATGTGTGAGGCACTTTACACCCAGTATCATGTATGATTATAATTTTCCAAGAATCTAGTGTTATTTTCTCCTTGAAATCAACATATGCATTAGCTAGAAAAATAATTGCATTTTATAGGTTAAGAGGGTAAAGGAATAGTAAAGCACATGGGATTATTTTCAGAATAAGCATTATAATTTTTCTATTTGACAACATAAAGATAAGGCCAAAAATTTGGACCTCATCCTGCTAACATTTCTCATATTTTATAGCTCTGGGCAGGTCAGTGAGTTGAACAGATGTCAATCTGTATGAATAAACAGAATCAGCATTAAGAATACAGTTACATTTAAAACACTTTTTTCAAAATTACATTTCTGAAATTCTTGGCAAGTTCTTACTTTCATTGAAAGCAGGTCAAAGTTCTTCTGTATTAGCAAGACAGTCAAAGCGGAATGCAAAAATGGTCTTTGCAGACAAAAATCAATAGAAACAAAAATCAAGGGCTTAAGCTATCAATCAGATTTTCCTTGGTAATCATGGAATTAAAAATTGTGACCTTTAGTGGAAATAGATATTATTATAAATTGTTCCAAATGGAGAGTTGAAATCCATTTGAGATCCTGTGAGAAAAAGTTTATTATACTTCCTCTGTGCATATTAACACATGCCCATAACTGAATTGTATAGCAAATGGCCTAGTTAAATGAACAAATGACTCAGCTATAGTTTATTTTATTAGTAAAGGCCAAATTAGATACAATAAGGAAAAACACAAATCAGATTTTGTATTTGTTTTTGAATAGGAATAATAATATGTAACTTACTTTGCCTTCCAATCCTAGGACAATATCATCTTTAACTTTATAATAAAAATATTTGCTTTTTTATTATTGAGTCCAACTACTTCAAATTACTGTATATGTCTTATTTTGTTGGTATGTCATGTTACTTGGAGAACATTCTTAGAAGAGTCTCTAATTAAATTAATTTTATTGAAGTACAGTCATGCTTCACTTACCAATTAGGATAGTGTCTGAGGAATGTGTCAGTAGGTGATTTTATTGCGTGAACATCAGAATGCACTTACACAAACCTAGGTGTTGTAGCCTGCAACACACCTAGGCTATGTGATGTACCAATTCTCCTGGGCTATAAACCTGTGCTATTTAATATAGCAGGTTACTATATTAAATACTGTAGGCAGTTACAACACAATGGTATTTGTGTATCTAAACATATCTAAACAGAAAAGTTACAGTGAAAATATGTATAAAACAGGGGTCCCCAACCCTTGGTCCGCAGACCCCCTACTGGTCCTGGCCTGTTGGAAACCAGCCACACGGCAGGAGGTAAGTGAGAGAAGCTTTAGCTCCTGTTACTGCCTGAGCTCCACCTTGGTCTGCCCCCTCAAACCTGATCCATGGTCTTCCAGAAACCCATCCCTGGTGCCAGAAAGGTTGGGGACTGCTGACATAAAAGACTTAAAAGTGCATGCCTGTGTAGGGCACTTAAAACGAATGGAACTTGCAGGACTGGAAATTGCTCTGAGTCAGTGAGTGAGTGGTGAGTGAATGTGAAAGCCTAGGACATTGCTATACACTTAGGCTACACTAAATTCTTTTTTTTTAAATCCTCACACAAGTGCATACTTATTGATTTTATTTTTTTTTAAATTTTATTGTTACTGTTTATGATGTTATAGTTCCTGCTTTTTCTCACTTTTCCCAACTTCACCCAGTCCCACCCCCTCCATTCCCCAAGCCAATCCCCATATTGTTGTCTGTATCCTTGGGTTGTCCATAAATGTTCTTTGGTTAATCCCTTCACTCTTTCATTTGCCCCCCCCCCCACTTCCTGCAGCTGTCATTCTGTTTTATGTATCTAAGCTTCTCTTACTATTTTGTTCATTAGTTCATTATATTCCACATGTAAGTGGGATCGTGTGGTATTTTTCTTTCACTGACTGGCTAATACTTAACATAATAATCTCCAGGTCCATCCCTGTTGTTGCAAAATATAAGAGTCTCTTCTTTTTTACTGCTGCTTAGAATTCCATTGTATAAATGTACCACAGGCTTTTTATCCACTCATCTGCTAATGGGCACTTAGTCTGTTTCCAAATCTTAGCTATTGTAAATAGCATTGCTATAAATATAGGGGTGCATATATATTTTTTGTACTGCTGTTTTGGGATTTGTAGACAGAGGGGAAGGGGGTTGGAAAGAGAGGAAGAGAAACATCAACATGAGAAAGAAATTTCTACCAGTTGCCTCTTGTACGCGCCCTGAATGGGGAGCGAACCCAAACCTAATAATGTGCCCTGACCAAGAATCTAACCCACAACCTTTATGTTTGCAGGATGATGTTCCAACCAACTGAGCCACACGTGCCAGAACTACACTGCATTCTTAAAAATATGTATTTTTTCTTTAATACCTTTGCTTATGGTAACTTTTATTTTATACATTTTAATATTTTTTAACTTTTTGACTTTTTTGTAATAACACAGCTTAAAACACAAAGCACATAGTGCAACCTTACAAAATATTTTCTTTATATTCTTATTCTAGGAGCCTTTTTAATATTTTTAATCTTTTTTGTTAAAAACTAAGAAATGCACACAACAGCCTCGACTTAACACGGGGTCAGGATCATGAATGTTACCGTCTTTCACTTCCACATTGTCTCCCACTGTAAGGTGTTCAGGGGTAATAACATGCATGGAACAGTTGTCTCAGATAGCAGTGCTCTTATTCTGGAATACCTCTTGAAGGACCTGCCTGTGGTTCTTAGAAGGTGTTACTGTTTTCGGAAATGTGTCCATGGTGATTTGCTTGGTGTTTTTCTTTTTTCTTCTTTTCCTCATAGATTTGCTTGTAAGCAGGTAATACACCATGGTTATTCTCTAGTAATAAAAATATTTTGGTTTCGTGGTCCATCTTTTCAAACTTTTTAAGGATATTATTGATGTCTGCAAAAGCTTCTGATACACCTTTCACTGTCAAGTTTCTGAGAAGTGTTTTTTTTTTCTGTAGGTTATTATTTTCTCTTGCATCTCCTTCAGCTATGTATTCCTGTTATAGCTCTAACATCTCCTCACTAGTCAGTTCCTTGGGAACTATCTCTATGAGTTCTTCAATGTCATCTTCATCTGCACTCAGGTTAAACTTGTTTGACAGTTCAATCACAGCCTTGTTGATTATTGCAACCTCCTTATTCTTGATACATCCTTTGAAGTCATGGACAAACCTCTTGGTATCTTCTTCCAGATGCCATTCATCCCTTTTTTGGTGACATTACCCCAAAGCCAAACAGTGTTCTTGATCAAGTCATAGATGTTGTAATCCTTTAGAATTGTATCAGTGTCTCGGCAGTGTCTTCCTTAGTTGCAGCAGTAGCCTGGGCAAAGGTCTTTCTCAGGTAGTAGGTCTTAAAACGTGCTATAATTCCTTGATCCATTGATTGAATCAAAGATGTGGTATGTGGAGAGAGAAACACCACTTTCATATTGGTATGTAGATCATCAACAGAAGGGGGATATCTCGGAGCATTATTAACAATAAGCAAACTCTGGAAAGGTGGGTTATTTGCCAAACAGTACTTCAGTGTTTCACTGGTATAGCAATTCAGGAAGGCATTTTAGAAGAGGAGGGTCCTTAGGAAAGGAGTTTGTTTACTCCAGCATTATCACAAACATGTGAACCAATTCAACCTACATGTTAGTGCTCAGGTCTCAGGTGGAAACACTGCTTGTTGATTACCTCTTTCTTGATTCCCTAACCCACAGATTAAATAAAACTATGTCATAAAATTTAACACATTTAGTCCATAGTATTAAGCATGCAATTATAGAAGTATTTTATTATAATTCTCAGTTACTTTCAGAATTTTGAGAGCTAAATGTGATCTGATCACTCAAAGCACAACTCTAGGGTTTTTGAAGGTAGACATAAAACATTCATCCAGACTGGCAAGGAGGGGTGGAGATGGGCAGCCATGGAAGAGAGGATGTGCAGCAAGGCAGGGCTGGCTCACCAGGCATTCCCACATTTGTGTGCAGATAAGCTGGGAGGAACAACTGGGGAGCAAGACAGACCACCAAACCCAGGGTTTCAGTGTGGGAAACTAAAGACTCAAAACCTCTGGCTGTAAATACCTGTAGGGGTTGCGGCCATGGGAGAAACCCAGGCACAGGAGAGTCCTTTGGAGAGGCCTACGGGGACCTAGAATGGACACAGATCTACCCATCTAGGAATCAGCACCTGAAAGGGCGCAATCCACTTGTGGGAAACGAGGGAAGTGACAGAAAGTGGGGTGAAAGCTGTGCAAGTGAGTCGGCTGCATTGTTCCCTCTCTGACCCCTCCCCTGCAGACAGTGCCAAGTGCAACAAAAAGGATTGCCCGGCCCTGGCGAATACCTGAGGCTCCACCCCTTACAACATAACAGGTGCATGGAGACAAAGAAATACGGCACAGATGAAAGAATAGATCAAAACTCTAGAACTAAGTGTCGAGGAGATAGACAATCTGTCAGACACAGAGTTCAAAACTGGTAATCAGGATGCTCACATAATTGAGTTTGGTTGCAAAATGAAGAAATAAAGACTATATACAAAGTAAAATAAAGGAAAATATACAGAGAATCAACAGTGAAGGGGAGGGAACCAGGACTCAGATCAATGACTTGGAAAAAAAGGAAGAAATAAAACATCCAACCAGAACAGAGGGAAGAAACAAGAATTCAAAAAATGAGAAGAGGCTTAGGAACCACTGGGACAACTTTAAACGTCCCAACATCCAAATCATAGGGGTGCCAGAAGGAGAAGAGGAAGAGGAATAAGTTGGAAACTTATTTGAAGAAATAATGAAGGAAAACTTCCCCAATCTGGCAAAGGAAATAGACTTCCAGGAAGTCCACAGAGCTCAGAGAGTCCCAAAGAAATTGGATGCAAGAAGAAACACAGCAAAGAACATCATAATTAAATAACTCAAGATTAAAGATAAGGAGAGAGTCTTAAAAGCAGCAAGAGAAAAGGAGAGCGTTACCTACAAAGGAGTTCCCATAAGACGCTCAGCTGATTTCTCAAAAGAAACATTACAGGCAAGAAGGGGCTGGAAAGAAGTATTTGAAGCCATGAAAGACAAGGACCTACATCCAAAATTACTGTATCCAACAAAGCTATCATTTAAAATGGAGGGCAGATAAAGTGCTTTCCAGATAAGGTCAAGATAAAGGAGTTCATCCTCACCAAACCCTTATTATATGAAATGCTAAAGGGACTTAACTAAGAAAAAGGTGGTCAAAACCTATTAACAGTAAAATTACAACAAACTCAACTATCAACAACTTAACCTAAAAAACAAAAACTAAGCAAACAACTGTAATGGGAACAGAATCACTGAACTGGAGATCACATGGAGGGTTATCAGTGGGGAGAGGGAGGGGAAGGATGGCAGAAAAAGGTACAGGGAATAAGAAGCATAATTGGTAGGCACAAAATAGACAGGGGGAGGTTAGGCATAGTATAGGAAATGGAGAAGACCTTATATATATGTACAACCCATGGACATGAACTGAGGAGGGGATGTAGGAGGGTAGGGGGTATAGGGAAGAGCAGGATAAAAAAAAAATTGGGACAACTCTAATAGAATAATCAATAAGATATACCTAAGAAGAGCCTAAGAAGTTAGTGGAAAATATTAAGAAGTAACATTTCTGGAGACAATATTTATTACAGTAGAGACTTTTGTATGACACATTAGATGCATAGTTTTAAGGATAATTCTGTAAAATATTAAAAATTTAGTTTGTCAATTTTTAAAAAAAATTTTGAAGGCTCAGACTACAATATAGAGTATTAAATACATTTTTCTATATATTTTATATGATAATGTTTAAATGCTAAGAATGATACATAGATTCTGAAATAAATTTCTAGTTTTCTAGAATTTTCCTTAAATTATTTAAAACATTAACTTAGGGGTAGCGAGGAAATGGGATTTCTTTGAATTAGGTCTTGTTTGTTCTGCTCATCAGTCTCTGTGAGTCCTGAGGTATTCATGAAGGCATGGTGCTTCCTGTCTCGTTCATTGTTGAATCCTGGATATTGACAGAAAATCTGGAATATAGAACTGACTTGGTAAATATAGTTGAGGGAACAAATTCAACCTGGGAAGTGGGTGCTACTTTTTACATTGAAAGTAACATTTTCTCAGTCAATAGATCCATAATTACCCAAAATTTATTGAATAACAATTTGTATCTCTAATATTTCTAAGGAATTTTATGTCCTGTTAATCTCTGCATATTGCATGTCATTACATTTTTATAAGGAATGTATTTTTTATCTCTTTGCAAGGAATTGAGTTAAATGAGCTAAAACATGTAACTTTTGCCAGAGCTTGGCACTTGTTTTTAATGTTGCTTTTTATTAATTACCTCTGGTTTGAGCATGCTGGATTCCATATTTATACATGGTGATGCAGCAATAGAGAATTGTTTTATTTTTCTCTTTGTTTGCTTTGGTAAAAAGAGTACATTTCTGAATGGATTCTGTGCAGGAAATGGATTGACTATTTGGTAAAAACATGGATTCTGTGAGACTTCATTTTGTTTACTGAAGCCATGAAGCCAATATTTTTGTTTTTGCTTTTGATTTTCAGTGTAAGAATGGTTCTTGCTCCTTTGTATTGAACAGCTGATGTATCAAATCACATCAGTGATGGGTGTCTTGTAGAATCCTACCTTTCCAGGAAGGGATTCTTATATTAACCGATTTTTCATGTTGTGGCATCAGTGATCAATTCATTTTCTAACAACACTATAGTGTAGTCCACAGGGTATCAGTCCATATTATAATCTTTTGGTTATTTTAAAATACTGCTTCAGATAAATTAGTGTAGGTTCTTTTTGGAGAAAAGAAATGGAGTTTATGGACTCATAAGCTCATTCCCCTCCTGTCATTCTGTGATAAATTGTGTTGGTTACAAAGCCCATTGTCCTTTGGGGGCAAATGTAAAATTGCTGTACAGTGTATCTGAGCCATGCATCTATTGCTTCCAATAAATGTTTGCTTTTTTAACTCAGTCTTAATGTGGATATATTTCAGAGATGCAAAGCAACTTATATGCTTGTGTTAGTCTTAAAAAAGAGTAGTTCTGTTCTTTATTCCTTTAATAATATACTTAGACATTAAGTGGTATAAGAAAGGCATGGAAACAAAACCCTTCATATTTTTTAAACACAGCCTTCAGTCTCAGTCAATATATTTGAATTAAACCCAATATTTTTTAACCTAAGTCTCTCTCATCTTTTCTTAATGTTCAAAGAAATTGAGACTTTTGCTCTAATAACCACTTTACCAAATTAAAACACACACACACACACACACACACACACACAACCTCAGGCTTTGATTCTCTTTATCTAAATAAGAACATTGGATAGTATCTTTAGAAATAAAATTTTCTTACCTGCTGATATTCTAATATCTAGGTAGGCAATGCTTTGGTTTAGAATGACAGAAATCTATATTGCTAACCTGATTTCAATACACTAGCTGTGTGACTTATAGTAAGTTTTATGGGAATTAAATAAGATAAAATACTCCAAATTTCCTGGCATACTTTTTTTCACATTTTGGTTAAAAACTATAGTTATTATTGTTGCCAATTATTCAAATTATTCTCTTTCACTATAGCCACTATGATACCAGCAAGAGTACTAAGCTGATGTGTATTTTCTCATTTTACAGTGCAGAAGTGTCACTAAGAGTAATGCCTGAAATATAAAGTCACTGCTCTCAATGAATCTGTAATCTAGTCATGATGCAAAGGTGTATGTATGTGTACATACATACACACATACATATATATATATATATACACACATACACACATACACACACACATCTTTTTCCAAATTTCTGATTAAAAGTCTACAGTTATTTTGCTTATCCAAAAATTTGACATTATCTTTCTCTTCATCAAAATTAGCTGGGAACACCCATCATACACTGTCTGTTACTGATTCAATATAGCAAAGATAGTGCTAGGGGATTCCTTTATACAGGACTATGAATCCATAAAAACTGACCTATTATGTTGATAACTAGTGATCATGATGATCACTCTGAGACAAAGCAATATCGCAAAGTTCTACCTAAACTTATAGAAAAGATTTTGTAGTTTATCAGTGTGCTATTTTTAAAATTGGTTTCCATTGGTAGTATGTTGTATAAGATTTGTAATAAACACCATTTAAAATTAATATTCTAAACATAATATTTCCATACATGTTGTTAACTATAGTTTTCATTATTGTTAGGAAGATACTTATTTGAGTGGGGAAGGAAAGCACTTCCTACTACTATTAATTTCTCTGTGTGTGTGTGTGTGTGAGAGAGAAATGACTTAGGACTTCATCTTCTTTTTCATTGAATTCATTTAAGTGACATTGATTAATACAATTATATAGGTTTCAGGGGTGCAATTCTATACTACAACAGCTGTGTATTGCCTTGTGTGTTCACCACCCCAAGTCAAGTCTCCTTTCACTATTTCTGCCCCCTTTACCCTCTCCTTCCTACCCCCACCCACGCTTTCCTCTTGCAGTCACCATACTGTTGTCTGTCTGTAAGGCCTTCTTACCCTTTGTGACAGCATGGCTGGACCTGTAGAGTATTCTAAGTGAAATAAGCCAGTCAGGGAAAGACAAAGAACATATTATTTTACTTATATGTGGAATCTAATAAACAAAAATAAATTAACAAACAAAATAGAAACAGTCTCAGATATACAGAACAGACGGACAGCTGTCAGAGAATGGGGCTGGGGGACCGGGTGAAAAAAGCTGAAGGAATTAAGTGAAAAAAGGACTTACTGTCTTAATGTCATACGGTAGAATGGGTAGTGTTCATTTAAATAGTATAGATATGGAAAGTTCAAACTAGGATTTCAAAGAAATAATAACCTTGAATTATATTTGGGATGCCCTTAATATTTGATATAACCTTAGATAATTTGAAAATATAACAACTATATTTGAGCTGTGTAATGATTTCATTTCCATGAACTATTATTATATTGACTTTATTGTTACTGTAAGTGATTTTGGTTAGATGTAAGCAATCATACACTCAGCTAGTCTTTTGTGCAGGCAATTATACACACACACATGGTAAGTTCTCACTAAACATTGTTGATAGGTTCTGCAACTTTTAAGTTAAATGACATTACTGAAGCTAATTTTACCATGGGATAATTGACATAAAAAGTCTTACAGCATCTTATCAGTGTTATAGTGTAATGACTTTGAATGAAGTAACATTGTTCAGGGACTGGCTCTGTGTGTGTATACACACATGAGAGAGAGAGAGAAAGAGAGGGGGGGGGAGAGAGAGAGAGAGAGAGATCCATAGGATGCCATCTTATCTAAATAGATTCTTCTTTCCCTTCTAATTCTATGCTTGTAAAGCTTCTTAATATTTATTAATGCCTATAGTTTTATCCTGTCATATACTCTTGGCTTTTAAGTGATAAATCTATAAAATTCAATAAAGCTTACTTAGAGCCCTTTTTATAGCACCTATTGTTTTTGACACTTGTGAAGTTTTGTATTTTCTGTAAATTATGAAACAAAATTGCATAAACACATCTGCTCATCTATTTTATGAACAATAAAGATAGCTACAATAGGATGGCTAATTTCCCAATACTAATTGCAAATATTCTTTGATTTAGAGCACAATGGCAAGATTATACTTTCCAGTAGGAAATAATTTGAAAATATTTGCAGAATAGTTTACTCTTTGCTTCACTCTTAACAGCAATGCATTACATTATAACTGATTCATAATGCAAAAGCAAAAATATTAAAATTTAATTTACATGTAAAAGCAAAAAAAAATGAAAGAGAGGTTGAAAGGCTAAACTAATCATTTTATATTTATAATTAGAACATATCTGTACCTATAATGCATGACGATTGCATCTTTTTGTATGAAAATAGTGATTATATCAGATCACAAGTGTGCTTTGCTTCCAGTGAAGGAGCTTCCCCTCATTGGCTTCATGTTATTTTCACTAATGAAGGAAGATGTTATTGATGTCTCTCAGAGAAACTTTCTTCAAAATCAACCTCTTGAAATTTGAAACTTATCTAATCAAAATATTCCACTTTAGAAGCAATACCCACTCATTTTATTACTATAAGCTTAATGGTTCTAGAGGAATTGGCATTTAATATTCCCTCTGAATCCGATTTTTTAAAATCAATTAATTCTTAACTCTAATTTCAGTGCTTCTGGGCCATTGATTCTTTTCCTCATTAGGCTTCTTTAATCACTTGACTTCCTCAAAAAAGCAACAGTTCGAGTTTCTTAGAGAAAAGTTTCCTATACAAAAATTGAATGAATATAAATGTAACAACCTAAATATCTCTTCACTGCTAATGCCTTTTTTCCTGAAGAAGTATACACCAAACAGAATAACATCTCCAATTCTTTCTGCACATATCCCTTCAAACTTTACTAATGCTCTTGAAGCCACCTTGCACCTTATAAGCATATTAAATGCAATGTTATTTTTGTACTTTGTCCTGTAATGGGTGTGGTGCTTTTTTTCAAAATATTGCAACAGTCTAGAAAAACTTATTTTTTATTGTTTATTCTATTACAGTTGTCCCAATTTCTTTCTTTTTTTTCTATTCTGCCCCCCTCCACCCAGCCTACCCCTCTCACCCACAGTGAATCTCCTCTTCGTTGTCTATGTCCATGCATCATTCATACGTGTTCTTTGGTCCCTCCCCTTTCCTTTCACCATTCCCCCTCTCTCTCCTTCCCTCCTTCAGCTGTCAGTCTGTTCCATGTTTCCATGCCTCTGGTTCTAATTTTCTCATTAATTTTTTTCATTAGATTCCAGTTGTAAGTGAGGTCATATGGTATTTGTCTTTCACCAACTGGCTTATTTCACTTAGCATGACAGTCTCCAGTTCTGTCCATGCTATTGTAAAAGGCAGGACTTTCTTCTTTCTGCTGCATAGTACTCCGTTGTGTAAATGCATCCCAATTTTTTAAATCCACTCATCGACTGATGGATATACTTGGTCTGTTTCCAGCACTTAGCTATTATAAATAGTGCTGCTATGAACATAGGGGTGCTTAAGTTCTCTTTAATTGGTGTTTCAGGATTCTTAGGGTATATTCCCATCAGTAGAATCATTGGGGTCATAAGGCAGTTTCATTTTAATTTTTTAGGAAATTGCATACTGTTTTCCACAGTGGCTGCACCAGTCTTCATTCCCACTAACAGTGCAAAAACGTTCCCTTTTCTCCACATCCTCTCTAGCACTTGTTTGTTGATTTATTAATAATAACCATTCTGACAGGTGTGAGATGATATCTCATTGTGGTTTTAATGTACATCTCCCTGATAAGTAGTGATGTTGAGCATTTTTTCATGTGCCTCTGTATGTCCTCCTTGGAGAAATGTCTATTCAGGTCCTTTGCCCATTTTTGTAATTGGGTGGTTTGTCTTCTTGGTGTGCAATCATATGAGTTCTTTATGTATTTTGGAGATTAAACCCTTATTTGATGTATCATTGGCAAATATGTTCTCCCATACAGTCAGTTCCCTTTTAATTTTGATGATGGTTTCTTTAGCTGTGCAGAAACTTTTTAATTTAATGCAGTCCTATTTGTTTATTTTTCCTTTCTTTCCTTTGCCCTAGGAGACATAGTGGCAAAAATATGCTACGTGGGATGTCTGAAATTGTACTGCCTATGTTTTCTGCTAGCACTGTTATAGTATCACCTTACACTTAAGATTTTTATCCATTTTGAGTTTATTCTGGTGTATGGTTTAAGTTGGTGGTCTGGTTTCAACAGATCATACACCACAGTCATATGGGATTAATCCCAGGGATGCAAGGATGGTATAACATTTCACAAATCAATAAACATAATATATTACATAAACAAAATGAAAGACAAAAACCACATGATCATACCAATAGATGCTGAAAAATCATTTGACAAAATCCAGCACCTGTTTATGATAAAAACACTCAGCAAAATGAAAACAGAGGAAGCAAAGTCCATATATAAGAAACCTACTGTCAATGTTATACTCAATGGGCAAAAACTAAAAGCATCTCCTTTAAGATCAGGAACAAGACAAGAGTGCCTGCTTTCACCATCCTTATTCAACACAGTACTGGAATTTCTAGCCACAGCAATTAAACAAGAAAAATAAATAAAAGGAATCCAAATTGTAAAGTAGGAAATAAAACTATCATTGTTCACAGAAGACATGACCATGTACCTAGAAAACCCTATAGTCTCCACCAAAAAACCACTTTACCTGATAAGTGAATTTGGCATAGGAACAGGATACAAAGTCAGTATTCAGAAATCAGTGGCATTCCTGTACACCAACAATGAAGTATCAGAAAGAGATACTAAGAAAAACATCTCATTTACCATAACAACAAGAAAATAAAATACCTAGGAATTAATTTAACCAAGGATGGAAAAGACCTGTACTCAGAAAACTACAGAACACTGAAGAAGGACATTGTGGAAGATACAGATAAATGGAAGCATATACCATGTTCATGGATTGGAAGAATTAACATCATTAAAATGCACATACCACCCAAAGCAATCTATAGAGTCAGTGCAATGCCTATTAAAATACCAATAGCATATTTCACAGGTCTGGAACAAATATTCCAAAAATTTATATGGAACCAAAAAAGATCCTGAATTGCCTCAGCAATCCTGAGAAAGAACAAAGTTGGAGGGTCACAATACCTAATATTAAACTGTAATCTATACTACAAGGCCACTGTAATCAAGACAGTCCAGTACTGGCATAAGAATGACACATAGATCAATGGAACAGAATAGAGAGCCCAGAAATAAACCCGTGTCTCTGTATGGTCAATTAATATTTGACACAGGGTGCACAGGCATACAATGGAGTAAAAACAGCCTCTTCATTAAATGGTGTTGGAAGAACTGGGAAAATTCATTTATATTTTTAAAAAAATTATGAGTATTTTCTTAAATATTTGTAGTCCTTTGCTTAATTTGCATCATGAGTGTGTGTGTGTGCGCGTGCGCACGCATGTGTAAATTTTTGTTACCATCTATTCAGGACTTCAACTTGCCCTTGTTATTTTTACTATAGTTCTTCAAAAGTTTTCTATCTTCATAAATGTTCCTATTTATAAAATTATTTTACCAGGTTGTTTCCAGAGCCAGTATTTCAGATTCTGTCAAATTTAATTCAATCTGTAGATTCATAAAGGTACCAAAGATTTGGGGGGCTAATATAATTAGGTTTAAGGAATTGGAGAAAGTCAGTGCTGGATGACTCAGAATACTCATTTACTTATTGATTCATTCTTTCAAAAGTTTGAACATCTGCTACTAATGGATCAAGTGGTTAGGATAGCTGCATGATCTGGTGGAGTGATTTATTTTATGTTAATAACATTAAAAATCTGGAGTAATCAAAACAATATTTCTTTTCCAACACTTCTTTCTCCTCACCTCTCCCCCCCTAAACACTTTCTTTTTTTCTATTTTGTTGGGTCATAAAAAGAAATAGAAATGTATTTGATGGGGACTTTTTTCTTTAATTGGTGGATGTCATTTTCAATTTTTCTTCTCCCGTAGTCATTTGCTGTTGAATATATTAATGCAGGGGTCTCCAAACTCCTGACTGAGGACCAGCATTGGTCCTGGCCTGTTAGGGACTGGGCTGCATAGCAGGAGGTGAACTTGAATGTCATGCATTTGAATCATCTCAAAGCCTACCCTGCCCTCCCACCCCAGTCTGTGGAAGAATGTTCTTCTGTGAAACTGGTTGGGGACCTCTGTGCTAAAGTATTGATTCATATTCCTTTATATTCTTATCATAATCTTATAATTAATTTGTTTTCTGTCGACGCTTCCCACATATTGTAGTGAAAGCTCTACGAAGGCAGGGTATTTTTCAAATCCAAGTAAGTTTCAGAACCTTCATCTCAGATGTAATGAAGGTTTGCCAAAAAGAGCCAAGAGCTCAATGAGGATGAATACTACCAAAAATCCTCAGATTACCTTTATGACATTTTCTGTGGTAGGTCAAATTTCTATAAATGTAGTATTCAAAACAGTGATAATGCATGCCTTTTTCTAAGTCATTTCTCTTCTGTAGGGCTATTTTTATCTCATTTTTCAGGAGGCCAATGGCCTCACGCTGTTCTCATTTTTTTTCTCTCTCAAGGTTTTTTCTCAAGATGGAATCCTAAAAAGAACATGGCGACACTGCTGGAAGGGAATGCACTCTTGATAAAGAATAATGTGTTACCATTCTGAAGTGCGTATGAAACTCAAGCAGGGAATACCAGTGTATCTTTAAACAAAAGAATAGGCCTACAACTTTGGAAGTTCAGCATTGGGAAACTAGTGTGAAATGAATTCATGAGTCATAATACCATTTTGGCAGCCTTAATTTTTTATAAAATTACCTAATTTTGTTGAGCAATTTTAAGATAGTGTAATTATTGCTTTATGCAAATTATTCTGTGTAACCCTAGCACAACACTATAAGAAAGGTATTGACTAAAATTCCCGAAGAAGGAACTGACATTGAAGAGATTAAGGCCTAAGGCCGCACACTAAATGGAGGACTCATATTAGAACATGGGTTTTATTTTTTTACTCCAAATCTATGTTTTTACTGATTTCCATGTTTTTTGGACTCACTTTCTTTCTAAAAATACATTGGGTATATTTCAGAAATAAAGAGGATTTGATGTTTATACCTATGTTATTAAAATATATATACTTTAAAAGTTTGTTCCTGAAATTTTGACATATTACCAAACTCTATTTGTCCAAAAGCAAACAAACCAAAAACTATAGCTTTACCTCATATTTCAATAGTTTTTAACCATTACTATGAACAAGAATCATGCAAGCTTCAAAAAAACAAGATTGCCAGGCACAAGACCATAAATTCGGACTTAATTGGTATAAGTTAAGAGACTTGCATATCTAGATAGATAGATAGATAGATAGATAAAATACTTAATTCCTGAAATTGAGACCCATTGCATGTGTAATACAAATGTGCACAGTGTTTTGTGGAAAGAACCCTTTTAAAAAAATTCTTGATGTTCTCTCTAATCCTAGATTAAATTTTCTAAAATGTTGGTTAGTACCTGTAGCACCAAAAAAATGTCAGTGATCCATGTTGAGTATCCCTACTGTCTGAATGCTCATAATCTAACTATCAGATGGAGTAGGCCAGGATACTCTGCCATAACAAACAACCCTAACATCTCTGCAGCTGAACACAGCAGTTCTTTTCTCACTTGTGCAAAATCCACAGTGATTTTCAATACCTTTCCAAGATTTCATACTGTGACTGAATAATTCTTAGCACTTCTGTCTTGTTGCCTCTTTAGTCACTGTGGTGAGGAGAAATCACAGAGTGCTCAGCACCACTCTTTTTCAGAATGGATGTATATTAATCATAGCCCATTTGTTAGAACTGTTTATTGTACAAGTCCTCACATAATTTCACGGAAGTTGGACAATGTCACAGTAACTTACCTAAAGGGACAAATTTATCTGCCTTTAATATGAGGAGAGGGAGGGAGTTATGAAAGGAGGAGGAGAAGGAAAAGGAGAAGAAGAAATATAGAGGATGGATGGATGGATGGATGGATGGGTAAGTGGGTGGATGCTGAGATTCTGGAAGCCTGTGGATTTCAGTACAAGAAGTAGAATTTGAAATGTTCCATATAGTTTCACTCTCCTAAGGGTACAGGTTTTCAGAAAATGCTTTCTTTTTTCTTTTTCCCCTAAATTGGCTTCTATTACTTTTCCTGTTTTCCTTCTTGAAAAATTATCTCTTTAAGTTTTTAGGATTGTTTCTATATTAGGGTGGAAATTAAAACAAGCAGTTTCCACTTAGCTTTGGCAGTATAGCCCAGGGAACACAAGGTGAATCAGATAGCAAAACTGTTAAGTCAAACACATGGGAATGAAAGTTGTTTGGTTGACGCTATTCCATTGTGATGACCTGTGATAGCAGAGAAGAGATAGTTTGGATCTCTTATTTAGTACCCTTAGAAAAAAAGAATTTTACAATATAAATTTATAAAAGACATAGAACATTTATATTTTTCCTATTCTGATTACTGTGGCATATGCTTATGAAAATATATGGAAACACATGGATTTTTAAGGAAATTTGTTACTGAGAGCTGCCATCTATAGGTAGCTTATTGAATATACTGTCTAATGACAGTTTGTAACATTTACTGATGTCAAATATGGAGAATCTTTGGACAGTCCAATCCAAAATGGAGAAGCACCATTTTGTGTAACAAGAAGCAGCCCACTTTTTTAAAAGACAGATGCTCAGAATCAGTTGTTTTATCTCTTACTAATTAGTTATATCAGCTACGGTTAGGTGTATTTTAGGGAATGATCTATTTTGTCATTCCTTCCCTTCCTCTCTTCCTTTTCCTTTGTTGTTAAATCTTACATTATGTTCATTTCTTTTTCTGTTTTTCTCTTAGTCCTCTATCCAAATTGTAATGCCCTTCCAAATTACTCAATTTAATTAAGCAATTATCTAATCCATATAGGTGTTGAGCTATACAAAGCTGAACAGGAGAGAGCTCCTTTCCTTGATGGCTAGTAATCAATTGATGAAGAAAGTGAATATGATTAGTGTCATATAAGAATGTAAATATCATGTATGGTAGCATACATGCTGAGAAAAAAATATTTGATAAGAGATATTAAGTGATTCATAGTCATACTGGCATTTATGCTGAAATATAAGAGATAGTGAGGGTTTTCACAAGTGGAGGTGGGGGTAAAGAGAATTACTTAAAGCAGTAGCAATGTAAGTAATTGTATAGATGTGGGGCAATATTTAGAGTTTTTTGAAGTTTAAATGATTCACTATAGGTCAAAAAAGTCTGCATGAGCAAGCAAATATTCTGGAAATATGTATTACAGAATGTTCAGGGCGGATCTGCAATTTTATTTCAAAAGGTTTAAACTTATTCTGTAAGTAGTCAACAATTCTTGGGCTTTGGTTGATATGATCATGCTAGGTTTTGAGATAATTAATTATATATGGAAAGGACACTTAACAAGGAAAGCATTTAAAAGGTTATTGAAATTTGTGAAAAATGATGATAGGTGAAACTAAATCAATAGCATAAAGGAAAGTGGATGAATGCCAAAGATGTTTGTGGGTAGATGCTCTTAGCAATTTACCATGGAAGGATGTAAGGAATTAAAAAGAATTTTGTGGATTTAAGCACAGATTATTATTTGATGGCTTTATCAAAGACAAAAAATGTTACAATTACAGATTGACATTTTTGAGTGAATATAATGTGTTTAACTATATATTTCAGAATTTTGGTTTGGAAAAAAAGAAATACTTTTGAATTACTTTAGTTCATCAATACTGACTTTCCTCATCCTGATTAGCCATACTCTGAATTTTAGTCCAGCAGGTTATAGTGAAAATTCTGTATGTGTTTGAGGTCAGATTTTACTTGAACCAATGGGACTCTAATCTCTTGTGTGCTGTATCTGATTATTTTGTTCAAAACCTTATGTGACTGAAAAATGATCTCCAGCTTGAGAACACTTTGTGATATCTGATTGCTAGATGTTTTTTGAGCCATATTTTCTTCTTGACCTCTAATTTTTCAAACTTCATAATCTGTACTATCCTATTGACTTGCCTTTTCCTCTTACCTATATCTTGATTCTTGGATTTCATCCTTTTATTCTTAACATTGCCTCTGACCCAGAAATATGGGTTATAGCTCACTCTTAGATAATATGAATAGTAAAGCATCAAAGTAGAATTAAAATAAAAACAACCATTCTGGATAAGTCTATAAGGCCAATTCACTTATGTGGTAACTTTTGGTGCAAATGAAGGCTATGAGTGAGAACATTTGGGATGGAATTGTGTAAGACTCGGACTCATTTAGATCTCTGCTATATATAGATCAGGGATAAGGTGAGTATGGGGAGAAAGTTCTATGAAAGTAACACCTAATCTATTGGGTTGGCCAAAAAGTCTTTTTATTTTTATTTTTTTGTAAAACAAAAGACTAAGCACACATTTTTCTTTTCATTTTCACCAATAACATTACTGATTTGGATATTTTGAGTATGTCGGCTTTCTCCCGCTATTGGCTTCTAGTGGGTAGATGGCAGGAGTGCTGCTAAACATCTTCCAATGCATAAAAGATGCATAAAAGAGCCCCATAGCAAAGAAATATTTGGCCAAAATGTCATTAGTACAAGAAACTTCACAAATCACTTTTGACATACTTGATCAGTCACAGCATTTTCTCTATACACTGCACAATTTTTTTTTTTGCGTTACAGTTGAGTTTTTACTTTTCTTGAAATAACAAATCATAGTATGTCAAAAATGTTGCATATTTTCTTCCATCCTCAATATTAAAATGGCTGCACAAAAAATCACTAACTTTGATGGTTTTTTTCTTTAAATGCACACTGATATGACAGCTCCCACAATACAATTTAACAAAATTGTTTCAAATGAAGGTAAGGACAATTAAGCACTATTAGTGCCATAGTACGGAAAAAACTAAACATACTTTTTGGCCAATCCAATAGTTCTCTTCAGTGCGCTAGCCAGTCATTGAAGACAACTAGCATTAATTGTCAAGACCACTTAAAAGCTTCATTTGGTACAATTACTGGAAATCAATGCGTGCCAGAATACACAGACTCATGGCATGTTAAAGCCGCAATGGCACTTATGCGCAATCTAGTTCTTTAATTTATTTTAGAAGAGGAATGCCACTTTCACTTTTTCAGTTCTGCTGTATTGTGTCTGCTTTTGTATATGTAGTGAACACTAAATAATGGGGCCGTAAGTGTGACTTGTATCAGTAAAATAAGTGTATTATCTCAGCCTGAATTTCAGACTGTGTTTCCATATACTTACTTTATGATGAATGTAAAACAAACTGAATCATTTGAAAGTAGCATTTCTTTTCATACAGCACATATAATTCCCAGAGGCTGGTATTTATGTTTCTATGAATGACAGTCAACACTGTAGAAATTTAGTTAGAGGAATTGTAGGTCAAAGATCTTGGATGTGAGTGACATTGGCAGCATAAAGAAATGATCAGGGAATAAGTTTTTTTGAACTTTGCCAGTCAATTTCTAAAAGTCATAAGTCTTACAAAGAAACTTAAAGGAAAGGTTTGTCAAATGCAGTTATATTCTAGAAAAGTGGGAAAACATAAAATAAGGAAGGCAGAAAACAAGAGAGAAGTAAGCTAAGCTTCAGATCACAATCGGTGGTAAAGGGATACTTTGTTTTTGTTTTTTTACTTTTTATTTTGAAATGATTTAAATTTATTGAAGAATTGCCAAGATACTACATAGAATTTCAATATACCTTGCATCCAGGTGTCCCTAATGTTAACAACTCATATGATCTAGTACATTTATCAAAACTAACTGATACAATACTATTAAATAACAATAGACTCATACTTCACAAGTGATTTTTCTTTCTTTTTCTTTTTGTTTTTTTTTTTTATTGCCCCCATTTTTCCCCATTACTGTCCCCACCCTACCCACTCTCCACTTCCCACATTCAATCCCCCCCACCCCTGTAGTCTTTTTCCATGGGTCCTTTATACATGTTTGTTGGGAAACTCCCTGTCTGGTTTCAGGGACTGTAGCCCCGCCGACCGGAAGAGAGCCCCAAGGCTGGAAATAATCAAGGAGGCCTGGGGAAAACAGGCCACTGAAGAGACGCAACTTGTCCCCCTGGCGGGAGTGCAGCCCCCGCCTCCCTCACATCACCCTGCTTGGCCCTGTGATGGTTGGTTAGTCAAAGACGGGTAAGATTCCTCAAGAGGAGAGACAATCTAAGCCAGACACAGCCAGTGTGGGCAACAGACAAGGACTTGGGGGACCACAGGGAAAGGGCAAAAAGGCCCGCACCTCTTGGCTCAGCTTGGACAAAGCCAGAGACCTCATTCTATCTGAAAGGAGCTTCCTTATCTCTTTGGTGGCTCTGCCCCACCTGCCTGGCTCAGGCTTGAAACAATACTAAAGGCAGGTACAGCCCTAAACTGGATTGGGCAGTTCCTGGGGACAATCAGGCGCAGAAGTCAGTCCCTCTAAGCATGTTTTGTTTTCCCCTCAAAAGCTATGATAACCGGCTCATACTGGGAAGGAGATTTACATTATTATAGACCCTGACCTGAGGCAGATCTCTGGTGTTCCTTCAGTTGTTATCCATGATCTCTGTTTTCTGTAAACATAGCCTTTTGACATTGACTGATGAGCTTTGCCTCCATACCCCTGTGCATATGTTTCTCAATAAAAGCCTTTGGATACAGCGGGGGTGGGGGGGCTCCAGGCCTTCTCCCCTAGAAGGAAGAGCCATATCCCCTCCCCTGGCCAACAGAGAAGTGTTTGCAATGACTCATGTTTATTCCCCGATCCGTGACAACCCCGGGAGGGGCCCTGTGGGATTCAGAGCCCTGCTCCCTCCTCAGCTGGCTGCTGGCAGTAACCCTCAGATCCAGGAGCCCTGTGCTCCACCACAGCGCTCCCTGCAACACATGTTCCTTGATGAATATTTGACAAAGAGGGTAGGAGCATAAAGTGGAGTAAAAAAATAGCCTCTTTCAACAAACAGTATTGGGAGGTCTGGACAGCTACATGCAAAAAATGAAACTTGACCACCAGCTTACACCATATGCAACTATAAACTCAAGATGGATAAAAGACTTAAATATAAGTCGCAACACCATAAAAGTCCTAGAGGAGAACATAGGCAGGAAACTCTGAGGTATCCCACACAGCAATATTTTCACTGATACGTCCCCCTAGAGCAAGGGACATAAAGGAAAGAATAAACAAACAGGACTTTGTTAAATTAAAAAGCTTCTACAAGTGATTTTTTCTGATGCAGAATTCAGTACAGGGTACCATAACTCACTTAGACATTATATCTTCTTAATCTCCTTCAATCTGTGATTGCTTTTTTTGTATCCCCTTATTTTTTTTGACCTTGACACTTTTGAACCATACTAGTATGGTAGAATCAAGGAGGCAGTGCATAAGACCACCTCTCATGCATTGCCTCCTAGTGATTTGTAATAATATTTATTCCTCTTATGTTTTAAGCCTTTTATAGCAAAAATCTAGTGAAAAACACTCTATGGCCCTGATTAAAATGGTATTTTCACAGCATAGGACATGTATGGACCATGACTTTGAAGGACTATAATCTCAAAGAGACTTGAGTGATAAAATTATAATGGAAGCGTTAGTTTGCTTAATGAGGTTTGGGTTCTGATCAAAACTATAAGCAAGACATTCTCTTTCTGTATCACAGAACTAAAACCTAAAATTATACCAGACTTATACTTCCAAAAAACTTTTACTTTTGGAACATGATGTGTGCACCATAATTTCATTGCTATTTTTAACAACATTAGATTTTAGGGGCTTGATTTAAGTCAGTATTAGCATAAGCTACAGTTTTGGTGCAACTTAAATGACATAGCTTTCCAGAGCTTTGACTGAAATACGTTGATACTTAGCAGGTTCATTTGGTCTGGAGTTCCATTGTACCATCCAAGAGGAATCAGACTAACTGGTTACAATGTTGCATTCTCTTTAATGCCAGAATTTATGTTTCAGTGATATGCTTCACTGATGAAATAATAATGGTTATCATTCATTGGTCATTTAACTAACTTTAATTTACCGAGCAACCATAGAAGGTACACATCATTAGCATCATTTTATTATGAGATGTATGAGAATCAGAGCTGCTTGAAATGATTGGCTTATAGTACTGCTAGTAAAGCTGAGTTTAGCATCTTGCTGCTTCCATTATTCCTGTTTTTCATGAAGCAGTATTCATTTATTTATTTCAACACTTTGATTTTTATGTGAGACAGTAACTGACCAGGAGTTGCTAGAAAGGAGAAGAGATTGGACTCCAAGAAGAAATTCAGCCCCACTCCAGGAACTGGATGTATGTGGACCTCTATAATATAAAACAGCCTGTGCATTGTCTCTGACCCTGCCAGTCACTGTTTCCAAATTGTGCAGGTTAGTCCATCAAGTATGTTTAATTACCAAAGTATATTTAATGACATATTTTGACATTTTACCATAGTGCCTCCTTATCAGTTATGCTGTATTCAGTCCTTACAGCAAAATTATATTTGTAGAAGATGACATGGCAGAGCATAAGGAGCATTCTAGTCTAACTTTGAATAATTAGTCTAAATGTACTTATTAAGTAACATTTGTCTGTGTAACTTGAAAATACAAATTTTATCTAATTTAAAGTTTTCATGAATTCTAAATGTGGTAATAAACGAGTTACAGTAGATGAACCTATCTCAGTCTCAATTTAAATAAAATTTGTCATCGCCCCTCCCAATAAAAATGCATATTTACCTTTCAACACTGAAGAAAAAAAAGTGTGAATCTTATATGGTAGATGGTGGCCATCCTGAAATCTATACTAAAATTAATTCCATACAATGCAGTGAGTTGTTTGATAAAACATAGGCACAGATTCAGAAGAGGAAGGGTTAGTGAGTTATATAACACTCCCTCAATTCTATTTTGTGTGTGTGTGTGTGTGTGTGTGTGTGTTGTCTATTAGGACTTTCTTTTGGATATTTCCTATTTGTATATTTTTTTCTTGTACAAGTTAACAAAAGAAAATAAATAAATAAATACAGACATAATGTTTAAAAAGTAATTAAAAATCAGTTTCCCAAGATAGTGTGTGGCATATTTTCCATAGACTCAAGACCTATTTTGGAGTCTGCCTTCAAATTTATGCATTCCGTATAGGTTAAAATAAAAGACAGTTTTATACTTTCATTATTTTATTGTGCCTATTATACTTCAATTTAGAACCCAGAACTTTAGTTTTTTTAACATTAAGTTGAATTTTAAAGATATATGCAGAAACTACCAATGCTACTTAGATTCCACCTCTCCCCAACCCCAAATCCTTCTTCTGGTTCATTTGCAGGGCTAAACTAGTCAAGTTAAAATATACCAATTAGGTTCAATTGAATTTTCTTTAAAACTTACCCCAGTGTAGATATAACTGCCCTTATTATTATATAAAGCTGGTTTTATCAAAGTTCTTTATTTGATTTTGATAACAATACTTTGAGAAAATTCTTTAATTCATGAAAAACAAATACAATGCCTACTGACAATCTAATAGTGATGGATTCAATAAAATATATGTGGAGTGTTTGACACTCTCAAAGTAGTTCATTTAAAGTATGAATGCAGCAATGAACAAAAAAGACCTTGTCCCTGCCTGTGAGGACATTACATGGTATCCAATCTACAGAGGAAGCCAGATATTTAACAAGTAATTAAGGATTCATTCAACTATAATACAGTTGTGACCATAGACTACTGTCACATCTCCCGGAAGTCAAGTGAGCTTTCCTTGAATGAGTAATTTTATGTTAATATCTGAAAGAAGACAGTAGATACTGTGGATTGGATTGCCCAGCCCTCATTCTACCCTCCTTGTAAGGTGTTATTTTATAACAAGAAAGAATGAAAGAAAGAGAGAGAGAGAGAGAGAGAGAGAGAGAGAGAGAGAGAGAGAGGAGGAAGAGAAAAAAGAAAAGAAAAGAAAAAAGAAAAGAAAAAGAAAGAAAAGAAAAGAAAAAAAGGAGAGCCAATGCTATATTCCACCCTTTTGGCATCTTTGGACCACAGTGGAAGAAGAAGAGTTGTCTTGGGCCAAACATTAAATACACGAACACTAACAAAAACTGATGAGCAAAAAAAAGGTTTTAAGTAAATTTACAATTTTGTGTTGGGCCACACTCATAGCCATTCTGGGCTGCATGCGATCCCTGGGTTGGATACCCTTGGTAAATGCAAATTCGCTCCACCCATTATTTGAATGCATATAAGATTTGAAAGTTGTTTTTTTCTATTCTTCAGCTTCTTGAGAGTTGAATTATTTGTGGCAGAGACAATAATTGTAGAATCTTGATTGTACATTCTCAACACCTGAATTAAAGAACTGAACTAATTCTAAAGGACTAGTCTTCTTCCCAGGAAGGCCTTTAGAGGCAGTAGCTTTCCAAATGGGTTGATTCTGTTTTGTTCTGGGAGGTTTTCCTCCATGCCTTTCCAAATACTTTTGCTGATACTTAATCCCTTGATGTAGATACCTAGGGAGGTTCCTGTCATTAGCAATAAGCCTTGGCAGCTGTGACTGATTAAAAATTAATAAGGAGACACCTTGGTAGACAGCATTATAGGTAGTGAGAACAATAAGAGCAAAGTCCAAGAAACAAAAAGGAGCACAGCTGGTGTCAGCAAGGAAACAGTGGCTATGTGGCTGGAGTGCAGAAAGGTCAGTGGAGAACATCATTCCAGGAGATGGATAAGGAATTTTGGATGTGATCTTTACATTAAATGAGGTGTCAAACATAACATTGTTAAGGCTAGAAATAAAATACTTTATTTAAAGCATCATTGTAAAATGAATTTTCAATTTTAGAATGGCACTGGAACATGGGTTGAATCTTTTGCCAATAAACAACACAGGAGTAATGGCACATAAGATTAGGATGTTAGCAGTAAAGATGGGGGAAACTGTGAATTAAAGAAATAATTTAGATTTGACATTCATAGGACTCTTAGTTGAATAGCCAAGGGAAATGAAGGGAATGGGGTTAAAAGATTATGCAAGACTCCATTTCGTAAATTGGGTGGAAGGTAATGACTTTAATGAGGACATGGATCACTGGAGTAGGATTCTTAACGAGGATTAAGGATTCAGATTTGGACATGTTGAATTTGAGTTGCCTGTGGAAAATTTAAGAGACTGAAGTTTTAAACATTGCTGCTTCTACAAATCAGAGCAATGGAGATAAGTGGTGAGGCAACATAAAAGTAACATAGAAAATAAAATGTCATCTAATTAGGTTATTAAATATTAATCATGAATAGTAAAAGCAAGTTAGAATAAATGTAATTTCTCATTTCTCTATTTTAGGTTATCAAAAAGTAAACATCTAAGTAAATTTATTAAATTAAATTTAAAAATTATGAACCAAATTAGGTCTGATTTTTAATATCTTCCAGGAAATAGTTCAGCATTTCTAAGAAAAGAGTGCAGATTTGCACATGACTATTCTTCTAGGAATATTTGTGTTCTGAAAAAGAAAAACCCATAGGGAGTTCAAAAGTATGTAAATATAAAACAAAATAGTATAAGTTTTTTTTATAATTATAATTAAGCACTAAGAGACACTAGTTCATTTGGGTTAATAGCGAGATAAACCGAAAATATTTGGCTTTTTGGTTATAAGTTAAATATTCTATCATAAAAACGAACATTATCAGTATAAAAACATGATTAATCTAAGGTAGAAAATTTATAACTAAAATGAATAAAGATAAAATTAAATTCTTAAAGGGACACAAAGATAATTTCTTTTCATTAGTTTGCTTATATTTGGCCTTTTTGTGTCTTTCCTTCTGTTGGCAGTACAATAAAATGCTTTGACATCCTTTTGGCTTAATAAGATGTATACATCAACACCCACACTACCCGTAATATTTCTCATCTTTCAGAATGTAATGTTTTAATTATAAAGGAATAATAGAATGAGGAAAGATATGATCTTATATAGGATGTGATGACTCATTAATTCTCACATACCAATAATTTGTGTAAATCAAGGTGAATGAACATAAACTACATAAAATAACTGAGAGGTTTAAGAGAATTTACAGTAACTTGTTACCTAATGAATTTTTAATTCATGCAAGTTTTAATAGAAGAAACATAGCGAAGACATTTCAAAATTTATGTTGAGATACACTCAATTTCAATTAATTCACTGCACCACCGAAGCAGAAAATGTTGGCTTTATGAATATTAGAAATAGTTTCTGATTGCATGCTACCATATACATTACATTTTAAGTTATATGCATGGTGGATATAAAATTAATTCAGAGTCAACATAAAATAACTATACACACAATGGCTTTTTGATGTAATTTAATAAAAGTACTGTTTTATGTTTGATGATGTCTTAATTTGCATCATAATTTTTTTTTGCTTGGTGCTAAAATACATTTGAATGAAAATAAAGTAATTGGGTATCTCAGCATATAATCATGAATTTAAAGTTGAGAAAAAGATAATTTTTATTACTTACCAATTATTGGCATTAGTTTGGATATTTTAAATAAATACCTTTAAATAATGAGCATTTTAACATTTATTTATGTTGGTTTGACTATTACTACATTAATGCCAGTGGTTTTGAAGTTGAAATGTTTGAGACTGTACTTCAGTAATATTTGTTAAATTGAATTAAATTGTTGTTGCCATACATGTAAAATAAGTTTCGCAAAAAAATAAAAAGATGGCTTTTCATGTATATTTCATTACTCATATCATTTAGGGTGTGATAATGTAAAATTCTTCTGTATTTTTGAAGAAATTTGCACAAATGCCCTTGTGTTTTGGTTGTTTTAAAGAGAATGGATAAGAATATTCAGTAAAGAATGAAGCCAGCTTTTTTCTTTTTTTTAATACTGCTAAAAATTTCTTGCCTCATACATATACATATCCTATATTAATTGTTAAACTTATGGTAAAAGAAAATTGACTGAATACCTACCAAGTTCATACTGCTCATTTAAGCAACATAATGATTTGTCAAGTATGGAAAGATTATTCACCTGCCCTTATAGCTTTTAGCTTGAAAGGTTATATGTTATGAATTACAAGGCTGAATGTTTATATCTTTATTTCTTCATGTGTGCTGAATGAAATAAGCAGGGCCAAAAATTGAACTAACTTTCAGAAAAAGTTTACCTTCTTTTGTTTTTTTTCATACCCCATTGTCATTTATTAGACCATATTCTATCAAAGCCTACAACTATCCCCTAGTAGCTAAAGGATTAAACCCAGTTTCCTTTTAGGTTTGACATAGCATTACATATTCATCCCACTCAAATTACCTCAGATAATTTTTCATATTCTCCCAAATATACTCTTTTCATCAAAATTTGTGACCCTACACTACAATGCCTTGTATTTAGAATGCCTCTCCATGAAAAGTAGCTTTCAGAACCCTTTAGATCTATTTTATCAGTGAAATCATCTTCCCATCCAGAGGTCATCTCCTCCATCTCTGACCTGCCTCAGTTCTTAAGACACTTGAATTAAAATTATTTATGTACACAGACTCATAGAAAAGTAGAATGGAGGGAAATATTAGAGCCTTTATAATACAATTCTCTCACTTGTCAGATGTGGAAACTCATATCCTCAGGGGTGAAGTGACTGAAATAGTGGGTTAGAAGTTCACTTTAACCATCCATGTAAAGAATAAAACCTTTTCTAAACTCAAAATGAGTTTACTGTTGGTACCTGACAACTATTAGTGACAGAGTTCTTTATCAGCTCTTAAGATGGTCCCAGTCAAAAGGACAGCATTGGAGCCATACCTTCTCAGATGCAGTTGATGTTTGCATTCCTTTGAGTCATAGTGCAATATTATATTAATTAGAGATTTTAGAAATCTCTTCTTTTGGAAAATGAGAGAATGAGACTACATTTTTCTCAGCGATCAGTGTAAATGAGTACAGTTCTGTTACAGTAAGTTTAAAAAATTCTACAAGCATGGGTTTCATACATTATTCCTTCTTTAGACTAGGAGCTTTTAAGGGACTGCAAACATGGCATTACTCTATTGAACAATCTAGTCACCTTTTACTTAAAAACGAGAATCCATGGTTGATGAATCCATTTTAACTTCTAATATATATGCTCCCTTTGTGAAAGGGCATGTTATATTCATTTTTTTAATTCTCTAGTTCATGTAACATTATTGCTTAAAATATCAGGTATCAGCAAGAAATATATTAAATATACATTAGATGGCGTGGGACATGAATATTAAAAGGGATGAGATATTTCAATGTCTATACATACACATAATTTATGCAGTACATTATGCAGTTACTGCTGTACAATGATAGGTTGTGAATGGATAGATTTATCCTCATGAGATATTGTAAACAATGGAAAGAACTGATCAGCATTCATTTAACTAAATTTTTTTAGACAATAAAATATTTCAGTAATTCTGGAAAAAACAGGACACTATTTCTGTGTTCTAGGAATGTACAAAGACAACAAGTATTGAGAGAAGTGGGTAAAGGTGATAATAGGAGGCCAGGAAATGTGTGATTAATGTACATACCCAGCTAGTATCAGGTTGTCCAGTTCTGTAGGCTATACCCATGAATCATGGAGTCACAGATGTTTGGAGTTGGAAGGAACTTTAGAAACCAGCTAATATGAATGTAAAGAGAATGCTGAAGTTCTATGAAGCAAAAATATGTGAATTTTTGCATTTTTTAATGAGAACTTCTTTCAGATACTCAAGTGATGTGTGTGCAAGAAAAGGAGGAAAGAGAATTGTTCAGTATCTCCATTTTATGGAGGACATGTTTGAGATTTGTAAATGAGTTGCCCAGTGTGGTGTCTGTATGTATGTGTGTATGCATGCAAATACAACATTAATGAAGTCATGTTGATATCATGTCCAGGGATATTTGTAAATTCATTTTTTAATTGTAATAGCTTATCTGTAACCTCCTTCGGGTTTTATTTATTTATTTATTTATTTATTTATTTATTTATTTATTTAATGTTCCATGAACTCTGTACTTTTTATCATCCTCTTGCCCCGCCAAGGGATGCCCCATTTCTGCTGTCATTAATGCTTCAAAACTTTGGTGTCATTGACCTCAGATAGCACTTTACTTTCCAAAATCCTGTGGTTGGTGGTCTTTTCGATGGTTTGTAAAGAGTGCTTGTTGTCTAGGAAATCAAGATCAAAGTCCTTCCCTTCTTCCAGTAGCAGATGTAGGGCATCTTAGCCTCCAGCTTAACCTTCATGTTCACCAGGGCCTCATACTCCTGGGCCTGGCACTGCCCCTCTGCCTGGGTCCGGGCCAGATCTAACTACAGATGTAGCAGGTTCCCATTGAGCTGTTCCATCTGCATGGCATAGCGCGTCTCCACCTCCCTCAGGCTGATGGGGATAGTCTGTTCCTGCAGAGTCCCTCCCGGGTTGCTGCGAATGGGGGAAAATAAAATAGGTCATTCCAGACACTTCTCAATCTGTCAGGAAAAGGGGGTGGCGATTCCCTCTAGTGGAGAATGCCCCAAGACCTTCTCTTTAAGTGGCTTTTATTGAGAATGATATGTGTAGGGGAATACAGCATGCCTGTAAATCTCATCAGTCAGTGTCAAAGGCTATGTTTACAGAAAACAGAGATCATAGATAACAGTTGAAAGAACACAGAGATTTGCCTATGTCAAGATTTAGTAGACAGGGTGGTGCCTATTCGGCCTTGAAACCTGGGAAACTGATCACATTCTATGCTCAACCCCAAACATCAGTACTCATTAACTTGAGGGCATTCTTAGCAAAGTAAGTTTCGTAGGATTTGATGCATTCCTTTTCCAGGCCTAATCGTCCCGAGAACCACCGGATCCAGTTTAGGGCTGTACCTGCCTTTAGTATTGTTTCAAGCCTGAGCCAGGTGGGTGGAGCAGAGCAGCCAAGAGATGAGGAGACTTCTTTCAGATAGAATGAGGACTCTGGCCATGACAAAGCCAAGGGGTGAGGGTGTTTTGCCCTTTCTTCGTATCCCCCAAGTCCTTCCCTGATGGCTCCTATGTGACTATTCCTGTTTTAGGTTGCCCCTGCCATTGAGGGGTCTTACCTATCATTGGCTAACCAACCATCCCCTGGGGCCAAGTAGGGCCCAGCCCCTGCCAGGGGGACAGGTTTTATCTCCTCAGTGGCCTATTTTCCCAAGGCCTCTTTGCTCAGCTCCAGCCTTGGGGCCCTCCAACCTGTTGGTGAAGCTACAGTCCCTGAAACCAGGCGGGACAGTTCCCAAATCAGGCTGATCTCCAAATTGGGCTTCAGATTTCTCATTCAGTCCAGGTCAGTCTCCAAGGACTGGACTGTACATCTCAGCTCCATGATTGTCATCTGAACAGCATCTCTCTCAGTGATCTGCGAGGTGACCACTGTGGTGCTCTCCTCAATCTGATGGGACCAGTACCTGTCCAGCTCCTCTCGTTTCTTCCACACTAGCTTGTCATACTGAGTCTTGGTATCTGCCATGACTTTGCTGAGGTCCTGAGATTTGGGGGCATCCAACTCCATGGTCAACCCAGAGTTGGCAATCTGGTTTTGTAGACCATTTCCTTCCTCCTTGTGGTTCTTCTTCATGAAGAGCAGCTCCCCCTTGAGAGCCTCATCTCTGTCTCCAGTTTTAGCCAAATGATATTGGTGTCATCTGTGACCTTTTGGAGCTCATTGATGTCATTCTTCACAGAGCTGGTGCATGGCCAGCTCTGTCTCATACTTGACTCAGAAGTCAACAGCAGCAAGGCAAGCATTGTCAATCTGCAGAACAATGTGGGCATTGTCCACAGAAATTGCAAAGATCTGAGCCCTCAGGTCCTCAATGGTCTTGAAATAATGCTCCCAGTTTCTGACCTCAGGTCCCTTCTCCATGTGTTCCCAGATTTTGCTCTCCAGTCTCCAATTATCAGCCTCTAGCTTCTCACCCTTTCCAGGTAGGAGGCCAGGCGGTCATTCAGGCATTGCATAGTCTCCTTCTCGTTCTGGATGCCCCCTGTGCTTGCCAGACCCCTGTCCATCCTTGCAGCCAGGCCCCCAGGTCCCTATCTGCCCCACATGCTGGTGTAGTGGGACACTGAGATCTGGGAGCCCAAGCTTCCCAGTTCCTACATAGTCGCTGGCCAGCCAGACTGGTGGCTGGGTGATTGCATGGAGTCCAGGATCCAGTAGTTTGCAGAATAGCTGGAGCTCATGCTGAAGCTCATGTCATTCAGGGAGAAAGGCGAGCAGCTGAGACTCAGGTTGAAGCTGTGTTTGAGTTTTCTACATATACAAAATTGTTAGCTATGAATGATGGTGATTTTATTTGTTCTTTTTCAATTCCCACTTAACTTTCTTTTTTTAAATGACTCTGGTATTTCTCAAGACAATGTTAAATATTAATGGAGATATTGGATGCTCTCGTATCAATTATGGAAGCATTTTTTAGATTTCACCAACAATATAAAATTTGATATTTGTATTTTTATATTCTTTTTAGTTTAAGGAAGTGCCTTCTTAATTTTAGTTGACCAAAAGTTGTTATTATTAATGGGTGTTGGATTTTAACATATAGCTTTTTATCTCTTAAAATTATAATATTTAACCTATATGAAATTACTGAGTTGAATTATTTTATTTGAATGTTAAACTCATCTTATTCCCTGGGGGGAAATGTACCATAGTCATCATCTATTTTTCTTTTCATATGCCATTGGAGATATTTTATTAATATAATTTAATTTTGATTTATAATTTTCTTATACATCCATAGTGGTAATTAGATTGTGATTTTTTATTGTAATGTCCTTGTAAATTTTGACAGTGTTTTCCTTGCTTCATAAAAAGACTAGGAAATATTCCATATTTTTTTACTTTATTGAAGAATTTATATATGACTTTCTTATTTCATCCTTAAATATTTGGAAAAAATCATTGGTGAAAACATAAAGTGCTAAGATATTCTTTGTGGGAATACTTAAAATTAATTGCAAATTTATTTTTACAAATAGATATAGAATCATTCAGATTCTTCTTTTTGACAATTTTAAATTTATTTTCTCAGGATTTTTTCCATTTGCATGGAGAAGATGACCTTAATATCTTCCTTTACTAACTTTTTAATGTATGTAAGATATAGTATGATGTTCATTTTTTATGCCTGATAAAAGAAGTTTGTGCCTTCTTCCCCCCTTTTATTGATTTTTTTAATATTAAATAAGCTAAAATTTTGTTTTAATTTTATTTACGTAAATATTTATTCTCTATATTATTAACTCCAGCTATTTTTTATTTCTTTCTATATTTTGATTTTACTTTGTCATTTTTTCTAACTTTGTAAAAATATTATTTATTTCAGCTGTTTCTATTTTGCTATTGTGTGTTTTAAGGCTATACATTATCCCTCTCATAGCCTTGCTAAAAATATAAGTTTTAATATATCATATTTCATTACTATTTTCATAATATCCTATAATTTCTATAGGAATTTTTTCCATGTAATTTTTTCAAATATGTTGTTATGTCCCTTCTTTTAGAGATTCTTTAATTTTATTTTTATTTTTGATTTCAAAGTTTTCTTTTTTTAAACCTTCGAAGACTTGCTTTGTGGCTACCTATTTCCATGAACACTTTAAAGAATAAACATGGGTTTTTTTTTAGTTACATAGATTTACATATGTGAAACAGGTCAAATTTCATAATTGTGTTATTCAGGTCTATATATTTGCATATTTTTGTTTTCTGCTATCAGTTATTGAAAAAGTGCTCTGAAAAACTTCCCACTCTAATTTGGATATTTTTCTTCATTTTTCAGTTTTAAGTTCATATAATTTGAATAGATACCATTTAACAATTACAGTTTTATAATGGTCATAAATTCCTGGTAATTCGTATTATTAAGCCATTTATCATGTGTAATAGTCTTTTTTTTAGTGTACTTACAGTGTGCATTTTTTATGTTTCTATTTTTATCCTTTTCTAACATTAAAAGTGTGATTTTAGTAAGCATCATGGTATTGTTACTTTCTGATGAAGTCTCTAAGTTTTACTTAAACATTTAATTTATATTTAATGAAGTTACTTACCAATCTAGGTTTGTATCTCATTTTAAGAGTTTATTCTGTGCTCTACTGGATATCCCCTCTCACTTTTTATCTCTTTGTGCTATCTTCTCTATGAACTTCGTATTTTAATATTTAACTTGTTACTATTATTGTCATAGTTGCAAGTACAGAGTTGAAAAACTTTTTACATGAGAAATTGATTTTGGGTCACCTTTTTTTTTTTTTTTTTAACTTAGTCATTTCACGTAGTAGAGCTCTGATGAGAGCACTATTTCAGCTTCAAACTCCCAACAATGGGACTGCTGCTGGTGGTGATGGTTCACAGATGAATTATAAATATCAGGTTGGAAAATACAGCTTTGATTTTCCTTGTGTAGAGAATAATTTATAAAGGGGTGGGGTTTTTGTTCTTTTGTTTTTTTGTTTTTGTGGGATCTCGAAATTAGGCTGAAGGCTTCTTTTATGGAGCCAGTGGCTTCTATATTCACACCTAAATATCCACATGTTATGCCAAAGAATTGTCCCTGAATTTTTGTAGGGATTCCCAAGTGAGGAGACATGACTGATGCCACCATGTGAGCATCCTGAATCTGTTGTCATCTATCTTCTTTTAAAGCTGAGTAAGCTGCACTAATATCTAGAGTGTAAAAGAAAAAAGGAAAGAAAAGAAAAGAAAAAAGAAAAGAAAAGAAAACAAGGCCTTACTAATGGATGTTCTAGCTGAGTGGGTATTGCAGCAGTTAGCCTGTGTATTATAGTATGCATCCTTGATTTATTATAATATAAAAATAACCATTTCTCAGATAATGTTATGGCTTTAGACTAACTCCATTCACCCCGGCTTCCTCCTTTTGTTATTTTTTAAATTATGCATATATTCTGCATATTAAAACATATGCACTTAAATTATATATATATATATTTTAAACATTGTTATATTTGTTATTCACACTCATTATTATTTCTTTTCTTTTTTTCTTCCTGTTTTTCTATGCTTCATTCTGGGATTATTTCCCTTCTATCTGAAGACTGACTTAGTATTTTTGTAGAATCAGTGTTTTGGTAGTGAATTATCTCAATTTTTAATTGTTATTTATTAGTGCCTAATTTTTCTAGGCAATTTTTTAATCTACTGCATAGATATAGTATATGGTTTCATTCCAACCAAAGTTTGGTAATATCATTTTCATATATCATATAATAGTTTACTTCTACTTTTGAACTAGTACAGAATTGATCTTTTAATATTTCTGTTGGATTGATTATTCTGTATATCTAGGAGAAGAAATCTTTGTATCTTAAATTAAGAACACATAGTTTTACATTTATTGTGCATATTCACTAACAAAATTTCTTTTATCTTGTCCAGCTGTTTTCTTCATTCAACACTAGATGTTTAAGAAAAATTGCTAAGCTATGAGTTACATTCTTTGCTATCATTATGAAGTTCTGTGGTATGAAAATATCAATTCAGCGGAGTAGTTATGCAATTTCTATGCATTGAGCATGAAGTAGCAGCTTTCATTAGCAGGTTTTCACAGTCAAAACTGTTATTTCTCTACCAATATCTCTAATTCAAAATGCAAGCTGTCTGTTTGCAAACAGAAATTGAAACTTGCCAATTATGTTAATCATTACTTTAAAAAATCCCTTGCACGTCTCATGATCTAAAGAACAATTGAAAATTCACTCTTTCATGCCTTGTCTACAACTATATCACATTTTTCTATCATTTTGATTGAATGCGAAGGCATTTTTTTAAGAGCCATTTCTTCAGTCATTAATGAATATTATTAACTTTTAAGGGATTAAGCTGGGTTTTGCCCCTAAATCAAATCATCTTAAGAGTTCTATAGATTAATAGAAATGAAGGATTATTCTACAGAAATTTAGATTGACCTTTACTATCCTCTATAATATCTTGCTGAGAAATTTGGGATCCATAACTTCAGTTCATTATGTCATATTCCAGAAGACTTTAAGATGTCTTAAGTTACTAATGTGACATTGTGAAAACTTTAGACTGTTAGTATTTTCTGTAAAGCCAGGATAACATAACAATTTAATAATTGTTAACATTAATGATATTATTACCTTAGTATTTTTTACATATAAATGTCACTAGAAAATTAATTATCTGTGTTTTATAGCTGTCTTACTATCTTTTTAAAAGTATCTTTGACAAAGCAAAATATAAATATGCAGTATAAATAGATAACTTATTAGCTCAATGCCAGCATCAATTTTTAACTCAAAGTAACTTATTACAAGTATGGATGCTGTAGATACTTTCATCTATCTTTAATAGTTTTGCTGCTTTTCTTAAAAGAAGATATGCTTAGAAAAATAATACAAGTTTTAAATAAAATATTACTACCTTTTTGTTTAAAATTACTTTTGTCTACCTTTCAAATTTTTCTGTTATTGTTGGATCGTTTTTGTGTGATTTTTAAATGCTAATATCAGTAAAGTAAGTTTCTTATATTAAATTCAGTATTACACATTATTCATATCATTTTCAGGGGAATTTAGAAAGCTAATATATCATTCAGGTTATGCTGTGAAGAGATATTAATATTATAAATAATTATCTCACATTACCTATATCATAAATGATGTGATGTGTGCTGGTTTCAATGTGTAACATATGTGCTACAATAGGGATATACATTTAGTTCATTTAAGATTCTGGTTTACAGGCCCGTGAAAGATACTATAGTGTCCCTCTCCTTGTAGTAGTCATAATCAGCCATTTTCCCCATTACGTTTTAAAAACTCAGAAGTGGCTTTAGGAGCTGGTGCATGTTAGTAAAGGGATATGTGGATCTCCAGTCCTTTCATCTGGAACTCCCAAATAGTATTTTTGACTTGTTTTGTAGTTTCTGTACATCTGCAATGTTACCCTTCAAAAAAACTCTAAGGTGAGTGCAAACAACAAGTAAAGTCAAAGATTGGCTGATATTTACAGAATTTATGGCAAGAAAAATAAGCAAGGCTGGTAGAGAAATAGGAATTCCAAAGAAATAGAGGGTCTGGGAGTATAATGCATGACACTTATTTATCATCTAGTAAGGCATTTCCTATTTCTATAGAATGAGAATTAGATAGAAGTTGAAAAGGAAAATTTAGCTATACCATTCTTGAAATTGGAGAATATACTACTAGAACTTTATGATTTGGTTTTATAAACCACACGTTGGAGAAACTCTTATAAAAATGTTTCTGTTACAGTGTTGGCAAATCATCAACCCCAAAAGCTTTGTAAATTCTGTTGTATTTTCAGTTTCTGCACTTGTAAAATGTCAGTCTCTTATATAAATGTAAAGTACTCTTGCTGTGTGACAAAATTTGTATTAGACCAATAAAGGTAAAGATACAGTAAAGAAAAATTGAATCTTAGGAAGTGAGAAAAAACACTGAATGCCCTGAGATGCGGGATTTTTTTAAGCAGAAGAAGGCCACGAAAATAAGTATAGCTCCTTTTAAAAATATTTAAAGTCACACGGCAGCTTTCTGTTGATATAAAGGAATGTTTTCATCAACAATAAATTTTGCAGGATTCAAACATTATAATTTTTCCCATAGGACTGAAATGAAAAAAGGAGGAAATTTTTGCTACTTTTTCCTACTTTCATCTTAGAAGTAATTGCCTAGGATGAGAAATCATGATTTTCAAATTCTCACAATACACATATGTTAGACACCAAATTATAGCTGTGGGAAAGTAGGGTGTTAGTAAGACCATAAGTATAATGGATGTGTGAATTAAACTATAATTGTACAGCAAATAGTAATCATAGGAAGAAGCAACTTCCTTAGGCCGAACAGTGCCAAGACCAGATAGACAATGACTTAGGTCCAATTCTATTACAGTTGTTAATACATCTAAATAAAGAATATCTGTATCAGGAAAAAAAAAAAAGCATGATGGTGTAAAAGCATAGGAAGAAAAACATCGAAAAAGGTGTCTTTTGGAGGACTCTTCTAACCTCTCCCTAAGACTGAGGTTTCTGTACACCTAGAGCTAATTATATCTGATATCAGAAAAATATATTCCAAATGTCATGACATATGCAAGTCTTGTGTACTAAAATACCAATTCCCTCTACTCTGGCCCACACTTACCAAGAGATTCACAAATTATAATTTAGTTCTTCTAGTGCCTTATCGAAACAGTGTTTCAGTGTTCTTTCACTTCAGAAGGTAGATTTTAACGTAAAATTAGGGGAATTCAGACAGATAATATATCATTCAAGTTATGCTGTGAAGGAATGTTAATATTATGATACTAATAATCTCACACTACCTCGGTCATGAGTACATCTGCTTACTGTGATACTATAGAAGTTAGCTTTTCAAGAATAGTCCAATCTGGAGCTTGACAATATTAAGTTTATATACCAATTGAAAACATTAACAATAAACACACAAATGATAATGAAAGAAAATACTCAAGCAAAGTTGATATTTTGTATCCTTGTATTACCTCTTTGTGTTCAGTAGCTGTCCAAATATTATAATATGTTGAAAAAATAAAACTACTTCAGTTCTTAGGGATTCATATATTTGTGTTGTGGATTATAGTCAGGGAATACCATTATATTCAGTAAGAATTTCTGCAAGAAAGGATCATAAGAAAAGCTGTAGTGAAAAGAGGTAAGAATAACATCTTGTCCCAAGTCATCAAGACTTTTTAATTCTTTAGTACAGTTTTACAGTTTACAAGTCAGTGAATCCTTAGACCGTTGATAAAGATTTATGGAAAATTACTACATAAGCACAGGTACTCCAGTTAAAAAAAATAATCATTCTGCATTACCACAAATTATGATTCTGCCTCTTTGTTATTTTACTTGTTTTTGAGGCATACAATGACTTAAATCCCATTCGGAGAAAAATTCTAATTCTCTCAGTACTTTCACTGCAAAGGAGAGGCTCTAGAAGCTCTCCAGAGGACTTGAGGAATAAGTGAATATCAATACATTTCTTTAAAAGATAATATTCTGTAGGCGAGAAATTTATTGACATATAACCAATTTATCATGTCTTCTCATGTTGATATTAGCTTATATATCATATTTTACAGACATGGTTCTATCTTTGAAAATAATACTGGTCTTCACATTATGACATGTAAGATAAAGAGATTTAATCCCAAAATAAAAAAGAAACATGAACACTATATCACTAGTTATATTATTTTTGAACCCATTGCTTTTTGATTTTGTTGGCATTAAAAAATTAAGTTCTGTGAAAAATTCCCCCTCAGAAATGTTTTCATATAAAGTCTGCAATGCAGAGAGTAACTGACAAGGCCCTTTATACAGGAACACAATTAACTGTATTATGATTGATTTTCTATTTTTAGCGAGAATGACAGCTGGTTATGCCTTAAAATTGGAATCAGCAGAAGATATGCTAATACTTTGACCAAGTTTACCAATCCAGCAGAGAATGTGACACAGTAGCTAGGACTACACAAAACTCACTCAATAATTATGCAACTTTTTTAGGGCTGATTAATCCCACTACAGAGGCTGGTTCTTAACATACATTCAGTAACTCCAAAGCACAAATACTAAGAGATATATAGGCATACTTTGTTTTATTGCACTTTATTGTGCTTCACGGATTTTTTTTTTTACCAGTTGAAGGTTTGTGACAACCCTTTATTGACCAAGCCTATCAGCACCATTTTTTCCAACAGCATTTGCTTGCTCCATGCCTTTTTTACATTTGGTAATTCTCCAAATATTTCAAGCTTTTTCATTATTACTGTATTTGTTATGGTGGCCTATGATCAGTAATCTTTCTTTTTTTTTTAAAGATTTTATTTATTTATTTTTAGAGAGAGGGGAAGGGAGGGAGAAAGAGAGTGAGAGGAAGATCAATGTGTGGTTGTCTCTCGCACACCCCCTACTGGGGACCTGGCCTGCAACCCAGGCATGTGCCCTGATGGAGAATCGAACAGGTGACCCTTAGATTTGCAGGCCAGCACTCAGTCCAGTGAGCCACACCAGCTAGGCCGGTCATCAGTAATATTTGATATTACTATTGTCATTGTTTTGGGGCACCATGAAATGTGCCCACACAGGATAGTGAACTTAATTGGTAAATGTGTGTGTTCTGACTGCTCCACATAATGGCATTTTCCCTATATCCCTCCCTCTCTCCAGGCCTCTTAAGTCCCTGAGACACAACATATTGAAATTAGGCCAATTAACAATCCTACAATGGCCTGTAAGTGGTCAAGTGAAAAGAAGTGTTGCATATCTCTCACTTTAAACCAAAGCTAGAAATGATTAAAGTTAGTGAAAAAGGATCTTGAAAGCCAAGATAAGCTGAAAGTTAGGCTCTTGTGCCAAGCATTTAGCCAAGTTGTGAATGCAAAGGAAAAAGTTCTTGAAGGAAATTAAAAGCTACTCCAGTGAACAAATAAATGATAAAACGGTCTTATTGCTGAAATGGAGAAAGTTTTAGTGGTCTGGATAGATCAAACTGCCTACAACATTTCCTTAAGCCAAAGCCTAATCAAAACTAAGGCCCAAGGTCACTTCAATTATGTGAGGGCTGAGAGAGGTGAGGAATCTGCAGCAGAAAAGTTTGAAGCTAACAGAGATTGATTTATGAGGTTCAAGGAAAGAAGCTGTATTTATAACAAAAGTACAAGGTGAAGAACAAGTAATGTAGAAGCTGCAACAAGTTACCCAGGAGATCTAGCTAACATAATTATTGAAGGCAGTTACACTAAAGAACAGCTTTTCAATGTAGATGAAATGCCTTATTGAGGGAAGAGTATGATAGGTCTTTCGTAGCTAGAGAGGAGAACTCAAAATCTGGCTTTAAGGCTTCAGAGGACAGGCTGACTCTCTTTATAGGGGCTGATGAAGGTGGTGACGTTAAGTTGAAGCCAGTGCTCGTTTTCCATTCCACAATTACTAGGACCCTTAAGAATTGTACTTAATCTACTTTGCTTGTGGAACAATATAGCTTGAATGACAGAACATCTGTTTACTATATGGTTTACTGATTATTTTACGTTGAAACTACTCATTGACAGGGCAACTAGTCACTCGAGAGCTTTGATGGAGATATACGAAGAGATTAATGTTGTTTACATGCTTATTAACAAAACATCCATTCTGCAGCCCTTGGATCAAGTACTAACTTTGACTTCAGGTCTTATTACTTAAGGAACACATTTTTTAAGGTTCTAGTTGTTACAGACAGTGATTCCTCTGATGGATCTGGGAAAAGTAAATTGAAAACCTTCTGGAAAATATTCATCATTTAGATGCCATTAAGAATATTCATGATTCATGGTAAGAGGTCAAAATATCAACAGTAACAAGAGTTTGGAAGTTGATTCCATCCCTCATAGATGCCTTTGAGGTGTTCAAGACTTCAGGGGAAGAAGTAACTACAGATGTGGTGAAAATAACATGAGAACTAGAATTAGAAGTGAAGCCTGAAGATGTGAATGAATTACTGCAATCCCATGATAAAACTTTAACTGATGAGGATTTTCCTCTTATGGATGAGCAAAGAAAGTGGTTTCTTGGGATGGAATTTATTCCTAATGAAGATGCTGTGAAGATTGTTGAAATGACAACAAAATGTTTAGAAAATTACATAAACTTACTTGATTAAGCATTGACAGGGTCTGAGAGGATTGACTAGAATTTTGAAAAAAGTTCTATTGTGGCGAACATTATCAAACAGCATTGCATGCTACAGATAAATGCCTTGTGAAAGAGTCAATTGATGTGGCAAACTTCATTGTTGTCTTATATTCAGAAATAGTCACAGCAACCCCAACCTTAAGCAACCACTACCCTGATCAGTCAGCAGCCATCAACACTGAGGCAAGCCCATCCACCAGCAGCAAGATTACAACTTGCTGAAGGCTCGGGTGATGGTTAGCATGTTTTCTCAATAAAGTATGTTTAATTACGCTATGTGCGTTTGCACACTTAGTAGACTACTGTAGAATGTAAACATAACTTTTATATGCATTGGAAAATTAAAATGTCTGTGTGACTTATTTTATTGCCATGTCCACTTTACTGTGATAGTCTGGATTTGAATCTGGCCTGTTTCTGAGGTATGCCTGTATTGGGCTCTACTTTCATTCCAGCTGTTGTAAACACCATTTGGATTTATACAGATTCTGAAGCAGAACAGAGGGATGTTCATGGTTCTTCAAAAATTGAACAACTACATGGGCAGCAGTCAGGAATTCAAGAGATATTTACATAAAAAGAAATAGGAACAAATAGAGGTATGGAGGATGCTACAGCCACTAAAGGCAAAGAAACCTATAAGAACTAGCTCGTTTGCCAGAGTTTGACCAAGTGTGCAGTGATGAGGGCTTGAGTGCTTGTCATTGTGGGGAACTGTGGGACTGACCTGGGAAATCAGGACATTTGTAGTCAGAGTACCCACTGTGAAAGGATGAAAACTACAGGAAAAATAGAAAGTGTTTGCCTCAGAATCTTTTCATGAGCTGAAGGCTAGCACCTGGACAATGAATAGATCCTCAGTCTTGTTTCAGCTAAAAATGAGTTATTTAGCTAATAAAAAGTTAAAGGGCATTTTAGGTTATTTGTAAGCCAAAGGAAACTGGAGGTCATGGATTTTCAGGGACACTGTACATTTTTCCCTATGATTCTCCAAAGTATTGACGAAAAAATGAAGTTGATCATAAGATTGATCCAGCAGCACATAGTATGCAGGGGCCACTACATACAACAGAGGTGAAATAATTGATAATATAGTTATTAGTGGAGTATCTCACTCTCTATCCACCATGACACTAAAGTCCTTGGTGAGCTAGTGATTCTCAATAAACTTCTACCATAGAACCTTTAACTAAATGTTAAACTGCATCAAAATCACTTGATAGCCAATGCAGTAGTCAGCCAAACTAGTGATTTGGTCAGTGAAGGAGGATGCCCCCAACGTTTACTGAACTAATTTTCATTACATAGCCACTGCTGGATGGCTCCATTTAGGTTAAAGAAATGGCATGAGAGAGAAAAGTGAAAAGATTTAGCTATAACTAGTTTCTCTATTTTGCTTTGCAAACCATTAATATTGCAGAGTTTGAAATCTATTTTTGAAAAGATTTAACTAAACTTTAATAATGTGTTCTGAACAATATATTGGGGGACCAGTTTCACATGATGGATAGCTTTTGTAAAGATAAAATTTTAAATTAGGAGGTGTCCTTGGAAAGAATCATTTTGAGAAAATGCTATCTTTTAATCAAGTTTTCCTATTCAATAGTTTATGAATATAAATAATTTTATGAATCATTGGGTGAAAATAAAGCTTTCCAAAACTAAACCATGATAAAAATTAATTGTATTTTAAATGTTTTTAATGTGTGATGTGTCTCTTTTAAGGAGTAAATACCATTTAATTTACAAAAAATAGTAATAATATAAAGGTCACAGACTCTACCTTTTTTTCCTCTTTGACACCTTTGTGCATTCATCTCATTGTTTGACTGTTTACCTCATGTATTCAGTAATATAAATTCCTTGGCATTTAGCTGGATCTTTTTTTCCCCTCGTGGCTTGAAGTTCTTTCCCTTTTTTAATTAGATTGACCTTTTGGTTCACTTGAATGCCCTGAACCTGACAAAGAATAACTGTTCTCTTCAACGGCAACCAGAAATGATCAGGAAAGATTGAAAACACTGACATAAAATGAAATTTTTTGATACAGTGTTCTGGGTGTTATAATTGTTACTTTTTATAGTCACTAACATAGAGAAATACCCAGCTCTTCACAATTATCAGAGCTTTAATGTGATGAGCTGCTTCTCATCCTCCCAAGTGGATACTTTTATAGGGCTCCTTAAAACTGATGTCTTTAAATGTCTGGTAACAGCTGACCTGACTTACCTTTCTAAAACCCTATGAGTAGTATTGAAGAAATAAAGTGTGACTGGTTCTCATTGTCATTCAATCATTGTGTGTATGTGTAGATCATACATGCACATGCGTGCACACACATTTCTTTTTGTAAAAGTAAATTCTAAAGAACATTTAGAACTATGGATATTTGTTGAGGTTTATTCTGCACTCATCAAATATCCAACAAACTACAAGATTCAAACATTTATTACATAAATTTTCACATGTGACTTATAATGTATAAGACATAAAATTATGAAACTTGTCCTGGCTGGTGTGGCTCAAGTAGATTGAGTGCCATCCTGTGAACCAAAGGGTCACCAGTTCGATTCCCAGGTCCCCAGTTGGGGACATGTGAGAGGCAACCACACATTGATCTTTCTCTTCCTCTCTTTCTCTCTCCTTTCCCCTCTGTAAAAATAAATAAATAAACCTTTTTTAAAAAGTTAAAAAAATTATGACTGGGTGATAACCAAGCTATTTTGACTAGTGGATATGTGTCAAAGCTTGAGACATAGAGTAGGTAAGAATTTACTCTGAAAACTTGTTTGAATACAGTATAGCCATAACAATATTAATACAAGTTACTGCTAATATTTTGACATCACTTTTCAGTCCCCCAAAGAAAAAGATCCATTTTCAATATGTATAAGATTAGTAATGAACTAACTGATACCTACTCAGTTATTTCTGAGCTATCAATTGACAATTTAAGTAGTTGCTTGGTCAGCTTGGCCTGAATACAGGAAAATATCATAATTGAATCTTAAAATAGGTAAAGCAATTATAAAAGAATACCAAGGTAAGGCATTTTGTCCACATTTTTAGGCCTTATCAAATTATATAGAACTAAAGACAGACTAGATATTAAACAACTAGAGAAACAATCTATTTAAAAGAGTGAAATGTAAAGACTGATACTAGAAAAATCCTCTGTAAAAGAAAATTAATATATTGCAAGTTCCATTTTATGGAGCTCTGTGAAGCCACAAAAATAATGTCTGTGAATACTAGTGACATAGAAAACTATTCTTAATTTATTTTTGAATAAGAAAAGTATCAGGATACATAGCAGTATGGTAAGGACTGTGAGTGAGTGTGTATGTATAAAGACAAATATTTGATTCAGACATTTATTTTCCTATTATTTATAACTTGAATGTATAAAACATTTAAATGCTTAGGGATTAGTGTTCATATCATGAATAGTTTTTGACTGTAAAGAATTATAAATCCCAAATTATTCTAGCTCTGGAAAAAAAATTTGGGTAGGTTACTTAGATTTTTTAATGGCTTTGTGCTTTGTAAATAGAAACATTAATGAACCTGTGTAGAGTAACGTAGGATACAGCATTCTAACAAAAAGCTTGGTGTAACAGTGTAATAGTAATAATTTTATTATTAACAACATCAGTAACCGCTACAAAAATATGTGCCTGATTGCATTATAGGTGGTTAAAGATGTTTACCAATGATGCCAAGACAGTTTTACAGATCTGCTGAGATAATTCAATGGAGAAAAGATTGTCTTTTCAAGATGTGGTTTTAAGACAATCAGATATTTACATGCAGAAAGATGAATTCATACTTTTATCCTACACTATACACAAAAAATAACTGAAAAGAATAATTGAACTAAAAAATAGAGCTAAAACTAGGAAATTCTTGGAAGAAAACACAGGAGAAAATTTTTGTGGACTGGTGGTAAGCAAATAATTCTTAGCCCAACAACAAAACCATAATCCTCAAGGAAAAGAAAAGTTCAATTGGATTTTATGAAAATTAAAAACTTGTGCATTTCAAAAGACACCGGTGACACAATGAGAAAACAAACCAGAGACTTGGGGAAGATATTTTCAAGTCATTTATTTGATAAAGGACATGTATCTCAGAAAATTAAATAACCCTTACAATTCAGTAATACGGCAAACAACCCAATATAAAAATTTAAAGATTTAAAAATTCAAAGATTTTAATAGATATTACACCAGGAAAGTTATTAAAATAGTAAATAAAGACATCAAAATGGTCAATACCCTTACTTATTACAGAAATGTAAACTAAAACTACAATGATATAGCACTTGAAAAAAAAAACGGGCCAGATTGTGAAGAACTAGAATTATAAGCCTTTCTTTAAGGAAATTTCAAATGTGTCAGTCATTTTGGAGCAGAAGTCGACCATATCATGATAAAGGTAAATATAAATTTATCATACAAGCCAGAAATTCTACATCTAGGTATTTACCCAAGAAAAATTAAAACATACATGAATATAAAGTCTTAAATGTCAGTTTTCATAGCAACATTGTTCATAATCAGAAACTGGAAACAATCTAAATGTATATAAATTGGTTAATGGATAAACAAATTGTAATATATTCAGACAGTGTTATTCAGCAAAGGTAAAGCAATGTTGATGTATTTTACAAGGTAGATGAACTTCAAAAACATGCTAACTGAGAAACATCAGCTACATAATATGGCATGTAGTATGATCCCTTTAATATGAAATGTCCAAAAAGTAGTCTTTAGAGACATAATGTAGATTAGTGATTGTCTTTGGATATGGGAATTGGGAGTAACTGCAAATGGATTTGAGCATCTTGTGTGGCAAATGGAAGTTTTTTATAGTTGGAATGGTTATGTGGTTATGGGTTATGGTTGCACAGCTCTGAAAATTTTACCAAAGTCACTGCATTGTACAGGTGAATGTGAATGTGAATTTTACAGCATTCAAATTATTCCTAAATCCAGGTGTTAAAAAATGAACCACTTAAATTTTCCCTGTTCACATGATAATGATAATTTTTATCATCACTTTTATACCACATTGTAAAAAGAAGTTATAACCATTGCAATGAGACAAAAATAAATAAGAGCATGAGGACTCACAAGTGAGAAATAAAACATCCCAATCTTTAAAAACGTGGCATGATTAGAGTTATATCAGTGAGAACGTTAGTATTTCTAAAACTCCATGCCTTCACAAAAGCAATGACTAAGCTCACAAAAACTGTCAGAACTACTGTTGAATTCTGAAATATAATTAGAAACTTATAACAATCAAGAAATGGTTAACAAAGAAAAATTAAAACAACTGTATTTTGATAAAAGAGCTCTGTGGCATCTTAACATACCTTGTTTCTCTTCCTCACTCTCCAGCTTGAAGAACCTTAACGATAGCAGCCTGCATGTGTGGTGCAGATTGATATTACAGAGAGACTAACAGAGCTTGTTCTCCAAAAACTATGGTTGTATGTTATGGCCAGTTTGGTGGGTCCCTGAAAAATCCCTGAAATGTTTGCCATTATTTTGTCTGCTTCTGACTTTCCTCAGAACTGAGGTCTCTTCCAGGGCAGCATTTCTTGAATATTTAAAGACAAATGAAATTAGCCACTGACACCTTGGACTAGAGATAAGAGTTGGGAAAAACAATAGCCAGAATAAAAAGCTAAAATAGGAAGAGGCTAGGGAAAGAGTTACACAGAGGAATTGAGATTTAATAAACTCCCATGTATTATATGGAATTGGGAAGGTTATACATATAACAGGTCTGGATACATGCTTAAAAAAGACCTGAGAAGGCCCTGCATTTCTATCTTTAACTTGAAGTGTCCACACAAGCAGAAAATGAAGACTAAGACAGCTCTGTAAACTGAGTATCTCAACACACAGCCAATCTTCAAAGACTAAGACAGTTTTATTTTTTGATTGACTGCTTCTTTTAATTCCAGCTGTTTAAGGAAATCTTTTCCAAATAATTAAGTGATCACTGAGTGATGAAACAGAAATTTTAGTGGTTACATCTGATGAAAATACAGACTTAACAAAATTAGATCATAAATATCACTAAGCAACAACCACAAAATACAGCAACAATGGATCTGAGGGTGAGGGGAATATAACTTCTATATTTACCACTTTATAATATTAAAATGCCCAGTTTTTAATAACAACAAAAGAATATGAGGCTTATGGAGAAAATAGGAAGTATGGCCCTTGTACAAGAAAAAAGTAACAAAACATTGTCTCTGAGAAAGCTTACATATTGGTTTTACTGGACAAATATATTAAATCAATATTTAAATATGCAAAAATGGCTAAAGAAAATCATGTTAAAAATGAAAGGAAACCAGGGGAATGATGTTTCACCTGATTGAGAGTATTAATAGAGAGAAATTAGAGAAAATAGAATTTCTATAGTTTAAATATAAAAAATTCACTAGATTGATTCAGTATCAAACTTGAGCAAGCAGAAGAAAGAATCAGCTAATGTAAAGATAGGTCAGTTGATAACATTCAACCTGAAAGTCAACTGAGACTATTCAATCTGAAGAATAGAAATAAAAATGAATAAAGGAATAGAACATAAGAAACTTGTAGTACTCTGTCAAGTATGCCAGTTGTATGCCTAATAGAAGTCCAAGACGGAGAGGAGAAAGTGTAATGGGGCCTAAAATAATGTGTGAATAAATGTTAGATGACATTTTTAAAGTCCTGGCCAAAACTGTTAAACAAGAATTTTATATCTGGCAAAACTATCCTCCAAAAATGAAAGAGAGATTAAGATGTTTCCTGCTAAACAAAAAGAAAGGGAATTCATTGCTATTAAATCATCCATATGAAAAATGCTAAAGAGAATCCCTCGGGTTGAAATGAAAAGACAACAGAATGTAATTTGAAGTCATATGAGGAAACAAAGAATGCCAGAAAAGATAAATTCATAGGTTAGTATAAAAGCTAGTATTATTGTGTCCTTGATTTGTAATTCCTCTTTTTTACCTATGTGACTTAAAAGACAATAAAACTATAACCATAAATCTATATAAAAAGGCTAGTGATTTATAGAGGTATATTTGTGACAATAACAACATAGTGGTAGGGTATGAAGAGATATATGCACAAATTTTTGTATACTATTGAAACTAATTTGGTATTCTAATACAATTGTTAGAATCTAAGATAATTACAGTTCCCAAGGTAACCACTAAGAAAATAACTAAAGACTACATAGTAAATGAAATGATAAAGGAATCAAAGTGGTGTATACAGAAAAAGGTTTAAACAAACAAAGAAAAAAGGATTAATTGAGGAAATGAATAACAACAACAAAAAAAAAAAGAAAGTAAGACACATCAGTCTAGATTCCCACCAGCAGCGCACTGGGGTTCCCTTTTCTCTATATCTTTCCCAGCATTTGTTTGTTGATTTATTAATGATAGCCATTTTGACAGACGTGAAGTGGTATTTCATTGTGGTATTAATTTGCATCTCGATGATGGCTAGTGATGTTGAGCATTTTTTCATATGGCTCTGGGCCCTGTCTATGTCCTCCTTGGAGAAGTGTCTAATCAGGTCCTTTGCCCATTTTTAAGTTGGATTGTTTGTCTTCCTGGTGTTGAGTTGTATGAGTCCTTTGTATATTTTGGAGATTAAACCCTGTCTCACATATAGTTGATTCCCTTTTCATTTTGATGATGGCTTCTTTAGCCATGTAGAAGCTTTTTAATTTGATATAGTCCTATTTTTTTTATTCTTCCCTTTATTTCCCTTGGGCTAAAATATTGCTACGTGAGATCTGAAATTTTACTGCCTATGTTTTCTGCTGGGATTTTTATGGTATCATAACTTATATTTAAGTCTCCTATTTATTTTGAGTTTATTTCTGTGTATGGTGTGAGTTAGTGATCTAGTTTTATTTATTTATTTTTGCAAGTGCCAGTCCAGCTCTCCCAACACCATTTATTGAAGGGACTATTTTTATTCCATTATATGCTCATGCTCCCTTTGTCAAATATTAATTGACCACAGAGATGTGGGTTTATTCCTGGGCTCACTATTCTGTTCCATTGATCTCTGTGTCTGTTCTTATGCTAGTACCAGACTTTTGGATTACAGTGGCCTTGTAGTATAGTTTGATATCAGGTATTTTGATCCCCCCTACTTTGTTTTTTCTTCCTCAAGATTGCTAAGGCTATTTGGGGTCTTTTTTGTGTCCACATAAATTTTTGTGGTATTAGTTTTAGATCTGTGAAATATGCCACTTTTATTTTATTTTATTTTATTTTTTTAACTTCATGTCTAGTTTTTATTCTGAAATGTAAAGCTCTTCTGAATTAAAGAAAAGTTGACATACCATATCATATTAGTTTCAGGTGAAGAACATATAGTGAGATTTCACATTTATATATGTTACAAAGTGATCACCACAAAACATCCACTATCTACCTGTCACCATACAAAATAACTGTGATATTATTGACATTATTAATATTACCTATGTTGTACTTTACATTTCCATGATTTAATTTATAAGTTTGTACCTTTTAATCCCCTTAACCTTTTGCCCATACGCCCCACCACCCAACCCTCTGGCAGTTATCAGTTTTTCTGTATCTTTACGTTGGTTGGTTTGTTCATTTCATTAGTTTTTTAGATTCCACACTTAGGTGAAATGATACAGTATTTGTCTTTCTCTGACTTAATTTCACTTCGTTTAAGGCCCTCTCAGTCTTTCCATATTGTTGCAAATAGCAGGATCTGTTTCTTTTTCATGGCCTTGTAATATTCCATTGTGTATGTGCATGTACACAAGCACATCCACTACTTCTTTATCCGTTCATCTAGTGACTAATACCTAGGTTGCTTCAACAACTTGGCTATTGTAAATACTGCAGCAGTATACATAGAGGTGCATAAATCTTTTTGAATTGCCCCATTTCTGGGGGCTTATTTGGAGAAAAGAATTGCTGAGTCCTTCTTTGTCTCATGTTATAAGCCTTTGTTTTAAAGTCTTATAAGTATTGTCTATATAAGTATTGCTATCCCAGCTTCTCTCTTTTTTTTCACTTCCATTTACATGAACTATCTTTTCCATTCCTTTATTTTCAGTCTCTGTGTGTCTTTCAATCTGGAATATCATGTAGGTAGTATATGTGGGGATCTTTTTTTAAAATCCATTCAGTCATCCTATGTTTTTTTCAATGGAGCAATTAGTTAACTTCAATTTGAAGTAATTACTAGCAGGTATGTGCTTATTGGCATTTTTATAAGTGGTTGGTCTACTATCTTTACTATATGTTTGCCTGTACTGGTGAAATATTTTTTCATATATTTTCTTATTTCTAGCTTTGACCTTTTCTTTTCCACTTAAAGAATTCCCTTTAACATTTGTAATAATGCTGCTTTAGTGGTGATGAACTCCTTTAACTGTTGCTTGTCTGAGAAAGTCTTGATCTCTCCTTCAATTCTGAATGATGACCTTGCTGGGTGGAATATTCTTGGCTGTAGGGTTTTTTTTTTTTCTTTTATAATGTTGAATATATCATGATACGCCTTTCTCACCTGCAAAGTTTCTGTTGAAAAGTCAGTCTTATGGGGAATAGTCTTATAGGAATAACCTTGTATGTAGCTAGTTGTTTTTCTCTTGCTGCCTTTAAGATTCTCTCTTTATCTTTAACTTTTAACAACTTAATTATAATGTGTCTTGGTGTGGGTCTCTTTGGGTTCATCTTGTTTGGGACTCTCTGTGCTTCCTGGACTTGGATGCCTGTTTCCCTTACCAAGTTAGGAAAGTTTTCAGCCATTATTTCTTCAAATAGGTTTTCTGTCCATTTCTCTCTCTCTCCGCCTTCTGGGACCCCTATGATTCTAATATTAGTACACTTGATGTTATCCCAAAAGTTCCTTATGCTGTCTTCATTCTTTTCAATTTTTTCTTTTTGATCTTCTAGTTGGGTGATTTCCATTATCCTGTTTTCCTGATTGCTGATCCATTCTTTAGTGTCATCTGATTTACTGTTGATTACCTCCAGTGAATTTTTCATTTCAGCGTTACATTCTTCAGTTCTGGTAGGCCCTTTCTTAGAATTTTTATGTCTTTGTTGATAAAACAAAGTTTTCAGTTGTTGAAGTTCTAACTGAGTTTTTTCATTTGTCTAGTCAGTTGAATGAGTATCATTATGACTGTTATTTGAACTCTTCATCTAGTAGACAGTTCCCCTCAGTTTCATTTAATTCTTTTTCTGGGGTTTTGTCCTGTTTTATTTTATTTTATTTTTTTGTTTGGAAAATATTCTTTTCTGTCTTTACTTTGCATCTTTGTTTCTATGTATTGTATTGTATTAGGTAGGTAAGTTAAGTCTCTTAGTTTTAAAAAAGTGGCCTTATTTTCCTCTTGGGTCCTTATTTAGAAAATGTCCCCTTTGTCACCAGAGCCAGGTGCTTTAGAGGGTAGACTAGTATAGCCTCCTGCTGTGGTTGGGCCACAACTTCTGGGTCATTGGCATTTTAATAGGAATGACATTGAATCTATAGATTGCTTTGGGTAGTATGGATATTTTAATGATGTTAATTTTTCCACTCCGTGAATGCAATATATACTTCTATTTATTTGTATCTTCCTCAGTTTCTTTCTTCAGTATTGTGTGGCTTTTTGAGTACAGGTCTTTTACCTCCTTAGTTAAATTTATTTCTACGTACTTTATTTTTGTTTGTTGCTATGGTAAATTGGATTTTTTTTCTTAGTTTCTTTTTCTGGTAGTTCACTGTTGGTGTACAAAAGTGCCATCAGTTTATGAATATTGACTTTGTATTGCACTATTATGCTGAATTCACTTATTAGGTCAACTAGTTTTCTGGTGGGGTCTGTAGAGTTTCATAAGTACACAATCATATCGTCTGCAGATAATGACAGTTTTATTTTTTCCTTTCTAATTTGGATGCTTTTTTTCCCCCTTGTATGATCACTGTGCCTAGAACTTCTAGTACTACATTGAATAAGAGTGGTATAAGTCGACACCCTGGTCTTGTTCCTGATCTTCAGGGAAACACTTTTAGTTTTTGCCCGTAGAGTATGAAGTTGACAGTGTTTTTCACAATTGGTGGAAATGCAGACTGGTGCATCCACTGTGGAAAATGGTATGGAGTATCCTCAAAAAATTAAAAATGGAATCAACTTTTGACCCAGCAATTGCAATACTAGGAATGTACCCTAAGAATTCTGAAACACCAATTCAAATCAACTTATACACCCCTGTGTACATAGAAGCACTATTTATAATAAACAAGGGTAGGAAACAGCCTAAGTGACCATCAGTAGACAAGTGGATTAAAACACTGGTACTTTTACACAATAGAATACTATGCAGCAGAAAGAAAGAAGAAATTCCTACCTTTTGCAACAGCATGGATGGAACTGGAGATTATCATGATAAGTGAAATAAGCCAGTTGGTTAAAGACAAATACCATATGATATCACTTATAAGAGGAATCTAATTAACAAAATAAACTAATGAGCTAAATAGAACCAGTGGCATAGAATCACAGAGTAACCTGAAAGTGGTGGATGGAGAGAGGAGGGACTGTTTGAAAGAAGATGAAGGGATTAGTCAAGGAACACATAGGGAGGACCCATGAACATGGACAATGGGGTGGAGATTGACTGTGGAAGTGGAGGTAGCCTGGGTAGAGGTGGGCCAAAGGGGAAATAATTGAAACAACTATAAAACATAAAAATAAAAAAAAATAAAAAGATATATGAAAAATATATTTGTATATTTAAACCCAAAATTTAACAAGAGACAAAAGATAGTATACCTTGATAATGGGATTAATCTACCAGAATATATAGCAGTTATATACACATCTAACAACACTGTCTACAAACATATGAAACAAAATTGGACAGAATTGGAGGAATAGATTGCTGTACAGTAATAGATGGAGACTTCAGTACCCCACTATCAATAATGGCTAGAACAGTTAGACAGAATAGCAACTAAAAAATAGAAAAATTGAGCTCTAGACAAGTAGCTCAGTTGGTTAGAGCATCGTCCCAGCACATCAAGGTTGTGGGTTTGATCCCTGGTCAGGGCACAAGGGTCAACCAGTAAGTGCATAAGTAAGTGGAACAAAAAAAAAATTTGTGTTTCTCTCTCAAATCAATAAATACAAATTAAAAAAACAAACTTGAACAACATTGTAAACCAAATAGACTAAGCATACATATATAGGGCATTCTATCAAACAATAGCAGATTGCTTATTCTTCTCAAGTACACATGGAACATTGCCCAGGATAGATGATATATTAGGTCACAAAATAAGTCTTAGAACATTTTTAAAGATTGAAATCATACAAAGTATCCTTTTCAACCACAATGGAGTAAAATTAGAAATTAGTTACAGAAGGGAACCTAGAAAATTTACAAATATGACAAAAATAATAATTTTTTAAAACACTCAAACAACCAGTGGGTTAGAGAAGAAATCACAGTGTAAATTAGATGAGATGAATGGAAACAGAAACACAATGTACCAAAACTAATGTTATACAGTGAAAGCACTGCTTAGAGGAAAATTTGTAGTTGTAAATGCTTACATTGAAAAATGCTTGTATCTCAAATTAATAGCTTATCTTCTAAACAAAGGAAATAGAAAAAGAACAAACAAAACCCAAAGCAAAGGAAATGATAAAGATGGAGATCAATGACATAAAGAATATAAACAAAGAATATACAGAATAAACAAACAAGGGGAGGTTCTTTGAAAAGATCAACAAAATTGACAAATGTTAACAATACTGTTCAAGAATAAAAGAGAGAAAACTCAAAATACTGAAATCAGGAATAAAATTTGGGACATTACATAAATTAAAAATAATTTGCGGAGAATACTGTGAATAATTATATACAAATAAATTAGATGGCCTACATGAAACAGACTTCTCTTAGAAGCAAAACAAATACTGAAAATGACTCAAGAAAAATTATAAAGTCTGAAAAGATTATTAAAATGAAAGATTGAATAAATAATAAAAACAAACTCCTATCCAAGAAAAACCCAGAGGAGATGGCTTCACTGGTGAATTTTACCAAACATTTAAAGAAGAATTAGTAAGTCTTCAAAATCTTCCATAAAAACAGAGAGAAGTTAATATTTCCTAACTTGTAAATATGATAATGAAGCCATTAAAGAAGCTGTTACTGAAAGGAATACAAGAAAACTACAGACCAATATCTCTTATGAATATAGATACAAAAATCCTAAACAAAATATTAACAAACCAAATCCATCAATGTATTAAAAAAATTATATACTGTGACTAAGTTGGACTTAGTCCAGGAATGCATGGGTGGTTCATGATGTGAAAAATACTTAATCAACATTATAGAATGAAGGGATGAAAAGAGACATCATCATTTCTCCTGATATAGAAAAAGCATTTTACAAAATCTAAGATTTTTATGATAAAAAATTCGCAAAACAGAAAACTAGGAAAAAATGTAACTTTCTCAACATTACATGGGGTTATTATGAAAAATTCACAACTACACAATTATGAAAGACTTAAAGCTTTCTCCTTGAGAGCAGGAGGAATATAAGGATTCCCAATTTCAGCTTTGCTATACAACATTGCACTGGAATTTCTACCTAGAGCAATTGGGCTAGAAAAAGTCATCCAAATTGGAAAGGAAGGTGTAAAACTCTCTATTCTCAAATAACGTGATCTTATATGTACAAAATCCTATAAAGAATCAACAACAGCAATAAAATTACCAGAATTAGTAAGTTAAATCAACAAAATTGCTGGATACAAGATCAACACAAATAAATCAGTCCTGTGTGTTCTATACGTTGGCAACGAATAAGCTGAAAAGAAAGTTTAAAGTCAACTATTTATTCGATACCATCAAAAAGAATAAAATCTCTAGGAATAAATTTACCTAAGATGCTATAATACTTGAACACTGAAAACCAGAACACATCGCTAAAAGAAACTGAAGATTAAGTGAACAAAAGCTTTGCCAAAGAGGACATGCAGAGGGCCCATAGACATATGAAAAGATGCCCAGCATCAGTAGCCATCAGAGACATGCAAATTAAAACCACAATGAGATACCACTTCACACCAGTCAGAATGGCCATCTTAAATAAACGAATCAACAAACAAGTGCTGGCAAAGTTGTGGAGAATAGGGGACCCTAGTACATTGTTGGTGGGAATGCAGACTGGTGCAGCCGCTGTGGAATACTATGCAATTTCTTCAGAAAAACTAAAAACAGAACTGCCTTTTGACCCAACAATTCCACTGCTAGGATTATACCCTAAGAATCCTGAAACACCAATTCAAAATAACCTATGCACTCCAATGTTCATAGCAGTGCATTTTAGAACAGCCAAATGCTGGAAACAGCCTAAGTGTCAATCAGGGAATGGATCAAAAAACTGTGGTACATTTACACAAGGGAATACGATGCAGCAGAAAGAAAGAAGGAACTCCTACCCTTTGTGACAGCATGGATGGAACTGGAGAATATTATGCTAAGTAAAATAAGCCAGGCAGTGAAAGGCAAATGCCATATGATCACACCTATAAGTGGAACCTAATCAACAATACAAACAAGCAAGAAAAATATAACCAGAGACATTGAAATAAAGAACAAATTGACAGTGACTAGAGGGGAGAAGGATAATGGGGGAAAGAAAGGAAGAGTCAAGTCAAGAAACATGTATAAAGGAGCCATGGACAAGGACAATGTGAGTAGGGAGGACCGAGGAGAGTAATGGGGGATAGAGGGAGACAACTGTAATTGAACATTAAAAATTTTTAAAAAATAAGTAATTGGAAGAATCCTGTAATCATGGATCAGATGACTTAAATATTCTTAAAATAGTCTACTCCCTAAAGTGATCTACGGATTCAATTCAATCTCTATCAAAATTCTAATGGATTTTATTGCAAAAGTAGAAAAGGTGATTCTAAAATTAATATGGAATTTGGGATGATGAATATATTTATCACGTTTGTGATCATGGTACACTTATGTGAAAACTTAAACATATACAACTTATTTTACCTCAGTTATAGCTCAATAAAGTTGTTAAAAGTCAACATATCATTTTTATTTTGTGTCCTAAGATGTAGGATGGCATGATAGAACACTGACTTGAGAATCAAGACACAATATTTATAGGATATTTCTCTGATTTTTCTGTAATGTAGTCTTCCTGTTTATCATTCCTTTAAATGTTTTGAAATTTTCAAGGGAAATATACTGCTCAAATGATTTATGCTTTATTTTGTTGATGTATTTAAAATTATAACTCAGTAATCTGAATATTTTGCTATAATAAATAGTTGATATTCAAGTAGTCCTCAGCCCTTTCCTCTACCAGTCACTTAGACCCATTTGTTTTTATTAGGCCTCATGCTCTGTTATCTTTTACTAGATATAATGATGATTGAAGTGATCGAAAGTTAGGAAAGAAAACAAGAGAATAGAAACCAGGGGGTCTGGCAGTGCCCACAGTAGATACATTGTTCTTGAGTAATCAATGATTAGTTTTAGTCAGAGAAATTGTAATACTATCACAACAGCCTACTTATATCCAGTATAAACCCAGAGTTTTCATAAATTACCTTCGCTGTGGTGAAACTAATGTTACTTAGTGTTAGTTTTTCTTTATTGTCTTTATTTATTTTTTGCAGCCAAGAAGGTAAGGGTTTATTAGTTGAAGAAAAGATACCAAGTCTGGAATCACAGGTAGGCAGTGCTCAAAGATCTGGCTCCCCAATGGCTTTCAGGAGATGAGTTTTATAGGGGAATTAATGATGGTGCTTTAAAGGAGTTGGGGTCCTGGGCTCTACTGAGTGGTTGGGGTCAGTATAGAATCTGAGACTGATAGTGTACTTGGTATTTTGGGTTCACTGCTGCATATAACATTTTTATAACATCTATGTAATTTGCTGCAAGACTTATGAGGACTTACGAGAGCAAGGTATAAATGGTAATTATGGTTTATTAACTTCCCTGCTTGGATACATGTGTGGTTTTAGTATCATGCAATGACACTTTTTATAATATTCTTGACTACCAGAAACACATCTAATTGAGCATCACATCTAATTTCAACTAAATGCATTAATAGTGCATTAGCACACTTTTTAAGAAGACCAATAAATAAAAGAAATAGAATGCTTATTTTTGAATTATGTAAGAAATATATAATTATTTTTAAAGTCACCTCAGAAGAAAGATTTTTACATCTCTTGTCTCTTTTTCATTTCATTGCTTTTCTTGGTAATATTTTCTGTATCTTTCTGTCTTTGTGTCAAATATATTTCCCCAAAAGATATCTCATTTTCATAACTTTGTCATATAATATAGACATACTACATTATTTGAGGAAAGGCCATTTATTTAAAATAATAATTTTCTTCTTTTCACTTTTGTAGTTTTACAGACTGACCTTCTTTCCCTTAGCTTTTCCTGTCTTGCCCACCCTGCTTCTTGCACAGCACAATTCAAACATCAAATATATATGATTTTCATTTTTAAGAGTAAGAAAATGGTCCATACAAATTACAAAATGAAAATTATAATTGGGAAAAATAAAAAATAGTGTTTTTTTTAAAATGAATCTTGTCTTTGGAAAACGTGTAAAATGCTGGAAGAAATTGTCTTACTTTTTTAAAAAAATGAATCTCATTTTCTTCACTACCTTACATTTTTGGTCAATAACTCTGACATTGCTTGCTACCTATCTAATTTTAATTTCTCCAGACCATTTTTCTCCTTCTTAAAAGAGACTTATTTCTTTTTGTATCCCTTTTTAGCTTGTGCCTCACAGGGGACTGGCAAAATACCTTGCTTGTGGTAGGTTCTGACTGGGTCTAAGCTAATCATGATTGTTGCTTTCCTCTTGCTGGTGATTTATTCAGCTGTAGGCACATAGTATCACTCCAGCTGATGAGACATGACTGACACTCTGCTTTCCAAAGAGAAGTATACAAAAATAAAAACATTTTCTGTGCTTTTTAAAAAATTTCTAGAAGTGACAGATTTGCTAAAGTTGTCTTGTTTGAGAAAACACCTAAGATTCTAAGATGAACACAATCTTGAGCCTTTAGGATATTTTTTAGCCCTGAGGTAATGAAGTCTAGATTCTTCCTGTGCTTCTTGTTCTGTATAGTACAATAAGGATTTTCCTTATTGTTAAAAGTCACTTTCAGTTACAAATTATTATTGTTCTTTAAAGCAGAATTTGCCCTAACTAGTAATTATTGTGTTAATTATAATAATAGTAGTTACCATAGGCTATTCTTATAATTATTTTTGCTGAAAAATATCACCCTAATGGGTGAAGAAAAAAATGAGTAAACATTCCACTTACTTTTGTACATGCATCTTTATTATTTCAGTAGATATTTGCTGATTAAAAGTTAGGCTACACAGAGACGCTTTTTCCTCCACCTTCCTAATATTGAATTCCCCAAGAAACAGATTCTGAAATGCAGATTTTCAGGTGGGTTTGTGCACCTGTGCACAGGAGAGGATGAAGTAGAACTAAATAGAAGGACAGTGGGACAGGCCTTTTATAGCCCATGTTGTCCAGTCGTGGAAGTGGGCTGCCTGTGAGGATAGGTGAGAACTTAGCTGTGTCAGACATGTTCACCTGAAAGCAATTTTCAGAAAATAACGTGGCTGAAAGTTATCTCCTACCAGTACACCAAGCAGCTGAAGTAATAAGCACTTCAATCCTGATGGGGAATCTGAATGACACACCACAGTTTCTACTACACCCTAGGCCAGAAAACAAAACTTCATTGTCTGTTACATCACTCTTGCAGTCAGGTATGGCTATCTGACCATAATAGATAATAGATAATAGTGGGGAATAGATGTACTCACTTCTCAGGCTGGATTCATAAAATTATTCTGCATGACCGTCCACACTTCCTTCACTTATTGCCCATTACAGAGGGTCCAGCAAAGGACAAGCTCCACGGTGAATCCCAAAGGTTAAACAAACCTTGGATCCTGAATGGCGAGGATGAACACTGACAAGAGGTATCTACATTTGAATTTTTAAAAGTAAAACATGAGCCCATTTTGTGTTAAGGAAAAGAGATTTGGAGGCTGTTATAGAAGGCACTATTATTTATGCTAACAAAGATCCATACTGTGACAATATATCTCATATATGTGACAATATATGACTTTTTTCAAACTTCAAAATAACAATAGTAATGATTGTAATAAGAAAAAAAATTACCAAAAGAAGTAGGCTTTGCATATTTAGTAATTCACTTGAGCTCTCCTAGTGCTTTTGCTTTCTTATTGGTTAATTAAAGAGTTGGATTGAATCACCAAGGTTCTTTCCAGCACTAAGAACCAATGATTTTATGACATCCTCTCTGGGGCAGAATGATGGCATACAATCAGTTTTTAGAACTTCATAATTCTATAAAGCTGCATGGGTCACCCACGGTGAAACTGGATATTTAGAATTTATGCCAAAACACATGTAATTCATTGGTGGCCAAGATTCAGATCTAGGTACTACATGCCTCTTTTTGGAGTGTTTAAGGCAATTTCTGCCAGCAGTCTAACTTTGTTATTGATTGAATGATTATCAACACCTCTCTATCAATGGGTTCCTCACACACAGGTTATCTTAATATATGGATTACTTTTATACTAGTAGAGAGAATTTTCAGGAAAAAACTCCTCTTTTAAGGTGTTGGTCTGTTTCTTGTGCTATGAGATTTTCTATGATCCAATCAGTCATGATAATAAGGATGCCTTTTCCTTAAAGATGCCTTTTCTGGCTATGAATAGTTGTCTGGCCAATCATAGTTTCATACTCTGCGAGAATCCATTGGTGTAATGAGTGTACTAGGGGTAGCAGTAAATAGTAGCAAATTGATACAGTTTCTAAAACTGTGTACATGCAAGAGTCAGTATAGAAGACTTCAAGTAAAATTAATAGCCACCTTGTGCTTTTAAAAAAATCAATGTATTATTGAAATGGTATTCATTCAAGATTGCACAGCTGGTTTAATGCTGATTATGCTTCAAGTAAGAGAGAATAATTAAATAGAATAGAAAATGGTCTGAGATTATTCCTGACGGAAAAGATGCCAAGAACACTACAACAAAGGCCACTTGCTGATAGAAGAAGCTAACGTAAATTTAATGAATTTAATGAAAAAAATATTAGTTTAAAACTTTTTTCTCCATCTAAAGGAGTTTGTTAAAATATTGTACACACTTGTAGACTTCTGTACTTGCAAAACAATACTCATTCTCATTCCTATGACTTATATGCTGTGAATAGGGCATAAAAAACCCATTAAACTTTACCCTTATGGGCTTTTTCATATATATGTTAATCAAATAAAAAAATACTCTTAAAGAAAAGGGCTCTTTGGGGCCTATATTAAAACATAAAAATTGAATACATTTAAGAAATACAGTTCTATCATAATTGTTGTACTGGATATTCTTGAAATAAACCTATTAAATAATTTTAGGGAACTTGGGTTTCACTGCTAATACTTAAAAAATTATTAGCATTTGTTTTTCTTTGTCATTCACTTTTGTTAATGATGCACTGATGTTAGTCTTTAAATATTGATGTTCTATATAGCAAGGACTCATGGACAAAACCAAAGGGGAAGAGCTGAGGGAGGGAAGGTGGGAGGGGGCAAGGGAAAGAGGTGGGGGGAAGGCAGAGACAAATGTATTTAAAAAGTAAATAAATTAATTAAAAAAAATAAAAAAAAAAAATAAAAAAAAAAAAAAGGAATAAAGAAACAGAGGCAGAATGGGGTGGTGGGAGGTGTGGGATAAAGAGATAGAGAGAAAAAAATAACAGTCTTCACCTAGCTCAAATTTCTAATTCCATAGTTCTCGAGATCCCCATGCATCCCTTTCTTTGGGTTTTACAGTGAGGTATTTCTGACATCAAAGTAGTCCTAATCTACTTGAAATTTGATTTCTGAAACACTTCTGTTTTGTGGAATTGTTTTTTAAAACAACAATGATTTTAAAAATATTCCTTATCATTTAAGGGCTTAAAAAATTTCTTCTTCTGGGTTGAACCATTCTATAAGCATTTATGAACCCTCTGGCCATAAAAATATACTCTTGCTCCATTCTAATTTTGCAGCCAGTTCTACCACATTAAAAAATAAACAAAGAAATTCAGTGAAGGTCTTAGAAATGAACAGCAAACAGACCTCTGCAATAATCTGGCTTTTCTAAGCAGCTGTTATTTAAAGCATCTAATCAATACTCCTGTGCCCTTTCTTTAATTTCTTCATATGAAACCAACTTGTCTTTTTTAACTTTATTTTTTATTGTTTCATTGTAATGGGGACTATAATAGATGTCCCCATTGCCCCCCCTTTGCCCACCTCCACCCAGCCCTCAACTCCCTCCCCTCTGGCCATCACCACACTGTTGTCTGTGTCTACAGGTTATGCATTGTATGTTCCTTGGCTAATCCCTTCACCTTCTTTCTTTCAAAAATTGAGTGAAAAATATTTTGAACATTGTTTAGTGATTATATTCTTGAAATAGTAATAAATAAGTGGAAAAATAATTTCAGAATAAAAAATTTACCAATAATCTTAAACATAAGTAGTATCTTTAGACAATACAATCTATAAATGCATACTCAACAATTAAACATCCTAAAATGTAAAAACTGTACAAGTGTCAAGCACTCTCCTATTAGAATTATCATTAAAAGATGAGCATTACCCCCCCCAAAAAATATTGATGTTCTTTTAATCATAATAATTAAAATTATCAAATTTTCAAATTGATAATTATAAAATTATCAAATGATAAATTATCAAGTATTCAGACATCATTTTTAAAAAGCAATATTAAACTCATCTATGTTGTAAATTCTTGTTCTCCCTTTAAGGAGTTAACAGTGTGGTATTTCTCACTTGCAATGATGTTTCCTTTGCATTAGGTTATTTTAAAAGTTACTCACTTGCTTAATCTATTTCAAAATTTACTAGCTTTGCTCTTATTGGTTAATATATATGATTTTTGGACTGTTTAGTACATAGACATATATAAATTAAAGGATTTCAGAATCTTTTAAGAAATGGAATCTAAATTTATTCATACATGTATATACTCACATTCACAGAGCCTGAAATTTAGGGTGAGTCTATTTTTCTCTGATGAAATTTTAAAATTAAAAAATTAAACCCCAACTTTAATGGCTCCAATAGCTATATAGAGAATATCTAGTTTTCCACTTGGATGGTTGCACAAATTCATTTCATAGAAGAATCACAACTATCTATTACATTCTTTTCAATGAATTAAACTTTCTAAGCAGTGATGCATTTTACTGAGCATCTTCTTCACTCTTACTGTATCAGAAAGGTAAGAGAAGTAAAGCATCTCTTCACTTTAAAAAGCAAAGAAAACTTTGGGCTGGGAGTTACTCTCTAAAGAAAGAATTAATTCCATAAACTTTCCACTGGTTAGCAGTACAACTGGTTTTACATTGTTTTGTTCAGCATCCTGCTGGTGGTTCAGTCTGTCAAGATGTATAAAATATTACTGCTCTGATACCACCGCAAGCTTTCCAAGTGAATGCATTCCAGATATAATTAAGAATAAACTAATGCCTTCAGACATACTGCTTTCTTCATTTCAAATGATCATTTTATAGATGAATACATTATATTTTTTCATCAGAGTTTGATTTACTAGCATAGTTGAAGAATAAGATCTTTTTCATATTGGATATTTTAGAAGAAATTTCTACTTTCATTTTAGAATTTATTATTTTAAAGTCATATTACCTCTTCTTATTGGTTCACATTCTTCATAACTTTTAATTCCTCCTTAAAAAAAAGCATCTAACCACTTTTTTGATTGCCTAATCTCTTTTTCAAAGATAAGGGAACTGGAAACCAAATGGAAAAACCCATTTCAGCTGCCCTTTAATTATATTCTTCAAAGAAATATGTCGGTGTTTTATAATTCTCAGCTGAATTTATTTCAGTCTTACATGGGAAGGTAGAAGGAAAAGGAGTCTCTGTATAGTCTGGCTTTTAATCAGCAAATATCTGTTTTACTCTCCCCCATATGTAAGGGGAGGCCAAAAAACCCGGAATTTATTTTTAAAAATTGTGTAATATTCTTACATGTTTAAATTTCAGTCACCTTCAAGTGTCATATCTACATAGTTATCTGGTTTCTGACTCCAAGACTTTGATAAAGAAATTATAAAAGATTATAATTCATACTTATTATTTATTAATTTACTTATCTTAGAGTTATTCTGGATATTTTATAGAATATTAAACCATCTGGAATGATTTTAGATTTGTATTTCAATGGCACCAGTTTTGTCATATACCTGGACCTGAGCAACTTTTATAGAAACCGGTACCTTTAAGACTGGATTATACTTGGCAAATTATATTTTAATGCATATGTAAAAGTTTCTTCTGAAGTGCTAAGGATTCAAAAACAATAATTATAAAAATGTTATTAAAAGTGTATCTATGCAATTAGTATTTGGAAAGTTACTCAATGATCATAATGTAACTAATTTTAAAGAATCACAAAAGTATAATAGACATCAGTCAGTAGACCAAGGTCTTGTCTCTGCCAAAAACATCAGCAAGTCAGAAATTATCACTTACAGAATACCTTTTAGAGTGAATCTCCTGCAAGCTACATATGTTCAAATCAGTATCTAGGCATCAAGTATTAAAGTGATGTTTTGTAGGGGAGATATTGGGATGGTGGCATGGGAAGCAGATTCCTCTTTTTCCCTTCAATTATGAGAACTGTGTGAAGTGCATATGATGGTGTTGTCTACCAGGGTATATATTAGAGCAAAACTGAGGAAGTTATTTGGAAAAATAATAAAGTAAGAGTTTGTACATCTGCAAATGGAAAGTTGATGTCAAAGTAATATGTACACTAAGTACACAGAAATAGCCAATAATTAGGGAAGCTGCAAGGTACCATTGGAAATAAAGAAGTAAAATAATCTTTCACTTATGATTCTTGGTTTGGTGGAATATGACTGTACACATAGCATTTAAACTCATTGTGCTTTTTTTTTATGGTACATATGAGGATGGATAATAACACTGTCATTTTTTTCTATAAAGACAAGACATATAAATTATTTTATTCAATAATTTAATATTTTATTCAATGAATTAAACTCTCTAAGCAGTGATGCATTTTACTGAGCATCTTCTACACTCTTATTGTATCAGAAAGGTAAGAGAAAGATGTAAAGCGTCTCTTCACTTTAAAAAGCAAAGAAAACTTTGGGCTGGGAGTTACTCTCTAAAGAAAGAATTCTGAGCTAGTCTGTGCCAGATATTATTCTAGGTTCTGAGTTTCAGTGGTCAAAAAGAGAAAGGGGTCCTGCTGTTATGGACAATGTGATCTAGTAGGGAGACAGGTAATAAACATAAAAATAAATGCATGAGATGCATTTAGGTAATGATAAGAGCTAATAGAAAGTAAGAGCTAATAGAGGAATATGATAGAGAATGTCAGAATGTACTCGGCAAGTAGATATTTCTATAGGGCTGGTCACAACATAGCAGCAAGCTTCTTTTAGGAAATGGTGGGAAGGAGGTTAGGGGGGAGGGAGGAAGAGAGAGACACTAACATTAGTGTCTTTCATAACAATCTCAATAGTAATATTTCATCTCTTCTTCCATGTTCTGTTGGTCACACCGGCCAATAGTCTGGGAAGAGGCTACACGAAGGTATGAATACCAACATGTGGGGAACATGAGGGAGCATCTTGGAGGTTGGTGCCACATGCAGTAGTGGTCAAGGGAAATGAAAAATGCAAAAAGGATCTGGGGATCTTTTGGTAATTTAGCTTCATTTCTGAAAAGCGATTATGTCAGAAGCAAGACAAAATTAAGAGGGAGTGAATATGTGGTCAAGAAATGGAAATAATAGCTATAAACTGAAAGTTTGACTGAAAGGTAAATGTAGGATGTAGGAAACATGGTAACTGGAAGTTAAAGATAAAGAAGATTTGAAAACCCTGTCTATGAATATTTGAAACTACAGACAAAAAGTTAGTGAAGAGCGAGAAATTTAAAAATTTTTTAGAATGTGAAAAATGAGGGAACTAGGTCATGTCCTTTTTATGGAAGAAGGAGACAATTTTGAGAACATAGGTAAAGCATTTAGGCATGGATAGAAAGATACTACTCTGTGTGAATGCAGGGAAAACTAAAGGATACACAAAGAGACTAAAATGTTTTAATATGAAACACAGATTTATGCAAAAAGTTATACCCTGATTTTAAAGAGAAATAAGAGCTAAGAACTGCCCACACCTGTTTCCAGACTGAATGCTAACACCACCACCTTTTCCCCAAGACTTTTAACTGTGTCAACCTCATGTTTATCCTTAAACTCTGACTAGTCCAGCATTGACTGAAACAAGTTATTTATTTCCCACCTTTATTATTTTAGCACTGCTTGACATTTTTGGAGGAAATTGCACAGCCTTGAAGACTGGAGCTATAAATCTACTTTCCAGATATACCTGGGATCTAAGCACAATCATAAAGTTCTTTGTAGTGCTATCATAGACTGTGCAAAACTCATAGACACCATTTTTAAGTCTATAGAAACACACAGCCTCCTTATTATAAAACCACTATTCATACCTCATATTTTAGAGATTAAAAATATCAGAAAAAAACAAAACCTCCATTTTCTTTACTTCCTAATCATATCTACTGCACTTTTCTAGTCTGTCCTAAAGACTGTAATGTCTCTCATTTTTCAAAGCTCATTTGTTTTTTTCTTTCTGCCTCCTATAAATCTTTGTCAGGAGTCTAATTCCTTTCCTCCCTCTCCATCTCCCTCTTTCTCTCTACCTCTTTCTCTGTCTCTCCTTTCTCTCTGTTGCTCTCCTCCCTTCTCTCTCTCTTTAATCCCTTGTTTTCTCTTCATCATTGTTGCAATTCATGTGTATAAGCATTATTTTATAATGGAAACAATTGCTCAGAAAAGACTATCATAATTCATTAGAAAATTCTTTCTACTACCACATATCATCTTGAAAAAAATGTTTTGTGCTGATTTTCTCCAATTCCTTTAATTTCCCAATAGCACACATTTCTCAAGACATTAGTATCTGGCCATTATTCAAACTGTATTACTTGGTTTTCTAAAATTGTGTTCAATATCAACTTGTGGTTGTTGGCTTATATAAAATTTTACTTGTAGGCTTATGGAAAATATTTAGCATATATTGTGTCTCTGAAGTATTTTTTGATAGTGTATTCCATACCTGAATTTTTACAATATGTCATCCCTTGGCTTCTGCCATTCATTTCTTTTGTTAGCGCCTGGTATTCCTCTTACATTTTTGGTAATTCTTGGGTTATCTTCTCTTACTCATACATTAAATGATGGGCTTCATAGTCATTTTCAGTTTGATTATATTCTTACTTAAACTCTTATTTGAAAAATATTTAATGTTATATTATTAAAACTGATAGTTTTATTATTTCTAAACTTGGCACTCTCAAATTGGTGTCTCTCTAAATTATACTCAATATCCTAATAACATCACTGAAACTTCATACCAGTATTTCCATATACTATTCCATTTATTTTGCTTGTTAGTTTATTTTATTAGATTCCTTTTATAGGTGAGATCATATGATATTTTTTTTTACCAACTGGCTTATTTCACTTAGTATAATATTCTCCAGTTCCATCCATGCTATCACAAAAGGTAGGAGTTCCTTCTTCTGCTCTGTAGCATTCCACTGTGTAAATGTACAACATGAAACAGAGTGAAAGTGACCAGAGGGGATGGGGGAGGAGGACAATGGTGGAAAGAAGGGGAAGGGACTAAACAATGAATAGGTATGAATGATCCATGGGCATGGACAACATTGTGGGAGTTTACTGTGGGAGTGAGGGGTAGGATGGGTAGAGGAGAGCAAAGGGGGGAAAAAGTGGGACAACTGTAGTAGAATAACAATAAAAATGATTTAATAAATATAAATACAAATAAAAATAGAATTCCATTTAGAACTATTTTAACTCAAACTATTTTATTGAATACATGACTTACCCTCCCAAGATATTATGCAATATACTATGTAAAATTCTCCTGTCAACACATTTCATTACTGTTTGTTCTCGCCTTTTTTTCTATAAACCAACTTCATTGACATTTCTACAGTTGTTTTCTCAAATCTGTAGATGAACTTGCTCCTCTCTACTACAGTGCCACTGTTTAAATCATCATCAATTAGCCTTTAGTTGGACTATTCCAAGAGAATTATCATGTTTCTCTACCAGTAATTTCTCATCAAACTGGCTTACCATGTACTGTATTGCCAGATTTCTTCTTAAGAAAACAAACAAACAAAATTAGAGGTATGTATACCAACTAGGTTTAAACTTATCCACTTATCAATGTCTAACATAACATCAAATTCCTTTTTTTAAAGAAAAATAAATGAGGGGCAGGATTATGCATGGGGAGTGGGCACATCAGGGGAAAGTAAGGAGGAAAAATGGGGACCACTATAATTAAACAACAATAAAAAAATTAAAAAGAAAAACAAAAATAAAACTTTATTTTTGCTCTTTTAACTTTTTCTAAATTTTTATTTTTTCTAATTTTTTTTAATGTTATTTTTTGTTCAAATACATTTGTTTCCACCTTCCTGCCACCACTTTTCCTTGCCCCACTCCCCCCACCTCAATGCTTCCCCACTTTGGCTTTGTCTATGGGTCCTTTATACATGTTCCTTGACTTAACCCTTGCCTTCCCTTTCCCCACCCACCCCTCCTTCCTTCCCTGTTGACTGTTGGTTTCTTTTTTCTTTCAATGTTGCTGGTTATATTTTCCTTCCTTGTTTGTTTTGTTGATCAGATGAGATCATATGGTATTTGTCTTTCACTGTCTGCCTTATTTCACTTAGCATAATGCTCTCCAGTTCCATCCATGCTGTCGCAAAGGGTAGTAGCTCACTCTTTCTTTCTGCTGTGTAGTATTCGATTGTATAAATGTACCACGGTTTTTTGACCCACTCATTTACTGTTGCGCACTTAGGCTGCTTCCAACAGTTGGCTATTGTAAATTGTGCTGCTATGAACATTGGGGTGCATAGGTTCTTTTGAATTGATGTTTTGGGATTCTTATGGTATAATCCCAGCAGTGGAATCACTGGGTCAAAAGGCAGTTCCATTTTTAGTTTTTTGAAAAAAATTCCAAACTGTTTTCCACCGTGGCTGCACCAGTCCGCATTCCCACCAACAGTGCACTAGGAGTCCCTTTTCTCCACAGCCTCGCCAGCACCCGTTGTTTGTTGATCTGTTTATGAGGCCATTCTGACCGGGGTGAAGTGGTATCTCATTGTGGTTTTTTTTTTTTTTAATTAATTTATTTACTTTTTAAATACATTTGTCTCTGCCTTCCCCCCACCTCTTTCCCTTGCCCCCTCCCACCTTCCCTCCCTCAGCTCTTCCCCTTTGGTTTTAATTTGCACTTTTCTGATGGCTAGTGATGCTGAGCATCCTCTCATATTTCTCTGGGCCCTCTGTATCTCTTCCTTGGAAAAGTGTCTGCCCAGGTCCTTTGCGCATTTTTTAATTGGATTGTTTGTCTTCTTGTGGAGTCAGGTGATTTGTTGTGGAGTCTTTATATATTTTGGAGATCAAACTTCTATCTAATGTATCATTGGCAAATATATTTTCCCTTTTCATTTTGCTGATTTTTTTTAGTTAAATTTTTAAATCATGTTTATTCTATTACACTACTCTCAGTTTTCCCCCCCTTTCCATCCTCTGCCCATCCCACCCCTCCCCCCTCTCCCACAGTCAATTCCCACTCTGTTGTCCATGTCCATGGGTCATTCATACATGTTCTTTATTGTTGCTTTTTACCAAGTTCTTTAGCCTAGTCTAAGAGATCCTACATCATCTCTCTCCTAACTTGTTTCATTGTTCATATACCCTGGTCTCTTTTGTACCTTGGGATCTTTAAAAAAGCTCTTTAATGACTGGTGTTTCTGGTTTCTCTTATTGAATACTCTCATTGATTTAACTTTCAATTTGGAAAATTTTGCATGTCTCAAATACTTATTCACATGTTTACCTGTTTTTCAAAACATAACTTTTACTTTTTTTTAATATAAGTATAGTTGATATACAATATTATATTCATTATATTACTTTCAGGTATACAATATAGTGATTTGACATTCTTATACCTTGTGATCACCTCTCTATCTGTCTGTCGCTTTACAAACTTACCATGATATTATTGCTTGTGTATCCCTTCACATTTTATACCCATCCCTCCATTCCCCTCCCTTCTGGCAACCTCCCATTGGTCTCTGTCTCTGTAAGTCTGTTTTTGTTTTGTTTTTTTTAATTGTATTTTTTTCCATTACCATTTATCTCCCTTATACCTTCTTCTACCTCCACATATCCCCTCTTCCCACTCTCCCCGCACTGTTGACTGTGTCCATGAGTCCTTTTTATTTTTTTCTGGATCCCTCCACCCCCCAACTCCTGCCCCCAGAGCTGTCAGTCTGTCTCTATTTTATTTTGTTTTTTTTTTAAATTTCACATATGAATGAAACCAAATATTATTTGTCTTTCTTTGTCTGCATTATTTCATTTAGCATAATACCCACTAGGTCCATCCATGTATGACACGCATGACAAGATTTAATTTTTTTTATTGTGTGATTTTTATTGTTTATATATACCACCTATTTATCCATTCATCTATCTAAGGACCTAGTTTGCTTCCATATCTTGGCTATTGTAAATATGCTACAATAAACATAGGAATGTATGTATCTTTTTAAAATAGTATTTTTGTTTTCCTTCAGATAAATATCTACATGTAGAATTTCTGGCTTATCTTATAGATCTATTTCTAGTTTTCTGTGGAATCTCCATACTGCTTTCCACAGAGGATAGCCTATTTTGTAGTCCCACTAACAGTGCACCAAAGATTCCTTTTCTCCATTTTCACCAACGCATGTTATTTGTTGACCTATTTATAATAGCCATTCTGACTGTATTAATGACTAAGTGTAAGGCCTAAATCTATAAAGGTCTTAGAAGAAATAAGTGGTAAACTGTTTGACATCAATCTGAGTGATATCTTTTTGGATATGTCCCCTCGAGCAAGGGAAGCAAAAGCAAAAATGAACAAGTGGGACTTTATCAAATTAAAAAGCTTTTGTGCAGTGAAGGAAACCATCAACAAAACAAAATACAACCTATCACATAGCAGAATATATTCACACATGATATAGGGCTTACAACTCAATAGCTGGAATAGACATTTCTTCAAAGAAAACGTCCAGATGACCAATAGACCCATGAAAGGATGCTCAACATCACTAATGATCAGGGAAATGAAAATCAAAACCACAGTGACACAATACTTCATAGTGAGTTTTTTACCTTTTTTATGATATGATTGCATTTTGCTCTTCTTGTGTTCTAGAAAACTTAATTGAAAAATCTAGATATACTTCCTAAATGATTTCAACTGGATATGTCTAAATATGTTAGAAGAATTGATGTGTTACATATTTCAAGAATCTTATATGAGGGTTTATATGAGAGCTTAGGGTTGTGAAAAATGTAAATTTATTTAAAATAAAGCAATTCTCCACATTTAGAGTACTACACCATATATTTTTTCAAATCCATATTAACTTCAGGCTACTGCTATGAATCAGGGACCTGTGCTACAGAAAACAAGATGACCTATATGTTTGGGAATTCTTTAGTTGTGTCTTTCTTACAGTTCCATATTTTGGAAGTATATCCTTATTTCTTATTGCCTCCAGTTTATTCCCAAATTTCTTTTGTCATATTATCCCTATGAAAAGTATTGCTATTGATAGATATTGCTTATCTAAATATAATTGGCAATAAAGGTAACAGCATAAAATGAATTCATTAATATGTTAGTAAACAGGGTAAATACAAAAAATGTAATGGTGAAAATACACATGGAATTTTTATATAAAAACATATAAATACTACTACCAATTGTATAATAAAGAATATGACTTATGAAAATAAAGGCAATGAAAAATATTTGTTAGGAAGAAAGAATATGATAATAAGAAGTAGTAAGTTTTTATTTTCAGTGAAATATATCTGAGGTTTACAGACATACAATAAGTAAAACAAATTAGAATAGGATTAGCAAGGCTATACCTTAAAATTGAGTTAGGAAAAGGAATGTCAAATTTGAAAAAATCATACAGCTTGCAAAAGGTAAAAGACTTGATAGATAGATAGATGATAGGTAAGTAAATAGGTATAACCCAAGAGATGATGATGTCTAAAGAAGTTAGGCAAAGGTGTTCTTTTGACTTAAATATATCAATAATTGATGCACCTAAAAGTTATTAACACTATAAAAGAGTAATATTAGATAAAAACCTGAACTTCCAGATAAAATAGCATAGGTGTCCAAGAGAAATTGATAGAATGCTGTAAATGTTAATTGATATCTTTCTATATGATTGAATTAACACAGTAAAAGAAATATATACTCTGGAAATTTGGAGGAATATTTGCTTTCATTTATAACCAATATAAAAATTTATGAGTATTCAGACAAAGACAAGTAACAAAAAGTTAGAATAAAATCAGGTTTGCATTCAAAACACAACATTCAACGTGACTGAGAAACAAAATTTTACTAATATTAAGGGCAAATAAGCATGAGCCAAGAATTTCTTCTTTTTAAAAATTTTTTTTGCCAGCCAAGTTCTCATTCAACTATGAAGACTGAAAACCTCAGAACACATGCACACAAAACACTTGAAGATAATAGCATCCAAGCATTCCTGGAAAAAACCTGAAAATGTTAAAATTCAGCCAAATGATCTAATATAAATTAAAATAAATCAAGGATAATAAAATTATGGTATAAAAGACTTTCATAAGCATTGAATACATTTAAATATATAACAATTAAATATGGTATGTCCTGTCAAGGAGAAACTAGTGAAATAAAACATGGCAAAATGAAACATCATGCACCCTTTAAAACACATACTTTTTTTAATGCAAGTATGGAAAGATACATAGGATGAATTTATTATGCTACTTGTCCTATCTATAACCAGTGATTGTGGGTGTCTGAAATTCCACCATATGTAAACAGTCTTTCTGTCTGTGTTGATTAGACAGTGATATATTTCAACATAAAGACCAGAAAATGGATGATGAACCAAACAGAATATAATTTCATGATTTTCTGTTTAATTGCACAAAGATAGATGTCTCATATCAGCAGAGAGGGTCCTTCTGTACATGGTTATTCGGGGATACAGAATGGTAGAGTCTTTGCCTTCCTCAGTGTGAGGTGTCCAAGGTCAACATCACCATTTCTCCCCTACCCTGCTGGAGGAAAAATAGGACAGAGGAAACCAAATGGTCTTACGGTCTGTGGCCTGGAAGTGATACACACTTACACTAACATGTCCGTATAGTAATCAGTCATAGCTACACATATCTATCTGCAATGGAGGCTGTTGTATGTATGCCTAAGAGGAAGTGGAGAACATAGCAGAACCTGTCAGTTTCTTACATACCATTCATGATAGATAAATGAGGAAATAGGTTGAGGATAAAAGTATTGAGATATTTAAATATGACCAGACTATGTTTATCAGCTTCCTTTTATGACTATAAGGATGAGAATATTAAGGCTAGAGGATACATGATGGGTGCTATTATGGAGGATGTGATAGAACATGTGAGAAGGAAAAGTTTAATCAAGAGTTTGATTAAAAATTTACCTAATCTGGGTTTTGCCAGTGCTGCTGCCACTGCCAGGAAACTCAACCTTGCTCAACTCCACCGTGTTCTTCTACATCATGGAGCCCATGGACTGTATCTCCTTTGAGTCTGTTTGAAGACAGAGTTCCAAAGAAAGCATAAAACTTTTGTGCTCTGAGCGAAGGGGAGAAAGGTTAGAAGAGTTCCTCTTTAAAAATTATTCTGGGGTTAGTGTGCCATGATGGTGACTTCATAAGCCCTAATGGCACTGGCAGCAAGTCCCTCTACGGGGAAAGTTTGACGACAAGAACTTCACCCTGAACAATGGGTCCTGGCATCTTGTCCATGGCAAATGCTGGACCCATCACAAATGGTTCCCTGTTTGTATCTGCATTGCCAAGACTGAGTGGTTGGATGGCAAATGTGGACTTTGGCAAGGTGAAAGAGACATAAATGCTGTAGAAGCCATGGAGCACTTTGGGTTTAGGAATGGCAAGACCAGCAATATCACCATTCTCACTGTGAACAGCTGTAATGAATTTGACTTATGTTTTATCTCAATCACCAGATGATTTCTTTTGTAGCTCAGGAGAGCACTCCTCCACCTTTATCTGTTCTCAGTGCTTTTTTATTTTTGTTTCTCTTTTCAGTTCCGTTCATGGGCACGTATTTTTCTTATCCCCCCGCCCCCACCCAGAGTCTAGCTAGATTGCAGAGTTTAGTTTATAATTATGAAATAAAAACTAAACAAGAGTTTACAAAGTTTTACCTGTTTTTCAGCTTTATCCAAATCTGATCAAAGGATAAAACCATATTTCAAATACCTGATAACATTTTATATACATAAATTTATGAATTAACTTAATCATTTTGCTTTATGAAGAGGGGAGTTGCTTGACACTCACATGTTACAAACAACAATTCTGGAATAAAGAAATTGAAATTTATCCAAATCTGTTTTGCTATGCAGATGATAAAACTCTCTTTTTATTTACAATTGATCTTCCTCTTGTGTATGGATTTTTCAAATGCTGTGCTCAAATACCAGGTTTATCCCTCACTAAAATGGGAACTTGCCTTATAGGGAAATAATTCTTTCTTTTCACCTTCTTCATGGCTGTACATTGTGATTGCAGACAATACACCCAATGCCTAAAATTCCCATTTCCTTACTCCTTTCTTTGTTGACTCTTTCATGTACCCATGAAAGTAAATATTTGAACAAAGCAATTTTGAGCTCTGTTTCTTTAAATATTTTAAATATAAGAAACTTTTTCTGAAAAATATGGCTTAATGTGTAATACTGTCTCAAGCTTTAACAAAAACATTAATATGTTTTACTTTTTGTCATGTTTTATTACTGATTACCACCTTATTTACAATAAAAATAATGAGTTGTAGAGATATCTATTAAGGGATTTCATGAGAAATGACTTCATTCTCACTATGAGACTAAGTGTAGGCAGCAGCACAGTATTGCTCAGGATAAATGACTATTTGATGGAATGATTATACCAGGAGGGATAACCTTCTCTGTGGTGCACAGAAATTCTCAGGCTCAGAAATCCATCTGAATACAAGTAGGAATATCCCTGAGAGACCTTTCCTGGCAATGGATGAGAGCTTCTCCCTTTAGGACATTCAGAGGACAGTGCTTAGAATTTCACCAGTTACCAATGTCTATTTAAAGTGTCCCCTGTTAGAGATATAATAGGAATACAGATTCTCCTCAAATGTAATTCCAAAAGATAGGAAGCACTGTCAAGAACAAGCAAAAGAGAATGTGGCAAAAATACAGTATAAAACTGAGTACAAGTTCTTCTGTGAGCCTATAAATGAAGGCTTCACAAGTAAAAATGCATATGGTAGTTAAGTAGAAATCAGGCCACAGAGATTAAAACCAAAAATATCCTGTGTGCTGAGAATCACCTCCATTCTTTCATTTCTGGAAGTAATTATACATGTGGCATAACTCTGAAGGATTACTTTTCTAGTCTCTGTATTTGCTCTTAGATTTTAGAGTGTTATGGGTAGAATTGGGGATGAATAAGAAAATGCATATGTGTGGCAAACTTAGGTATAATTAATTGTTATACAATAATTATGATTTTGAAGAGCTTTAATATTCCCAAGATTTACATGTATGTTTAAACCAAGATCATTTTTAGAGTCACTTAGCTTGTTTATACATTTTGGAGAAGTCGGGGGTAAACAGGATCTCTTAAATCTGAAACTTACTAGAAGATATGTTTATGTGCATTTTGGGAACTAAAGATCTGGGAGGGGGCTAGGTAAGCAGTACAGTGACTTTGGAGCTGATTTTAAATAGGTAGATATCTTAATTCAATTACTGTACTGGTGAGTTCACAGGCCAAATTACAGAAAATGGACAATCTGGGAAAAGTGGAAAGCTCTTTTAGTAGTGGACTCCATTTTTCTTAGTGCCACATGACATACATCATTTACATATAAATTATAGAGTGATCATTTAATTTTTTAGTAAGTTACAATTGGGAAAATTTAAGTGAACAAACGAAATGTGTGAGCATGTGTGTGTGATTACAAGTATGTGGTAGGGTGTCCCAAATCATTAATAAAAGACTATTTGAATTGACTAGAGTGATTTGTATTTGATAAAGTGGTAATTTCTTAATAATCGTTCCTTAAATCCATATTTTCTTCAGTGCTGGAATTATTACAAATGAGATACGAGGTCTGTCTAGAAGGTGTCTAGCCATGTAATATGAAAAATGCATACATTTATTGAAGAAGATGCAAATACAAGAATCATTGTACATAGGACAATTATGCCTCAGTCCCCTTCAAAGTAGGCACCTTGGGATCTCACACAGTTCTCCCAGTCGCCATCAGCTGCCCTGTCATAGTTTCCTGACTCTGATAGTCTGAAATCTCTTCCTTTTCAAAGGTGATTTTAGTTTTGGAAAAAATCCGTAAGTTGCAAGGCACCAAACCTGGGCTGAAGAGGGGCTGAGTCGCCTGGGTAATGTGATATTTTGCCAACAAAAACTCTGCACGAGAGGTGTGCATGAGTGGGTGCATTGTGAGGAAGCTGCCAATCACCAGTTGCCCATAGCTGTGGCCTTCTGAATCATCTGAATAGTTTCAATGGAGGAATGTTCAGACTTAATGCAGAATTCGATGCATATTTATTGATCTACTTGCTTAGTCATTTTTAATCCAGTGGCCACATAGTATACGTGCTCACTCAACGGCATCTACCACCCCCACTGACTAGTATGATGAAGTCCTCATTGTTCACACATGTGCATTCCAGTCCACTCTCCTTGGCTGCCAGGTTACATTGATCACGCCAACTGTTCTTGTTATATTTCAATGGCTGGACTTTTTCCAGACCTCATATTTTACATTCTCTTCCCCCTGCTTCTGTGCTGGGAACTGAATAAATATTTGCCAAGTATCAGCAGAATATTATATTTCTCAACACAAATATCCTTACATTTGTCTATCATAACTCATAAATAATTTACCCAGTTTACTGGACATGATTATTAAACCCATCTTTAGTTGTTACATTCTCTCTCTTTGTCTCTCTGATTCTCATGCTCACTCCTTACTGGTTTTACTTGGTGTCCTCTAAATCCAAGTGAATGTGTTTAAAACAATTGGACCAGGCATATCTTTATATTCTCTTTGTACTATTCATGTAGAATAAGCAACATAGACATATTGTCTACCTGTACAAAACAGGGTTAATTCAGAATGTTTCCTTTGTTTATAAAAGACTTATTCCTTATTGAATGAAGAATGATCCATGTTGGCTGGAAGAACCCAGAAATCTCACAGAACGAATAATTGTTCAGAGAATTCCAAACTGTTTATATTTCAGCACATGTCTCAGGTCAGAGACACTTGGATTTCTAGCTTAGGAAAAAGATTAGCTCAGACTTTGAATTCTCAGGTGAGGGTGATCTTTTAAAGTAATGGGGAAAATAAAAAGCTTTTTACCTATTAGGATCACACACACACACACACACACACACACACACACACACACACACAGTCTGTCAGAGGTATCCAGCCATGTAATATGAAAAATAGATACATTTATTGGAGAAGGTATAACATACAAGAAACATTGTACATTTAGGGCAGCGATGCCTCAATCCCCTTAATGGAGGCACCTTGGGACCTCACACAGTTCTAATTGCCGTCAGCTGCCGTGTCATATTTTCCTGAATCTCATTGACAGTTTGAAATATCTTCCCTTTCAAAGGTGATTTTTGTTTTGGGAGAAGCCACATTTTTGTTGCAGGGCACCAAATCTGGGCTCTAGGTGTGCTGAGTCACCTGAGTGATTTGATGTTTCATCTGAAAACTCTGCATGAGACAGTGATGCATGAACAGGCACACTGTGATTATGAAGCTGCCAATCACCAGTTGCCCACAGCTCTGGCCTTCTGAATCATCCAAATAGTTTCTGTGGAGGAATGGTCAGGCTTAACACAAAATCTGATGCAGATTCATTGCTCTACTTGCTCAGTCATTTTGAATGTGATGGCCAAACAGTATACATGCTCACTCAATGGTGTTTACCACCTCCACTGATTAGTACAGTGAAGTTATCATTGTTCACACATGGTTGTTCCAGTCTGCTCTCCTTGGCTGCCAGGTTACATCAATGTCGCACAAAATGTTCTCATTATCATAACAATTGCTGGACTTTTTCTGGATGAGTGTGTGTGTGTGTGTATGTGTGTATGAAGCTAAGAAGCTAAATTCATACATTCAAGCAGTATACTTTCTACTGGAATTTAGACTGTCAATTTCATAAATCCTTTTCTGTGAAAATCTTTTACTATGTATCAAATTGTCTTCAACATAAATTACAAACTGATTAAACTTGATAGACATTTTTTAAATTATTCAAAAACAAAAAAATTATCTTTATGTACAATATCTTTTGCCTAGAGTCTAACAAATATAGTACCTTTCATTGCAGGATTTCTGCTTAATGTAATAAGCAAAAACAGCCAAAAATGATAAACCAAAGCAAACCAAATCCCTTAATCTCTTACCTATCAATATTGAATAAAGCATTAAAAAGATAAACACAGAGTAGCCATTTTTGTTGTTTAGAAATGCAAAATGAATACTAAAAATTAGTGGCAAAAAAAGAAAACAAAACCAAAACAATAACAAGATGCCAGGAAAAGAACCAGCAATCTCCAGGGGTAAACTTTTCTACTCAGGAGTGCAAGTGGATGCTAGACCATTCTCAGTTCTTGCAGATATTACAGTACAGGATCATACTGAAGATCATGCCAAATATCATCACCACAGCAATGCCGATGCCCACTGCGCTGATGTTGTGGAATTTGTTGTGGAAAACCTCTTTGATGGCCTCAGGGCAGGACTTCGTTGTGATGCTTGAAGGTACACCTTTTTGGGGGCAGATGTCTGAGATGAATTGTTCCACACCCCTAGCCACACCACCACAATTCAACCTATAGAGTGGATGGCTTTCAGTGTTTCCTGTCATAGCATGTCCTTGGATTTTAGCTTTTTGTAGGGGTCCCTGTAAAATTCCTGGAGTTCCTTAATCACCTCATCTTTGTGCGAATATCCCCAGATAGCCCCAGCTATTTCAAGCACAAATATCACCAGGAGGAAGCCAAAGAACAATCCCAGCATGCACTGGGACTCTTGCAGAGCCCCACAGCAGCCTAGGAAACCCACCAGCATCATGAGGGTGCCCACTCCCATCAGAATATAAACTCCTGTGTAGAAGCTGGAATGAGTATTGCTCGAAGATGCTCTTGGTCTGAGTCGAATCGGAGTCATAACTAATGGCAAGCAATCCCAGTAAGCCAGAAGATGAAGTTAAAGCCCAAGAGCGGGTATTTGATGCACTTGGTGCCTCCTTTGACCGTCATGGTGAGCCCTGGACTGGCTGGGCTGCACTGATGTGGGACGGGGGCCAAATCCTTTTAAGATATGATTTTCAAAGTTGGATTTTCTAAATGAATTCTAAATGAATACTATTTTCCCAAACCCTATATATTTATATATTTTTAAAAGTGTTATTTTAGGGTTTTTATTTTCTTACAAGTTTGGAGTTTGGAAAAGCGAATGCATTCTCCATTTTACAGATTAAAAAAATGAGTCAGTTTAAATAGTTTATCATTGGTCATATTGAGAAAGTACTTACCCTTATTCCTATTCAGTGCTTCTTTTTAGTTATTGTCATTTCATATTTTGGGATCATATTTATTCAGGCTCAACCATGAATATTTTTATTTTGGAAAACTTATACAAAGATAAAATAATTTAAAAGACATTTACGTGTTTAAAAATAGTATTTAACTGCTTCCTATACATGAGGAACCATGAAGGAATACAAAAATAAAACAGAATAAAGATTCATATGGTTAGAGTACAAGGCAGGCCCTTTAGAAAAAGAAGTTCTGCCATGTTCTTAGTCCATCTCTGCCTAGTGGAGTATTCCATCATTTGCAGTATGAAATATGCCTTGTTTGAGGCCCTACCGGTAATAAAGAGAAGAAGCAGTTGTGGACACTCATTTAGTCTCAAACTAAACTTCTTTGCTTAAAGAAATTAATTTTATCTATTATGTTGTTTGTTTTATGGACTGTTTGTACCACTTGTTTATTTAAAATCTTCAAGATTTAAAAATGCATGAAACCATTTTATATATCTCAGCTTTACTCAGTTCTGAAGCTTTTAGTCATGTCATGTTGTCCATGAAATATTTGACAGATATGCTCTTTCCCTGAGCATCATATTTGCTTCCACAAACATATCTCAAAGTATAAGGAATTTGTAATTTTCATCACAACTGACAGGACTGGGAGTTATACTTTTCTCAATTGACTTGGTGCATGTTTTTTATATACATAAATTATGAAAGCAGCTTTATTTGTTTGCAATTTTAAATTCACAGAGCACCAAAACAGATTATAACATAGACTTGTTCAAAATTAAATGAAAATGATATTTAAATTATTTGAAAATGAAACACTTTGTATTTTATTATGGAAAGTTGAAAGTATTTGAAACAACAAATATGTATGTTAGAAGAAATGCAAAGCTGATAAACACTGTAAGTTAAATAAACAATTTATGCTGAAAGTGCACATACTGCTTTCAGTACACATTGTTAAGTCACCTTAACATCAAAGAGTATTCTGCTTGGTAGATTAAAGATAGTAAACTGCTTTATGTTTCATTTGTCAGCTTGCTTCAAATTGAATCAGCTGAGTTGCAAAATCAAATTTATTATAAAAAGTTGTAACTGACCATTAACTACTGTGTAATGCTGTAAACATGACCCTATCATGAAACTACGAGACAGCCTGTTCTGGAACATGACAAACAGTTAGGAGGAACAGGAGAAGTCAATGTATTTGTCACTAGGAACAAGAAAGATAAAAGGAACATGATCTCATACCATTTCATTGTTTTCTTCATAATTTTAAGACATGCACTGTGATCTTAACAACAAATGACTGGAGAAATGGTGCCTTCATTTTAAAGTAGAGCTATGTATATTTAAGAGATTGTATCGGCATTTTCAATGAGTTGCTTCTCTATATTAGATATTTTGTTTTAAGTGCAACAAAAGGCCAACCTCAAATTCATTCCTAATGAGCCATGTGTTAATGTCAAAGTCTCCGCTGTCCACTCAAATGCCAAAGAACACATCTGACTTTATAATGAGCCAAACAGTTGTCTCTTCATAATCTGTGTTAGCCTTCTGTTAGATAGCTACATCCCAAATTTATAATGCAGTGGTGGAGATTGTTGCTGGGATGGCTGAAATCCAATCAAAGATGTGAAACTTCTCATATTGTATCAATATTATTGCCAAGTCTTTACCATTCTGTCTCCACATTGAATAAGCAGACCCAAAAAATTCCAGATGGAACGTTGCCTGATTTTGATCTACTCTGTACATAAATGAAGGAGAGATCAAAACCAGATAAAAGGCACCAAGGCAGTCAGCCATGACAGGGTGGTTGGAATGTAGGCAAAACTTTGTAATGGCACTGCCAAAACTTTCTTGTCCCTGGAGGACACTTTTTCCAACTGACCACCTAATTTCTTACGCTTCTAAGTTGTAAATTTTGGTTCCTGGTTTGACACTTGCTGGTATTAAAAACATTTAATGTTTATCTTTTCTGCCCTCTAGGTAATATGTTGTACCTAACATGAAAATAAATGCCTTCACATAGTCATGGCTAACAAAAAGTTTATATAGTAATTAGGGTATTTTAGGGTATTTTGGATGAAGTATTGTATATATAACATTACAGTTATAAGTTGAGATTAGATGAATAATTTAGTCAAGTCTATAAAACTAAGGGACATTTACATTTTTGTTTCATTTCCTAGTTAATCAGTCTGTACTAATGTGAATTCCTAGGTAGATTTTTCCAGTAGTTGCTCTTAATTTTTTTTTTTCCTACAACAATGCCATGCCTTCTGCTGATCTTTGGCTTTCTAGAGTTGTCCTTTGGGGCTCCCCATTTAGGCTAATCCTCTAAATGTTGGATCCCGTATTCCAAAATACATGTTTTTCATGTATTCTGCATGAGAATCCCTATCTCCATCATAAACTTTTCTGATCCTAGGAAGAAATTAGCCCAAACAATAAATGTCTAATGGTTAAATTATGATCTTTACAGCAAGCATATGGAAAGGAGAAGATTGCATAAGGGACTCCTCAGAACCTTTCAAATCATGTCATATAAATAATCAGTTAATACGGGAGTCTTTGGGGATTTACAGACCAACTTTGATGACAAACCAGAATTTCCTCTTTAACAAAACTGGGCTCAAAATATCTTCCCCATGAAGTATCTGTGAAAATTAGTTATACTTTCCAAAAAGGCCTTTAGTATTGTGCCTTGCATAGAAAAGATGTTGAGTAAGTAGAAAATCTATTAGAAGAATGGAAAGAGGGTGACTTTCTAGTGAAGGTAACATGTGTTCCAGTCCCAGAACTGTGGTGACTTTAGGGAAATTTATACTGCCTCTCTTAGCCACCATTTCCTTGTCTGTTAGGTGAAAATACTATCTATACTGTACTATTTGTTGTACAATATGTTTTATGCTTATATTAGACAATCTTATGTAACTCTATATAAAGTATGCAAGGAAAAAAAAAAGATGCTCATCTTTTTCCCTGCCTGTGAGTATGGGATGGGAAGCAAAGTGATGAAGGGTAAGAACCATATATATGGAACAAAACTAACCATCAGGTCAAGTATTTGCTTCCAAGTATAAAAGGAAAATTAGAATATTCTTATTAAGTTGGAAAATATTTTACTTTAGTAATGATAGAAACATATAAAAATACATCAGAAGATAAATACGTTAGTAGAAAAACTAACATTAGGAGGAGAGAGAAATGTTACTACCTTTCATTGATGAGAAGGTAAGAATTTTTATCTTTCTTGGATTTTCCAAATTGTTTCCAATGAGACTATAATTTATGTCTCAGTTGAAGTAGATGAATGTACAGCTTCTAGCACCACACTAACCTTGAGAGTGGATTCTGGTCATTGAAAGAAGAGGGGACAAGCATGTTAAAATAATGTCATTTTCTGAATATCTTTGCTACATGCTTCAGGACTGTGTCAGTGTTCATTTATTTTAAACAAACTTTCTTTAAACATCTTTTATTTATAGACCTAGGATCTAAGTAATATCTGTAATTTCTTTTAAGGTATACAAAGTCTGTCCTGAAGGTATGCAGCCATGTAATATGAAAAATAGAGACATTTTTTGAAGACACAAGAAACATTGTACTTAGCAAAATGGTACCTCAGTCCCCATCAAAGAAGGCACCTTGAGACCTTCACAGTTCTAGTCACCATCAGCTGCTCCATCACATTTTCATGAATCTCATTGACAGTCTGAAATCTCTTCCCTTTCAAAGGTGATTTTAGTTTTGGGAAAAGCCAGAAGTTGCAGGGTGCCAATTCTGGGCTGTAGGATGTCTGAGTCACCTTAGTGATTTGATGTTTCACCAAAAAACTCCGCATGGGATGCAATGCGTGAGCAGGTACATTGTTGTGAAGCTGCAAATCACCAGTTTCCCATAGCTGCAGCCTTCTGAATCACCCCAGTAGTTTCCACAAAGAAATGTTCAGGCTTAACACAAAATTTGGGGCAGATCCGTTGCTCTACTCAGCCATTTTGAATGTGAAAGCCACATGCTCACTCACTGCTTCCTCTACCCCTACTGACTAGTACAATGAGGTCATCATTGTTTACACATGCACATTCCAGTCCACTTTCCTTGGCTCCCAGGTTACATAAATGTTGCACAAACATTTCTGGTTACATTAACAATGGCTGGACTTTTTCTGGACAGACTCGTAAATTGATAAAATTCTGTCTTTTTTTTTTTTTTTTTTTTTGCTTTCTTTTTTATTGTTGTTCAAGTACAGTGGTCTCCATTTTCTCCCCACCACTCTCCCATGCCCCACCCTCAATCCTATACCCCTTTGGCTTTGCCCATGGATCCTTTATACATGTTCCTTGATGACCCTTCCCCTTTAAATGACATTAACTATATCAAGTACCTAGGAATTAATATAATAAAAATTTGCAAAACCTGTACAATAAATTTTAGAAACCAACAGCTAATTCTAAAATTGGTATGAAAATGCAAAGGAGCAAAATAATAATGCTAGTTTTGAAAAAAGGAAGAAAATAGTTATTAAGCAATGTTACCCCAAGAAATTTAATTTTATAAGCAATACAAATTTCTCCAAAAGAAAAAGGCAAAAACTGGAATACTTACATTGTCAAATAGCAAAGCTAATTATAAAATTATTGTGATTGAGAGCATATTAACAAAGAATAAAATATTAATTATTGAATAGATTAATTTACTTCAATGCTAAAAGTGAAAATTAACACAATGATGCAACTCCAGATGGAGAATATGGGGAATGGGAGGAGGGAAGAGATTGAGAGAGAGAAAGAGAGATATTGAGAGAGAGAGAGAGACTGAGATACTGTTTCTAGTTTCTCCCTGGAATTTCAGATTCATACATCCAAGTATATATTAGGCTGAATAATTTTGGTGTCTAATATTTACCTCAAATCTCAAATTTAGCATGTTCTTGATCTCTTTTAGTCTTCTCTCCCGTGTATCTCTCTCTGAAAATGGTTTTGTAATCCCTTTCAGCCAAAAATATGGGTGCTATAATTATTTCCTTTGATTTTTTAATTTCACCCTCTTTCTATTTCTTTTCTACCAGTGACAATGTAGTCCAAACTACATTTATTTCTTGTACAAAACAAAGCAATAGTTTCCTAACTGATTCCTTGATATCATTCTTGTCCACCTTTTTATGGTCTATTCTCAGCACAAGAGACTGACACTTAAAAAACATATCACATTTCTGTACAAAAAATAAAACAATAATGATAATAGAACTAAGAAAATAATTGACACCTTTCTAACTTCTGCATGTGCTTTCTTTTACTATACTACTATAACCAGATTCACTAAGATTTTTTTATTCTCTTTCCAATTCCAATTCTCTTTCCAATTTTCAATAAGGTAGGTTCACATAGCTAGTACCTACCTTAAAATACTTTAAACAAGCTATACCCTTCACCTGGAATGCCCTTTAAATTGATCTTTGCTTGTCTATATCCTTATTGTTGTGACCACATATTTCATGCTACTTCCTTCACCTAGACAGTTCATTTAAAGTAAAATCTTATATGCCTAGGTTCTTTAATTTTCAACAGAAATTTATAAGCTGATATTTATTTATTCACACAACATCCAACAGAATATAAACTTCTCATAAACAGGATCCTTCTTCTAACTGTATCCTTGGCACCTAAAATAGTGTCTATATAATATTAAAGCTTTTCATATTTATTGTTAAATGAAGAATGAATGAATGATAGGGTGCAATGAAAAGGCATATTTTGACAACACTAGAGATTGGATTAGGATTGGAATGTTGAAGTAAGTGAAAAAAAAGTTAAACCAACATAAAATATTAAAACAGCCCCATTGAGAATAACTAGTAATATAGGCACAGAAGAGATGTGTAATAAACTACAACATCCTCCTTGCATCTGTGAAAGGAAGACTATTTTTTCTCTAGTATTAATAAAGAAAAGCTAGAGTATACGGAAAGTGTTCACCAGCATTTGCACATTGCAGACCTAATATTGGTTACTATATTTCTATTTTCTATACCTCTGAATTTCCTAGCACATTAGTGACATTGGTTTCCTTGGATGGTATCACAGGTGAAGTCTAAAATTTAGCTAAATATATGATCTCTAAGGGAAGCAATACAAGGCCATGAATAATAACATTTTAAACATTTAAATTGAAGAGTTCAGTATGAGGCCCTAATATTTCCATGGACCAAGGAGGAAACTAAATGTTATGTGTTAACTGTGAACCTTAGTCTTATAGAATGTGGAGAGAGATCAACTGAAGAAAGGTCTGTTTGGAAATTGAGCTGATGATCCGTTATTTTACAAAATCATAGTGGTGCTGTATTTTTATATTTTGCTCCGATGGGTTTTAACACCTCAGTGTGAAATTCTGCTATATACATAATTGATAAAGTGAAGTAGAATTTACAGTGAATTTTCATTCATTGATATTTTCTCTACAGAGGAAGGTGCCAAGGGGAAAACTTAGTGTTCTTTTTATAAAAATTTCTTTCAGATTGGAATGAAATAGTTACATGTTTTTCATATATTTGAGTAACTGCATTGGTATAGGACCTTGATACCTGTGCAACTTTTTGCCATCACACTAACCCAAGTCACTTGTATTAGGATCCTAAATTGTTCTTTTGTTTAAACCTAACTAGGGGTATTAAGTACTTGATGTTTATTCTAACTGTAATTTAGATAGGGTACTTTGCTGTAAATGAATCTCCTCTGAAATTGTAGTAATGATAAATAGTACATAATAAGCATGATTTATTTATTTTTATTATGAAACCATAGTCTGTTCAAACAATGTAGCTTTATTTACTGCCTATATTTGCACTATTTAATATATACTAAGAATTGCTAACAAACTAATATTAAAGCAATAGATGAACATAATCAACATTCTAACTACTATTCAGAATTATAATTCCGTGTTCATAAAATAATTTTTCCTCTAGATGAAAAGGTTTGTGTTATGTTATGACAAATGTAAATCACAGAAAATATATGGTTTAGATTTATATTTTAATGATAACTTGTGACAGAAAACAATTAGACAATTCAAGAAAATGCTTATCTTTGGTTATTAAAGTGGAAGAGAGATAAATAATTATCAAGTAGTATAAATATGTGTAATACTTTATCTAGGACTACATTTGAGGATATGGTAGAACTATTAGTCATAATGAGAGTTATAAATTACTATCTATAATTTCATTTTCTTTTTCCTAGCAATTGTTTTTGTATTTCCATCCTGCTTCATTCTTTTATGGAGATAATCCATATGAATTCCTCTTGTCATATTAAAGATGTGAACATTTGTTAAGAAATAAGGAACAAGATCTTACCAGATCCTTAATACTCATATAAGTGTATGGATCTGGATTTATATAATCACTGTAAGTACGTGTTTACTGTATACCTTTAAACCAAAATCCATATATAGTTTCAAAATATCCATATGATAGTATAATTATTTTATCTATAAACTAAGAGCACTTATTATTCTCAAACATTCTCTAATGCAATAATCATTTATTAAGATTATCTAAATATATATATTTAATAAGATTTATGCATTTTTTGTTAAACATTGTAATACACCATAGTTTCAATAAATACACTACAGTTTATATTTCAAGGTACAACTCTTTGATTTTATTGCTTATATTAAGAGAGCACTAAAATTCAGGATAACTACTTTATGGGATGAATCAATCCCTTAAGAATCATGATGTGGAATATCATCCAAATACTTTTCCTCCTTAAAATCAAAGAATCAGCCTTGGCAAAAATGTTGTTTTTGATCATACACAGCAGTTAAAGATGTTGTATGTGAATATGTATGTGTAATATAGAGTTAACAAATCCTAACAAATTTAGTAAAGATCTAACCCCAGATCACAATTAATGGTATGTAGAATAACAACTGCAGGGAAGTAGAGGTATCCACTTACATTTGGCCCCAAACTTAAAAGGTTCTGTCATTTCCTTATAAACTCACATGATAACTGAATAGTAATTTTAAAAATCTACATATTTCTCCCTTCTTTCCTAAGATAGGCATCAGTTCTTTGTGGAGTGAGCCTAGAAAGTTGGAAATGAACTGTCAATAACTAAACACTGTTACGATATTATCACAGATATTCCTTCTAAGTTTATTCACATCCCTGACCACCTTATCTGTGCAGTGTTATTGAACTCTTTCTCAGGCCATGTCCAATCTATTATTGCAACTTCCACTGTAGAAAGTTGAAATCCTGTATTAGACTGCCCTTATTCAAGCCTCTGGTCTGCCACTTAATCTCTGTATGACTTTTGTCAATTTACTTAATTTCTCTGCATCTAAACATTCCTATTTATAAAATGGAGATAGTAATGATATGTCACTATTAAGACTATTATGATCAAATCTTTGTGCCCCCTAACCCTCGGTGATGATAGTATTAGGAGGTGGAGGTGCTTAGGTCATGGGACTGGAACCCTCATGAATGGGATTAGTCCCATATAAAAGAAACTCCAGTGGAATCCCTTGCCACTTTCACAGAGTGGGAACATAGTGAGAAGGCAACAGTTATAAGCCAGGAAGAGGGCCGTCAACAGAGCGCCACCATGCTGGTGCCTTGATCTTGGGTTTCCTTGGCTCCAGAACTGTGAACAATACATTTCTGTTGTTTATAAACTACCCAGTTGGTGATATTTGTTATAGCAGCCTAAACTAAAATATTAGGTAGTAGGTTGCTTATAAAAATTAAATAAATCAGTTGTCTTAAGTACTTAGCAAAATGCCCAACATAGACTTAGTACTCATTGAATGTTCAATTTCCAGCTTGTTTGCTACAGTGGAGATTCTTGGTCTGTGTAATTACGGTTTTGTGATTACTCACCTGGATAGTTTTCTACTTTTAAATATTTTGCATTGATAGATCTGTATTTAACCACAACTTTGCTTATGTCTCGTTGAATAGATCCTAATTATGGTGGACCTAGTTTTAAATGACCAATAATAACTTCATGAGTGGATATACATCTGTAAAAACTGGCAATTTTAAATTATATTGTGCAAAAATTAGAGAAATATACAGAAATATAGATTATATGCATAGGTTATTATACATTCATATATTCCCTAGCTCTGTTTATTGAGAGGGCCTAGAAGCAGTGACGCTCCAGTAATAAGACACTTAGTTTTAAACACCATTATTCAATAAAAGTAATAAGGAACTTTAGAAAAAATGGTTAATTCCCATGGTTAATTTCTAGAGAAGAGAAAATACTATATGAGGCTGGAATTTCTTGTAATGTCTGATAATAAAGACTTTTTTTTAAGTTGGAATATTACCAACAGAGTTCAGGATCCAATAAAGATGTCCAAAACTGGGAAAAAATGAGTACAAAATAAATGATATTATTGAATTATAATCCACAGTATAAACCAAATATCTATGATCCATAGTGATATAAATAAATAAATAAATAAATAGGTGAAAAGTGAGTGCTCTTCTAAGCAGCAGTAGTTAAATCAATAAATATATTACTTTAAAAAATAAAACAAATCTTCAGTAAGCAAACATCACAGATATATTTGTTACAAACGGGATCCACTTATAGATGCTAAAGTTAGTAAAAGATTCAAAAGAAAGATTTGTATAGTGTAATTATTAATTACACAGGTAAAAACAACTTGACAGTGGAGAAACCAGGAACCATCTTAACCAAAATTTTAATGTCCCAATATCACAAGTAAAGACAAATTAGCATTATGAATCTTGTAATATGATAAATTGAGAACCCAGTATCAGTCCTGTAGCGTTCTTGCTAAGAGTTCATAATTTCAGTCTACTCATGAAAAACAGACTAACTTGTATTGAGGGAATTCTAACAATGAGTTCAAAATATTCTTCGAAAGTATCAAAGTCATAATAAAGAAGGAAGGATTGTGGACCTGTAACAGACTGCAGGAGACTAAGGGTTTGAATGCAATGTGAGATCTTGGCTAGTACCCTGAATTAATAATCAGGTCTTAGTGGGCCAATTTTGTAAAATTTGAAAAAATTCTAAAATTTAATATTAGTATTATACTAATATTAATTCCCTATTTGTGATAATTATAATTTTATAAGATGTTAATATGAAGGAAACCTGGAATGGGTATAAAGAAAATATCTATATTATATTTACAGCTTTTTGTATGTCTAAAAATATTTCAAAACAAAAATATTTATTTGAAAACCACATATCTGATAAGAGATTACTATCCAAAATATACAAGGAACTTATACAACTCAATGGCAAAAAGAAAGCAAATAACCCAATTAAAAAATAGGCAAAGGACCTGAATAGCCTTTTTTTTTCCTTCAAAAAAGACACTGAGATGGCCAACAGGTATGTGAAAGAGTGCTCAGGATCACTAATCTTCAGGGAAATGCAAGTTAAAACCACATTTAGATACCACCTCATCCAAATATTAGGAAGTTTATAATTAAGAAAACAAAAGATAACAAATGATGATGATGTGGAGAAAATAAAACCCTTGTACACTCTTCATGATACTGTAAACTGATACAGGGATAATGAAAAACAGGTTCCTCAAAAAATTGAATATAGAGCTGCCCTATGATCCATCAATCTTACTTCTGGGTGTGTATCTGAAGGAAGTGAAGACATTATCTTGAAGAGATATCTGTACTCCCATGATCATTGTAGCATTTTTCAATAGTCACAGCATGGAAACAATTTAAATGTTTGTCAAAAGTAAATGTGATAAACACAAACATGCACACATACCAATAGAATATTATTCAGCATTCAGAAAGAAATTCTGTTATTTGAGACAACATGAATGAACCTGAAGGACATTATGCTAAGTGAAATAAGCCTGACAGAGAAAGACTAATACTGCATGATATCATCTATATGTGAAATCTAAGTTCACACACACACACACACACACACACACACAGGCAAGCTCATAGAAACAGAGTAGAAAAATGGCTGCCAGAGGTCATGACATGGAGGAAATAGGGACAGGTTGGTAAAAGGGTATGAACTTTGTTATAAAATGAATAAGGTCCGAGGATGTAATGTATAACATGGTGACTATGGTTGATAATACTGTATTGTATACTTGAAATTTGCTAAAAGAGTAGAATATAAATGGTCTCACAAAAAGAGAAAGGGCAGATATTTGAGGTGATGGATGTATTAAGTCAATGGGAAAATCCTTTTACAATATACATGTTATCAAACCTTCACATTGTAGACTTTAAATGTCTTAAAACTTTATGTGTCAATTATAACTCAATACAGCTGAAAAAGTTTTACCCTTATTTAATGAATGAGTGATCATCAATTATAGAATTGTTGAGAAGTTTTAAGTTAGTCAGGATAGCTAGGATATGTACTTCACAAGTAACTCCAAATTCTTAGGAGCTTAATACAACCAAGGCTTATTGCTCATTCACAATATTTTTTAGGACTTTCCAATTCCCCATAAATGTCTCCATTGTATAATACAATACCTAGTTTGGTGGAGGTTCACCATTCTGTGGGTGTATTATTTGAAACAGGTGATGTCTTTTGTCAGCATGGCATGGGATGAAGGAACTTGATTGCTAATAATTAAACATTGAATTTTTTTTTAGTTCTACAGTGATATTTGTAACATTTCATTGGTCACATAGCCATGTATAACATAAAATATGACAGGGATATGTGTTCCTTCATGAATTAGAAAGATAAATAATATACAAATTAACCTTTATCTCATGATTAAAGTACTCATGAGTTAACATTGATCATTCTTCAAAGGACAGCTCTCATTGTGGGTAGGGTATCATTTTGGAATAAGAAAGATATCTCCTTCTTTACATAATAGCTGTGATATTGAGCAAGTTATGTAACCTTTTCTAACCCTGTTTCTTGCTTTGTCAAATGATGATCATGCTTTCTGTCTTAGAATGTTCATATGGACATAAAAAGAATTGAGTTAGTGTACACAAATCTTCCAGTACAGTTCCTCACATATTTAGTAAAATGTCTTTATTTTATTTTTATTGTTGTTCAAGTCCAATTGTCCCCATTCCCCCACCACCATTCTCCCCTGCCCAAACCATCCCACCTCCCACCCTCAATCCTACCCCCCTTTGGCTTTGTCCATGGGTCCTTTATACATGTTCCTTGATGACCCTCCCCCTTCTTTCCCCCTTTGGGGAAGCATTGTGAGTCTGTACAGATGCACCAGGATTAGGAGTTAATTTATATTAAACTCTTCAGTCAATTCTCTGATATGTAAAAAGAACCATGTAATACTTATCCTGATATTTTCCTTTTTGTGTGTGTGCATGCTTGCATGAATGTGTGGTGTGTTGGGGGGTGATGGTAGGAGATATACGTGTGTGTGTGTGTGTGTGTGTATCTACACATATACACACGCAACTTATGACTTGATTTCACTGGACACAAGATACAGGGAAAGACCCTAAGTGCCATGACATGTGGAAGCCCAGATTCTTCCACAATATTTTTGGAAATTGCAGATAATTAAACCCCACAAAAAGCAGATGGTAGGGCATCTTTCAAAGGATGAAATAATGTGCCTTCTTTATCTTGTAACCTTCTATATAGAGAGAGCTGTTTCTTATGTTTGGAAAGGGCAGATATGATTGGATTAGGAGATAATCCTTTATAAAATCTTTAGAAAATTTATTTAATTGAATGAGTATCAAACTCAGATATATTCTTATTTCCAAAATATTTGTTAAGCCATAGGTCATTCAGCTTTTCTAGTGCTCTGTCAGCTAAAAAAAAAAAAAGTTTGTCTTAATTTATACTACTCTGGGACCTTAGGATCTATAATTTGGGTGTGGTAAAAAATTAATTTTCATATCCAAGACATCAACACATTGCTTTCCTGGATATGCATTGCAATTCACAGATTCTAAGCCACATAGAAAATTCTATAGAAAACAAATCTGCAAAGTTCAAATGAATAATGTACAATCTGAAGATACATGCATATAAAGAAGCAAATATGGTTATTTACTTACTACAGTTATTTATTTACCAATTAGTTATTGAGCATCTGTTATGTGCTAGACCTGCTTATGTATATTGCAGATACAACTGGAAAAACCAAAACAAGCTCCCTGTCTTCTTGGAAGACATAAGTATGTAAGCAAATGTATAAATAAGATCATTTCAGAGAGTGATGAGTCTATGAAAGATACCAGAAAAGGTAATTGGATAGAGAGAGAGGGAAGGAAGAGTTACATTGAATAGCATTTAGATCAGACCTTCTGGCAGAGATGGCATTTGAACTAAGGACTGATTAATGAGATGGGTCCACATTTGAAGATCTGGGGAAGAGGGCTCCATGCAAAGGGAATACTTTGTTCAGTATAGCTGCAGTAAAATGAAGAAAGAAAATTGTAGCAGGAGAATAAATTACAGGGGTAGGAGGGGCCACAATTTCAAGTCTCCTGAGCTATGATAAAATATTTAGGTTTGTTTCTAATTACAAGAATATCTTATTTCTGAATCTCATAGATGGATAGATGGACAGATGGATAGATTGATAGATATAGCCTTAATTAATTTAAACAAATAAGTAACAGGCAATAAAACTTTAATAAATCCTTCCACAGTTGTTAACCTTGACATTATCAATGGCCAATGAATGATGCTTTTTCAATTCTTTAAAGTCACCATGCTTTCTGACAATTATTTTTCTACCTTGACAAACTCAACACCAGATGCCTCAAACTTTCCCTCGCATGTTAATGGAATAAAATATCCAGATAACTTTTCCTTTTGGATTCTTGAAGAGTGTTGACTGAAAAGCATAAGACCTGAAAATCTAGACTAGGAACCAACAATAACCATATACCATGCTCATAATCTGGTTATTTTATTCCAGTACTTTAACCTAAAAATCTTGTCTCCCTCTCTGCCCATGAGGGCATTTGGCTTTCATAAAAGTTACTGGTATTGGATGATGAACTACTAGTCATTGTTTTACTCACTCAATAATTGGTTACTGTTGCCAAACATATCTGATATAATACACCCTTTGTAGTGCCATAATTTAGAAGAAAAATCCATGTGTTGTTATGCATAATAAAAGTATAATAAATTTAGGTGAGGAGAAATATTTGTGAAGAATATCATAGTAAAGATAACTACATATTCTATAAGGAAAAGAATTAATAGTACTGAAAGAAGAATTAAAGAGTCCTAATCTCATTAGACTTATTTATTTGCATCTCTACCCCTTTTCTTACAAGGATGTGGGACCCCTTTCAGAAGCACGCACAGGGAGCTGAAACAGTAGACTTGGAAAATTTCCAAAGGAAGCAAAACCTCTTATTCTGGAATTTCTAAAAGTTTAAACAGGTAAAAACATGTAAAGATAGTCAAAGGAAATACTGAATTTTCCTGTTACAAATCTCTGTTCAGTAGGTTCTGTCCACAACAAGAAAGGGTTGAACTTAAACATTTTCATAGTAGTAGTATATAGAGTATCATTTATGAAGTATTTGCTCAGTAAATATTTAAATATATAAGTAAATATATTCCAATTGTTGTGCTAGGGCTTCCCCTGACTGGTGCCTTGCCTGTCTTTTGAAATATTCTATTATACACTTGGTTATATTGATCAAGGCCTCATTGATTGTATCTCTTACTCAACTGTGAAGTCCTTACCAATATTTTTTGGCTGCCTGCTCAGTGTTTTCTTCTATTTAGGAACATTCATATTCACTATTAATGTGCCGCTCTAATTGAACATTCAGATCTTTTGAGACAAGCTGTTATCTCACACCCTCCTCTTCAATGGTCAGTACACAAGAAACACAGGTCTAATGAAAGAGTTTGTGATGTGTGTGTTTGGTTACTGGATGACATCAGTTTAGAAGTTTTGTTTTATTTGTCTTCATGTTAGTGTTAATTGAAAAAAGCAGATAAACTTGAAATAAAAGATGTGCCTAGGTCATTTTACCCAAAATAAATACTGGAAAATATTAGTTTAATGCATTTATTAATTGCAGTATTTCTTTTTAAGCCATTGTTAGACTATTTTTAAGATTTTATACAAAATTTAGTTGAATTTATATATGCACTTCTTGTATAAAGTACAGAGCTCAGTCCTGTAATTATCCTCTTTGCCATTTGAATAAAAACTGTTTCACCTAGATACTCATATCTATGGCAATCCATATTATAGCACTTTATAATCATTATTATAACTAATCTGTATCTTAATTGTCCTCATCATCCATTATAGTTGTGTCAATATTGAGCATTGTATTTATTTGGAACATAATGTGTGCTCAGCAAATATTGGTCAAAGACATGGATGAATGAGAAAACCACATTGAAACTTCTATCAACACTGGCAGCAAAATAATATGGCATTTTATATTTAAAAGGGCGAATTCTTTTTCAAAACTTCAAGGACAGTAACTTTAATTCTTTCTAAAGATTAGGCAACATATTACTTTCTAATCTTTCAGAAATACTGATACTTTTATCTATTCATTACATGTTTTTTTCACTGTCTCCAGTAACTCGCATTTCAGTTCTCTTAAGATTTTCTGATAAGTACCATCTGTTCCTATTGATTTGCTCTAATTTTCCATCTTGCTTCATAATTTACTTCTTTGAGAATTTTGACTTCGCCAATTATGTATTCTGATATTTTAAAAATATACCTTTGGGCCCTGGATGGGTTGCTTACTTGGTTGAAGTGTCACCCTATATATCAAAAGGGCAGGTTCCATCCCTGGTCAGGACATGTACCTAGCACATACCTAGGTTGCATGTTTGGTCCCCATTGGATTGCATATGGGAAGCAACTGATTGATTTCTCTCTCTCTCCTCCCCCCACACCTCTTTCTCTCGCTCTAATTCAATAAACAACATATCCATGGGTAAGGATTAAAAATAAATAAGTAAAATATACCTTTGGCATAATGATTTCTCTTTTATATTCTAAAATATAAGGCATATGTGCAATAACATTTTTCTATAGTCTTTAATTTTTACCCTTTTCTTGAAGCATTATGACATAAATAAAACATAAATAAATAAAACCAGTGGGTCACATTATTACTTTTCATAAATAGTTATTCTTTATAAATGTATAATTCTGTTGAAATTCTTACCAGCATTTGTCTTCATTAAAACTTTTATTCTATATATTATTCTTTTATATACTTCTACCTATTTCTGTTTAATTGATTTCTAAATATAATAAATGTGTATTTGTATGTGTACTTGTGGTGTGTGTTTTTAAATAATCCTTTTCCTCAAGTTGTCTATCACTTCGTGTATGGTAACAAAACTTACACCTTTGTAAATATTTGGAGAGCTTACTAATATGCAGTAACTATCCCTTTGTTTCTTTGCCACTCTTTTGATTTTCTCCAAACAAAACAAAACAAAACTGTTAGAACAAGAAGCCACAAACAAAGCAAAAAATGGGGAATTCCTGGACTTATTTCTCAAGGACAAAGGTTCTGCTTTAGTTTTATTTTCTTTGGTTTTCAGATTTCAAATACTCTGCCTTGGGTACTCAGTTTATTTTATACAATTGAATAGTTCCCTAGATTATTTCATATGGACTGGTACTCAAGTAACATTTATTTTAAAAGGGAAGAGTGAATGGAAAGGGTTGGGGTATGGGGCAGGGGTTAGCAGTGGGGGAAAAAGGCAGAACAACTGTAACTGAACAACAATAATTTTTTTTTTAAAAAGGCAGGTGATAAAACATGGGTGATTGTACAGGGTAATCATTCTGATTAAAAAATAAAATATACATAAGTGAAATTTAACACTTAACATGTTCACAGAGCCTAATTTTGGAAAATGAAAACTGTTAATTTAAGAATAGAAAATCAAAGTAAGCTTTACGAATATGCAGAAATAAATTTGTAAAAAATATACTTTTAGTCAAGTTAAGATTAAAGATAAATTATCTGTTGTTTCCTCATGAGGAAGCAGTTGAATGTTTTAGTACAGTTAATTAAAAGTGACATTGTACCATAAGCCCATTCTTAATTTTATATTCCAAAGGAAGGATGAAACTGAATTGAATGTGGAGAAATTTGTAGAGCAACACAGTAATTATGTTACAGTAAATATAATGTATGAAATTATATGACATTCAATATCTCATGTGAAGAATGTATATATCATGAATAGTATAATTAAAATTTATACAGTATAATCTAGTAACTCATTTAAGTCTAAGCACAAGGGTACACCTCTGACCTTTTAGAAACAAAGATCATTGTTATATAATATTGAGTTTGAAACCAAAAATGAATCATCCTGCAGATTTCTTATCTCCTGCATCTTCACATTTACTGTAATACCTCCTATCCACTAGCAAGGTTACTGAACAAAGAAGTGGAGGTTTGGCTGCCTGTGGTGACAAAAGCCAAACTCATGAGTCAGATGCTGGTGCAAAAGGAAAGAGGTTTTAATCAGGTGCAGCACGCTCTGGGAGAATGGTGGACTCTTGTCTGGAAGCATCTCTCTCCAACAATATTAAGCCAAAAGTTAGAGTGCAGAGTTCTTGCTTCAGCTCCAAAGCACAGTCCTTTGAAACATGCATGCAGTTGCTAAACAGTCAGTCCCCATCCAGGTAGTGTCGCTTGTTTCTGGTTGCTGCTCATTAAAGGCTCCCTCCTAGAGCCTGCATGTGGAGCCCACATGGACATGGGCTGTGCAGCTGCTAGGGTGGCAAGGTCTCATGCTCCCAGGAGAGAAGACGTGAATGCGAATGCACCAGCAAATAAATCACCAAGTGGACAAGAGTGAGAGGCAGTCTCCTGGAGGCCATGAAGAGAACTGGTGAATCCACTGTCCAAGTGCAGCTCATGAGCCAGTGAGCCACAGAGCAAGAGAGAGTCAGGAGCTAGGGAGCCTCTTTGTTGCCCTGGGATTAATTTGCTTGGGTGTGGTATGCACTTGGTACTTTCTCAAACTGACCACCCTCTCAAACTTTTCATGGGCTTCAGGTGGGTCCAATCGCAACCAATCCCTTCTTTTCACAGGCTAGAATGGCAGGCCTCTTTGTCCTAGCTCTTCCCCTGTGCCATATTGACTTCTATGGCACAACATGTACTTGCCTTCCCCTGATCCCAACCCAATCTAGTACTGGAAGTGGGGGAGGAGGACTTTTGGTTCCTCCATCCAATTTTCTTGCTAACATTTCAAGCACTCAGTGTAAGAACCTCGCCCTGCCATCCTCTTGGCCAATGGGCAGAGTCTCCTGCTGGTACACTGGACACTGTCTGCTAGTAATGGAAAGATAAATGTAGAAGTGTAGAAATACCTTTTCCCCCCAAAATTCTATGTAGCAGAATATCATATCTTCATCTCTGATTATGCTGAAAAAAAAAAAAAAAGAACTGACTTTTATGACAGTAGTAAAAATGTGTCTGGGAATTGTGTTTCAAGCACAATATGCTAAGATATTTGACTGTATTTCTCTTTAAATTCCCCCTTTCTCCCCATTGTTTTAAAATAGCAACATTGAATTTAATTCCATAACTTTATATTATAAAATCAATACTTTTTAAAAAATTCATAATGCAAAGTTTCTGGAGAAAAATCTTTCAGTTGGTTTTTCATTCCACTTCCAACCCACCCACCTTCCATTTGCAAACCTGACTTTCTAATATTGTCACTGTTAATCTGGTTTATATAATTCTGTACATTTATTTGATTATGAATAAATATGCATGCAATACTTAATTGATATTATATACTGTTTTCAAGCAATAATATGTTATATTCAATTAAAAACAAATACCTATTACCATGGCAATAGTTATAATGAAAATCTGTATTTTTAATTTTAAGAACACAATTTCCCAGTTGCATTCCCAATAATTCCTTATAAGCAGCCAGTAGGAATACTTACAATTTATTATTTCTGCATAAATAGCTGCTTCTATTAGAGAACATAAAAACATAATATATTGAAATAATGGGTATGCTGGAGCATTGAAGAAAGTTTTAGGCCAAAACTTAAAATCACAAAGGCAGAAAATAGGAGAATTAAAGCTTAGCTATCAAGGTTATCAACACTGCATGTATTGTAAAATGAAATTTTAAATTGAAGATATTGAATTGCTGAGTATTTGCATATGCAGCTCTTCCAAATTCAAAGTAACCACATATAGCAGAGTCAGCATTTTAAAAAAGGTACATGATTGTTCTCTATAGATATTAAGATACATTTTAAAAAATGAAGCAAGTGCTTGGAAAAATAATATAATTACTGGCATTTTCTTTTATTTCACTTAATATTTCAAATTTTAAAATTACAACCAGGAAGATTAGCAGGATCTAGTTAACATTTAAATGTTATGAAATAAGCATTCAAAAATTGTTTAGAGGGTATATACATGGAAATTTTTCCAAGTATTTATATTGAGAAACTTGTTACCTTTCCCAAATAAACACCTTTTTTTTTTAAATTTATTTACTTTTAAAATACATTTGTCTCTGCCTCCCCCCCCCCACCTCTTTCCCTTGCCCCCTCCCACCTTCCCTCCCTCAGCTCTTCCCCTTTGGTTTTGTCCATGAGTCCTTGCTATATGTCCCTTGACTTTCCCCTTCCCTTCCCTTTCCCTTCCCCGCCCCCTTCCCTCTTGTCTCTGTTGATTTCTTTTCCTTTCAGTGTTGCTGGTCATATTTTCCTTGCTTCTTTGCATTGTTGGTTAGGTTCCGCTTATAGGTGAGATCATATGGTATTTATCTTTCGCCCCCTGGCTTATTTCGCTTAGCATGATGCTCTCCAGTTCCATCCATGCTGTCACAAAGTTTAGTACTTCTTTTTTTCTTTCTGCTGCGTAGTATTCCATTGTGTATATGTACCATAATTTTTTGATCCAATCATCTACTAATGGGCATTTAGGTTGCTTCCAAGACTTGGCTATTGTAAATTGAAACACCTTTTTTTGGATAATAAATGTGTTTTCCTGATTCTAAAATTCTAATTTGAGTTATGGGAATTAAGTTATAACATTGAGAATTCTTACACCAAAGTAGACTTTAGTTTTGTTTTTTTTTTTAGATCTTTAGGAAGTTTTTTCAGAGAGAGACCATTCATGGAAATTATAAAAACTAAACAAACATATGCATAAATAGCTAAATAAATTCAATTAGTAAGTATTTAACAAGTACTATCTGCCAAGTATTGAGGAATACAAAGGATAATGAGGAAGATACGGAAAAACATCTAAACTAAGGACACTTACATAGTCATTTTAAGCACTTTGATGTGATCCTCAATCTAATACAATGTTGTTAATACCACACACTACTTGGGAGTATTATGTGCACTTTTCTTTATAGACCTTTCAGGTCTGTCTTGGCGGTCAGTCATTTTAAGGAAGATGCCATGACCCAATAATGTGATATAGCAGTCTCTCACTGCTATGGAAATACATTTGACACATCTGCCTTTATTTCCCAGTTTACCATATTCTGCACTTTTTCTACCTAATTGATTAGGACTTCCTCGTTCTGATAAGCTCACTTATGATAGGATGTGAAAGATGACCGGTATTACCTATCCAAAGGTCATTTTTATTTTCAACAGTAAGAAAACCTTAATAGTAAGGAATTGTTCCAAACAACTTAAATTTCAGAGCTAAAGGACTTCTTCAGTTTCCTTTGTTCAAATTTCTACAAGTTTCTATATTAATAACCTTTCTCACCCAAATTTTAAAGTTATCACAACTGAGTCATTCCTACCAGACAAGATTAACTAATGCACAAATAACTCCCTAAAGATGAATTTCAGATTTTTGTTCAGTTAACAAAAAACAGAGGAACGGCTCTCAGATCAAGCCTGTAAAAGCCTGGCTGCTCTGCAAACTGATATGGTCAGTCTATCTTGTTTTCTTTCAAGAGGCAGGCCATCAAAAAGGATATTATTGTCTAACCAGTGAACTCGAACAGGTTTTATAGACCTTAACCAAAGTACAAATCACTTGAAAGAGTAGAATCAGGAAAAAAAAATTAATGACAGGTCTTTAATAAGTTCACATTCTTTTCCTATTTGCATTAGATAATAATTATACAGGGGTAGGGTATCGGTAGGCTTAGAGAGGAGTGGTGTTAAGAGGTCTCTAACTCTATATGTGTTTTGATTAAGGAAAAATGTAAATCATTTTCTATGATTACACAGCATATTCCTAGAAAAAATTATATGTTGGAATAAAAGAGTTTATGTCTTTGCAAAAGAGGAATAATCAAATTAAATATTTACAGGTCTACCTTCCAGTTTTATTAAATAGGAAAAGATATGTCATGGCAATGACTGAATGAATTTTCAGAGCAGCTCCAATTTTACAAAGTTTTTATTAGGCATATCATTAAAATTTTAGAGCAGCCATATCTCGGTACTTATACCGCACACTAGAGTAGATGCCTGGACAAAGAGATTAGTAGACACATAGCTGGAGTAATTGTAGCAAATACCGAGATTTCAACACATAGTGGTTCTGTGGCAGGCATCTCAGAAAGTGTGTAGCATGTAGATAGGAAATAGAAGTGATTAAAATGAAATTTCTGCTATCAAAGAACTTTCGGGTTAAATCTAGTAATAGATACATACAAATATGCAAGCAATTGAAGCAGCTATGGAAGAGATGGAGAAGACAAATGCTTATAAGAGAACTGAACAACCACAAGGGTCCAGATTGGAACAATAGCTTTAGAGCATGTACCGCATTATTTTTATTTTATTTAATTTTTATCTTATTTTAAATATGATTGGCATACAATGTTATATGAGTTTCAGGTGTACAATATAATGATTTGATATTTATATACCTTATAATGTGATCACCATACTGTGTCAAGTAAAAACATCAATAATCATGCAAACTTATCATGAGATTACTGACTATATTCCTCTTCACCTTTTCCACCCATTCTCTTGCTCCCCTCTGTAGCAACCATGCCTTTATTCTCCGTTTCTAAAGTCTTTTTGTTTTGTTTTGTTTTAGGTTCCCTATATAAGTGAAACCATATGGTATTTGTCTTTCTATTTCTGACTTATTTCGCTTAACATAGAACCCTCTTGGTTCATTTATGAGGTTTGTCCAGAAAAAGTGCAGACATTGTTAACATAGTGAGAACAGTTTGGAAGACATTGATGTAACCTGGCAGCTAAGGAAAGCGGACTGGAATATGCATGTGTGAACAATGACAACTGCACTGTACGAATCAGTGGGGGAGGTGGAGGCTGTTGAGTGAGCGTGTGTACTGAGTGGCCCTCCCACTCAAAATGACTAAGTGAGTAGAGCAACGAGTCCACATCACATTCTGTATTAAGCTTGAACATTCCTCCATGGAAACTATTCAGATGATTCAGAAGGCCGCAGTTCTGGGCAACTAGTGATTGGCAGCTTCATCACCACAACACCCACCCACGCATGCATCACATCCCGTGCAGAGTTTTTTGGGTAAGGAAAAAATGTAAATCATTTTCTTTCATTACACAACATTCCCAGTAAAAAAATACGTTGGAATAACAGAGAGCTCATGTCTTTAAATCACCCAGGTGACTCAGGCCCCCTGTGGACCAGATTTGGCACCCTGCAACTTCTGGCTTTTCCCAAAACTAAAATCATCTTTGAAAGGGAAGAGATTTCAGACCATCGATGAGATTCGGGAAAATATGATGGGGCAGCTGATGACAATTGGGAGAACTGTGTGAGGTCCTAAGGTGCCTAATTTGAAGGGGACTGAGGCATTATTGTCCTATGTACAATGTTTCTTGTATCTTCTTCAGTAAATATCTCTTTTTCATATTACATGGCTAGATACCTTTTGTACAGAATGTGGAAATTGTTGCAAATAGTCGTACTACATTCTTTTTATTATTGTGTAATATTCCATCTTATCTATTCACCTATCAATGGATTTTTTGTTTTCATTTTCTGTAGATAAATTCCCAGAAGTGAAATAGCTAGATCATATGGTAAATCTATTTTTAGTTTTTTTAATTGATTTATTTGTTTTTCCAAATACATTTGTTTTCTTTTTTTGAGGAATCTCCATAATGTTTTACATAAGTGCTGCACCAATTTGCAGTCTAATCAGCAATGCACAAGTATTCCCTTTTCTGTACCTCCTCACTATCACATATTATTTGTTGTCTTTTTGATAATAACCAATCTTATGGTATGAGATGATGATTTATTGTGGTTTTGATTTACATTTTACTGATGATTAGTGGCATTGAGCACCTTTTCATATGTCTGTTGGTCATCTGTATGTCTTCTTTGGAAAAATGCTTCTTCATAGTCTCTATTTTTTGATGATTGTTTATTTTTTGATACTGAGTTACATGATTTCTTTATACCCCTTATTGGATATATCATTTGCAAATATGTAGATGGGCAAAAGTAGGTTTATAATTGTGAGTACATGAAGCACACAGAGTTTATCATTTCACTATTATTTATGAATTATTGTATTATTTTCCATATGAAAAATTGTCAACCTACTTTTGCCCCCTTGTATATTCTCCCACTCAGTAAGTTGTCTTTTTCTTTTCTTGAAGGTTTCTTTCACTGTACAAATGCTGTTTATTTTGACAAAGTCCCGTTTGCTTATTATTTTCTTATTTTTAATTTTATGTTTTTTAAAATTAAATTTAATGTGGTGTCATTTGTTAAAATTATACAGGTTCCAAGTGTATAATTTTTGGCTTTTGTTTCCATTGCTTGAGGGGACATAGCCATAAAGATATTACTAAGATTGATGTCAAATAGTTTACTGCCTATATTTTATTCCAGAAGGCTATTGGTTACTGATCTTACATTTAAGTTTAATTCATTTGGAATTTATTTTTGTATATGGTATAAAAGTGTGGTCCAGTTTCATTTTCTCATGTATCTGTTAAGTTCTCCCAACACCAGTTGTTGAAGTGACTCTAATCTTTCCTTTGTGTATTCTTACTTCCTTTGTGACCATTTAAATCAGAGTTTATTTCCAGGTTCTCTATTTGTTCCATTGATTAATGTGACCATTTTGATTATTATATCTTTGCAGTTTGAAGTCAGGGAGTGTGCTGCCTCCAACTTTTTTCTTTATTCTCAAGATTGCTATTGTATTCATAGTATTTTGTAATTCCATATAAATTTTAACATTTGTTAGAGTTCTGAGAAGAATGCTATTGGAATCTTGATAGGGGTTGCACTAAATCTGTACATTGTTTTTGATAGTATGGTCATTTTAACAATATTAATTCTTCCAATTCATTAGCTTGCTATACCCTTATATTTGTTTGTGTCCTCTTCAATTTTTTTCTTTGATGTCTTTCAGATTTCAGAGATTAGATCTTTTACATTCTTAGTTAAATTTATTCCTAGTTATTTTTTTGATGCCATTATAAATGAGATTGTTTTTAAAAAAATTCTCCTTACGATCATTCATTATTAGTGTATAGATATACGACAGATACTGGTTCTTGCTACTTTATTGAATTCATTTATTAATTCTAATAAATTTGTGGACTCTTTAGTGTTCTCTCTATATAGTATCATGTCATCTGCAAATAATAACAGTTTTACTTCTTCCTTTCCAATTTGGATGCCTTTTATTATTATTATTATTTTCATATCTGATTTCTGTGACAACAGAAATGAGAGGTGACACCTTTGTTTTGGTTCTGATCTTGGAAAAAAAAGCTTTTGGCTTTTCACCATTGATAATGATATTAGTCATGAGTGTGTCATATATAACTTTTGCCATTTTGAGGTAAGTCCCCTCTATACCCGCTTTGTTGAGAGTTTTCATCATAAATGATGTCAAATTTTGTCAAATGCTTTTTCTACATCTGTTGAGATAATATTTTAATCCACAGCTTTGTTGATATGATAAATAACATTAATTTTTATGCACATGTTGAACCATCCTTGCATCCCTGGTATAAATCCCACTTGATTATGGTATATAGTCCTTTTAATGTATTGTTGAATTCAGTTAGCTAGTATTTTGTTGAGAATTTTTACATCTGTGTTCATCAGGGATGTTGGTTTGTAGTTTTCCCTCTTTTTTAGTGTCTTTGGTTTTGGTATCAGGGTAATGTTGACCTTGTAGAGTGAGTTTGGAAGCATTCCTTCCTCTTCAATTTCTTTGACTCATTTGAGATGGAAAAATATTCTTCTTTAAATGTTTGGGTTGAATTCACCTGTGAAAGCCATCTGGTCCTGAGCTTTTGTTTGTCTGGAGTTTTTTTTTATTATTGCTCCAATTTTATAACTAGTAATCAATCTGTTCAGAATTCTTTTACGACCTGGTTTAGTCTTGGAAGTTTGTAGTTTCTAAAAATTTATGCATTTCTTCTAGAATGTCAATCTTTTTACCTATAATCATTCATAGTGTTCCCTAATGATTGTATTTCTCTGTTGTCATTTATAATCTCTCTTATTTTATTTCTAATTTTATTTATTTTGGGTTCTCTCTTTTTTTAATGACTCTTGCTAAAGGTTTACCAATTTTATTACCCTCTTGAAACAGCTTTTAATATCATCAATCTTTTCTGTTGTTTTTCTAGTTTCTAATTTGTTTATTTCTGCTCTATTCTTAATTTTTTATTTCCTTCTACTTACTTTGGATTTTGTTTGTTCTTTTTTAGTTGCTTCAGGTGAAAAGTACATTGTTTATTTGGGATTTCTCTTGGTTCTCGATGTAGGCCTGTGGAGCTACAAACTTTCCTGTTATAACTGCTATTGCTGCATCCCATAAATTTTGTAAAGTTGTGTTTTCATTTTTATTTGCCCCAAGGTAGTTTTGCTTTTGTTTTACTTCCATTTTTATTAATTTGAAAAAAACATATTTGTCTTTTTTCCCAGTTTTGTTTCTGTAGTTGATTTCTGGTTTTATGCCGTTGCAGAAAAAATTTATATGTATGCTTGATATAATATCAGAATTCCTGAATTTATTGGGGCTGGTTTTCTGGCAATCTATATGGTCTGGAAATGTTCCATATGCACTTGAGAAAAATGTGTAACCTGCACTTTTGGGATGAAATGTTCTAAAAATATCTATTAAGTCAATATGGTCTAATGTGCCACTTAAGGCCATTATTTCCTTATTATTTTTCTTTCTGAGTGATCTATTCTTGAAGTACATAGAGTATTAAATTCTCCAACTATTATTGTATTACTGTTCATTTCTGCCTTTACTTCCATTCATATTTTCTATACTTGGGTGCTCCTATGTTGGGTGTGTAGATATTTAAAATTGTTATTTTCTCTTCTTGGATTGGCCCACTTTATTATTATGCAATGTTCTTCTTTGTCTCTTTTTACAGTCTTCGTTTTTAAAGTCTATTTCATCTCATATTAGTAGTGGTAGCCCAGCTTTTTTTTCGTTTCTCTTTGCATAGACTTTTTCCATATCTTCCCTTTCAATCTATATATGTCTTGATCTAAAGTCTCTTGTGGGCAGCATATACATGGGTCTTTCCCCCCCTACATTCTGCTACCCTATTTCTTGATTGGATCATTTACTCCATTTATATTTAAAGTAATTATTGATAGGAATGTGCTTATTGCTGCCATTTTGGTTGTGTGTGTGTGTGTGTTTTTTCTCTTATTTTCTTCTCCTCTTGGTCTCTTTCTTTTTGATTTGCTGGCTTTCTTTAGTATTTTGATTGGGTTTTTTTTCTTTTTTTTTTGTAGGCTTTTGGTTTGTGATTACCATAAGGTTTATATACATTCAACTATAGCTATAGCTGTCTATTTTATTAAATTTTATTTCTATTTAAGCATACTTGGTATACAATATTATGTTAGTTATATTAGTTTCAGGTGTACAATAATTTGACATTTTTATACCTTACAATTGTGATCACTACACTAATTCTAGTAATCATCTCTCACCTTGCAAACTTATCACAATACTATTTACTATATTCCCCTTCTTTTTTCCCAAAACTAGAACAAATAGTCCCAAAATTTATATTAAACCACATAAGACCATGAGTAGCCAAAGCAATCTGGAGGAAGAAGAATAAAATTGGAGGTATTACACTACATGATTTCAAACTATACACTACCGAGCTATAATAATCAAAACAGTGTCGTACTGGTGCAAAAACAGACACATAGGTAAATGGAATGAATATAGAGCTCAGAAATGAATTCTTGCTTAAATGGTCAATTAATCTACAATGAAGGAGATAAGAATATACAATGGAGAAATTACAGTCTGTTTAACTCATGGTGCTGGGAAAACTGGACAGATACATATAGAAGTATATTCTACACTGATATGTGTTTAAGTTCAAACGAATTCTAAAAGTACTACATTTTTACTCCCCCTCCTACTCTAAATGTGTTTGACGTCATATTTTATATCTTTTTGTTTTGTGTTCCCCATATTTAGTCTAATTATGTTAATTTTGCTACTTTGGTCTTTATCTTCATATTAGCTTTTTAAATGGTTGACTCACTGTGTATATTATATATATTTCATTTACCAGTGAGATTTTTCTTCTTTCCTGTATTTTCTTATATCTGGCTATGGTCTTTTTTTCTGCATAAAAAGAACATTTCACATTTCTTGTAAAGCCATTTTATTAGTGGTGAACTCCTTTAGCTTTTGCTTTTCTGGGAAACTCTTTATTTCTCCTTCAATTATGAATGATACCCTTGCCAGATATAGTATTCTAGGTTATAGTTTCTTTTCTTTCAGTGCTTTAAATATTTCCTGCCATTCCCTTCTGGCCTCTTCAGTTGCTGCTGAGAAAACAGCTAGTAACATGATGGGGTTTCCTTGTATGCCACATACTGTTCCCTTCTTGTTGCCTTTAAGATTGTCACTTTAACTTTTGCCATTTTAATTACAATATGTCTTGGTATGGGCTTCTTTGAGTTCATCTTGTTTGTAATTCTCTGCTCTTCGTGGACCTGGATATCTGTTTCCTTCCTAAGATTAGAAATTTTTTCAGCCATTATTATTTCAAATATACTTTCTGTCCCGCTTCTCCTTCTGCAATCTATATGATGTGACTGTTAGAGTACTTGATGTTTTTGCAGCTGTCCCTTATACTATCTTCATTTTTTAAATTCTTTTTTCACTTTGCTGTTTTGATTATTTTCAATATTCTATCTTCAAGGTCACTAATCTTTTCTTCCATATTAACTACTCTGATATCAATTTTTTATAATGATATATTCTTCATTTCAGTTATTGTATTCCTTATCTCTGATTCTTTATTACATTTTCCTATTCTTTCTTGGAGTGCTAAGTTTTTCTATTCTTTTCTCAAGCTTCTTGAGCATCCTTATGACCATTTCTTTTGTGTTGTTTCTTGTTTCTTTATATGGAGTATATTCTTGCCATCCCATTTTATTTTACTTTCTGTGTTTCTTTATATGAGTTAGGCAAAATTACTATCTCTTCTAATCTTGAAAATATGATTTCTGTGTAGATTGTGTGTTGGATGGTTTTGACAGGCTGGTTGCATTTGAGGTGGATGTATGCAATGCCCCCTGGCCAGTAGGAGTGATTTTCAGTTGGGTCAACCTGGTATGTATACGCTTAGTGTCCTTCTTAATCAGGATGGGGCTGTCTTCTGTGGGCAGGGCTTTCCAGTTCATGTACTGAATGCCCTTTTGCTTTAATTGTCTGTAACCCAGGAGGGTCTGGGTTGGGTTGATCTGTATGTGTGCATGGCAATGCCCTACTATTACCACACTATCCCTGGATGGGGCAGCCTTAAGTGTACTTACCAGCACACTGTGCTAGTCCACATTCTGTCTAGGCAGGGCAGCCCACATACATATGTAGCAGTACACCACTTACTCTGTGTACTTACTTTAGTGATCTGCTAGTTCCACACATTCTCTGGACTTGCCAGCCCCATGTTCACATGTAGCAGCACCTCACTATCTACACATTTTCTCTGGACTGGGCAGCCCTGTGTGAAGGCACTGCATTCTTTTGCTTGCTTTGCACTCTTCCCAGGGGAGGGGGGTGCTGCTTGCATGTGCATTCCTGTGGGTGTGCACAGCAGCACCCTATCTTACCTGTTAGATCAGTCTCTAGGTGGAGGAGCCCCTGTATGCATGCTGTGACACCTCCCTGTTCCCGCTGGATCTAGCTCCAGGAGGGCCGGCTAGGAACATGCTACTATGGCTCGGTAGACTAGCCAAAGTAATTAGATAGAGCTCTTACCCACTCCCCAAGTGCAGGGGAAATGTAAACAATGGCACTTGACAGTTCCTTCAATCTTGGATTTCTCTCTTCAAGAGAGCTCACAGGGTTCCCAACAATTTATCTCTCTCTTTCTCTCTTGCTTTTTGTTATTTTTTGTTTTTGGTGTAATAACTGCTCAGTTGACTCTCAGTTGGCTGTAGGGAGGAAGTGCTCAAAATATAGGTGTACGTTCAGTGTGTTCTTGGGAGGGGGTGAGCTCAATATTATATGCCTATTGATATGGTGCCCTTTGAGGCTACATCACTTCTGTACTATTTTGGCCCATAAGCTATATCAAATCATGGTGAAACATGAGACAAATTCAAAATGAAGGACATTATACAAAATAACTGGTATATACACTTTTTTAAATTTATTTATTTATTTATTTTTAGAGAGGGGAAAGGAGAGATAGAAAGGGAGAGAAACATCAATGTGTGTTTGCATTTTTCATGCCCCCTGCTTAGGACCTGGCCTGCAACCGGGCATGTGCCCTACACTAGGAATCGAACCAGCGACCCTTTGGTTCGCAGTCCAGTGCTCAATCCACTGAGGCACACCAGCTAAGCCTGGTTTATACACTTTTAAAAAGTGACAAGGTCATGAAAAATACCTAAGGAACTATTTAAGATTAAAGGAGAATGAAGAGACATGAAAATTATGTATCAGATGTGATTTTGAGTTGAATTATTGACTAATTCATTGTATTTTCTTTTGCCATATAGCATAGTAGTTAAATAACTGTTGCTATTTGACTATGATTTTTCACATCATTGTTAATTTTCTGATTTTTATAATTATATTGACTTATGTAAGAAAATGTCACTGCTTTTCTGAAACACGTATTGAAATATTTACAAATAAAATAGTATTATGATTAAACCCATTTTGATGTATTTGAGGGAAAAAATAGAGAATGATGAAGCAAAAATGGCAAAGTTTAACATTTTGGGAATCTGGAAAAGCAGTAAACAGGAAGTTTACTTAGTCTTAGAGCTATTTTTGTTTTGCTTTTCTCTAATCCTAAAATGACTTGAAAATAATAGTAACTATTGTTACAATGCACATTAGCTCTACACTTAAATTAATGGTTTTAAGGTTATTTGAAATGCCAAAGTTTTCTGGTATTTCTCATTAAAGGAAAATGAAAAATTTCTTATATTAAAATTCTGTAATTCCTTATCTCTTTTTATTGCTTATTTTCCCCATCATAGCTTGTTGAATAAAAAAGTATAAATTATTTCATAGTTTTGTTGAAAAAATATATACTTCACATATATACATTCTACACCTTTTACTCATATACTTCATATATAATTATAAGTATTATATATACACATATATATTGTGTCTAAAAATTATTGTGCACATGTGCATACACATATTTCTTTTTTAAATATTCTATTTTTTTAGAAAGGGGAAAAGAGAGAAAAATAGAGGGAGAGAAACATCAATGTATAGATGCCTCTGTGTCCACTTCTGGGGACCGCGCCCACTACTGGGGGCCTGGCTCACAATCCAGGCATATGCCCTAGACTGGGAATCACACTGGCGACCCTTTGGCTCACTGGCTGGAACTCAATCCACTGAGCCACACCAGTCAGGGTGCATACACACATTTCTTAGCCAAGTGGAAATGCAGAAACCTGAAAGGATGTCTAATTTGGAGAATATATAGTTAGTGATTACAGGAAAATAATGGATATACAAAATTTGTAGTTGATTAAAATTAAAAAGAAAAAAATAGTAAAAAAATTAAGGAATAAAGGAATTTTTGACTTTCATTATTAATGAGCCATAATTTCATTATTTAAGCAAAACAGGTCATAGAAACCTACAGTTTGGTCTTCTGTTACCATTTGGCAGGGTAATAACCTATTTTGAAAATTAGTACTCTTACATTACACTTCCCTCTTAATGAAACACTACATTAAAATAAGACTACTAGAATTTGTATACCAAGTATTAGACTACAATTTAATATATACTAAATGTATGTCCAGGAAAATGTGAATGTATGGTTTTATAGACTACAAGCCTTTCAGGTTGTATATGCCTACGGTGCTACTCTTCCAGGCCAACTGTGTTGAAGTTTTAAGTATGTAACATTAATTAGGAAAGCATGCATTGTTTTAAATGCCCACATTTCTCTAGGGTACTACAGCATCTAGATTGCTAATTCCCATTTTCATCTCAGCTTGGATTACATATGAAAGACAACGTTTAAAAAAATGAACTAAATCAATGTAATTGAGTATGTGTGTGTGCCTGTGCACATACAAGCATGCATGTGTGCTGAAGAGCTTTGATTCTGTATAAGATAAAATAATTTATGCACAGAATAATTTTAATAATACTGCATTAGTATGAGCACACAGTTCTGTCTTTTAATTCAACTTTAATATTGAGTACTGATTTTTCAACCTAGTGTCTAACAGAGATCAGACTCTGTACCTTGTAGGTGATGGTTACATATAAGATAAGGTGGGATAAGTGGGTGTAAGGGAAGAAACCTCTGAGAAATGAGAGGATTGTTGATGTAGAACTTTCAACTGAAATGTTCCCAGCCTATTTTGGATACATCATTTAAATTACCCATTCTATGGATATCTTAGACCTCATCTCACAATATCTCACAATTGCTTTATCCCTACTATACTATTTATTTGTAGGACTGCGAGGCAAATCACTTAACCTCTCTTAACCTCAGTTATCACATCAGTTAGTTGGGATAAGAATGGTTTCAATCTCATGAGGCTATAGTAGAAGGTAATATCTAACGCACAATACAGAAAATGTGCTTAGAAAGATACCAGTACATAATAAATTTGATTCTTTTTTCACCTAATACATTCAACACAATAAATGTTTATGTGCACATATGCACACACGAAGTTGCTTTTAGGTTCTCAAGCTTATAATACTTAGTAATTATTATTTTTGTTAATGCACATCACTTAAATAAATCACTTACAGGTCATAGTCACATCTTTGCAAAGTTAGTGGGTAGAAATGAACAAATGAAGGAAATAGTTATGTCTGATGGACCTCAGATTTTCTTTTGGATTCCTGTACACTAATTGTAGGATTGCAAAAAATGAAAACATTGTATAAGTAAGTATTATCTTTAATGAATTAAATGCTTGAACTGTGAATGCGGTGCCCATCTTTGATGCATTGGCAAGTGGTTTTCAATAAGCACTGAGAAAACTAATTGAAGGCAACCTAAAAAGAATGCAGGAACTTGAAGCCACAAACACCTGTTAACCACTCTGAACATCTTCAGTGCTGATTGTATCATTTGGCTTGGTATCCTTTGAATGCGTGGCATTGAAATTGTTTCCTGCCAAGCAATTTAGTTAAATGAGAGTACTGTGTTTTTTATCCCAATTAAAAGCAAAGGATTGGTAGCATTTTTGTAGCATTGTGGAGTACTCCCTTTCTTACTTAAATACCTAAAATTAAATCCTGTCTTTCTCTAGTCAGAAAAAAAAATGCAAACAGTATGGGCCAAGACCTTTGTTTCCTTTTCTCCTCTGACCACCTGCCCACCTGCCTGGCCTATTTTCTTGCTGTTGACCACTTGTTATTCAGTTGAGGAGAACTGTTAGCACTGCAGCCCAGAAATGCTTGGCTCTATTTAAAACAAAAGCCTACTGTTGAATTCAATGTCAGAGCCGAGGTTTATAGCATTGAAGAATTGCCTTGATAAATGGCCCTGACATTACAGTTTCCACGACTCCACCTTCAATGTCATCACAACACAGCATAAGTGTTAAAGTATGGCTATCGCTGCCTCCCCAAAACATATTAACTTGATGCTTACTCTATCTCTGGATCCCATAGGCACAATAAATGGAGAAAATAACACATTTACAAACTGATAAAACCCAGCAAAGCTAATAAAATCAGACACTTTATAGCTCCGCTAATCGTGTCCTTTGAAGGGCATCAAATAACACATCATGTACTGCTCAGGGGGAAATCAAATTAGGTGCAGCAGTGTCCCTTCAGAACTAACACATTTGAATAGACAGGAGCTGTTGCAGCTAATCAACTTGTATTGTAGCTGCTTTATCATTAATACAATGGTTGTGTTAACTGGGAATTATGCAGGTTTGATATGAAAAGGAAGAAAAGTATTTCTTGAACTGTTGCTCACTTTGCATTTTGAATCTTTGTTTTTTTTCATTTTGTTTAGATTTTATTTTTAATGAATGTGAGTGTCACAACATGGTGCTCACCTCTGCAAGTGGTGTTCAAAAATCACTTAGTCTATGAGAAGTTGACCGTGACTTGGTTTTCAAAGAGAGTTTTCCTTCCATTTGCCTCTCTTCTTGTCCCCAACTCCAAATGATCACCATATATATCACTGGCTTAGGAAACATACAGGAATGTTTGTAGCAAATAGAGCCAAGTATCTTGCCCTAGAATGTTTAGCTCTGATTAAACCAATGTCTATGAAGAGAAAACATTTATATTCTTTTTTCTCCAAATTCTTGAATTCAGAGTTAATATTCTTTTCTAGTCACATGCAACTTCTCTTCCATCAAAGTTTTAAATTGTATTGAAAAAATAAAAACTCCTATTTGCACAGGAAGCAAATAAGAACCTAGAAGAGTAAAAGTTACTCCTGGAAACAGGTCATTAGAGCATAGGACCGTCTGAGAGTAAAGATCTTAGAGACATTAAATTAATGTTCTAAGGCAAGGGACAGCAGTCCATGGCCTCTGAGCCAAGTCTGTCCCGGTGCTTTTCCAAATAAAGTTTTATTGAACACAATCACAATAACTTTTTAACATGTCTTGGCTGCTTTCACATAGATGTAATGGAGGCCATGTGGCTTACAAAAATTAAAAAAAATTAATAGATGACCCCCTACAGAAAAAATTTACTAACTTCAATTTAAAGGGCATGACTCTGTAGACCTTACTGAAGTAAAAAGGATGAAAGGACATTCCTAGTGAGAATAAAGCCTATATATTTAAGTAAAATAAATAAAATTTTTGCAACGAAGAGTCCAGGAACCAATGAATCCATAATGATATAAATAAATGGCTTAATAAATACAGAGAATTGAGAAAACAGGTAATCTTCCCTCGTGCAGAATAATTCCAAGTGGTTTATTTAGATACTCTTCCCTAGAGGAGGTGGGGCATCTATTTCCCATTCTGTAAATTTGAGCTGCATAGACTTCCTTCCAAAGGGTGCAATACAGGAAAGAGGGGGAAAAGTATAACTTTACAGTGATAAACCTAACCAAGAGATATGAAGGTCAATATCAACAGAGCCAAGACACGTTGATAGCATGCATCCTTCATATGATGTGACACTTTACCTCTGTAATCTTCCTCTCAAAAGCACGTAATGCTAGTCTAATCATGAGAAAAAACATCTGACAAATTCCAACTGTGGGGCTTTCTACAGAATACTTGACCAGTGTAAGTCAGAAAGATCAAAGTCATTAAAAACAAGGAAAGCCTGAGAAACTCTCACAGTTGTGGAGCCTAAAGAGAAATGGCCACTTTGTGTAATGTATCCTTGATGGGATCCTGGAACAGAAAAATGATGAATCATGAATTTAGGAAATCGGAATAAAGTATGGACTAAGTAATAAGTGTATCAATATTGGCTCCTTAATTATAACACATATTTCATACCAATGTAAGATACTAATCAGAGGGGAACCTGGATGTGACATATATGAGAACTCTGTAGTATCTTTGTAATTTTTCTGGAAATCTAAACATTGCTAAAATTAAAAAGTCTATTTTTAATCTGGGAGCTATATTATTTGATCATTTTTGTCACAGCTTTTTTCCTGTAATTTTAAACCCACTAAAAACTTTAAACATCTCATACATAAACAAGATTATTAAAAAAGCACTTATCAAGGAATAACACAAAATCTCAATTGATGAATAAGATGAAGCTCCTTCATAAAAATTCTTAACTATTATAAACACTGTAAACAAAAATTAATTGTATTTAGGGTACTGTAAACCTGTGCTGCAGAATAAATTTTAGGTTTTGTAGGGCTATTCCAATATGTTCATCATACCAAGTAAGAAGTAAACAGACTTCACTTCAATTATTTCCTAAGCCCCAATCACTTTTAATGACTTTTATCTTACTAAAGGACAGAAAAGGAAGCAACTGAATATCTCCTTTCCTTTTGTTTCTCTTTACTTCCTCTTCCCTTCACTTCTGTTTAGCCTCTACCCCTTCTTGTATCAGTGCTAGAGTTGTAGCCTCTAAAGCTCTATTTGGGGAAGAAAGCTCTAGTTGGTATAATTTCCTCTTTAGTAAGTCAATAGACAGTTGGGACCATTGGAAATTCACATGCCAAGATCATAAAATTTATCTATTAAAGTACACCATCTGTTATTCTGAGGTGTCAAAAAGAATACAGAAAGAAGTTGGCTTGCTTTGTACACTTGTATGCTGCTTTTAAATTTACAAAATATATTCATGTTTATAGTTCTGGAAACTTATTCATTAAAAGTGCAGTCATCAGTCAGGTTTCAGCCTCCCTGGAGACACTTTGTGAGTTGCCCAAAAGCTTTTCATTAAACTTTTTCCCACTTAAAAAAAAAATGCACAGTCAATGTATATTAGGCTTCAAATTGTGCATCCATCATTTTTTCCTAGCTATGTGACATTTTGAAAGTTACTTGAACATTTGTTTCAGTTTTCTTACCATCGAAATGGGTATAAAGATTTAAATGATATAATTAATGATATGAAAGTGTACTCTCTGATGCCTAGGAAATGGCCAATAGATAACTGCAACTAATGATAATATTATGCCTATTAATCTTCATTCCTTGGATAGCCAATTGTGATTCATGACATTAAATGACTGGTCAATTATCATACAACTAGCAAATGACAGTATGAATGTTGAGCTATTGCCTTTGGAATATCTTTATGTACTTACTTATACAAGAAATTTTTATTTATGACCTATTATCAGACACTGTCATAGATCTTGAAACTTATATTCAAGAGTAAAAAGGGAACAATAAAAAGGAATAATAAAATGTATAGAGAATGTAGTGAAGTTTAGAAAGTTATATGTGTAAGAAGGGTGACAGGTAATGTGGGAGGCAATGAGGAACTATTTTGGCATCAGAAGTACTAGTTAACAGAGCTGGCACAACAAGAATAAAGACATATAAGACCAATATCAAGAATATAGAATTTTTTATTATTAAAGGCCTTGCATCTTTCACATGTATTTCTTAGTGATTAAAACAGTTTCTTACCATCCTACTGTAGACAGAAAGCACTATTTATATACTTTAAAACTTTAGAGATGAAGTCATAGGAACTAGAATGGACATTAGAATATATCTCTGCTAATAGAGACATAGTTGTAGTCTTTCTTTTTTTCCCTAGAAATGTTATATCATGTGATTAATTTTGTTTATTGCTCTGAAACATTATTCTGCCAAATCTTGTCTAGTTGCTAGATGGTGACATAAACCTCTAAGTTATTCAAAAGCAAGAGTTGAATGTTATTATTTCCATGGTAGCTGACCATTGGAGGACAGAAGAGAGGAAAAAAATGACAAGCAGTTCCTTAAATGTATTTTAAAAGTATGTTGTATGTGAAAAGAAGCATATGGCTTAACTTGTGGAAGCTGGTTCCTGCTGGTTTCAGCAGCTCTAGAAAGCTAACAGATGTAGACCTAGTTACAAAAAAATTAAAATAAATAAAAAGTCACATATTTCATTTGTGATCACTCAACCATCATGGATAATTTTACTAAAGATTTTGCCACTGCTAGTTTACCACTAACCACAAATCAGGAATGTCATGGTTTTCAGCATGTGCATAATTAGTCCAAGCAAAAGAATGTTGTCCAGAAAGGAAAATAATTGTTTTGACATCATTGATGCACTAACTTTACAAACTTGTATTAATCTCCTTTCCCTGGAAGCATCATCCTTAATTCCATACCATAGAGTACAAGAGAAAATGAGTTGTAGGGTGTAGGAAAATACATATTCTTCAAAACAAGATTATTGAAATGATATTTCCCTCAAATAAACAGAATTTTAACCACTCTACTATAAGGTCCATTATTTTCATTGAAGTCAACTGACAATCAGAGAAAAAAGTATCCATAAAATCCAAAGAATTATTAATACTGATATCTTTAACACATGCTCGGCTAAGATGAATTAGGTTTATTTTTACACAAACATGTAATGGCTCTTCTCCCAATGAACTAAGGTTCATTGTCATCTCATTTCTCTTAGCAACTCAGTGGACGTTACTTGAGCTTAAAAATCAAATCAATTAATCAGGATCTTCAGCTGGTTACAGAGAATGGGAGTTTTCTGCTTGCCAGAACACCTGCGCTTCTAAATGGCCTTGGTGTTTAATTGTTTCCAGGTGCATCACATGCTTGTTTTGCCTGACTCAAAACTGTGAATTTCTGCTGCCAGAGGACACACTTTGGAATATGGAGTTGACTATTAAGAGAATTAACCCTCAGTTAGAATAGACATACTTGCTGCCGATTATTAAAATGGACATTTGCAGAATACTATTTGATGTTTAATTAAGGAACAGTCTTTTCTTTTTTAGCTAACAGACCCTACTCTTGCAAACCTCAGAGGTACATTTCCATGTTTTGGTGACATTTTTGTGAAGTACACTGTAAGAACTCCCCCGTGAGCACCCTCCGTGTTTCAGATTCTTGAAAATACAACAGTGGGCAAAACAAAGATCCTTCATGGAGGTTACATTCTATTAGGAAGCATTTCTTTTCTTTCTTTCATCCTCCCTCCCTTTCTTCCTACTTTCCTTCTTTCCTTCATTCCTCCCTTCCACCCTCCCTTCCTATCAACTTCTTTTTTTCTACCCCCTATTTTGGTATGTCCTTAAGCAGGGCAAACATCTCTTTTCAAGTCTAGTATCCATGAAATGAACACACCTTGCTTCATGCCAGCTTTGGAGCTTAGAAATCAGTGTCTAGTCAGTCTTGTCTTACTCTACAGTTTAACTTACTTCAGTTCAGGGTACCAGAGACTAATAAACCTTGCTTTGAAACCTCATCCTTCTCATATTATCTTACTGGTTTTACCGGAAATAACACTCTTACTCTGTTTTAATTGCCATCTTATATTTATTTCTCAGTTGATTAGGGCATTGGAAGGAGAATGGATCATCATTAACTATCTTAGCTCTTTTCCATTGTATTTCATTTTTTTCCCCAGAAAATATTAGCCAAATTATATTTATATTTTAGAGAGTCAAGGTTTATACCCTTCTCCAATGATGAGTATGTGATTCCTACCTCAAAGCAACAGATCACCAACAGAACCTTCAGAGAAATTTTGAGCATCTCCTTTATTTCAGTTTTTGCCCACCAGGTGTTATTGCTAGATGTAGTCTCTGAAGGTAGGTAAAACAAAGAAAAGGGAAGTATCATAGATCCAGGCAGTCAAGGAGTCCACATGATCAACATTCATGAGCAGGATTGCTGATCTATTTTTCTTTTTTATTTCTATTGTTTGTAGCTATAAAATCATCAGAAACCTGGAAGTAAATCTCATCTCTGCGTAAGCCATAGGCATAGGATTACTTCCCTCTTAGCTAAATATATTCATTTATGCGATACTGTTCTTTTTTTTCTTCTATCTCATTCTGTGTGAATTAGTATATGAAAAAGGATGACAGTGCAGGTAAATTGCATCTCATAAGGCTTAAACAGAGGACTAATTGCATTAGTATGAACCTGTGATTATCTCTATGATTAACTCTTTTAAATACTTTAAAAAGTTGTAATTGTTATTTTAAATGACATGTCAGAGCCAACTGTTCATGGGTTATTTTCAAAAGGGCATGGAGCAGGACAATGGAGACACCTGTACTTGAACAATAACTTAAAAAAAAAAAACAAAAGAACATAAAAAAGGGCATGGAGATGTTTCTCAGGAATATTAGTTTCTGTTATTTCTTAATGTGTTTTTCTTCCTACTGTATGTTATTTGTTTTCAGTGTTCACTGTATTTTCAAATCTGAAATATGTTCGTATTTCACTTAAATTGATTATTCCTTAAAGACTTCTCTAAGTCATTTATATCTCTGTCTCTTTTTATATGGCGCTATCCAATTTGTGTTTCACAGAACACAAGTGTCATGTGGGATGTTAACTGATATTATGCCAAAAAAGGAACTAATGCTTTACTAGAAATAGAGTCCATAACTGGGTTTTACTATATACCTGGTATTTATTTCCCAATTGACTAGGCCATTGGAAGGACAATGGGTAGTACAAACACTGTTGGCTGTATATTCAATATGCATCCTTCTTACTATGTGAAAAGAATTCTGGATTTTTCCCAAGATTTGCTCTTATTTACTACATGTGTCAAACATATTTCAGAAGAGGCTTACCCAAGACTGGCTTAATTGAATTATCGTGGTCCCATTCTCCTTGCTTAGTCATCATTGTGTCACTAAGTCCTGGCAGTGATGAATGAGGAGAAATGTACTCTTGCTTCTAAGACAGAGGAAAAGTTGATCTCTCTTTGTCTTTGAACTTTGTCATATCTAAGTATTATGGGCAATTGTAACTTTTTCAAACAGTCAGATTTTGTGTTAATAAAAGTGACTTTTTCAAAGACTGCTGGCTACAAAGGGGGACAAAGGAATGGGATGTAAGCTTACAAAAAAAAATGAAAGTGGAAGAAATATTTTGGATGCTGATGGGAAAGATCCAGTAAAGAGGAAAATTAATGTCACAGAAGCAAGTTGGGAGGGTTGTTGAAGTGATACCCTTGAACAGATAAAAAGGGCTAAGAACTGGGAGACAGGGAGATGGATTTAGACTGGAGCACAGGTAACTCCTGTATGTGGTCAGGCAGTAGGGAGGGAGCTATGGGTACGTATGAAGATACATGAGAATATATAGTGGTAGGGGTCTCAAAAGCTTTCTTCTTATTGTTTCAATTTTTGAAGTATTGTTATATCTTTATAATTTGTTTGAGGTCACCTTACCAATAAAGGGAACAAACAGATTCAAACTTAGTAGTCTATTCATATGTTTTTCCTTTAAAACCTGGTAGATTCTGAAAGTAGGCAGGTATTCTAGACAGTGTTGCAAAGGCAAGACCCCAAAAAGTCTCCTTGTTGCATATGTGAACAAATCTAGGCATTAGGTAATAATTAATCTAAAACAATTATAACAATTCCCTTCCTTATTATCCCAGAATCTCTTGCAGATATGGGTAGTTTAATTGTGGAAAATGAAGTTCAAGTTTGTTACAGATGTCTCTGGAAAAGTGTTTCTTTACCAGTTAACCAATGTGGTTAGCACTATCCCTGTATCGCATTCTTACCATATATCTGCACTGAAAACTCATGATGTGAAAGGGAAATAAGCCAGTTAGAGAAAGACAAATACCATATGATCTCACTCATCTGTGGAATCTAATGAACAACCTGAACTAACCAGCAAAATAGAGAAAGACTCACAGAGAGCAGGATAACTAAGTGGGGATTAGAGGTTGCGGGGACTGAGCAAAAAGGAAAAAGTACTCATGGGCATGGACAGCAGTGTGGTGATTGTGGAGGGTGGGAAGGAAGTATAAGGGGACTAAAGGGTAATGGAAAAAAATACAATAAATTTTTTTTTTAAAGAAAAACTTGTACTTCAAGGTTGGTGATTTAGAAAGGAAGAGAGGGCCAAGATTCCCAATAGTATCATATGCCAGCTGAACTACTTGTGGACAAATAAATGGTAATTTGACTGTTATTGTTTTTTAGGTACTTATTGCCTAAGGTAGTTCTCAATAAACTCCATCATTCTTTAACTTTCTGGAAAAAAATTGAAAAGAACCTGAATTTCAGCTACAAAAGAATTTTCAAAATACAGATATTTATTAGGAAACCACTGATGTCATGATTCTGCAATGTTCTAAGAAATGCAAAATTAGTTATAAATTTTTAATCAAGATAGAAAATAAATTCTACCACTAAATATTTAAGTAATGCTTACCCCTGGTCATTTAAACCTTATATTCCTTTCATGTACTGCTGACACAGTTTATTTCAAAATTCTTAAACAAAATTAACTTTATATTTGTTAAATTAAAAAATTAGATATCAAATTAAAAGTAAAAAATTGGAAAATTAAACAATTTGTATATGAAACCCATTTTAATGGAAAATTTCCTTAAATTTGCATGTCAGGTCAATTGACATGTCACGGAAAAGTATTTCCAGGTATATTTTGATACATTATATGGTATGAAATTGAAAAATAATTAAAAAATTGATGCTAGCAGCATGAAAAGATAAAAAATCCTGTGCATTTCCTAATTGTGTTGGTCCATTGAATTATACAATTCAGAAGCTACTTTATTTACGATTTCTTGTTATGAGAGATGATAAATGGCCAAATTGGTTCATCTACTTCAAGTTTGTTTGGTGGGTTAGTTTTAGTTTATTTTCTGTTGTGTTTGTTTGTTTACTGTAGAACTTCATTAAGCCTTTAATGTAATTAGGTATACATTGAATTCCCTAAGGAAAGAATAGAGTAGGCAGTGTTTTTAATTTTATGTGATCATGGAAGCTGTTCTCCTAGAAGATGTTCTCTGCACAGATACTTCCTAAAACACATATAATAGATTCCAGGATTCACAGAATTAACATTTTAGCACTGACATATGACAACGGAAAGGAAAAAGTGCTAAATACCCAGACATAGGTTTAAAACTGGTCTTCCATGATAGCTATGTAGCTTTAGTCAAGTGACCTGACTTCTCTGAAGTCCTATTTCTTTGTCTGTAAATTGGTATAAATCAGTAGTATAAGAGTACTATGTAAGAATACTGCTGGGAAGATTCAAATGTCGAAATTTATTGAGGATCTGGAATATACTGAGTACTTAATCAGTGATAATATTCTCAGTGCTTGTTTGATTAGTACTACCTGCAATGCTAATGGTTATTTTTTTTTCAGCCCCACCCCACCCCACGCCATATTCTTCCCTGACTCCTGAATTTAGTGCTTATATTTCCATGCCTGTTCCTGTTTTCCCCCATATAAATGTATACATAACTGATGTTGAGTATTGTTTTTTTATCTTACTTTACAGTTTTTATATTTATATATAACTGACATATCATTAAACAGTATTCTCCAATATTAATTTTTTAAATTTTATTTTAATTTATTTTTTCAAATACATTTGTCTCTGCCTCCCCCCCATCACTTTCCCTTGCCCCCTCCCTTCTTCCCTCCCTCAGCTCTTCCCCTTTGGCTTTGTCCATGAGTCCTTGCTATATGTTCCTTGACTTTCCCCTTCCCTTCCTTTTCCCCGACCCCCCCCTCCTTCCCTCTTGTCTCTGTTGATTTCTTTTCCTTTCAGTGTTGCTGGTCATATTTTCCTTGCATCTTTGTATTGTTGGTTAGGTTCCGCTTATAGGTGAGATCATATGGTGTTTGTCTTTCGCCTCCAGGCTTATTTCGCTTAGCATAATGCTCTCCAGTTCCATCCATGCTGTCGCGAAGTTTAGTAGTTCTTTTTTTCTTTCTGCTGCATAGTATTCCATTGTGTATATGTACCATGACTTTTTGATCCAATCATCTACCGAAGGGCATTTAGGTTGCTTCCAACACTTGACTATTGTAAATTGTGCTGCTATGAACATCGGGGTGCATAGGTTCTTTTGTATTGGCGTTTTGGTGTTCTTAGGGTATAGTCCCAGCAGGGGAATCACTGGATCAAAAGGCAGTTCCATTTTCAGCTTTTTGAGGAAATTCCACACTGCTTTCCACAGTGGCTGCACCAGTCTGCATTCCCACCAACAGTGGACTAGGGTTCCCTTTTTCCACAGCCTCGCCAGCACCTGTTGTTTGTGGATCTGTTTATGATGGCCATTCTGACCGGTGTGAGGTGGTACCTCATGGTGGTTTTGATCTGCATTTCTCTGATGGCTAGTGATGCTGAACATCCTTTCAAATGGCTCTGGGCCCTCTGTATCTCCTCCTTGGAAAAGTGTCTGCCCAGGTCCTTTGCCCATTTTTTGATTGGATCGTTTGTTTTGTTGGAGTGGAGTCGAGTGAGTTCTTTATATATCTTGGATATCAAACCTCTATCTGATGTGTCATTAGCAAATATATTTCCCATAGGGTGGCTCCCTTTTCATTTTGCTGATGTTTTCTTTTGCCGTGCAGAAGCTTCTTATTTTGATAAGGTCCCACTTGTTTATTCTTTCCTTTATGTCCCTTGCTTTAGGAGACATATCGGTGAAAAAATTTCTGCGTGGGATATCTGAGATTTTCCTGCCAACGTTCTCCTCTAGGACTTTGATGGTGTTGCGACTTATATTTAAGTCTTTTATCCATCTTGAGGTTATTTTTGTGTATGGTGTCAGCTGATGATCCAATATCAATTTTTTGCATGTAGCCTTCCAACTCTCCCAACACCATTTGTTGAAGAGGCTGTTATTGCCCCATTTTATGCTTCTGCCCCCTTTGTCAAATATTAGATGTCCATAGAGGCCTGGGCTTATTTCTGGGCTTTCTAATCTGTTCCACTGGTCTATGGGTCTGTTCTTGTGCCAGTACCACATTGTTTTGAGTATAGTGGCTTTGTAGTAGACTGTGATGTCTGGTATTGTGAGCCCTCCTACTTTGTGTTTCTTTCTCAAAATTGCTTCAGCTATTCGGGGTCATTTGTGGTTCCATATAAATTTTTGAAATGTCTGTTCTATTTCTGTGAAATACATCATTGGTATCTTAATAGGTATTGCATTGAATCTATAAATTGCTTTGGGTAGTATGGACATTTTGATGATATTAATTCTTCCAATCCATGAGCATGGTATATGCTTCCATTTATTTGTGTCTTCCTTAATTTCTTTCTTCAATGTTGTATAGTTTTCTGCATACAGGTCTTTCATGTCTTTGGTTAAATTTATGCCTAGGTACTTTATTTTTCTTCTTGCTGTATCGAATGGTATTTTTTCTCTGATTTCTTCTTCTTCTATTGCATTGCTGGTGTACAAAAACGCCTTTGATTTCTGATACTGACTTTGTATCCTGCTGTTTTGCCAAATTCACTTATTAGGTTGAGGAGTTTTTTGGTAGAGCCTACAGGGTTCTCTATGTACACTATCATGTCATCTGCAAGCAATGATATCTTATCTTCCTCCTTTCCTATTTGGATGCCTTTTATCTCTTTCTCTTGTCTGACCGCTGTGGCTAGGACTTCCAATACGATGTTGAAAAGAAGCGGTGAGAGCGGACATCCTTGTCGTGTTCCCGATCTTAGTGGGAAAGCTTTCAGTTTTTGCCCGTTGAGTATGATATTGGCTGTAGGTTTTTCATATATGGCCTTTATTACGTTGAGGAATGCCCCATTTATTCCCATTTTGCTGAGTGTTTTGATCATAAATGGGTGCTGTACCTTATTGAATGCTTTTTCTGCATCTATCGAGATGATCATGTGGTTTTTGTCTTTTCTTTTATTTATGTATGTATCACATTTACTGATTTGCGTATATTGAACCATCCCTGCATCCCTGGGATGAATCCCACTTGATCGTGGTGGATAATCTTTTGAATGTATTGCTGGATGCGGTTTGCCAATATTTTGTTGAGGATTTCGGCATCTATGTTCATCAGGAAACTGGCCTGTAGTTTTCTTTCTTTGTAGGGTCTTTATCTGGTTTTGGGATCAGGGTGATGCTGGCCTCATAGAAAGAGTGTGGGAGTCTTCCCTCCTCTTGGATTTTTTGGAATAGTCTGAGAAGGACAGGGGTTAGCTCTTCCTTAAATGTTTTGTAAAATTCTCCTGTGAAACTGTCCGGCCCTGGGCTTTTGTGTGCTGGGAGTTTCTTGATTACTGTTTCAATTTCCCCAGCTGTTATCAGTCTGTTCAAGCCTTCTCTTTCTTCCTCCTTCAGTGTTAGAAGATTATACTTTTCTAAAAAATTTGTCCATTTCATCAAGATTTTCAAATTTCTTGGCATATAATTGTTCATAGTAGTTTCTGACAATCCTTTGTATTTCTGTGGTATCAGTTGTTATTTCTCCTCTTTCGTTTCTGATATTATTTATTTGGGTCCTCTCCCTTTTTGTCTTGATGAGTCTGCTTAAAGTCTTGTCAATTTTATTTATCTTTTCAAAGAACCATCTTCTGGATTGGTTGATCCTCTGAATTGTTCTTTTTGTCTCTATGTCATTCAGTTCTGCTCTAATCTTGACTATTTCCTTCCTTCTACTTTCTCTGGGATTTATTTGTTGTTGTTTCTCCAGTTCTTGAAGTTGTAGTGTTAGGTCTTTTATTTGAAATGTTTCTATCTTTTTTAAGGTAAGCCTGTATTGCTAAGAACTTCCCTCTCAGGACCTCAGGACCACGTTTGCTGTGTCCCATAGGTTTTGGACTGTTGTCTGTTCATTTTCCTTTTTTTCCAGAAATTTTTTGATTTCTTCTCTTATCTCATTATTGACCCATTCATTGTTTAATAGTCTACTGTTGAGTGTCCATGAGTTTGCAAGTTTTTGAAGTTTCCCTTTGAGGTTGATTTCCAGTTTCAATCCCTTGTGGTCCGAGAAAAAGTTTGGTATTATTTCAATTTTCCTGAATTTGCTGAGGTTTGCTTTGTGTCCTATCATCTGGTGTATCTTTGAAAAACTGCCATGAGCATTTGAAAAGAATGTGTATTTTTCTTCTCTGGGATGAAAGGTTCTATATATGTCAGTTAAGTCTCTTTAATTGAGTGTGTCATTCAGTGCCACAGTATGTTTATTAATGTTTTGTTTGGAAGATCTGTCCATTTTTGACAGTGGGGTGTTGAAATCCCCTACTATCAGTGTGTTGCTGTCTATATCTTTTTTGAAGTCATCCAAGAATTTCCTTATATACTTGGGGACTCCTATATTGGGAGCATATAATTTTACAATGTTGATGTCTTCTTGATAGATTCTTCCTTTAAGTATTGTAAAGTGCCCTTCTGGGTCTCTTTTTATGGCCTTTGTTTTGAAATCTACTTTGTCTGATACAAGTATGGCAACCCCGGGCTTTTTCTCTTGCCCGTTTGCTTGGAATATTTTTTTCCATCCGTTTACTTTCAATCTGTGTAGGTCTTTTGCTCTGAGGTGGGTCCCTTGTAGGCAGCATATGTGTGGGTCATGTTTTCTTATCCATTCAGCTACCCTGTGTCTTTTGATTGCGGCATTTAGTCCATTCACATTGAGAGATATTACTGATAGAAACTTACTCATCTTTTCTCTTTGTACCTGTGTTCCTGTCTGTCTCATTCTTTTCCTTCATCTGCTTAAACCAGTCCCCTTAGCATATCTTGGAGTGCTGGTTTGGTAGAGATGTATTCTTTTAGTCTTCTCTTGTCTGGGAAACTTCATATTTCCCCTTCTATTTTAATGGAGAGCCTAGCTGGGTAGAGCAGCCTTGGCTGTAGGCCCTTGCTTTTCATGGCTTGGAATATTTGTTGCCATTCCCTTCTGGGTTGTAGTGTTTTTGTTGAGAAGTCAGCTCTTAGGCATATCGGGGCCCCCTTGTATGTTACTTTCTCCTTCTCCCTTGCTGTCTTGAGGATTCTCTCTTTGTCTTTGGTAGTTGCCATGTTAATGATGATGTGTCTTGGAGTGGACCTCTTTAAGTCCCTCTTGAGTGGGGTCCTCTGTGCCTCTTGGATCCACGAGAGCCTTTCTCTCCTCAAATTAGGGAAATTTTCCATCATTACTTTTTCGAGAAGGTTCTCTATCCCTTGCTCCTCTTCTTCTCGTTCTGGTATCCCTATTATACGGATATTATTGCGTTTCAGGTTGTCCTGCATTTCATAAATGCCTCTTCATTCTTTTTGAGTCTTTTTTCCATTTCTTGTTCTTTCTGGGAGCTTCTTTCTACCTTATCCTCCATCTCACTGATTCGATCCTCAGCTTCATCCAGCTTGGTTTGGATTCCTTCTACTGTGTTCTTCAATTCAGAAATGGTATTCTTCATATCCTCTTGTGTCTTCTTGATAGTTTCTATGTCCTTTTCCAGGCTGATATAGTTTGCTGTAAGATCCTGATAGTTTCTCTGCATTTTCTCATAGTTCTCTTTGAGCTGGCTGAGCTCATTGAGCTTCCTTAGAACCATTGTTTAGAATTCAGTATTTGATAGTTCCCCTGCCTCTATTTCATTTAGCGCTTTCTGTGGGGAGTCCCCTTTTCCATTCATTTGGGAGGAACTTCTTTTTCTTCCCATTTTTGTGAGAGTCTGTTAAGTATTTTTGTCCTTTACTTCTCTTTCTGGGCCTGCCTCTGATGATGTCAGTTGTTGACCCTATAGGGCCTTAGGTTGTTTGTTTCAGCCTTCCAGGAGTCTACTGTCTGTGTCTGACTCCTGCTTGGGGCAGCTCTGTGACCCCTTCGGTCAGGGCTGGGCTATTTTTGGGGATCTCTCTGCACTCTCACGCGGGCTTCTTGAGTGCGCTCCCAGCGTGGCAGGATTCCCCGCCTGCCTGGGCTCACATGTGCTTGCCCCAGACCAGGGGGCTTATTTGCGACCTCATCTGGCCCCCCTGGCCAGCGAGCTCCCTGGCAGTGGTCAGTTTAGGGTCTTCTATTGTGTATTTTCCCCACTTTTGGGTCTTTGGGTGCGTTGCTTGCCCTCGCCAAATGGGGACTACGGAAGTGGGAGGAAGTCAGCTCCAGGACTCTCTGGTTAATCCTGTCTCCAGTCTCTCCTCCAGGGACTCTGGGCAGCTTTACTTATTTTGTGGGCCGCTGCGCAATCGCGGGCAGGCAGGTCAAATTATGCCTGCCCTTGCCGCTCTGTGCACTCCCTCGCAGGCCGAATCAGTGCCAATCTGTGGGAGGCCTTGCCGGCCAGTGCAAGCATTCGCCAGCCCACGCAGGTGACACACACGCTTGCCAACCCTCGCCAGTCACTGAGCGCTGCTAATGGTTATTATTAAAGTGATGTTTTCAACATTTTTATATGTTTCACTTTTCTATGTTATCCCTGACCCTGAGCGGGCCATTAAATGGCTCCTGCCATGTCTGGTAAGTATTTTGCTTATGTAGCATATTATAAATATGAAATTTATTGAACCAATGGCAGAATAGGAACAAATAATGAACAACCTTCACAGGTTAATTTTTTCTGAATTGCTAAGAGTGGGAAATTCTTTGGATCTTTAGATTTATAGAGAATGCCACTTGAGTTATGGGGTTATAATTATTTGTCTAGCATTCAGTACAGAATGTACTATTTTTTTTTCTCTCCTAACTATATGAAGATACAGAGTCAATTCACTATTTTATTGGTAGGGAAATAGGACAGTTTCTCAGAATGGTACTTGCTTTCCCCCTATGGCCATCAAAATCTGCCCTGATAGCCTGGGAAAATAGTCACTGGAAAAGTTTGTGGAACCAGTGGGTGTATTTTATTTTTTTATTACTTTTCAATCCTCACCCAAGGGTGCGATTATTGATTTTAGAGAGAGAGGAAAGGTGGGGGGAGAGAGAGGAAGAAAAACATCCATATAAGAGAGAAACATTGATCGGCTGCCTCCTCTACACACCCCAACTGGGGATCAAATCTGCAACCTAGGTGTGTGCCCTGTCCTGGGATGAAACCCACAACACTTTTTGGTGCATGGGACAATGTTCCAACCAACTGAGACACCCAGCCAGGGCCTCGTGAGTGTATTTAGAATCAGATATTAGCTAAGCACAGCTTAGTACTTGCTTCTTATATTTATCCCTAGATCCCTTATGTCCCCATTTGTGCTCCATTCTAACTGTGGGCCTAAGATGATACTTCAGGACTCTGTGCATCAATAGAAACTCCGCTGCTGTGCCCAATAATCCTCAGAATATCTGGACACTCCCATTTTCCTATTGTACAGTTACTTTTGGGGATGGAAAGAGGAATCTTTATAGCATGTACTTGCCACTGTGTTGTAGGGTCCACCTCTAATGTCGGTTTGTTCCAGATCTAATGTATTGACTCAGATCTGGGAACTGAGCAATTATTGTTATATTTTATCTACGCAGTCACACTCAGCTGCCTGTATTTCCAATTTTGCCTTTTTATTGTGGACTTTAAAAAAAGCACTTTCATTGGCTAATCACCATTTTTTCCTTTAGTGTTACCAGATTTTATCTCCCCAAGAGTTCTCCCCTGTTGTCCACCTTTCCATCTTGGCCCTACTGTCTTTACAGAAGTTTAAGTCTCCTGGTCTTGTGTTCATGCACCACCAGCTGGCCTCTTTTATTTCAATATCCCATTGTCCCCATGTACATTGAGACCAGCTCTGTGATGGCTCAATTAGTTCTAGAGTGAAGAGGAGAGTGACTTCTAAACTTCTTATCAATGCAAGTGCTCCTCTCTACAGCATGGCACTGATGGCCTCCAGTTAATGATATGTCCTGTGAGCTCTCCTCTGACACCTAATCCTGGTCTTCTGGCCTCACCATAATATATCCTTCCTCGAATGCCCACTGCCCTGAACCTTACTTCTTTTTCCACCAGTATGAGCCAATCTTACTCCAGGCTTTTAGAGTCATCCTAGCAGCAAGTTTGCCCTATCCCCTGAGGTCCTTGTCAAGTATTGCATCCTGTATATTCAGAAAGTATCCCCAAATTAATAAAATTAAATATTGTTTAACTTTTGGCCCCTTTGATGAACCACCCTCAAAATGCAATCTCACAGATACTCCTCAGGCTCTCACCTGTACATGCTAGCTAAAACTGCATCATCTTCAGAGTGCAATCTCTTGACTTCCTAACAGGCACAGCATATCCACACCTGAGAAATTTTGAGCTAGAAGCAACAGGGCTTGGTTATCTACTGACAAGATATAAAAATCCAGCGAGAAATTAATGTTTCTAGTTTACTATTTCCTGCTTTCTTTCTATATTTAATGATAGTGACAAACCTTTTTAATTGGTTTTATTTTTATATTCCAATTTTTTCTGTCCTTCTAAAAATGTAATTTACTTTTTTTATCTCATAGGAGGGATATTCCAGTAATATGGCATGATTGTCCAGCTCAGCTCATCTGTTTATTTTCTCTCAGAAATCACAGTCCTGTAATACCTGTTTCCAACATCTGAAAACTATTATTTCATTTATTTTGTATTTTTAATTGCTTAAAGCAGGACATTCACTCCCTTGTGAGGTATTTTTTCATGAGCTGAAACTGGAATCAGTTTGACCGTTTCTTATGAAATTAAGCATGAGCTTAACATATAAAATAGCAATTTTACTCCTAGGTCTTTACTAAATTAAATCATATGTCTAAGAAACAACCTGTACACAGATATTCATAGCAACTTTATTTATAATAGATATGATTTTAGATAACCCAAAGCCCTACAAACTTGAGTGTATTGATAGTTTTGTATTTCCATATAATGGACTATTACTGATAAATGTAATAACATACCACTGATATACAATATATGGATGAATTTCAAAAATGTTTTGCTGAGAAAAAAGAAGCAAGATATTCTGTATGATTTCATTTAGGTGAAAGTTCTAGAACATGCTAGGCTAACCTTTAGTGATAGAAATCAGATTGTTTGTTGTCTGGGAGTGGGGGATGATTTGTGTTGTGCACTACTAAGCCATGAGAGAGATTTTTAGAGTAAAGGAAGTTTTCTTGTCCTGATTCATAAAGTGAAAACACACACACACACACACACACACACACACATTTTCTGTAAATTAAACTTAAATACATATTTTTTTAAATAAAAGAAAGCTTAAACCAATGTTGTTGGGAAACAGCCCGCTTGGCTTCAGGGACCAACAGGCAAGAAAGCCCCAAGGCTGGAGCTAATCAAGATGCCTTGGGAAAACAGGCCAATGAGGAGACAAAACTTTTCCCCCTGGCAGGGGCACAGCTCCTGCCTCCCTCACATCACCCTGCTTGGCCCTATAATGGTCAGTTAGTCAAAGACAGGTAGGATTCCTCACAAGGAGGGATGACCTAAGCCAGACCCGGCCGCTATGGGCAGCAGACAAGGATTTGGGGGACACAAAGAAGGGGCAAAAAGGTCCACACCCCTCAACTCGGCTTGGGCATGGCCGGAGTCCTCATTCTATCTGAAAGAAGTCTCCTTATCTCTTGGTGGCTCTGCCCTGCCCGCCTGGCTTAGGCTTGAAACAATACTTAAGGCAGGTACAGCCCTAAACTGGACCAGGCATTTTCCAGGCACAATCAGGCCTAGAAGTAAGTTCTTCTAACCATGTTTTCTTCTTCCCTCAAAAGCAGTGATAACCAGCTCATACTGGGAAGGAGATTAACATTATTCATAGACCCTGACCTATGGCAGATCTCTTGTGTTCCTCCATTGGTGTCTATGATCTCTATTTGTTTTCTGTAAACATAGCCTTTTGACGTTGATTGATGAGCTTTGTTGTATACCCCTGTGCGTATGGTTCTCAATAGAAGCCTTTGGACACAGGGGCTTGGGGTCTTCTCTACTAGAGGAAAGAGCCATGTCCCTTCTCCTGGCAAACAGAGAAGTGTTTATTTCCCCATCCGTGACAACCTGGGGACGGGCTCTGCAGGGTTCAGAGCCCCACTCCCTCCTCAGCTGGCTCTGGACAGTAACCCTCAGATCCAGGAGTACCCCACACGGCACTCCCCACAACACAGTGTGTGGTAGCAATGGAGATGGAATGATAATTATGAATTTGGAAAAAAATTAGCTGGTTAAAACAGACAGAATTTAGTGATGAAAACAACAGTGAGAGAAGGGGGATAGGAAGTTTTTAAGAGTGACTTGGAGGTTTTTGGCTTGAATAAGGGTATATTAAATGGTGATAAAATGAACAGATTTGCAGCATGATATTAATGATTATGAATCTGAGATGGATAAGAAGGAATTTTAAAATAATGAAAGTCTTTGGTATGTTAATAAGATTATTATTTCAGAAAGGAAAAGTATTAAAGGTTAATGAAGTGACTTATGTTGGACACAGCATGGTTGCTCCTTATACTATGCAATGTACTAAACTTTATGTTGCATCCATGTGTGAAAACTCTTTGGAGTCATTTTCATTTCATACAGAGCATTTTTTTGTGCTTATTGACCATTAGTATGTGTTTTGTTTTGTTTTTTCTTGGTGGGGGGCAGAGAAGTGTCTGTTCAAGTCCTTTGTCCATTATAAATGTTTTGTCTTTTTGTTGTTGATGATCTATATACTTTTAATTTATTCATTTGTCAGTACATATTATAATTCATTGAAAAATTAACCTAATCTTTTAAAGGCTGAATAATACTTGATTTTGAGACTACCAAAAGTGCAGAAGAAAAAAGAAGAACTATTTCAGATATTTTAATGAAGATAATTGTCTGTGCATGATCTTTTTTCCTTTGGAAATGAGTGTCTGTGGTTTTGAAAAACTACTCATATTATACATTTAAATTTTTGCTCACTTGAATTTTTGCTAATAGAGTCAATACATAATCTACATTTTACCTTGATATTGAAAGTTTTGCTTCTACTACATTTAGGCAATTTGATATTCTGTTGGGAGTTTTTGTTAATCCATCTTTACACTTAATTTTGAGGAAAGCCATGGTCACAGATACAAATCAAAAGTTTAAAAAATGGATTTGGCTTTGAGACACAATACTGATGTCTTTGTTCTTCCTGAGCAAGTTTGATAATATCAGATAATAGAGTAGTTTTTCATTGAGAGTATTACAAAATATTGTATTTTTTTCATTTGATAGTCAATGTAATAAAAGTATTATGTCATAAAATTACAATATGAGAGACTACTCAGACACCAAATTAAAGAGGGTTTATATTGAATCTGTAAAGAATCCTCAAATCTTACTTGATAGATTTATTTATAACAATACCTCCTAGAGATTCATGCCTTATTTTAGAAAGTTTGACTTGGATCATGATCTTTTGACCAAGTGTGATGTGGTAATATTATATATAATGAAATTCTAGCTTGCAACCTACTGCAGTTTTTTTTTTTTTTTTACTCTGACTTCTGCAATGGCTTGCCTTATTAGAATTTCTCTATATTTTCAACATATTGATATACTTTAGATAGTGAAATTGATTTTCAGCAGCCAATCTTTTCTCTCTTACATTATTTATTAGTTCACAAATTCAGTCGAGATGAGAGAAAATCTTTTTACTTTACTTGTACATAGACTAACCTCATTTTCCTGACATTGTACAGTATAATTTTGCTACTTATTCAGATGACTAAAATATTGAGCATGAAGATTACTCATAATAAAAGTGATGAATAAATAAAAACCCTATTTGATGGTACACAATATTGGAACTCGGTGCGTCTCATAATGAGAAATGAAATCTATCAATAGCCAAGGCTAAAATTTGATTAATTTTCAAAATAAGAAATATAAAGTTAATTCTTGCTAGTGCAGAAAATGTGAATAAATGTTTCTAAAAACTTTTTAATAAAGAAGTGTTTCTAAAGGTAAGATGATTAGGAAGAAATGAGGTAAAAGAGAACCAACTTTATGACTCGAGGAAAATAATTATTAGTGAAAAGTATGTCATATGCAATTATGCTAAAATAGTTTGACTGCAGTTATGTAACTGTACTAACATTTTTGCATTAAACAACCAATATCATATACAAATTTAATGTGGTTAACTCTTTTTGGCCTATTATAACAGAAAGGGATTTGGACTTCAATTATGGAGATATGGTTTGTCTTTATTCAACTATCAATAACCTACAGGACAGTGGTCATGACCTAGGTCCTAGGTTATAGTTTTTCATCTGTTAATAGGGCTAGTGGATTTATTTTATTTAATTTTTTAATTAAAGTTTGCATTCAACGTTATTTTTTATTAATTTCAGGTGTACAGCATAGTGGTTAGACAATCACGTATTTTACAAAGTGATATTTCAAGTACCCACCTGGCACTATGCATAGTTATTGCAATATTGTTGACTATATCTCCTTTGCTTTTTTATTTTTTATTTTAATTTTTAAAGACTTCATTTATTTATTTTTAGAGAGAGGAGAGAGGTGGGAGGAGAAAGAGAGGAAAGAAACATTGATGTGAGAAACATCAATTGGTTGCCTCTTGATTGCGCACGAGCTGGGAACTGTCCACAGCCTAGGCCTGTGTCCTGACAGAGAATCCAACTGGCAACCTTCTGCTTTGTGGGACAACACCCAACCAGCTAAGCCACTCTGGTCAGTGCTTCCTATGTCTTTTTTTTTTTTTAATATCCCCATGACTCTCTTGTAACTACCAATTAGCCTTCTTAACTCCTTTACCTTTTTCACCCATCTTCCTAACCCCCTTCCTCTCTGGCATTCATCAGTCTGTTTTCTGTAGCTATGTGTCTGTTTCTGTTATGTTTGCTTGTTTATTTTGTTCTTTATATTCTACATATAAGTGAAATCATATGGTACTTGTCTTTCTCTGTCTAGCTTATTTCACTTAGCTAATACTCTCTACCTTCATCCATGTTGTTGCAAATGGTAAGATTTCACTCTCTATGCAATGAAAACAAAGTTTTAAGATAATTCGGAAAAGATCAGTTTTATTTCAAATGGCATTGTGGCACTGGAACAGACATAATAAGTAAAGAATTAAAACGTGTTTTTTCGCACATTTTTTCATGTGTTCTTAATTTTAAATCTCTATGTCATTTAATTCTGCTCTAATCTTGATTATTTCCTTCCTTCTACTTTGGGCTTTGTTTGTTTTTGTTCCTCTAGTTCTTATGGATGTAGGGTTAGGTTGTTTATTTGAGATTTTTCTGTGTTTTTTAGGTAGGCCAGTATTGCTATGAACTTCCCTCTCAGGACTGCCTTCTCTGTGTCCCATAGGTTTGGGGCTGTTGGGTATTCATTTTAATTTGTTTCCAGAAACTTTTTGATTTCTTCCTTGAGTTAACCATTCATTATTTAATAGCATGTTATCCAGTCTGCATGTATATGAATGTGTTTGAGTTTTTTACTTGAGGTTGGTTTCTAGTTTCAAGCTGTTGTGATCTGAGAAAATGCATGTTAGGATTTTAATTTTCTTGAATGTGTTGAGGCATGTTTTGTGTCCTATCATGTGATCTACCTTTGAAAATATTCCATGTGCATTTGAAAAGAATGTGTACTTTGCTTATTTGGGGTGCAAGGTTCTTTATAAATGAGTTAAGTTGATTTCATCTAGACTGTTGTTCAATGCCACAATATTCTTGTTGATTCTTTGCTTGAAAGGTCTATCCATTGTTGGCAGTGGGGTGTTAAAACCACCTATGATGACTGTGTCATTATCGATATCTTTCTTGAAGTCCTCCAAGGTTTTCCTTATATATGTAGGTGCTTATGTTCATATATTATTTTAAATCACTACAAGTTATTTTGGGGGTATATTTACTGAAATTATTAGGCATAAAGATAAACATATGCAATTTCTCAAGAAAATTCCACAGTCCCCCATTCATAAGAATTTTGTTAGTTTTGTGTTGTCACCAGCAATGTACAAACATATCTGTTTCACTACACTTATGCTCATGGAGTATGTGTTGTTAATCTTTTGAATTTTTTGGACATTTTGATAGGTAGGAAATGATATCTCAGTGATAAAAGTTTATTTTTATTATTATTGATGAACAAGAAAAATATCTGTAAGGTATATGAGCATACACTCTATGAAACATTTGTGTACTGTGCCCTAATTTTAAATAGATATGGTCTTTTAAAAAATTTTAAACTTTATATGATAGACATAGTAGGCCTTTATATCAGTTGCAAGTTTTCCCCAGATGGATCTTTTTCTTTTGAATTTATATGTTGATTATGTGGGTGGGTGTGTATTCATGTGTTCACCATACACAAAAATATTTTTTCTTTCTCCTAATTTTAAGTAATCAGATTGATCAGTCATTTTTTTTTGTTATATCACAGTTCAGAAACTTTTACACACTATTAAAAGAATTCAGTAACTTATTTATAAACATGTTTGTTTTATGACCCTGAAATTGTCAATATTTTAAAATTTAGAATTCTTATCCAACTGAATTGATCCTATAAGTGTGGTGATGAAGGAACACATCTGTTTTAATTCTTTACCTATTATGTCTATTCCAGTGGCACAATGCCATTTAAAATAAATTTATCTTTTCCAAATTATCTTAAAACTTTGTTTTAATTGCATACTGTCATTAGGATATCTTTTATTGTCTATTTTTCCCCATTAATTGTTTTTGCTATCCATGCATGAATATGTATTTTAATTAGATTTTACAGTATGTTTTATGAGCTCTCATTCCTATCACCACACACTCTTATATTCAGAATTTCCCTGGCTGTTCTTTATCATTTACACTTTATATGTACCTTGATGTCAAACTAGCCTTACTCCAAAACTACTAATAGAGGAAATGTTATCAAGAACATCGTAAGGAACAGAAAACACATTTATGAATGCTATAAGTTTATGCTGCCTGTTTACAAGATGAGTCATCATATGTCAGTACCTGTATCAATATTACCTTATATGATATAATACAATGTAGATATTCAATATATTACTAACACTGGACATCCAAAATGAAAATGAAATGTGAAAAAGAAATTCCTGATTATTTACCTGGATAAAAATTCATGCCTTAATAACAAATAAGCAGTGATGTGATTGCTTTACAGTAGCTTAGTATGATTGATACAATTGCTACACACTAGCCTAGCTTATAATCTAATGAATGAATCATTGTGAAATTTATAATACAGTATGGAAACATTATTGTGTTTTTTAAAAACCACTTACTATGACAGTAGGCAATATGCAGCTTCTCCAATTGTGAGAGATGTATGGTAATGTAAATCTTTGAAAGCAAAGTTATAAAATAGTAAGAAAACTAACAAATTATTAATTTTATATTAAAGATCACTTACTGTATATCTATGTAAGAGTATTCACTTTCATACAAGTTTTGCACATGATTTTCTTCACAATCAATAATAGGCAATGATGATGGTAATGATGATGATGATGACACAAAAATGTCTCATAAAGTTCTTGCTGTACAGTTATTAGATTTTCAAATGAAGGCTATCACAGACATGATCAACAGATAAGTTTGTTAACTGTACAGCATGATGATTATTTACTCTTCATTAAGTGAAAGTAGATCATCATAAAGGCCTTCATCTTTGTTGTCTTCACATTGAGTAGGATGTGAGCTGAGGATGAGAAGGAAGCAGAGTGGTTAGTCTTGCTGTTTCTGGGTGGCAGAGGTAGGAAAGGCAGAGAGTTGGAAGGGAAGGCAGGAAAGACAGGCACATTGGTGCGACTTTACAGAAACATAATCAGCTTCTCAGAAAATACGAATGACTGGCTTCTAGCCAGGACTCCGAAACTGGGTCAGGATAGCATTTTTAAAAAATTGTATTTTAGTTGTGTCCTATATGGCTTCGTATCAGTTTTGAGCTTGATTATTTGAGCATTTGAATGGCCTTAATCATAAAGGAGACTTTTAGATAGTAGGGCACTGGCTGACTTAAATAAAGATAACATTTTATTATGAGAATAAAAAGGAAAACCATAAATTGAATTTTAAGGAGTCTTTATATGCTGGCCCATAACTAAGTTCCTCATTTTTATAGCATTAGTCATGAAAAAAAATGTGAAGTTTCCAGGATCTCTAATAGAGAATTGGTAGAGCTGTAAAGTGTGTTAAAAGTATGACATTTTTATGTATATCTATCTAGTTAATAAATATCTTGGGTCAAGGTGCAGGTCTTTCAGTCATATTTTTGGAGGGTGTAAACTAATGATTTAGCAAGGTATATGCAAATTTTAGTTGTATTTGTGGGTAATCAAAGAGACGGGGTGGTTTCTATGTCCATGGTTGAGACACTGGGGGTTGTGGAAAGCAGGAGGGGGCTGAGTAGGAGATAGCACTAGGGGTGGTCCTTTCCCTAGAGTTTCAACAGGTGACTGTATGAGGCACATGACATCCAGGAGATGCAAGAACGTTCATTAATTTTTAGAATGGCATAGAGAGTAGTACTCTGTATGAAATTTCCTGTTAGTCCTGAAGGTAAAGCACTGTACAATTTGGCAAGAGGAGTATAACGTGATCATGAGCTAAGCAGACAACAAACTCAAGAAACATGATAGAATTATTAACATCAAGGGAAGAATAGCAATAATCCTGTGTCCAGTCTGTCAGCATCCTAAGAGAGACAGCCTATGGGTGTTGCTGGGATAAAGGTTTTACTCTCTGGGATATGACATTATCTTTGGCACAGAGGGTAAAATCAGCTCCAGTGGGAGATTTTAAAGGTTTGGCCTGGACTGGTGTCAACTAATGTGATGTCATCTCCAGCAGTGAGATCCTGAACTGGGTGATGTCATCTGGGATATGGGACTGAATTGTCCTTTCCAAGTGTGTAGCCACTCGAGTTGATGTGAATCTTGTTCTTATAGCTCTGCAGTATTATGAGACTGGGGTTGGAACTCTAGCATTAGTCTGTAAGTTGGGGCACAAATTTGGCTAAATAGTATGGGCCCTTTGCTGCATTTGTTGATTTGGTTGGTGATGGGCAAGCCAGAGAGGTCTTTGACCAATAGGGCTCAAATTAGCTAAACTTGGTGGCATAAGGTTTAGCATTTGCCATGTTTGGTTGAAAGAAGAGCTTACTTTGGTGATTTGAGCTTCTGAATTGCAAACCAATGAATGTGATCAGACCAAGAGTAACAAGAACAATGAACAATAGAATGATGTGCATCTGTGTTTGGCAGGATTTTGCTGTTTGATGTTGATTTTCCTCTGGCATGAATTATTTTCAAGGATGCATTGTCTGGTTTTATCATTATGGAAATATAGTATTGATTTTATTTTCTCTGAACATGATTTTTATTTACTAAGTGGAGTTTTCTATCTCTCTTTTTGGTAGCTACACTGTGGGAATGGTCCTGTAACACTAATTTTAATTTCCAGGAGGGAGAACCTGAATTAATTATCTACCTCTTATAACCCAAATATTCAGGAAGGTTTTCTGGGTGATGGACATTTATGCTCCCATATCAAATAGGCAGTTTCTTAGCAAGTGGGACAATCCCACACACTAGGTTAAGGGGTCTCAGGAGAACATGCATCTCAAACTGTCCTCCAGCCTTTAGGTTAGTGACAATATAGGACATTTATAAAAAACAGGAGAGGCATTATTAAAGGGCCTCACATATAATGAACCTTCACATATATGGAAGAGAGACATATTCCTTTTAAATATAGTTAAGAAAGGGCTTTAGGAAGATTTCTTTTAAGTTGGCATGAAGTGTGAGTTCACCAAAGAGTCTTAAATTAAAAGATTAATGCCTGTGGCAAGATAGAGATCCATTTAGAGGTCCATTTGATTAGAGATTAATAAAGGAAATGTTTAAGACCATCATTACCTGTCATTCAAGAGATTTCCAAGTGTTAACTCTTAGGTAATGGACCAGCAGCTTAGAATAAATGCAAAGATGTGGCCATTTGTTGACCAGAGCATCCAGTCCTGAGATAACTGTTAATCCTGGGTCTCATGCTTTACCAGGGACATTCTGGCAAAGGGACAGAAAGCAGGAATATTCCATCGGGCTACACTAAGGTTGGTGACAGTGTCACCTGTACAGATTGTGAAATCCCATTACATTTAATCACAAGGGCTCTTAAGTAGCCAAAGGCTCTTGGGGAAGTGATCTCCTTTATCATCATGATATCTGGCAGAAGACTAAGGACAGAGAGCCCACATCTTCCTGAAAGTGGAATATGCCAGAAGCCTTAGGTTTAGCTCCATTCTGTATTAAGGAGGGGTCTCAGTAGCCATGCTGAGTGTATGGGGTATTGCCTCCATGATCGAAGGTATAATGGGCAGCTGGATATGGAATGTTGCAGGTTCAGGGTCTGTGAGCTCCTCTGTTTCCAAGAGAGCCTAGTATGCATCCAGCAAGTTTTATTTTAATGGAATATGGTATAGGGCTGTAGAGGCAGTATCTTGCATCAGAAAATCTTGGACAACTTATGGTCATCCATAGACCCCAAAATGCATCAGAGGAGACTGTCAAAACCTCATAGTATAGAAGATTCTGAGGACACTGACAGGGATGTCTGTCAATATTAATTTTTATGGGTTCTGCAGCCTTTTGTTGGAGGTTCCCCATTTAAGGGAGACAGTTTTGTAAATAACAGCATCAGTGAGATTCAGTAAAAGTTATAAAAAGGAATATGTTGCCAACAGAGCCCTAAACAGAGACTACACCATTTTGGACTTGTATATCTTTAATGAGTGTATCAAGTGCCTTGGAGAAGGATGCCATCAACTTAATGTCATACTTGTGCCTCTAAAGAAAGGTGGACACAGTTAATATCTTGTCTCCAAAGATTGTGGGTAATGACAAAGCTGGTAAGGTAACCCATAGGTATAGCCTAGAAAAGATGTACCATGTCTCTTTGGAAGTGAAGGCAAACTACAACTGAGAGGCTGTTGAAATAGTTACTGAACTAAACATATTAGCCAAATCTGTAAGAGTGAAACAGACCAGTCGCCATTGGGATGGAATACATAATTATAATAATATTGGGTATTCAGTGTAAAGGACATAATGGATACAACCACATCATTAAGGCTGTAGTAACCCACCATGAGATGCATGTAATTTTTCCATATTTACAAAGAGGCAAAATTGTGTTGTCAGATGGGTAAACAGTGGGGATAATCACCTTATTAATTAGATCTTAAATAATAAGTTTCAATACTTGAAGGCCTTATTCCTTGTTTTAACGTAAATTAGGACATATTAATTATTTTAACTAGAGGTCCATGATGCCCCGTTTGGACAAGCCAGTTTGTGAATATCAAAGACTTAAATCATTTGAACTTACTACTCATTGTATTTGAGTGTTGATGCCAACTATGAGATATTTTAGGGCAACGGGTACTATGATTATGAGAAATTTAGGAAATTTAGGAAATGTATGGTGAAAGTGACTCATCCTTAATTCTGTGTCTATTTTATATTTAGTTATTTTCCTAAGATTATGGGATGAGCTGTTATTAAATTTAATGGGATAACCAGACATAAATGTAATTTGAGTTCTAATATTAGGTCTATGAAACTTTATCAATTTGTGCATTTTATGAAGATGTTAAAGTTAAATTAGAATCTTTGTTGTAGAGACGTAAAAGACAATCAGAGTCCTTTCTAATTTTTTGTTATATAATTTTTTTAGTAAATTATGAATTTACAATTGGGTCAAATTATAAACCTTTGCTTTGAGATATATATTGTATATCATATATGATATGCATCATATGCAATATTATATTATATATTATATTGCATATATATCATTTATATATGTACCTTTTATCTTCTCTCCTATATCTAGCTTTAAAAAAATCTTTCCTGGTTGTTTTTTTTTTTTTCTTATTGTTTTAGTCACCTGAGGCCAGGTTTTTAGTCTCTGTTTTTGTCTTGACCTCTTATAGTACAGACCTTCTAGGTGGCTACAGGAAAAGGTGGTGACGGAGAGTGGGAAAGGGGGAGGAGACTTGCCTTGTAGGCAGTAGTCTCTCCTTCCAAAGCTTCTCAGTCCACCTCTCAGGGACTGTGACTTGTGTTCAGACAGCTATAGCAGCCTTTCCTGGCACAGCACAGTTAGCCCCGTTGTCCCAACTATCAGTCACATTTTCATTGCCTCTTTTCAACAAAAAAGTTTTAGAATCGTTTGTATTTCAAGGTAGATAAAATTTCTAGTTTCTGTTTTAGTCTCCTGTCTGCCCATAACCAGTTTTACCCTTTGGGTGTTTTCCAGATGAATTCCTGATGGTCTCTCAGGGGCCTGTTCATAGGCCCTTGCCCCCAGTGTCAGGGCATCCAAGTTGACCCGGAGGGTTTGGAGTCGGCACCCAGCCCAGGAGAGCTGTGTTGGCTATGGTTCTAAAGAAGACTGCTAGGCCTTTGGGTCTCAGCAATAAACTCAGCCTGACAATAATCATCAAAGCATTTAATGCTGGGCATCTTGGCTTGGGGTTTTACGTATTTCTGGGATCATAGAGACCTCTTCATATGCCTTGGGGAAGTGGGGATTAAAATGATTTCTATTTTTCTGCTTCATAAGATTTGAACCATTGTACTACATGTTCTGTGCCCCAATAGCCGACCAGATCGGGCGATAGGGAATGACAGACACAAGGTAAACAACAATGCAGGAGACACTAGCCCAGGAAACACAGTTTGTTGTTTTTTTAAGTAGAAATAATAGACATATATTCTTAAATTATATTAGTAATATTAAATTAAACTGCATAATTAAGGTACCCATCATTTTCTTAGTCACAATACCCGTGGTTGTCTTAATACCTTAATCACAATATTCATTATTGTTCTAGACAACAGAAACAAAAGTCTTTTTAAATTTTTTTGAACTTTTGTAATAATCTTTATTATATTTTTTCCATTAACATTTAATCTGCTCGTATCCCCTCCCCACAGCAATCACCACCCTGCTGTCCAAGGAGCTATATCAAATCCTAGTTGGGCAGCTCTCCCACCGCAGCTCCACATACCATCCAGGACCTGTAGGTGGTCTCTGGGGAGTCTCCTGCTACTCCCTTAGTAGGCAACAAGAAGGAAAGTTTGACTCACCTATGCCAAGTCACTTGCTTTGTGGCTTTGACATAAAACTTTGTATACAGCTTGTATTGCTTCTACAGTAAAAAACATTAGGGCCTACTCAATTCTAATCACTCAATTTATCATTGCAGTATAGTCATATATGTATAAAATACCACATGCCTTGTGTGAGACATTTAATGATATGTATAAATGTTTTTAGATAAATATTTGAAAAATTGTTAATTACTGAAATATTTTGTTTCATAAAGGGAAGTGATATCAAGTAATTATATTTGGAAACTTCAGTAGAGTTTTATAAGTAATTCATTAACACCTTAAACTTTATTGAACACACAAGCAGCTTTTTATTTTCTTAATTTTTGTTTTTTCTCATACCTATCTTTATTTTTAAATCTATACTTACATTTCTTATATTTCTTACTGTCATTTTTTTCTCTTTACCAATTTATCTTTATCTAGTTTTACCTTTTATTGTCTTTCTATGCTCTATATTTTTTATCTCTTCACCATAATTCATTATTTTCTTTATCATCCATAATAAAAAGTCAAAAATCTACTTTAAATAATCTTTATTGAAGATAGACCTTTATTTTCTCTATTCAGTGTATTCTCCATTTGTTCATTGAACATTCCTCAAAATCTTCATTGACGTTTCTTATTTTGTATGTTCTTTGATATATATTTTCATTGTGGGTCAATAAAACAATAAAACAATCCGCTGAGCTTGTCTTTGTGTAAGTAAAATCTCCATTTTATTATAAATGCATAAAAGTCATGGTCCAGTTAATAACCAATGATAGAGGATGTATTACAGTGATATATTCTCTTAGATATAAAAGCATGAGTGAAATAACAACATTCTGGAGATCAAGAGAATGCACAGTATTAGAATTTATTCTAGAAATTGTGAAGAATTTTATCTACATCTCTTTGCATTTGTGACAATTGACTTTTTCTAAAAGAAGCTAATATCTGTCAACTAAATTCTAAAATTTCTAAAATTTGCTTTGTGACATTTGAATTTCTAAAATTTGTTTTGTGACATTTGAATCATGATAGAAGGATCACAATAAATTATATTTTTACACTCCATTATAGTTTCAAAACACAATGTGACATTAAGTAAGTGTTGGGAAATGCCCTGCCTGGTTTCAGGAACTGGTTTCAGGGACTGTAGCCTCACTGACAGGCAGGAGAGTTCCAAGGCTGGAGCTTATCAAGGAGGCCTTGGGAAAAGAGGCCACTGAGGAGACAAAACCTGTCCCCCTGGCAGCGGTACAGCCCCCGGCTCTCTCACATCACCCTGCTTGGCCCTGTGATGGTTGGTGATCCAGGACAGGTAAGTTTTCTCACAAGGAGAAACAACCTAAGCCAGACATCAGCTGGTATGGGCAGCAGACAAGGACTTGGGGGACATGGAGAAAGGGCAGAAAGGCCCGCACCCCTGGACTTGGCTTGGACATGGCTGGAGTCCTCATTCTATCAGAAAGAAGTCTCCTTATCTCCTGGTGGCTCTGCCCCACCCACCTGGCTCAGGCTTGAAACACTACTCAAGGCAGGTACAGCCCTAAACTGGATCCGGCAGTTCCTAGGGAGAAATCAGGCCTAGAAGTAAGTTCCTTGAAGCATGCTTTCTTTTTCCCTCAAAAGCTATGATAACTGGCTCATACTAGGAAGGGGATTTACATTATTCATAGACTCTGACCTGAGGCAGATCTCTGGTATTCCTTCATTTGTTATCTATGATCTCTGCCTGTTTTCTGTAAACATAGTCATTTGACAATGATTGATGAGCTGTGCATATGTTTCTCAGTAAAAGCCTTTGGACGCAGGGGTTCAGGTCAGGGCCTTCTCCACTAGAGGGAAGAGCCATGTCCCCTCTCCTGGCAAACAGAAGTGTTTGCAATGACTCGTGTTTATTCCCCCATCCTGGACAGCCTGGGGACGGGCTGTGCGGGATTCAGAGCCCCGCTCCCTCCTCAGCTGGCCCCTGACAGTACCCCGAGGGTCCAGGAGTGCCCATGCCCCGCTCTCCCCACAACGTGTTGCCCGCCCCCGAGACAAGTAAGTTACTTCAATTTCTAATAACCAGTTTCTTCTACTAAATGGGTGTGAATGCAGTACTTATTTTATAGTTGAGGATTATTTGGGAAATTATATATAAAATTATTTTCAAATTACTGACATAAAGTAAATTTAAGTAACTATTAGCCCTTCTTTGAAAGCAATTATATTAAATATAATATTATTTCTCTCTTTTCACATTGGTCATTACAATAATAGAAATAATTCATTCCTTCACGATAACTTAGAATATCAAGTAAGTGCGTAACCTTGGATTCAAACCCACATCCATTTGGCCCTGAGCTAATAGTCTGTAACGACTATGAAAAAAATGAACATACCAGAATAAAATGGAAAGAATAGACCAGACATAGACAAAGAAAATAGAAAAAAAAAGAAAGACTTTTATAGAGACAATCAGCTATGCATTGCTATTTTTTTTTAATATTGCATTGCTATTTTTTAAACCCCTATCCCATTCCTTACATGAACCAACAAAGAGTATGCTGATGTACTGATATATTCTAGGTGACTTCAAAATAATCACCTAAGAATTCCAGAGTTATAAGTTAGTATTTAAAGGACAGAAAACTGCCCACAAAACAATCACTTTTCTCCTCATGAACTATCCAAAGATCATAAACTTTCAAATGATAATGCAAAGGGGAAACAAGTTATCCTGTATCACAAACTCTTATTGTAATGACTATGGTAAAGTTAACTGTACTCGGTAGACCTACTTTGCCTAAGCTGATCAGATTAAAATAGTTTTAGACAAAGGAAGTTATTGCTAATACTCAGTGCATTTCTCTGGTTTCCCCTCCCCTACTACAAAAATGTCTGGGACCTAAAAGAATTACTAATATTAGAGAATAGAAATGGAAAATGTGGGTTTATCTTATATAGGCTTTCAGCCAATTTGACCTAGAATCCAACTCTTTTCATGACTACATTGACCTTAGGAATTGCCACAATTTTCTATTTCCATATCTTTCTCCGTTTTATAAGCCTCCTAATGTCTTTATTGTTATACATACACATATACACATACACTGAGAGATTGCTATGTCTACTTATTCATGTGTGTTTCTGTGTGAGAATCCAACTCTTTTCATGACTACATTGACCTTAGGAATTGCCACAATTTTCTATTTCCATATCTTTCTCCATTTTGCAAACCTCCTAATGTCTTTATTGTTATACATACACATATATACACACACACTGATTGCTATGTCTACTTATTCGTGTGTGTTTCTGTGTGTGTTTGTGTATGAAATCAGGAATTCACACTATTAACTTTAATCTAATCCCACACCACAGGATTCATTCTAGTTTTTCCCCTTTTCTATTTGTAACTCCTTTCTCTGAGAGTGAGAACTTAGATCTTATTATGCATATTATAGTTACTAATGTGCTCAGTCTTACAGTATACATAAAGTAATTTCAGAATTGCTTATCCATACCTTTGTGAAAAAAAAATTATTAACTAAAGTACAATATTAACTAAAGTACAATATTAACTAAAGTAAATAAAGTACTTTTCTCTTTCATCATAACAGGTCAAAACACTGTTTTACAACTTTACTGATGATAGTTCTTTTCTTTTTCACCCTATGCAGTGTTTATATGTTATTAATTATAATTTAGTTATATATTTTTTCTATTTATATTGTATGTGGGTTTTCCTCCACATCCTGGTTAAACCAGGGCTAGAATTTTTCCTTATTCATCACTTAGTCACATGGAAACACCCCTCCCCACTCAAGGTACAGTGTGAGTTGAACGAGAGAATTTGGTGTAACAGTTATCTGTGACAAAGGAATGTAAGCCATGGACTCATGTAACCCATTTATTCCCTCTAAACATGTTTGAACTCTCTTCTGATTGCACCATTTCAGTCATTTGAGTACTTGCCACTATGCATATTGAATCTTATAGTTTGATAGATTTGATAATAAACTGTGTATGCTAGGGTACTCTGGTAATATAGCCACTTGATGTCTGATAAGCAGGCAAGCAGGCTTGTTAAGGTATACTAGGACACAATAACACACCAGGAGCTGCCGCTGAATAATTAATTATCTGCTATAGAAAGCAGGGACTTATATAGAGCCGTAGAAGTCCCTTACTGGGACTTGTCATGGACTCCAGAGTTACTCAACCTAATAGCAATACTGTAAACACCAGGAGAAATAATAGGCTATATGGGACAAGGGGCTCTTATACTGCAGTTTGAATCTAATACAGATCATTCTCTTACTCGGAACACAAATCAAAACTGCCTTTATTTTTTTTAATCATGTTTATTCTATTAGAGTTGTCTCAGTTTTTCCCCCTTTGCCCACCTCCACCCATCCCACCCTGCCCTCCACTCCCACCGTCAATTCCCACTCTGTTGTTCATGTCCATGGGTCATTCACACTTGTTCTTTGTCTAGTCCCTTCCCCTTCTTTTCCACCAAAACTGCCTTTAGAATTATATAATAAATTCCTAACATTAGAATTTTCAAATGTGTTAAGTGCTGTCTGCAATATTTGAATAAGCCTACCAAGAGCTGTCACTTTTTCTTAGAGACAAGGACTAAAAGGTGCAATAACTTGTCTTCCACCATGGGGGTATGACTTAGCATGCCAGAGTTTTTACCTTTCATCAACAATTGTTTTTTTCTGGTTAACAAGTCATCAGTTTCCAGTATCCCATCCTCAGGATCTTCACCCTAAAGTCAGTTCTAGCAAAACTGTCTTAATTTAGTTTCTGCCACAAGTAGGCCATAAAGCAAGAATCCTATTACAAATAATATAATGGGGTGGTGAAGTAAGTTTGATGGGAGAATAGGTATGTAAGGAAAGAAAATTGAATATGTAGCTTACCAAGTCAGTTCCCACTTTTAATAATTAGAACTACCCCATTGGGAAAACTCTGAAATGCAGTATATAACATGCAGCTCAGTGCTATCTTACCTGTAGATTGAGATAATTGAGGTATTTATGCATAGATTCTTCCAGTCATCTGTTGAGAGCTCCTATGGGAAGGAGGAATACTAGAGGCACTTCTAATTTGCTCAGATTAAAAGAACTAAAGATGGCAGTCAAATAAATAAATAAAGCTGTAAAGTTAAACATGATTTTTGTGTAGGAAAGATTTCTTAAACAAAATATGCTAACCACAATGGAAAAAATGGGCAAATTGGACTCCATTAAAATTGAAAACTATTCTCTATCAAAAGTGATCATTAAAAGGATAAAAATTTAAGTCTCAGAGAGGTAAAATGTATTTGTAACTCATGTATTTTTCCTGCAGATCCCCCCAAAATTACAGACCAGCATTATTTTGACACCAAACCCTGATAAGACACTACAAAAAAATTATAGGCCAATATCCCTGATTAACATGGAATTAAAAATTCTCAACAAAATATTAGCAAATCAAATTGAACAGCACAGTAAAAGAATCATATAGTATGTCCAAGTGGGATCTATTTCAGGGATCCAAGGATTGTTCATATCCATGAATCAATAAATGTGATACAACACATTAACAAAATGAAGGATAAAAAATACGATAATCAGTGCATAAAAAGCATTTGGCAACTTTCAACCTCCTATCATGATAAACACTCAACAGGTAAGGAAATAGATGGAATACATCTTAATGTAATAGAGGCCATATATGACAAAGCCCAGCTCACATCATACTCAATGGTGAAAAGCTGAAGTCTACATTCAGAGAAACTAGGCTAGAAAACATAACCGAATTGTAAAGGAAGAATTATAATTGTTTGCAAATGATATGATTTTACACATAGAAAGCCCCAGCGACTCCACCAAAAGACTGTTAAAACTAATAAACAAATTCAGAAAAGTTGTAGGACACATAATCAACCTGTAAAAATCAGATGTGTTTCTATACACTAACAAACTTTAGAAAGAGAAATTGGTCATCTAATTTACAGTAGCATAAAAAATAAAAAAAATAGTATAAACATTTACCTGAGGAGGTCTGTACACAGGAATCTATGACACAGATGAAAGAAATTAAAGAGGAAACAAATAGAAAGATATTCTGTATTCATGGATTGGAAAAATTATAATGTTGAAATGTCCACACTATCCTAAATGATGTACAAACTTATTGCAATCTTTATCAAAATTCCATTGGCCTTTTTCACAGAAATAGAAAAATTCTTAATGTTCATAAAAACCTGGAATACCTAAAGCAAATAAGCAAGAAGAGAAAAGCTGGAAGTATCTGTCACACTTCCTGATATCAGAAGTAAACCCATTATATATGGTCAATTAATTTTCAACAAATGCAGAAAGAATACACAATAGGAAAAGAATCATCTCTTCAAAGAAAGGTGCTTGGAAAACTAGCTATTTACATGCAAAAGAGTAGAATTGGACCCCATCTCTCACAACATATATAAATCAACTCAAAATGGATTATAGGCTCAAACATAAGACCTGAAACCATAAAATTCTTAAAAGAATAGAAAGTAGAGGATAAGTTCCTTGACATTGGTTTTGGCAATGATTTTTGTTTGTTTGTTTGACACCAAAATCAAAGACAACAAAAGAAAAAACAAGTGGGAATGTGTCAAACTAAAAAGCTTAATCAACACACACACACACACACACACACACACATGCACATGCACGTACGCACACACACACAAATCAACAAAATGAAAAGGCACCCTAGGAAATGGGAGAAAAATTTGGAAACCACATATCTGATAAGAAGTTAATATTCAAAATATATAAGAAAATCATACAACTCAATAGCAAAACAAAGAAGCAAAAAACAATCTAATTAAAAAATGGGCAAAGACCAGAATAGACATTTCTCCTAAGACATACAAATGGTAAATATGTATATGAAAATATGCTCAACATTACTAATCATCAGGGATATGGAAATCAAAACCATAATGAGATATCTTCTCACACCTTTTAGGATGTCTATTATCAAAAAGACAAGAGATAACAATGCTGGCCAGGATGTGGAGAAAAGAGAAACCTAGTACATGCTTGGTAGGAATGTAAACTGATATAGTCACTATGGAAAGTAGTATGGAGGTTCCTTAGAGGACTAAAGGTAATGGAAAAAAATATAATAAATATTAAATCAAAAAGAAAAAAAAATAATAGAACAACAATGTGATCCACCAATCCCACTTCTGAGTATATATCTGAAGGGAATGAAAACACCTTCATTTCCATGTTTATTGCAACAGTATTGAAAATAGCCAAGATCCTGCCGGGCGTGGTGGCGCGCGCCTGTAGTCCCAGCTACTCGGGAGGCTGAGGCAGAAGGATCGCTTGAGCCCAGGAGTTCTGGGCTGTAGTGCGCTATGCCGATCGGGTGTCCGCACTAAGTTCGGCATCAATATGGTGACCTCCCGGGAGCGGGGGGCCACCAGGTTGCCTAAGGAGGGGTGAACCGGCCCAGGTCGGAAACGGAGCAGGTCAAAACTCCCGTGCTGATCAGTAGTGGGATCGCGCCTGTGAATAGCCACTGCACTCCAGCCTGGGCAACATAGCGAGACCCCGTCTCTAAAAAAAAAAAAAAAAAAAAAAATAGCCAAGATCCTAAATGTTCATTAATGGGTGAATTGATTGAAAAAGGCTATCAATTCATCCATCAATGGACATTTGAATTCTATTCCATATATATGCAATAGAAGATTATTTAGCCTAAAAAAGAAGGAAATCCTAACCTTTGTGGTGAAATAGATAAATCCTGAGGCCATTATGCTAAGTGAAATAAATAAGACACAGAAAGATAAATACTGCATTTATGTCGTATATATGTAAATCCAAAAGTCAAATTGAAGTACAAAGAGTAGAGTCATCGTTGCCAGGGCTGTGAGGCAGGGGAAATGGGGAGAGGTGGGTCAAAAGGTACACAATTTCAATTGATAAATTAGTCCTGGAAATATAATGTACAGCATGGGAACTACAGTGATAATATTATATTGTAAAATTGAAATTTGCTAAGAGTATATCTTAAATATTCTCAACAAAAATAAATAAAAACTAACAGGTAATTGTTGTGTTAATTAGCTTAATGGAAATTATTTCACTGTGTATATATATATCAAATGTTCATGTTGTAAACTTTAAATGTATTGTAAGGTTATTTGTCCATTATACTTCAATAAATCTGGGAAAATTTTAAATAAAAGATGAAAATTTAAAAAAATTAAAATTGTTAGGTTTGTAATTGTATGTTATATGCACTTTATCATAATAAAAATGGAAAAATTCAAATAAAAAGTTGAACAAAGCCAAAACCTGGTTAGTTCTTGCCTAGAAGTATAGACAGATCTACTTATCTGAAGAAATGCATGCGAATAAGACCAGACACTTACAATACAAACCACAAATTGAATATTGCTAAGCCCAGATTCTAGAGTTTGCACATAATTATTTCATAGTAACTGCTTCTCACCTAGGCAAGTTCACATAGTAATCTTTTTGTCCCCTGGTAAATAATGACATATTTCAAGATAGTTAATGGATATTGCTGGAATGTCAATAAGCTCCTTAAACTTTCATTGTACATTTTAAAAACACACAACTAAAAGCAATGGCCTACATAGGTAAATCGTATTACTTACTTGCTGAATCACTGAGTTATTGCAAATGGTCATGGAGAAACCTACTAATCAATCAGCCAGCCATCGAGATTCTAGTGTAGGCCAAAACTGATTCCCATATAGAAATTTCAGTAAGAAAAGGGTCAGACATTTCTGATGAAAGGCTATACACCTCCCCTGAATTTGTGGATCATTTGAATCTACAGTTTTTTTAAAAACTTCAGAAATAAACCACTCAAGCAAGTGGGGAAACAGGATAGGTGTAATAGTAACATATAAACTAAATTAGCCACAGGGAGTCAATCAAAAAACAAACAAACAAACAAGCACACATTAGATTCAGCTCAGCTTCCAGATACAGCTGATCCAGATACAGCTTCCAATTTACAGGAAATTTGTGAGGTAAAGAAACATCTTAATATCATATTTATGCCACCAGCCAAATCCAGATTGTAGATAACCACATGGTGAAGGACCTGTTATCTTCAACAACAATAAAAAACCGGAAGAAAAAAGTAGAGATGGAAGAGATTATACTTTAAAAACGATTTATTGAACTGGTAAATTTTGAAGACAGGTGATGGATACATGTAGTTTATTGTGGTAATGTCTCTGCTTGAGTGTATGTCTAAAATTTTTCTTAGTAAATATTAAAGATATATATAAAATAGTAGACAGTTATTAAGAATCTATGCTGAAATTATTGGCAGTTTTATATACTATGTCATTAAACTATCTTGTAAATTAGCTACTTTTCTTCCATTTTAAATAACTAAATTGTATTGTATGTGGTCTGACCTAATCAGAGATTAAAATCATGCCTGATAAAATATTTCTGTTTTTGACCTGGATAAGTAATACTCAATTTTAGGATTGTATTTGTGAGGTTCACTTCTAACTTAAAAAGGAAATACAACCTGACTGGTGTGGCTTAGTGGGTTGGGTATCCTTCAGCAAATCAAAAGGTCATTGGTTCAATTCCTGGTCAGGGCACATGCCTGAGTTGTAGTCCAGGTCCCTGGTTGGAAGCGCACAAGAGGCAACCAATAGATATGAATCACTTTCTCCCCCTCTCTTTCTCTCTGACTTCCCCTCTCTCTATAAATAAGTAAATAAAATCTTTTTCAAAAAGGAAATGCTATCAGAGACCACTCATAACCTCTACTTTTTCTCTATCCATACCATGTCTTACTACTTAAAGAAGTATGAACACAAATACACATTTTGTCTTAAATTTCATATATATATGAAAGCATTTTATGCTTTTTATACATCCATAGCTATATTGGGACAGAGTGAAAAGAAGAGGATTGAGACTTTAAAACTAATGACTTCCAGAACAGTGTCTCTTATGCATGAAGATAGATACTTAAATAAGTAAATAAATAAGCAAATAAATAAATAAATATTAAAGATGTTCTAACCTCTGTGTTTGTGTGGGAAGGTCATGTTTAAGTAATAGATGGCTTTCTGCTGTGTTACTTTATTTTTGAAATCCATTTAGACATTAAACTAGAAATATACACATAAAAGGAGCATCATAAACAACCAAATGTCATAATCCTGTGTATAGTATGTGGAACAAACAATTCCTTTTGTAATTTAGGACTAGACTTCTTAGAAAGAGTTCCAAAAGAAAGAGTTGAATAATTAACGGCGCAAACTATCTAATTCTTTTAGCAAAGCATATTTCACAGTTTTGCTTCAGTGTTCACCAGCTGTAGAGAAGGCAATTCAAGTTCCCTAAATTAATCCCAGCTGCAGTGCTCGCAACACAATTAACACATTTAAAAGTGATAAATATGTGTTAAAAAAAAAACCCCAACAATTTGGGGTCAATTTAGAATGAGCTGTCAGAAAGTTAGAGATTGCCTAAATCCTTTTCATTTTTTTTCTCTGTTAATTGTAAATTTTCCTAATCAATTTGGATCAGGGAAAACGTTTTAAATTACTAAAGTGTTAATACTATTTTCAAATCTGTGTGTTCTCTTTAAGCTCAAGGTGAAGGATATGTTTCATAATTTTGTAGGACTTGGAGGATATTGGTTTAGTTATTTGACATTCCAAAGAGAAGAAAGAAGGATAGTTATGGTACAATTATCCAGAAAGTAAATCTTAGAAAAAATAGGAATACATGATATACATGGCTTCTATGTTAGACACTGTCTCAGACATCCACACACCATATGATTTCCTTGCTACTTAATTTTAGAGTAGTAATAACTGGAATGAAGTAGGAAATAATCAGAAAGATTCAGAAATGGTGGTTTGATGATCTGTATGCATAGGACTGGTTTGGGGGCTTCCTGCTTCCATTTTTCACTTCAGTCCCACATCCCTGGGATCCGCATTTGGAAATAAATACACATCTTGGCTGAAATAGTACTTAACAAAAATAGCAATACTTGTTGTTCCAGGGGCTTTCAGAATTTTAGCTGCAAAATGGACTATACTTTTCCTTCTAGAAACAAATGAGAAGGTCTATTGTGCACTTGTCATTCTCTACTTTATCTTCATTTTATCATTTCATCCTCATAATAGCCATTTGTGTGTTATTATTTTCATTTTTATACACAAGGAAAGTGATCCTCATAATAAAGATTTTCACAAGATAAAAGGCCAGCAAGCATGTGCTAATAAAAAAGAAAACACATACGGCAGTTATTTACTTCATTGGTGCATTATGTTTTTAAACATTTTGCTACTATATTCCTATCTATAGGCTGTTTTTCTGTCTTTGTGAAATAAGTGAAAGGTATAGTTGAACTTATAGTACTGCCTTTTATTTGAGATAATTTAGCACCTTTATTTGTTGTGGTGGTTGTTCATGCTATAATGACTTGAATTAGAGATGTGGCAGGGAAACTAAGACTTCTTGATAAACTAGATACAAGAGAATGAAAAGCACAAGCAGCAGCTAGGGCACTGAGGTTGGGAGTTTAGGGGCCTGGGAAAATGTTGATCTAATACTGAGAGCAAAAGCAGGGTTACAGGAATATATGGTGTTTTAAATTTTAACATGTGCCATTTTACAGTTGGAATGGCTTTTAAAGGAAATATTAAGAAAATGAATGGTTAGCACAATAATTCTACACACAATAAATTCATATATGTTGGTTAATTATTTGAATTCAAAATAAAGAAAATTTAAAAGAAGGAACTAGGAGGGGGAGGGAACATTAACTAGTGTAGGAAAAGATCGAAGAAAATTAGATGAAAATAAAATAAAATTATGAAGTTATTTAAATGCATAATTATAAGGATAATTCTTAGAAGATAGATTAAGGAGATATAGTACAGTGTAACATACTATTTATAACAGTAAGAAAACAATATCTAACTCTTGGTGATTATAAAAATTAATTAGGGCCCTGGCTATGTGGCTCAGGTGGTTGGAGTGTTGTCTGGTAGCTGAAAGGTTGTGGGCACGTACCTAGTTCTCAGGTTCAATCCCTGGTCAGGTGTGTAAGCTCTCTGGTCTGGGTGCATACATGAAGAACTGGTCTGTGTTTCTCTCCCACATCAGGGTTTCTCTCCCTTCCTCTTTCTGAAAAGCAATGAAAAGATGTCCTTGGGTGAGGATAAAAGAAAAGAAAAAGAATTAATTAGAACCCATGGATGAAGGACTCTGATGGAAAATAAAATTTTAGCAAAAAGTAATTTATAAGAGGAAGGGTCAAGTCAAAGAACATGTATAACGGACCCATGGACAAAGACAATGGCCGGGGGAGGATTGAAAGTGGAAGGTGAGGGGTGGGCAGGGCAGGAGAGAGTGATGGGGGGGGATGAGGAAAATTGTAATTGAATAACAATAAAAAAAACAAAATTATGTGAAAAAAGTTTATATTAACTGGAATTTGCTGACTTACGTGATAAAAATGAGAGCAGATTATATACTGTTAAATTTCTACAATAATATGTGCCAGGCACTTTTCTTGCTCTTTGTGTATAGAATTTCTAATGCTTCTACAGCCTCAAGAAATAAACCCAATTATTTTAATTTTACATTAACTTCACATAGGCTAAGTGCTTTGCTCATGGTCATGCACCAGATGAATTGTGGAGCTGGGACTCAAGTTCATCATTTCAAAGCTTAATTCTATTTCATATGATTTTCCAGTGTATCAGATTCATTTAGAAATGAAGAGATATGGTGAATAACTTGGCCATTTTGTTTAAATAAAATAAAATCTATATGAAAAATTAACGAGGAAGACACATTCCATCTGTAAAATCATCTCCCTTTAGTTTCCATGATATTATTTACAGTTGTTATACATTTTTCTCCAAACACTTGAGTCTCTTTAGCTGCTTCTTTTCATCTTTTATTGTTAGAACAGCACATTGTTTCAGCATCTGCTTATATTTCCTCATTCACACTCAGGATTTCACCAACTGTTAATGTCCACTAACTACCTATTGTCTCCAAATGTCTGTCATCAGGAATTTTTTATTTATAAGTATAAAATTTTAAGTCAGAAAATCTCCCATTCCAAGCAGTATTAACAACTCAGCCTATAGTGTAATTGTTAACCCAGTCATTAAAGCTAGAATTACCAAGCCATTCATTGTTTTTTCTTTATTTCCTACATCAGATTAGTCTTTCAGTTCAAAAACATTTCTTCTGTTTTTCCTTTCTGCACCTACCAAACAGCCTTAATTTACTTTCTCCCAGTTTTCAAACCAAAAATTTCAATAGGCAATTAGCTATTTTTTTACTATTAGATTTCCTCTCTTTAATCTTCACTGACTTCTAAAATATTTTGTTTACAATATAATGCTTAGAAAAATTTAGTTACTCTCTATATTTAGAAAATCTAGTTTTTCAATTATATTGTGCATATCCCAATGTTCCATGGAAATGGCTTAAATAGAGTTATGTCACCTATAAAGAAATTGTGCCACATGAAGCCCTTGTATTGCTTTTCCAATTTATCACTGCTTTTCACAATCACAATTTTACTTTTTCAATGTAAAATCTAAAGCAGCGATTCCTGAACTTTCTTAATGACATTAGTGATTCAGAATGTTTCCATGCATTTAGGCAATAAATAGTAGAAAGATAAATAATCATAATCTTTAAAGAATTACTTATTAAAAGACAGCTATAAACAACCTATTAAGTATTCATGGTCTAACATTTAGTAGCTGCATGTTAAAATAATATACAGCAAATGAAAAGATAAATATTTTAATTTAATTCTCTAAATAACTATAATTACTCAAATGATGTCTGTGTCTACTGTGTCTACTATACAATTTCTTATAACTTGGACTCAGATTATTCACCACCATCCTTGTTTTCTGTTTCACATCAAGTTTTCTTAGTACTTGGTTTTCTTACAACTACTACTGCAAATCCAACACTGTAAAGATGTGATGTTATCAAAAGGAAGGTAGTGTGATCTAATGCTGATGTTTTGAACTATCTGAAGTTAACCTTCACACAGTGACAGTTGTTCAGTACCACTGCATTTCCCTAGAATGTCTAAAATATTATAGAACATTTTTCTAAGTTTACTTCAGTGCTCTGGGATGATTTGGCACACAGTATGAGAATCATGCACCTTAAATAAAAAATAAACAAAAGATTCCTGCAAGTCTTACTTTCCTTTGTAACAACAGTGCCTAATAATTTAGATTTAATCAGTTGCACTAACCCCAAAATATAATTTAAAAGAGAATTTATATCTTTCATTCTGCTGGCTTGGATCATGTCAGAGGCAAGTGGTTCAGTTTTTAACAGTATTTGTATTTTTAGAATGGTAGTTGTTAATTCTGTGTCTCTGTAAATGTTTGTCAAAGACCACTAAATATTTGATAAAGCCTATAGATGCTTTCTTAGAATAATGATTTTACAAAATATAAAATAAATGTATAGTCATAGTAGGAGTCCTTGCTGCCGCGTGATGCTTCGGGGAGCAACGCAGGTCGCCACTCCTTCCCGGCCTGGGCAACAGCTGCTGCGGGGGCACTGAGCGTGTCACGGGGAGCGCGGGGCTCTGGGATCTGAGGGTTGCTGTCCGGGGCCAGCAGGGATGAGACCAGGGACTCTGAATCCCACAGCGCCCATCCCGGGGGTGTCCCGGATGGGAGGAATAAACATGAGTCATCGCAAACACTTCTCTTTGCCAGGAGAGGGGACGGGGCACATCCCCCTAGTGGGGAAGGCCCTGATTCCCTCTGTTCAAAGGCTTTTATTGAAAGGGTTATCAGTGGGGCCAGGTAACAGGAACGCAGAGGTTATCTCGTTATTTCAGTATGTTAATGTTTACAGAGAATAGGTGATGTTTTGAAGAAAACAAATGGCAGAAACACACTGATTTACATGGGTCCTAGAGGAGATGAGTAAACATGAGACTGTAAACATGGGAGCGCCAAAGGGTATAGGGTTAGAGTCTGTGAATGTAAATTTCCTTCCCAGCATGAGCTGGCTATCATAACTTCCGAGGGAAAAACCAAGCACACTTTAAAGAATTTACTTTTAAGCATCATTTCCCTGGGAACCATCAGATCTAGTTTAGGGCTGTCCACGGTATTGTTTCGTGCCTGAGCCAGGACGGGGGAAGGAGCCGCCAAGAGACAAGGAGACTTCTTTCAGATGGAATGAGGACTCCGGCCATGTCCAAGCCCAGACTAAGGGCGCGGGCCTTTTTGTCCTTTCTCCATATCCCTTGTGCCCATGTCTGCTGCCGGCACCAGCTGATGTCTGTCTTAGGTTGTTTTTTCTCTGCATGAGAAAAATTACCTGTCATGGATCCCTGACCATCACAGGGCCAAGAAGGGTGATGCCTGGAGGACAGGTTTTGTCTCCTCAGGAGCCTGTTTCTCCAAGGCCTGCCTGATTATTTCCAGCCTTGGGGCCCTCTCGCCTGTCAGCGGGGTTACAGTTCCTGAAACCAGACAGGGCGTTTCCCAACATCTAGCTAATAAATAAGACAAGACAATAAGTGTATACATACTGGGAAGGAAAAAATAAAACTATTTTTTCCAGATGTGTAGGAAATTAAGAAACAACAAGAAAAACCTCTGGGAACTAATAAATAATAATAGGAAGGTCTTAAGGTATAAGGTTAATATGCAAAAGTCAACTGCTTTCTTATATGCAGCAATGATTAAGTAGAATTTGGAACTACAAACACATTACTGTTTGTGTAGTTCCCCCCACCAAAATAAAACACTTCAATATAACTCTAACAAAAAATATGTACAAAATCTATATGAGGAACACTATAAAATTAATGAAAGCAATCAAAGAAGAACTAAGTGGAGAGACATTTTATAATTGTGTATAAGAAGACTCAATCTCATCAAGATGTCAGTTCTTTTCAACTTGATCTACAAAGTCCATGCAATCCCAATAAAAGTCCCAGTAAGTTATTTTGTGGATATCAACAAACTGATTCTAAAGTCTATATAGAAAGGCAAAAGACTCAGGACAGCCAACACAGAATTAAAGGACAACAAAGTCAGATGACTTACCCTACCCAACTCAAAGACTGGACAGTGTGGCTATGGTAAAAGAATGGAAAAATAGATCCATAAAACAAAATAGAGAGCCCATAAGTAGACCCACAGAAACACTATCAACTGATTTTTGATAAAGGAGCAAGGGTAATCCACTGGAGAAGAGATAATCTTTTTTACAAATGGTGCTGGGACAGACCATACACTCTTTACAAAAATTTAACTCAAAATTGATAATAAGCTTAATATAAAACAAAAAACTGTAAAAATCATAGAAGATATCATAAGAGAAACCTAGATGGCATTAGGTACAGTGATGGTCTTAGATACAACAGCTAAGGCGTGATCCATGAAAGAAATAACTTATACTTAAGACTTCATTAGAATTAAAAATTTCTGAGAAAGTCACTGTGTAAAGAATAAGAAGAAAGCCACAGACATCAGAAAGTACTTACAAAAGCCATATCTGATAAAGGGCTATTATCCAAAATATAAAAAGAACTTTTAAAACTCAACAATAAGAAAGTGAACAACAAAAAACCTGGCTTAAAAGGTGACAAAATACCCAGAAACCTCAAAAAAGAGGATATTAAGACAGCAAATAAGTATGTGAAAATATGCTCAACAACATATATTATTAGGGAATTGCAAATTAAAACAACAATGAGGTAATACTATACACCTAGCAGAATGCCAAAGAGCCCAAATATTGACAGCACCAAATGCTGGAGAGGATGTAGAGTAACAGGAACTCTTATTCCTTGCTGATGGAAATGGAAAGTGATACAGCCACTTTGGATAATAGTTTGGCACTTTCTCACAAAACTAAATATACTCTTACCATATGATCCAGTAATTTTACTTCATGGTATTTATTCAGAGTTTAAAACTTAGGTCCAAACAAAATTCTGCACAAAGATGTCTGAAACAACTCAATTTTAACTTCCAAAGACTTGGAAGCAACCATGATGCCCTTCAGTAGGTGAAAGTATAAATAAACTGTGGTGCATCCAGACAATGGAACATTGTACAGAGATAAAAAGAAATAGGTTATTCAATCATGAAAAGACATGGAGAAAATGCAAGTGCTTATTACTAAGTGAAAGAAGATGCTATGAAAAAGCAATTAATACACACTATATGATTCCAGTTACACAACATTTTGGAAAAGGCTAAACTATAAAGACAACAAAAAGATCAGTAGTTGCCAGAAGTTAGGGGGGAATGGAGCATTGAATATTTAGACCATAGAGGATTTTTAGGGCAGTGAATCTATTCTGTATGATATTATAATTGTGAATAAATTTCAGTACACATTTGTCAAAACCCATAGAAGTAACCTTAATATAAACTGTGGACTTTGGGTGATAATTATTTGTCAATGTAGGTAACAAATATGCCCTTCTGATGCAGGAAGTTGACAGTGGGAGAGGTTATGTATGTATATAGACAGTATATGGGCACTGTCTATACTGTCAGCTAAATTCTGCTGTGAAACTCAAACTTCTCTTAAAATATATATATAATGCATGTATGTAAATAAATAGGATTATAAGGGAAACAGAAATATAGCGTTAAAATATTTTTATAAATTTACAGTGTATTCATATATTTGTCTATTATAAAGAAATAACATGATCAAACAATACGTCAACTATTCACCAAAATCTTAAAGTAATAGTCAATGTAATAATATCTTTAGAAATTTTCAACAACTATAGTGATATAAAATATCTCTGTATTTTAATTGTTGTCAGAGTTATAGGTCCCATTAATATTATTGCCTACTCTTATAATTGCAGAGGTTAACAAAAACAAATATGCAATTGGTTTTACCAACTAACTTCTCAGGCGCTATGAATTCTACACAAAAATCTGTGGGATATGTATGAAACAAAGGTTAAGAACCATCATCAGTGTGTCTTTGTACAGCTAAGAAAAGTTCTGTTTGAAAGCCAGTTCTGTAGAATGATGATAACAATTGATTCTGAGATCAGCCTAGAATCTGTGTTTTCATTTTTACAATTAGGGTGTGTCTGCACCTCCAGAAATCCTGTTTATGCTAACCAGAATGGATTCTCTTTCTGCAATGAGAAATTTGCTATGTATGTGCTAAAATTTGCTAAAGAATGTGTCAGGAATTCAGAAATGTAGGTACTCTATACCTTTCTCTACCAGCTCAGCTCCAATTATAGGAGTAGTATCTATAGAGTTGTACATTTTGGAGTTACAGATTTCCTTTGGGAATTAAACAAAAAAACTAAAAAAATTTGTATTAACTAAGGAAATTGACACAATCAGAGCTGGGACTTATAAAGGTATTTATCTTTGAATATTGCTTATTACTATACCACACTGTCTCCTTTTTAATTTCATCCAAGAGAAAAAGTGTGCCACAGTGAAGTCTGACATCTTTAGGAAGGTCTTATTTTAAAAATAGAGAAAGAGAAAACTCATGGACGTGGACAGCAGTGTGGTGATTACCAGGAAGAGGTGGAGGAGGGAATAGGAGGGATATTCCCTACTGGGAATGGAAAGAGACTTGACGTGCGATGATGACCACACAACACAGTGCGCAGATGATGTGTTATAGAATTGTGCACCTGAAACCTGTATAATTTTGTTAAGCAGTGTCACCCCCAATAAATTCAATAAAAAGTGAGAAAGGGGAGGTCTTATTATACAACATCCATGTAAAATAAACAAACTAATAATTGTTTTAAGAGATTAGTGAAATGTTTTATAATGTTATTACTTAAATAATTTTGGTGCTTCCTCATTTATACTTAATCTAAAGGAAACGTTCCAATATATGCATGAGAATAAATGGAAAATAAATAAAGTATTCTAAACAAACAAATTCTTACAAACAAATTAGTGATATTACTAGTTTCCTGGATATCGTTTTGTTGAATTATGGAAGAAGCACAAGTGAGATTGTTTTTATATCTAATTTAAGATTGGATGCTCTTTTATTTGGCAAGTGAGCAAATGTGGAATATGTGTGGGTGTGCTAGTAAAAGAGAAACAGCAAGAGAAGGGACTCAGAGTTCAAGGTTCATACCCAATAATACAATCTGAACTGTTACCCAAGGCCAACATCCGAGAGCTATTCAGATCATTTCTGCACTATAAAAGTTGCTGTCCTAAGGATGAAGCTTTTATGGATTTTTTTTTCATGCAAGGAACTTTATTTCAAACGGAGATTTCAATTGCATTCTGTCGGACCTCAATAAATCTGAGCCAACAACTGAACTGCCGGAGGGAACGATAAAGCTGAATGAGATATAAAAAGATTTACTATTAGTCAATGTGTGGAGAGAAATTCATTCAACCATTGAAAATTATATTTTCCAACCAAAAGAAAAAAAAAAAACAAGCGAGTCAGTGTATATCAACAGATTGCTAATGAAATGCAGAGTGGTTAATCCAGTGGAGGTCTACAGCTTTGCCTGTGCCATCATCTGCATCTCACAGCATCCAGTGATCTTCAAAAAAGGAAAAATAATAAATGAATGAATGAATGAATGAATGCAACACACATCTTGCAGAATGCATCATCCTTAAAAATCCACACAGGGGAAAGCAATTCCTACCAGGTTTAACCTGTGAATTATGTCTGAAAATACAGTTATTACAATTTTCCATTTCTGAGCTGATGGCTGGCTGTGCCCACCTCTCTGCAAAGCTGAATTGCTTATCTCCAAAGTAGGAGAGAAAGTCAATGTAAAATAATATAAAAAGTTGTCATGAATAAACTTCTAAAAGAGGGATTTGATTATTTTTGGATTGAATGCACTGAATGAAACACTTATTTCAACTTAAGTCCCTTCTTTTTTATAGTTTTCTTTAATTGATCTATACTTTTTAACAAAGTCATAAAAATATACATATATTTTATATATGTGTGTATATATGTATATAATGGTATATTTATGTGTGTGTATATATATTTATTTCAAAGCTTTATCATTTCATTTATGTATCTCCCAATTTCATTACTCTAAAAATGCTTATTTTAGTGAAATGAAGAATCAGAAATTTAGTAATAGTTTATTTAGGCATCCCTATCTTTGTAAATTTACTTGTAATTTGTGTTAGTATGACTATATATCATCCAATATAGATATATTAACTGCTAACCCTTGTTTTTTAATAGACTAAATCAGAGGGGAAAAAATTTATGGTTAGATAGGATAAATTAGGACAAGTCAAATGAGTCATTACTGTGAATTGGGATACATAGATTTATTGAAACATAGATATATAGATAATTCACATGAAAAATTCTAATCTTGGCTCCCTACAAAATTTGCTGTTAATAATGCAATTGTCCAGGTATTTCCTCCCTGAAAATATCTAAAAATTAATGTGATAATGAGTCAGCAAGAAAGAACCAGTACAATATGTAGACTGTGAGAAGTTTATCCTCAATTAAAAGTTATGATTTTTATCCAACTGAACTTTCTCAGTTTATTATCTTTAGTTGAGATTGAATAGACTTGTGTTTGTGAATTTCCTTTGCCTTTATGTACCTTAGCAAACAGGGTCATCTATCACCAAACAAGCTGCTTATTACAACTATTTCTCAATATCTAAAAGTACTAGAAATGTGGAGTTTGAAGGAGACACCCTTTATTTACATTTTTAATGAGGAAGAAAATAATTAAAAAAATAGATGGCTATGTCCTATAATCTGAAAATATCATAACAGGTTAGGAAAAGATAATAATTTAATTGTTACTTGTTTCCGTTTTTTCTATCAGTAAACTAATATTATAACTGTAATTTTCAATAAGTTATTTTAATAAAAATGAAGTAGTTGGCAATTAGAAGAATAATGGAACAAAAAACTATTGAGGTTAAATGAATATGAAAAAGAAAAGCTGGGATCTTGTAATCTTAAAATTGGGAAAGATATTTTGATAGTACTGAGAGTAACAGGTGAAGAAAAAGACTTTGGGTATATCTAAGTTTGGAAAGTTTTATACTTTGCCATGGTTCATAGTTAAACTATTAAATTCTGAAGTTCACTAAATCTCTCTAAATAAAGAGTAAATAAAGGGGAATTCTGTTACGACCAATAAAATTATCATTTTTTTAAAATTCCGTATTCATACATTCTGGTAATTTAACTAGAAATATAATGCCATTTATTTAGGGGGAAAAAAAAACTGTTGGCCAGAGAATGTAATTATCAGTTCAACTTAAAATGTGTAAATTATAAATTTAAATGATTTTTATATGTAACCCAAGTAATATCCAGAATCCTATGGAGCTAGTATCCAATATCAACTCTGCTCTACAGAAGAACATTAAGAGAAATATGATCCTGCTATCCAAGGTGATACAAATATTTCTAATTTTTCTAATCATTTGCTTGTATTTCTCAAAGAACATTAAGGAATATCCAAATCACAGTATAAGACTTTCCAAACCTAGGTATGTCCCAAAGTCTCTTTTTCAACTGCTACTCTCTGTACTGTCAAAATCTCTTTCCCAACTTTAAGATTACAAGATCCCAATTTTTCTCTTTTTCACTTAATCTTAATATTTTTTGCTTGTGTATATGTCTTGTTCTTTAAAGATTTTATTTATTTAGTTTTAGAGAGAGGGGAAAGAAGGAGGGAGAAAGAGATGGAGAGATGTGGGGGAGAGAAACGTTGATCAGCTGCCTCTCACATGCCCCCAATTGGAAACCTGACCCGCAACCCAAGCATGTGCCCTGACTGGGAATGGAGCCAGTAACCTTTCAGCTCACAGGCTGGTGCTCAATCCATTGAGCCATGCCAGTCAGGGAAAATCTTGTTTGTTTTTAATAAAATATTCAACTCTGATTTCTGTCTTCTTGCCCTAGTTTTCTGAGCATCCATGACAAAATTTTAAGACTCAAGCTGACTCTCTACCCAAAAGGTAGAGAAGCTGGAAAAGTTATGTACAGAAATCTTCTTGGAGGTAGATAAATCCCATGGTTAAATGGGGGAAAGTGATGCAGTAATAAATATTGTTATCACTTACATTTATATCTTTTATTGCTCTTATATGTCTGTCAGTCTTGATGAATATGTTAATTAATTTGTTCCTTTGAGAAAAATATTTCTGGGCTTTGGCTAAGGAAAAAAATCAGGTATCTAAAACTACACATTTCAAATAGTATCAAACTGTGGGTACCTGCTATGGTTAATAGTTGACTTTCCCCAGCTAATAATAAGTTGGTATGAACACCTTTTAATCAAACAGCAAAGCAGACCTGTTTACAGTAGATGAGCTGTTAAATATTCTCTTTATAAAGTTTTTACCATAAAATTATTTTTAGCTAAAAATTGATTTATTACTAATCTCTGTGTCTATTCATTATCAGTTTGGATTATAAATTTACCAAAAAGAAAACAATTTCAAAATAAAACAAAATATACACATGGTTAATGCACTCTAGCAAATAATTCCAGCTGGAAAGAACTTCTCCATCCATTGAAATGTTAAAGGTGTATGCTTACTCTTCTTATGCTATATTGAGAGTATTTCCCAACGTGTTTGTGTGAATGTATGTTTTTTTACTCCACACAGTTGATCAGAAAATGCATGAGGACAAGAACTAAATATAACTCATTTGACACTTTCCCTTATATGCTGTTTGGAAACAGTATATACTGATTGCCTAATACATGGCTTTGTATTTGGACTCTGCAGAAATATGGAATTTGTAAAAGATAACAGTCAAGTATATCAGATAATTAGTGTGGGTACAGGAGAGACATGAAAAAAAGAAAACAAAAAGGGAAAAAAATGTGGACCCATGAGAAAGTTTAAAAATTGCCTAGTTTTCCTTTCTGTTAGCTCTGTTGACGCATACTCAGTGATTCAGTTGAATAACTACAGACAATGTAATTGTTTCTAAACAATTACAGACATGTTTCTAAAATTTTGTAATTTAACTTTGTAATTAATTATAGGAATAACTTAAATAGATCATGTCCTTTAACTATTTAATTTACTTCATGTCTTTGGGCATGAAGTGCTATAAGAGGAAATTATGTGTTTCTTTAATATATTTGGAGAGAAAATAATCAGTAAACTAAATAAAAACACATATTACATATTTGCTTAAATAACAAAAAATAATAATATTACAGAACAATGATTTGTAACCAGTGTGCTGCAAGAGGCATACTGGTGTGCTGCAAGCATTTTTAAAACGTGCAGTACCTCACTATGTAGTCAAGGGCACTGACCTCTTTCCCCTTAGATCATCAAATTTAAAAAAATGACAGCAGCCAACACGATAGCCCTCCAGTGTGAATAAATTTAAATTATATCTATATTTTATAATCAGATCAGGAAAACATATAACATTTGAGTTGACCAAAAGGTCCATTATGTTTTGTTTTCCCCCATACAATGGTTGTAGTAGTGCTTAGTTGTCTTTAACTTAATTCGAAACAGTTTTTTTAGATTGTATTGTGACAGCTGTCATGTCAGCGTGCATTAAAAAAAATAAAAATTGGTGAGTTTTTGTGCAGCCATTTTAATATTGAGGATGCAAGAAGATATGCAACATTTTCTGTGTATTATGCTTTACTATTTCAAGAAAGGTAAAAATGCAAGTGAAACACGAAAAAAGATTTGTGCCGTTTATGGAGATGGTGCTGGGACTGAGCAAATGTGTCAAAAGTGGTTTGTGAGGTTTCTTGATACTATGGACATTCTGGCCAAATAACTCTCTTCTGTGAGGCTGTCTTATGCATTAGAAGATGGTTAGCAGCACCCCTGGCCTCTACCCACTAGAAGCCAATAGCAAGAGATAGTCAGCATACTAAAATATCCAAATCAATAAAGTTATTGGTGAAAATGAAAAAATGTGTCTTTTATTTTACAGAAAAATAAAAATCCATAATGGACTTTTTGGCCAACCCAGGATTTTTGGTGTGCCACAGAATTTTAGTAATTAGTTTATGTGTGCTATGAGATGAAAAAGGTTGAAGATTGCTGTATTAGAGTATAATTATTATACTCTAAATAGTAACATTTAATCTGACCACGCGTAGATTTGAGGAATGGGTACTAGAGTTTTTAGAATATATTTTTAAAATGGTATCAAAAAAAATCATAATGGTAAACATTATGTGAGGTAAGGAAGTCTAGTTAGAAAATTCAATATGTTAATATTTAGAAATTACTTTTTTCCTAATTTACAAGTAAAGCAAATCTATAGTGACTCTAGACTTTGTACTCTGTGTAATTAATCTAAAAAGATAAAAATGTTTTTGATGGGAGTGGATTTCCTACTTTTTATACATATCCAATTTTTTCTGTTATCTAGAAACTCGAGATTCCATGTCTAAAGAATAACACCTCAGCTCGAGCACAGAGAAATTGATTGTGGCAGTGGTAGTAGGAGTTTTAGTATTGAAAGAGATGGTATGTGTGGGAGTTTATGGATTTTCAGAGAGGAAGGACATATTGAGGGGAAGAAAAAACCGTGTAAGCCCTTTCTTGTTTGTTGGTGCTTCCATTATTCTCTCACTAATCTAATCTTTTCTAATCCCATTTCCAAAAAGACTGAGGAGTATGATTGTTGATGCTTGAACACTGGAGCAAGAGTTTCACGTTCCAATAGAATATGCCATGTCCTGAGGCAAACAAGACAGTGCTTAGTGGAAACCTTGAGATACCATCCAGCAAGGTTTATCCAAACTGATAATCATGATTTTAGATTCATCTTTGTAGCTTCTAATACACACCTCATTATTATTAAATAAAGAGAAAAGATTTTAAAAGGTAGGATTTAGTTTAGCAATTGTCAAAATTAGCTACAAAATAACATGAGCAAATTATCTTTGACAATTATTTAGAACTAATATCACTTTCCCCTATATCCATATATTTCTTGAAGTTAAATATAGTCAAGATATTTTTTCCACCTAAACATCAAGAATATATAATCAGTGTGTGTGATACTGAGGTTTATCATTTTATGCATTATAACATATCCACTTTATAATCTTCACTGAATAAGAGCAGGGGTGGGCTGAGAGGTGTAAACAATCAAGTCATGTCTCCCGTTCTTTAATGATGGGAGTTCTGGGAAACAAAATCTGATAGAACTGAAGTAAGAACAAAGAAAATCAATTGTATGGCACACAAGTTTATGCTGTAACATTCAAAAGATGGAAATATAGATAGTTGGAACAATTAAGGAATTCTTTATTGAAAAAAATAACTACGGTTTCTTTTTCATATTGAAGTGTTGGTGGAAACCAGAAATTTAGGAGAGTAACACAGGAGAGAGAAAAACTAGAGTGAAGCCACAAATCAGGGACAAGACAGTATTTTAGGAAGATGAAGGACAACAGTACAAGCCCAAGGGAGAAAAGGTTTTTGGAAGCTTTGTAATTTGGCCTAGCAAAACACATAATGCAGAGAGCAATCATTTTTAATGGTTAAAGTTCCACAGAGTCCTAATCTCTGTGTTTTAACACAGTATTGTATTCTGTACTTTGCAAGAATTCCCATTTTTTAAGAACTGTTTATTCACTATCATTTTATTTGTCTCTTTTCTTGACCACTTGGGAAGTAGGAAATCCCACTTCCTTCAAATTAACACATTCCTGGCTTCCTGCCATTTGCTTATTATCACCTCCACTGGAGAAAAACAAAAAAATAAATAAATAATTAAGAACAAATACACATTACTCACATATTACAACTATTGACCACTTTGCTAATACTTTGGATAGGAGAGAGGTTTGAAAATACTGGCGGCTCTAATAAAGCTTCAGGGTTTTCTGTGAAGTTTAACTGCTTAGGGACAATTTAGCACATATCTTTTAGGTATGAAGGAGACTGCAATTTAAAGTAAGATTATCTTTGAAGTTATATGCAGGGAATGAAAGGGTATTATCTAATCATATTTTTTCCAACTGACACTATTAAAAAAACCTAAAGAAACTGATATCTTGAGGAAATGTAGTAAATATTAACATGTAGGATATAACTTTAAAAATATATGAATTATAATTCATATGAATATTACATGTTCATATAATTATATGAATATTATATGTAATTTTAATATTTCTAACAACTTATTTCAGTGATTTGGACTTTTGTTCTTAGATGATTTATCACTATATAATAAACAGTATAATTTATAGTTAATCTTGAAAATATATAAATATATATTTAAAGCATAACCTTTTAATACCTATTATCTACCTAAAATTAGGAATAAAAAAAGATATGGTTAATGACAATAACTATTTTGGACAGAATGTAAAAGAACTAAGAAAATAATGGGTAGATAGTAGAACTGAGGGAGAATATGAGCTCCTCTTAACTGACTCATATTCAAAGAATTATTATTGGTGTAGAAAAGGAAAAGAGCAGTCCTGTCTACATTTATAGGCAGAATCTATTAGAGATCCTCAAACTTTTGGTGTTTTATAAACCAATGAGACTGCCAATATTTTAATTTTTTAAGAAAGACCATTAAAAATAACACTAAAGATGGTCATTGTAATCATCTCTAGAAATAAAAGTGAATTTAAAGAAGATGAAGGAGATGTGCATTCACTTACTGTTTTATAGTCTTAGGTATTGTTTTAAAAGGACTTAAAACCCTTTTATATAAAACTATTAAAAATAAAACAAAACTACTCTCTAGTATTATATTTACTTACCTGATACTGATGGGATATTCTGTGTTGTTTAAAAACCATAACCACTTAATAACAATTCTTTAAAGTAAAATAATTTAAAGATAAAAATAATATATTGTTTTTATTTTATTGTTTTGCTGTGGGCTCATTAACATCAGCAACCGTAATGGTGATGATAATGGCTAATGTTTAAAAGCACATATCATATACTAAACACTGTTCAATGTATACACACACACGTGTACATATGTACCCATTCATTTAATCCTCAAGTGAAAATAAAAACAATTACACTATAACATAGATACTATTTATTTTGCTTTTTTTTTACAATAAGCATTTATTTATTAATAAGGAAAAGTGTTTCTAAAAAACTTAAGAGACTCATTTCAAATGCAATTCCATTCAGAGAACTTCTCTAGGCACTACAGCTCATACTCAAATAATTGCAAGGATCTCCTCATTAAGACTCGAGGGATATTTGATAACAAGCACTTAGTTCTCTCCAACTCTGCATTTCACAAATCCATGGGCTCCACTCTAGAGCCCAGGTGAAAAGTCCAGTCCAAGAAGGCTGCATGTACAACTAAAAGAATACACTCACCTAGTTTAAAAACACCCAAGATGCTTTGCCCTGAATTTTAAGCAGCACATGTGACATAGTTTCAAGTTCAAAGACATCAGGCTGGTCCAACACAGGTACTATTTAATCATCATATCTAATAGAGGAGAAATCTAAGGCTTGGAGAGATATATGTATTACAATAATGCATTGTCCTGGATAATATCTTCCCCAAATAATAAATTGTCTAAGATCTTACAATTATGTGAATGAGGCAGGATTTAAAACGGGTAGTTGTTAAGAATTGTCTTCCATCCTTATTTTACAAATTTAAGGTGTTGCCCCAAATTCTAAATTGCCAGAGGGAGGAATCCTTGAAACTAGTAAAGGCAAAAATAGATAATATGTACTAATTTTGAAACTTCCTAGGGAAAAGTACTAACAGTAAGGTTGCTTTTGAAAGAAAATATAGTGACACTCTCATACTGGATCTCAAAAGAGAGATGCGTAACAGATGTTTGGCCTGTTGTATTTCTCTGTGCTTCGTGTTTGTAAATAATCAAAGGATTTCTCCCTGGCCCTGGTTGGCTCAGTTGGAGCATCATCCCATAAATTGAAAGGTTCAAAAGACTGTGGATTCGATTCCCAGTCAGGGCATGTGCGGAAGGCAACTGATTGATGTTTCTCCCTCACATCTATGTTTCTCTCTCTCTCTCTCTCTCTCTCTCTCTCTCTCTCTCTCTCATTTCTCCCCTCACAAAGTCAATAAACATGACCTTGGGTGAAGCTAAAAAAAAAACTAATAAAAAATCATAATCAAAGGATTTCTATTCTTTCAGTAATTTATGTTTTCAAATTTATATCATTATTTTAAATAGATATATTTTGAGTTTCCTGTTGTCATTAGACAATGATTTGGGTAAACACAGCAACTCAATATTTTAATTTTGTTATTTGCCATAAATGTATATATCATAAATGTATAATATATAAGTGTATATAAGTATTATTTTTTATTTGTGTGTGCACAGCTAGCTTCTACAGGCCTACCAGGTACAGTTATACTACTATTGCTCTGAAGTTCCATCTTCAATAAGTTATGACCCAAATTTCCCCCAAATGGGTATATACAAGATCCATTTTTCCATTATTTGATGCAGCAAATTCTCCATCTGTTACTCTGCATCTCCGGATTTCTTACCTTTTTATCTGAGCATGAGGTTGCCAATAAATAGGGAGCACCACATATGAGATATATGGAAGAAGAACTCAACCTAAAATAAAATAATCCTCTAACAAAAAAAAAGTTATTTATATTATAAAAATAAATGCACATTTAAATATATGCACATATATGCATCTGTGGCAGTTTCTAGTGGGTAACTAGTAAGTTTAACATTGCAATAAATTTTTCTACACATATTAGATAATACAAATTGTAGCAATAATAATATTATTTAATGATTATATCTAACATTTTGACATCTTACTGTTGATCAAGCTATCTAAAAAATCTGTATATATGCGTATCTGAAGAGTTCTGCAAATTTAAATGCAATTTTATATTTAATATTTGCTATTTTGATTCTTTAAATATATTTTCAATATAGTTTTAAAAATGTATTAGGTCAAAAATTTTCACACCCTGAATTATGATTCCAGTATGGATTATTGAACATCATGGGATTCTCTGAATATGTAAAAGATAATGACTTCTGTAGTCCAAAAAATAACTACATTTTTTTTTTCAATTTTGTGGTGAGTGTTTTGTCTATTTGGCTCTGTAAGAGCACCATCTGGTGGCATCCAAGACTGTCAAGACAATCTGTAGATATCCTGTTTCCAATGATTTGGTGGGGTATAGCGGTAAACTTGTTAGAATGTAGATTGTTATATTTTAGATTTGTTTTGTTTGCCCTAAATTCAACAATGCAGTTATTTATTATTTTGTAGGACTAACCCATACATGAAATCAAATTACATGAATGAAGTATATATGCCTATCTTCCAGCAGAAGAAGAAAAAAAAAACAACCCTTTTCTTGACTTTAGAATATTAGGCAGAAATTTACAATGACTAAAGCTTAACCACAGGGAAATCACCTAGCTTCTAATTGAAATATGTATATCCCTGTTAAGGCTGCATTTGCGAGCAGAGAGGCTGTTAAAAATTAAAAAGATTCATTGCCAGACATTCGATTTATTCTAATCCATTGCAGTTGCAAAATATGCAAAACTTGCAAGAACTTTTTCCTGAAAATACTACTAAATGTTGGGATTATTTTAACCGAACTTTTGAAACATCTGTTACATTTACAATCTTGCCAGGACCATCCCCATAAAAGTACATTATATGAAAGAAAATATTTAGAATAGTGAATGGCTCACTAGGTTGTAGCAAGATATAGTTCCAACATTGAGTTTAACAAAAAATACTATCCAATATTCTACGTATAATATCTTCCTTAAAGAAATAAAACTTTCTAGAAAGAAACAAATATAGTTTGTGATACATATAGGAAAATCTTTAATAATATAAAATTGTATAAATGGACAATTACTTTCTATAAGTTAGGAATTAAGGAACCAATTTTAGTAATTCTTAATTTTTTCTTATACTTAAAGTAGGGATCAATATTTCTTCTTTTTTGGTTAATTGAGAATGTGTCTGTTCTCCTGTATCAAGTAGGTAATTAAAATTAATGTATATAAATATATTTTATAAATTTTCAGGTCAGCAAATCTTATTATATCCTTTAGAATTCAAAAGATTATAAATTATTTCATATTAATTTTGACTTTTAATTGCAAATTTTAAAACATCTATAAAACACTAATAGTAAAGAATTTAAGTACTGGAATCAAACTATCTGGGTTTGAACTCTTGCTCCTTTCCAGCCAAGTGCTCTTGGACCAATGACTTCTTTAGGCCATAGTTTCCTTATCTATAGAATGGAGATAAGAGCTCCAACCTCACAGGGTTGTAATAAACATTAACTAATTAAATACAAATAACTCAACATCGTGTCTACTTTCATCAAGCATTAAATAAATATTAGCTAGTATCTATTGAAATGTTTTTATAAGAGGTCTGCATTAGACTACACTCTGTAATTTCCTATGAAAGTACATCTAACTAATATTTCATTTGTCTCTTGATACAATGTAAGTCACTTAATGCTGTATGAGAAGACGAGTCATATATGTGTAAGTAATCCATCATGTTGTTAGAAAGACTTAAGGGTTTATACTACATGAAAACAATACCCAAGCAAATTCAAAATTAGAGACTTTAAATTAGATTTCTTGTACACAAATATATGGAATTCTAATGAGTATCTCTAAGTGCCTCATCGAAAGATCATAAACCATTATCAATTTCCTTTACTAAGAGTTGGCCTTTACATAATAGCACCAAATTTTTTTAATTCTAGATTTCCTCATAACAAATATGCTATTTCTCATAAGCATCATCTTTCATTCACCTATTTATAAAAATGTGTCTGTTTTCATTCTATGATTTTTTAAAATAACTGCACAATGTTTGACTCACTATTGATTTTTTTTTCAGATATCATCTCACCTAAATCTGCATTTAAGTATTTCATTCAGAGTATTTCCTAGCAAATCAAAACAACAATTTATGTACCTAGCTAATTAAATTTTCATCCATGAAATCAGTTTAGAACAATAAAAATTGAAAGGATAAACTGAATACATTCAAAGAGATATGCTGATATGGATGTAGAGTCTAAGCCAGAGCTCAATCATTTTATTTTGAAAATAACAAGTTAATGGAAAAAATAACTTTATGCCAAAATGATTTCACTTAGTAAGACTTGGATATAAGCAAATAATATAACAGGCTCTATATTATTCCATCTGATTTTTTGCATGTATGTATTCATTACCTAAGGATAATATTGTTTAAATAGGTATAAAGTTTTATAGAGCAAGAAATTACAAAAATCGGTTGTGTACAAATAAAGCACAAATAAACTAAAGTAATCTAAAAGTATAATGAACTGTTGATTAATAATGCATTAGCAGCTAACACAAAAATCAAATTAGTCATCTAAAGAAGTTTGCATATATATGTTTCCCTTGTTATTGATGCGGCTATAATAATTTGTAAAGCAAGTATGCCTGTATGATGAGTTCATTTGGTATTCAGTATAATAGCACAGATAATAATGAAGTCATTTGACTTCCATTACATAAACATTAGATAATGGATACCTATATTAAAATGCAGCTCTTATGTTTGTGTTTATTTTTGTCTTCATTTGTACATAGTACTAAATCTTTAAAGTTGAGCTTTTATGCAAATTGGTGACATTTATAACTTTGGATCTTGAGTGACTTTTATGGACAAAACCACTCCTTATATTGTTTAGATTCCAAAATAAACAGCAGTTGGATTTGTTAAAAAGGATGCTCTTATGATTATTACCCAGTTGTCTAGTTTAATTCTCCCCTTTACACTTTTTGTTGGTTTCCTGAACAGAAGAAAGCATTGACAAGAACATTTAAAGAAAATATACGATTTTACAGTATCTTTGAAATGTTTGATTTTATTTTTTATTTCCTGAGTTTTTGCTTGTTTGTTTTTCTTCGTTGAATAATTTTTCCCATATAAATTCCATTAAACAAAAATAGAGAATTGTATTCTAAAATTATAATAAGATTTTTTCCCTTCCAGAGACTGTTATAACCAGAAGATTATAGTAAAACTATGCTTTTTTTTTTCTATTGGATGACATTAGTCATTTCTGCAACATGATGTGGCATAAGCTCTCCTTTCTGGGGAGCAGGAAGGATTATAGTTATTTTCCCCAGTGTTTGCATTCTAAGGAATGCCCATTTCAGAGCTTGGAAGCACCAAATAGATACTGATATTCTAATTTCAAAAAACAAGTTTGTCCACCAAACATATTAAAATTTTTCTTGCATATTTTGTGTATATTCAAGATTTCTTGCAAATACTCATTGTTGTGCACTTGATTAACAACATAGAGTTAAAAAAAAGTATGTAGATAATGATAACAATGTCCTAAGTAATTATAATGTGGAAAAAAAGTGTATTGTAGAAGCACATAAACTTTGGATTTTTTATTGTCTTTTACAGAAAATTCCAAGGTAAGTTTTACTCAAATTATGGAGAGGATGTAGTTTTAGGTTGAGCTCTTCTAAAAATGTTTAGTACACATGATGAGAAAATTCCATGTATGATACAAACTTCAAAATTGATAAAAATGAAAGAGAAAAAAGTTTGAAAAAAGAAGAGCTTATACTGTTAGGATAGAATTGATTAGTCTTCTTGTCAATTCTATCTGATCACTCCATTTTCCCTTCTCCAGAACCATCGACTATATAGGTCTATTCTTCTTTAGGTTTCAGATTTGAGGAGAATCCCTCTGCTCTAGCTTTTCCTGCATTGGATGCTCCTCAACCAGATTCTCTAATCTGCTTCAGCATTTAAACTGATACGATATGTTGTTTCATTTTAAGTGTATTAAAAAGTCCAGGCTCACTAACATAGATACATTGGCAAAAAGGAGGGTATTTTAATTGCTGTTTCAGATAATGGTGGGTATTTTTTGGTAGTATAGCAAAATTCAACAATGGTAGTTTTTAAAGGTCATCTGCAATGTGGAATTTGAAAGCATATAATTAAGTTTTTATGTTTGTTATATAAAATTCCATTGGCCTACCTTGCATTTTTGAATGGATCTTATTTATGCATGAATTGGTCATATTATGCTTTGATCATTTGGAAAATATAGGTTTACTGAATTACATAGATATTCAAAACTGTGGCTCATTTCATTATAAAATATCAAAAATTCATATTAGTAACATCACTAATGATCTTATGAAAAAAGAATTTAATGATTGCAAAGCTCCCAAGATCAAGGTGGCAGATACAAGTTTTCCAAAATTCCAATTTCATGTGAAAGGTTGAATATTATCTTTGGTAACAAATATCATCTATTATTTTTTTTCTTGAAGTCATAGCTTTAATTCATTTATTTGTTAGAAAATGCCTACCAAATACCCATATGTAAATAACTGTGTCTCAATTGGCATTTTATATAAAAATGTTTTTGTGTGAAGAAAAGGGTACATGGGAATTTTCTTCATAACTACCATCATATTTAAGTATGTTGCAGCTGTACTTTATACATACTTCCTATTTTGTGACAATGAATATTTTTCAAAAGTTCTTGTATGGTCAAACTATAAAAATGCAATTTTTACTGCTTTCTTAAAGATATTCTTAAGTAAACGTGGCTTTTTCTTAGTTCAAATGTGTGGCAGTATAGAATCAAACCATCAGAATTAGTATCTCCACTAACATCATCTTAGCTTCCTAAAATTAACATCCTATTAGTTTCCTAATATGATACGTTAATACAGACACAGTATCACTTCTATGACATCGTCACCAAAAATTAATAACTTAAACAGAGTCATGGGTAAACTTAAAGCCAACCCAAATTAAAGATCATTCTGCAAAATAGCTGGCCTGTTCTCTCCAAAAGTCAATGTAAAAGGCAAAGACTAAGGATCTGAATCAATCAAAAGGATACTGAGGAACATGACAGCTAAATGCAGATGTTATTCAGGACTGGAAACCGGGCCTGGAAAAGGTTTCTTTTCATTTATGGCTGGTTAAAGGAACAAAAAAATACAATAGAATTCTGTTGTAGATTTATGATATCTCTACATACTCTAACCAAATATTTTCTCATAATTTATTTAAAAATATAGATACTCAGATAGCAAAGGCCTAGCAGATTGTAATAAATTATAAAATATAAGAGTAAGATAAAAACTCAAACATCTCCAAGGAATGGCTAGATGTTAAAACATTAAAAGCTGACTAGTAATATATGATTGAGATTTTAAGTAATTTCTCAATCTTAACTATTTCTTGAACACCCAAAGTAAAGGACAGCCCCAGGAAGGCACATGTCGATGGCTGACTGCATACACATGGCGTGCTTTGCTGCCAAGAGGAGCAATCATGAGAGCCATGACACGGAATTCTCTAAAAACAGTTGAAAGTGTCTATAGAGATATCCCCCACCCTCTGGTTACCATTCCCTACTGCTCTCCTCTCAGATAGTTTTTTTTCTTTTCTTGAACACTTTTATATGTTTTATTCCTGGAACAAGATTTAATGCCATTGTTTCACTGCAGTACTTATTGTCTGTTCTGATATTACAACATACTCTGTATAGTCAGCATTTCTCTTTCACTTTTTCCTTGACAATCTGGATTTCCTAGTATCTAAGGTGATTTAGAAAGCCCTGCAATACTTTTAAGTCACATCCTTAACCCTTAGAAGCAAATGATATCATTAACAGTAACAACAAAATGGTTTCTCTATAAACTTCCCTTGTTCCCCCCTGTCAGAATGGAAAATACAAAGATGTCAGTACTCTTAAATTCTCTAACTTAAATGCTTATCTTTTATATCTGTAGCATAGGTTTTGTCTTTCACTTTACAATTTGTTAGCTTTATATATAATTCTCATTCTCCTATAGGATTCTAAGCCATCTCCTATAATCTCCTATATGATTGATAGATGCCAAAAACAGTTATTTCTTGGTATCTTTTAATAGATGTCCTGTGCATTATCAGAAGTATATATAGTCTTTGCCCTCCCTCTGTTTTCTTGTAGTTCATGCTCTGGCACTCTTTGGCAGGTGTTATCCTAAAGAACTATGAAAAGTGTATCTATCTGGATTACTGCTAAGGATTTTTGTGTGTGTGTGTGTGAGATCACCAGCCCACATGCCAGGCCTTCAGGTATTTCCAAAGCAGTCTTGGAGTTGTTACCTAAGTTTGGAAAATCGCTCACTCTGCAGGTTGAGGCTGCATGTGATCAGTTGGGGCTTGCAGCAGTATTTCTTGCTTCCTGGATCTCCATATGTCTGGTAAGAAAAACTTTAGGTGTTGGAAACAATATCCAAAAATCCAACAAAAATAACGTTCTATTGGAATGGAAAATAATTCAACTAAGTTCCATCTCCATACTTTTCTTCATCAACTCTTCTACTCCAAAACTAACCAAAAACCAAAAACTATCTTAACCAAAATAGTAATTAGCTTTAAAACAATTTAATCTCTTTTCCACACAGCAATCTTTTCACTTATAAAATATAATATCTAACATTAGCACTAAAATTAAAGTTGATTTTATAGCTTTCAAAAAAATCCTTTACACTTGTATAACTAAATGTCACACTCATGGAGATTTTTTTAAGTAAAATATTTTAGCCCCAAAGGTGAAATTTAATCTACACCTCTAGAGACATGAAACTTTCTAATTTTTATAATTATTTAATTCTATTTTATTTTTTAAAGTTTAAAAATTATAGCATTCAGCCAGGGTACAGATTTGGCAAGTTGATACACATTACTTTTGGTCATTATGATTCTCTTGGTCACAGAATCGTGAAAGATTTAATCCTGACTTTCTATTTACAAATAAATGGCCAAGATTTCTTAGGTGGCATTCATCAGTAATATGCTCCAAGATAGCATCTCTTCCCTTCTTTCCCATACATGGTTCATGGTTCCTCTGTTACCATAGATAATGTTTTAATCTTAAGATGCTTTTCATATATTAATTTTCAGTAATGACAACTGCTTAATAACCATTGCTTCTGTGACTATACTCTGGGTTTAAAGCACCTCTTAAGACATTGTACTGAATGTGTAAATGACACCATTTTCCAGGCATTTGATTGAAAACTTGAAGCTCCCAAATTTGAAATATTCCTAATTTCTGCCATTTGTGATGCAGTTTTCCAGTGATGGTCAAGGCAATAGAAGACAATGTATAGTGGGAGTAATAGCTTCTAGTAACAACAGAAGGCAGGTCTGTGTGGTTAGAATGGTAAAGTGGAGAATGGGAGGTGTGAAGGTGCTGTGATGTGTTATTGAAAACACATATTGGTCTGCTTATCACTACATGCCTGTCAGATGAGTCATATGATTTTCTTATGATATTAAAAACAAGAAAGGTATATATAGAAAATAACCTAAAAATAAAGATATGGCATGTTGAGTTGGTTCTGAAGGGAACTCACCAATTTACTCATTTAAGAAAAGTAGGAAAAAAATATAATACAGAAAGTAGAAAAATACATCAAAATTTTCAAGAATTATCTTTACACAGAAAATGAAATAAAACTCAGTAGCTATAACCTCTGGCAAAACACAAATTGGAGGCCAGGTTTCTTAAGGGCATGGAATAAGTCTAAGCTGGGTTCATATTTGCCTGTTGTTTATAAAATTAACCTCTCTGATCATTATGGTTTTTAGAATTTTCCTCATAGGGACGTTGAGAAGAATGGAATGAGAATTACATATCAAAAGTGCCTGGCACAGCGTTGGTGGCAGGTAACCAGTTATCATCATCATTAACAGTAGTAGCAATATCGCTGGGTCAGGAAAAATGTCATAATGCCCTCTTCAGCTCTAACCTCATCTTTTTTTACAATTCTTTCTACTTGATAGGGCGAGTGCAAGATGGTCATATCCAGAGGGTCTTAAATTTTAATCACTGCTGATGAATTATATAGTACAGAAGCTGCTCTAAAGGCAGCTTTTGGAATGGGGACTAAACTTTCACTAGTGGTTGGAAGTGGATAAATTAATTTATCTTTTCATCTCAGTGAGCCCTTGGAGGGAATCATTATCATAAAACATAAAACATTGTAAATCTATAGACTTGGCAGCTTTTGCCCTGCAGAGTCTTGAGACTTGAGTAAATATGGAGATTTAGAGATTTACTGTCTTTTCCTTTGAAGAGGTGATTTCCCTTGGTAGGGAAAGACGGACATGGCAATAAGAAAAAAAATTCTTGTTTTAACTTTGAACCTCAACCAGCTTTGAAATACATATATTTTTTTACTGGGACAGCCTTCACAGCTGCAAAGTCATTTTTATTAAATTACAATATTAAACTTTAGAGCAAAGATGTGCTGGGGGAAAAACTCTTACTCAATATATGCACCTATCATGAATCAACATTAAAGGCTGCGAATCATTACCTACATTTCCTCTGAGGCCTGATGAGACGAAAAACATCATTAATATACATTGTCAAGTCAAGAAACTGAAAATGGAAAATAAAACTAGCCATTCAGCCTAAAAGTCAAAAGTTCCATTTGTTTTAAACAGAAAGTTTTTAAGAAAATATTTACATATATTCTCACAGTAATTATCAGTCTTTATCTAAATCTATCCTGAGATACCCATTGATAAAGCCATTATGTACTCTTTAGATTTACATAGATATCACTTAATTCAACAAAATAACTTTAGAAAGGCCCTTGAAGGATGTCTAAATGAGGGTGCTCTTCACTAGAGAGTCAGAATCCTTGAAGTTAATGAAATTTCACCTGAAATCAATTCTGCATGTTAGGCCATAACAACGATGCCAGATTCAAGCTCTGTTGTATCTTGTACATAGAACAAAAGAAAATGTAGGAAAGTTTTAGAAGGTATATGTTGATTACTCTGAAATGGGAAAACTTGTGGGATAGGTTAAGTTGGATTCTGTGTGTTTTTGTGTGTATGTATAATAGGTGTGCATGTGCAGGGATGGAGGGCAGAGAGAGAGGAAATGAAAGGGAATGTATATGGCGAGTTATTAGGATCCTAGCTCTCCAGCTTAATTGTTACTGAGCAGAAGGAGGCCCAGCTTTCTTCCTGTGCTAAAGAAACTCCTTTTTTTAGTCTACATTTTCATTAATGCCATAAAAAAAAATAGTTCACATAATTGGTTTAAAAGTATACTAAAATTGTTTGCTCTTTGGCATGATATGACAACAAAATATTAGTCAAGAGCACATGGGACTTTAAAAAGAGAGTATACATGAACATCAAGTAGATATACATATTATGAAAATTGAATTACCAACAATATCTGTAGTGACAGCTTTCAAAAACATAGACCAGAATATGTTTTGTGCTTTCTAGAATATCTTAATATTTACAGCATCCAAGAAGAAAAAAGTTGAACTGTTTATAAATAATAGATATATCCAAAATGAAAGAATCTCTTTAGGAGATATTTTCAATATTTAGAATAAATGACAACCTGTTTTAGGTTTTTACAAATCTTTGACCATTGAGATAATGAAACAGTAAACACAAGAAATACATCTTCTCAACAAAGAATTCTAAACACAAAATGGTAAAAATAAGTACTTGATTTCCAATCTAATCTCCAAGCATACCTCTCGGTTAGGCACTGAGGGCCCACAGCTAAAAAGTTAGTTACCGTCTTGGATCAACTGCCTCTGTTTATAAAATGAAGTTGTATTATGTTAATAGTGACTTTGGAAAGTGCTTGAGCATCCCTTTCAGATTGGAGTATGGAGCCAAAAAGGAAATGTTTTAATAAAACAGTTAATAACTTATAGTTTACTTCATCGAGGTTCTTTTAAAGTCTATATATTTGTTTATATTTGTATAAGTATGGAAAAAGTTGAAAGATACATACTAGGTCAGTAGGAGGAGTCAGGGAATGAGTAGGGTATTGGCTTTCTATACCGCTCTTCACATTCTTTAACCAAATGTCATGATAAAAAATATAGAATCAGCAAAAGCATTAAACATATTTAAAAATCATTCAAAGTTCTAACCTCATGGTTTTCAACTGCTATTTTAAGGAGCGTAGTTCTTTTCTTACTCTTCTGTCTCCTGTTTTTCTGTCTTTTCTTTCTTTCCCACCTCCTTGTATATACTTTTTCCTTTTTCTTTTGTTGTTAGTTAAATGAACCCTTACCTTAAAGTTTACTATATAAACCATAAGAAAAGAAACAAAACTTGAAGGATTAAAACACAGATTGGGGCAGGAAATCATGTCCTGTATAATCATTAACAACAAATGCCTCTCTTCAATCTACAAGGTATGCTCAGACAATGAAGAACCACAGAGTTTTGCAGAATTCAATTTGAAAACTGTGTCCTTAACTAAAAGAAAAAGCTTTATCTCTGAAATTTCCATCTGTCTTTACTGTTGAAGCTAAATGTTCCATATTACTGTATCTCATTGGTGACTATAAGATAAAACTTGAATTCTTGAACAGTGTTGTTCAAAATCTTACAGTTATCATATTACTTTATCTAGTTAATAAAAAAAAAGCTCTGAAAAAGATGTTCTCATTTCAGAAAGATTAAGATGAAATAAAAATCTTAGATATTATAAAAATTTTATGTAATTTCTAAAATACTTTTAAAATAGAGGATCTGGAAAGAAGTGGAAGGAATCTCTTGGAAAATAATTTTAAAATGCAAAGATAGAATGCCAAAAAAGAAAAAAAGTTACATGATCAATCTGAAAGTTTCAATAGCGGATTAACAAAAGTCCCTGAAAATAGAACACTAAAATTGGATCAAGATAAAACAAAGAAATACTAAAAAGAATTTTCTCAGAGCTGGAGGCATACATCTTCAAATTGAAAGAGTCTTCCAAAGGCCCAGAAAAAAGAAGATTAAAACTAGTTATACACTTAGATTCCTTATTATAAAACTTGGGAGTATCATAAGTAAGGGGATCTAAAGACTGGTAGTGAGAAATGAAAAGCAATAAAGAAAGTTTATATTCTTTTGGTTTTAGGAGCTGTACAGTGTAGTGACAACAATGCAGTAATTTCATCCAATTTGTGGAAAAATTTTAACCTGGAGTTTTATTTTTGTCATAATGGATAGATAGATGATAGATAGATAGATAGATAGATAGGTGATAGATTTAGCTATGTAAGGAATTGATGTTTGCCCTCTACAACTTTTTATTAAATTATTTTAAAAATCACTCCAACAAAATGAAACATCTACCAAGGAAAAGTAAATCTTACCTTTAAAGAAACACTAGTTTCAACTCTAACAATCAATGAAAGAAAGTTCTGCTGTGATTGATGTCATCTTAGTAGAGAAAAACTGATTCATATGGAGTCAGAGAAATCTAATTTGTGGAAGAGAAAATTTTTTTAGAATATAAAGACTATATTAGAAAATAGAAAAGTTTTGAAAACAGATAAAGATATAGGCAATGGTTGGTCTAAGGATCCTATGTTACAAAATAAGGGTTTATTATAAAAAAATTGAGAAAGAAATAAATCTGTGCTCAAGCATATGTAAAATCACACAAAAGAAGCAAAGAGAAAACCTAAAGGAAATACTAATATGAATACAATTGTCAGGTATTTGACAGAGAAGTAAGTGAATATTATCTATTAAGTATTGTTTGTTTAGAAAATCAAAAAAAGTATCATCTAAGTTGTTTCAAACACCAATTACCTTTTTACTAAAACAGATTTGAAGACATGTTTATAAGATGAATTAGGTACTTTTGACTCTACAATGAACATATACTGTGATGCAGATAAAAGAAAAAATGTTAAAGATGCATGATAAATGCAGAGAGCACTTAATAAAATAAAATATGTAAACACCAGATATTTTTGTGTCTCTTGATGAAATGGTAGCAAGAGAAATAAGAGAAGGCTGTAATTACCTGCTGATTTTTGGTGATATGTGACAATGACAAGGGTAAGTAAAAAAAAAATGAGTGTCCAATATTTGCTCAGGAGAACATGTCCTTTTGGACAAACAGCTGAAATGCAACTGTGTTGATGGTATGTTTTCTTACCAGAAATCACTTAAGCACTTTTCCCTGACACATGCAAACCAATTCATTATAGACAGTTTTATATTGACATAGTTTTTAATAAAATATTTGTTAGTCATCTTAGTGAATATTAAGATAGTGAGAATCCAAATAATAAGGCATATGTGCATTAATTTAAAAATATTTATAAAGTTACATAGGCATTTTCTTTTCAACTCTAATAGGGACTTGTTTTCTTCTAAGGTATGATTATGAGACTGTATTTCATTTGTAACATATTAAATTATTAAACATAATATTTTTATTTCTAGAACATAGAAAGTTTTCATGTTCTGCCTAGATAGAGCCTACATCTACCATTTTAACTTTGTTCCTTTACATCATAAATATTGTATGAATCGGTGGATGATGATGTTTCTTTCCTCATTATATATTATTATTTTAACTGTTATTTAATGTCTTTACCTAATACTAAAACTGAATTTGGAATCACTTAGATTCTGTAAAGTGCCTTCAGACATTTACTTCCTGATGATCATAGTAAACACTTCTTCACATTTTAAGCATCCAAATAAACCAATAACTATGTAGTGTACCCCCACTCATATTGCTAATGATAATGTATCTATGTATATGAGGCATCGCTAACATTTTTGTTTCATTTTTATAAGTTATTAGTTTATAAACTATTTGTTAGTCTTTATTATTTTAAAATAACCCAAGTAATTTGTATAGAGGAGGAAAAATGCAGGGGCCAGACAGCCAATGCTGGAATGATAAATCATTCTAAGAATGGGTAATGAAAATGGTGGACCAAGAACAGATTATTACAGAGTAAAGAGAAGACTTAATAATAGAAATTGATTCAACCAGAGAGGGTTGGACAGAGGCCATGAGAGGAGACTACAGGACAAAATTCAATTAGGTAGATGTGTGAACATTGAGGGACAGCAGTAATTTAAAATTTAGTAATGCTTCAGAAGTTCTTTTGAAAGTGTCAAATGAAATAAAGGGATTAACTGAGGCAAGCTCAAAATTGTCAAAAATATGAATTTATTCAGGAATAGTAGAGAATTGCAATTTTGGAAATGCAAATCATAGCAAGCTACAGAGAAGTCCATTGAGAGTTTGGGATAGGCTGTACTTATGGGCAGGGAACATAAAGAGGAGAGAGTTCAGTTAGAGTCTGTTAAAATCAAAAACAAATAACAACCAACTTTGAAAAGTCTCTGAGGAAACAAAACTATTCCAGTCATACAAAGCTCAATTCAGCTTATTTTGCAAGATCAATCCAATCTGGTCATTTGTCGTTCATATCTTTGGAAATCATAAGTAAAATTTTCCAGGTTAATATGAGGCAACCCTTGATGAACTCTCTAAGATTTAAGAAAATTTTAATATTATCAATATTTTTGTCACTTGGGCATTTATGAGAAATCAGTCACTTAGTTCTTTCATTTTGGTGTCCTATAGGAGCGTAAGTGAAATTTTCCACTTCATATCCTCCGTTTCTATTTTTAGATTGGAATTCTTTCACAGAATCATGTTACTTTCTTTGTAACCTAGAGGCAAAAGATTTGAAAACTGAAAATCACAAGGTTTAAGTGTTATGTCATTTCAGTTCATTCAGAAAGCCCAGTTCTTCTAAATTAGATGCTGAAATTTTCTCTTAGTATAGCAAACTATTTGAACTTTATTAGTAACTGATTTTTTTATACATGGACAAATGAGCACAGTGGAAGAATGATAAATGGGAGAACAGAACTTAATTTTATCTCAAGGGCTAATCCTAAAAAGAAGAACCTACTTAAAGAAAACTTGGTTATGGTGAGAGTAAACTTTTGAAAGTGTTTCCAGCAGGGAAAATTTGTGTTGAATATTTAGTGAAGAAGATTGCATTAATTCATTAGGTTAATGATAAAAACCTGAGTGTCCAGTAGTTCTACAAACATATATTTTTGACTGTATATGCTAATGGAAGTAGGTAAATAATGCCTTTTAAATATATTATCAGGCCTCCTTTTCTCAAAATGACCATTGCATTCAAGTTTACATTTTGTCAGACTTGTATGTCTGCTATTATGTATTTATATTATATTGCAGATTAATTGTTAATACTAATCGTTCTATATGATTAAAAGTCTTTTGGGTTCCTTGACCAAATTCCAAAATGTAGAAGACCCAGGGCTTTCCCCTACAATAAGCAATAAACAATACTCTGGACACAATAACTGGGTGTTTTATAATTTAACTCAATTCGGACACTCTCTACCCAGAGAGAGAGCATCAGCTTCCACAGGTTAAGAGGATTAAATTCTACAAGATTGCTCCCCGGTTGCAAGTCCAGATTGTTGCCTGTACTTCTGACCAACTGGCTGTGTATCAGAGGTTACCAGGACCCCCACCTTCCTAATCAACCTCCACCTTGGGTTGTTTAAATTACTAGAGCAGCTCATGGAACTCAGAGAAACATTTTACCTACTAGATTACAGGTCTGTTATAAAAGGATATAACTCAGACACATAAGGCAAAGTACGGCAAAAGGCTAGGGAGATTCCATGCCCTCTCTAGATATGACACTCTCCAGCATCTCCACATATTCACCAACTGGAAGCTCTCGCAACTTCATCCTTTTGGGTGTTTATGGAGGCTTTATTGCTTAGGCGTGAGTAATGAAGTCACTGGCCATTGTGATTTATTTAATCTCCAGTTGGGGGTGGGACCGAAAGTTCATACCCTGTAATCAGGTAGTTGGCTCCACTGGCAACTAGCCCCCATCCTTAGAGGTTTCCTAAATTCAACTTACTAGTATACAAAAGATACCTCAATCACTCTCATCACTTATGAAATTCCACAATTTTTAGGAGCTCTGTGCCAGAAATGGGGAAGGAGAGCAACTATGTAATTATAAATCACAATATTATAAAAAGTAATACCAATTATATAAGATGTAGAAAATATAGAAAAACATACAAAAAATTTTAAATTACCATAACCCTTATTACATTGAAGAGATATATATATTTATATTTTTCTATCCACTTATAAAAAGGCACCTTAGATAATATTTCCTATGGAAATGTCTCATGCTCATAAAATATAAAATATTTAGTGTGATTAGCCTTTATAAGTAATGTGAAAATAAGTATAAATATAATAACTTGATCATTTAGTGAAAAAATTCCTTTAAACCAAAAACTCATAATTTATAAAGAAACATATGAAGGTACAGATAATGCATATTCTATGTATGTAGAAGTACAGGCTACTGCATATTGTTGTTGTGATGTTTAATAGAGATAATGTTAAGCTATTAGCTCAATAGCTGACATAGAAAAGAAGTTGTAGGTGTGTTTGTTTTCTGTGCTATGTTATGAATTGGACCATGATGGGATGATGTTTATTATGCTCTATTCTTTGCTAACCATACTTATGTAAATCAGGTCTTAGAATAATCCTCTATGAGCAAATTAAAGATTTTTCCAGGAAAAGAAAACTATATTGGCAAAATGTATGCCAACTGAAGATACTGCAGTCCTTCCATTAAGCAATAGTTTGATGTTCTCATTTGAAATACAGCAAATCCCTGAAAGTAATATGTATATATTTTTGATAAAATTATACTTTTCTATTATTTATATTTTTGTTTCCTCTATTTCAGATTTGTGAGATATTACAGCATTTGTCGTTTATACATTGCCTTTTACATGTGAATGATATTGCAAATTAAGATAATTCATTCATTTTCAAGAGGGTTATACATTCATTTCCTGGCCATAAATAATTTTATAATATCAAGTATTAACTGTTTTATATGTCCTCTAATATATCTCTATCCTGAACTAAGAAAATTATCCAGTTGACTTACTTTTAAATAATATGGTCTGAATTATACATATCAAGTTGAAACTTCATTCATTATCTTGATGACTTAGCCTCACTTTTATTTTTAAGTAGTATTACTTCCATTTCTATATAATCATACCTATCCTTTTTACTTCTTTGGTATCTGAAATGCTCTCTTCATAATTGTTTAACAAATGTTTACTTTTCCAGAATAATTGTGTTTCATTAGCTTTCTCAAGAAACACTCCAAAGAGTTCCCTAATTGAAATATACATTTCTAGTTTCTTTTCGCTGCCAACATCCTTTCCCCACCTCTTCCAATGATATTAAATGCTCTCTATTTATGATTTTTGTTCCCTTTGAAAGAAATAACTATCTCCTACCTAAATGGTTCTTTTCTGTTAATATAGCATGTTAGCAATGCTCTGTAAGAATTGCTTTGACAATGTATGGCTTACTGCCTTGATTTTTCATTATAATTCAGGTAGTTAGTCACTTCTGAATTCTCTCTGGCATCTCTGATAAGTTTCTTGCAGAACACAGTGTTTCCCTTTTCCTGATTTCAGGCTTATAATTAGGACCTGTTGTTTATTTGTCTGGTCAAATTAACTTTAAGGTTATTAGAGCAAACATGTTGCTTATGCTTTTGGCATATACTTAAAGTGAAATTTAGAATACTTGCTGAAAATGTTCATTTTGGCCATTTAAATAAAACATTCTATACAGTAAAGTTTGTAACACACCACTTTTACTGCTACTGATTTAGGTAAATCTCAATAATATTTATCATAGGTGTAATTCTGCTTCAGACAGGGGCTAAATGATTCCCCTTGTCCATGTGTGGTCTTTTCAGGCCTTTAAAATATTAATTAGTGGCTGAAATAGTGATTTGCTGATTGACACCCTGATGGCCTAGAAATGTTAATGCAGATTTCAGAAGTTCCACTGAATAACATGTGCACTGAATTGAGAAAATCTTTTTCAACTGAAATCTTTAAAAACCCAACATAAGTGAAAAAATGTATATTTACTAATATTTTTAATTTTTCTCTAAAATCCTATTCTAAGGCTAAAGCTCTTGGAGAACAATCCAGCAAGTTTAATATGTACATTATGAAATAGTACTTAAAATCTTTAAAAATGTATGTCAAATTTCTTCCTTATTAAATCAGTTCAAATTGATTTTGGAGTGAGCTAAGTATATAGATTAAAAACAAGTTGAAGGTCATGGAAAAGATAATGCTGCTGTCATTTATTAATATTAATGAAACAGTCTCCAAAATAATCACCAGAGGCTCATATTTGTTCAATATCTATATTATAAATCTAAAGAGTGAAAACCCATAATGTCATAAAGAAGTAATTAAACTCCAAGTTGTTGAATGATCAGTGAGGTTAAACTCAAAGAACTTGAAGAGTCCAAAGGAGAAAATAGGCCAAAAAAAAAAAAAAAAGAAAGAAAGAAAGAAAGAAAGAAAGAAAGAAAGAAAGAAAGAAAGAAAGAAAGAAAATGATAAACTTTGGAACCTGAATATTATTTTGTGTATACTCTAATCTAGTGATTATAGTGAAAGGAGCAGAAAGGCCTGGGTGCAAATGTGGGATCAGCTTCTAATTAGGTGACCTTGGATAATAAATTTTATAATAGTGGTCTTTTGCTAATAGTAATGATTATAATAAAAGCAATAGTTAAAAATTATTAAGTGCTTTCTTCTGGTCAGACATTGTGTTAATGGTGTCTATGTATTATCGTATAATCATACTAAAATCCTATTATAATATTATCATCATTTTATAAAAGAAGAAATCATGTTATTGAATGTTAAAGTAACTTCCCTGAGTCCATACAGCTTGAGTATGGACTCAACTATTAGCACAAGTATTTAAATTCAAATTGTATAATTCCAAGAAATACACTCTTTAATTTCTAGATCATGCTTCCTCCTAGATATCTAACTTCTCTAAAGATCAATTTCTTCATTTATAAGTAGGAATTATAAATTAAGGTGTATAGAACTGTTGTAAGGTTCAGTTTTTAATTTTAAAAATATTTGATGAATGCCAACTCTGCACTGATAATATGTCTGAGGATACCAGTGTTCCTTAACTCTTAGTTATTTGTGCCATATGAGCAATAATGGTAAGCAAACAGATACTTAAGATGAAATGTGATAAGCTATTCTTCAGAGTGCTCCTTCATCCTCATATAAAATCAGCAGCAATTTGTTTTTGGCTCAACTTCCTCATATTAAATCTAACCACTTACCATCTCTATTGCTAAAATCCCAGGTCAAGACAAAATCAAGGTGTTCTCCAAGGTATATAAAAAAGGCTTTTATCCAGCCTACTTGCTTCTATGCTCTTGGGAAGAGGACAGACTGATATAGAAATGAGTGTAAACAGAAGACAGTCCAGAGTTGGAGGGTCAAATCGTAAAAAGAGACAACAGTAACACCTTGCACCTGTGTAAGATTTAACTATAACAAAGGTAAACTCTTTCAGGAAAGGTAAACCTTACCTTAAGGAGAGAAAGAAAATGTGACATCTTAGTAAAACTAAAGAATTTCAGTTTATTGGAAGAGAAGAACGTCACAGGAGGTATACATAAAAGGAAAGATATCAGGTCAGATCATAGAGTCTTATAAGAGATACACTGTTGGTGGGAATGCAGACTGGTGCAGCCACTGTGGAAAGCAGTGTGGAATTTCCTCAAAAAGCTGAAAATGGAACTGCCTTTTGATCCAGTGATTCCCCTGCTGGGACTATACCCTAAGAACACCAAAACGCCAATACAAAAGAACCTATGCACCCCAATGTTCATAGCAGCACAATTTACAATAGCCAAGTTTTGGAAGCAACCTAAATGCCCACCAGTAGATGATTGGATCAAAAAGTCATGGTACATATACGCAATGGAATACTACACAGCAGAAAGAAAAAAAGAACTACTAAACTTCGCGACAGCATGCATGGAACTGGAGAGCATTATGCTAAGCGAAATAAGCCAGGGGGCGAAAGACAAACACCATATGATCTCACCTATAAGTGGAACCTAACCAACAATACAAAGATGCAAGGCAAATATGACCAGCAACACTGAAAGGAAAAGAAATCAACAGAGACAAGAGGGAAGCGGGGGGCGGGGGGGGGAAAGGAAGGGAAGGGGCAAGTCAAGGAACATATAGCAAGGACTCATGGACAAAACCAAAGGGGAAGAGCTGAGGGAGGGAAGGAGGGAGGGGGCAAGGGAAAGTGGTGGGGGTAGGCAGAGACAAATGTATTTGAAAAAATAAATTTAAATTAAATTTAAAAAAAAGAAAAATTGTTTGTAGATCTAAAAAAAAACATCAACTTTCATTCCATTGTGGTTGAAGAAGATATTTTTGTATGATTTCACTCTTTAAAATGTATTGAGACTTGTTTTGTGCTCCAATATATGGACTATGGTAAAAAAAATGTTACATGTGCATTTTATAGCCAAATATAGATTAGATAGATAGATAGATAGATAGATAGATAGATATCTACTGCATGGTGAATGTTCTCTCCATATATGGCTATTAAGTCTAGTTGTAGTGATATTAATGTAGTGTTATTAAATGTAGTGATATTAAAATTCTCTTTCCTTATTAATCTTCTGTCTAGTTCTATTTATTATTGCCAATAAAGTATTGATATCTCAAAAAAAAGATATTGAGGATTGTGTAAATTATCCTTAGACTTATGGAATTTATTTAGTTTGGCCAAGGGATCCTTAAACTGAGCTTCACCCCTCATACAAGGACATAACTTAGACAACAGCCCAAAGCCACAAATAAATTTCCTGAAATGACTTTTTTTAATTTATTATTTTTATTTTTAAATCATGTTTATTCTATTACAGTTGTCTCAATTTTTCCCCCTTTGCCCTCCTCCACGCATCCCACCCCACCCCCTGCTCGCACAGTCAATTCCTACTCTGTTGTCCATGTCCATGGGTCATTTATACATGTTCTTTGTTTAGTCCCTTCTCCTTTCCACCATTGTCCTCTTTCCCCATCTCCTCTGATCACTTTCAGTCCGCTCCATGTTTCCATGCCTGTGGTTTATTTTGTTTGTTAGTTTATTTTGTTGAACAAATTCCACTTATAGATGAGATCATATGGTATTTGTCTTTCAAACACTGGCTTATTTCACTTAGCATAATATTCTCCAGTTCCATTCATGTTATCACAAAAGGTAGGAGTTCTTTCTTTCCTTTTATTTTAAATGCAGATTGATTTTATTTACTTATTTATTTTAAATGTCAAGATCCATGATAAAATATTTAAAAATTTAAATCCATTAAAAGTCTCAGCAATTAAAACAACCTGATACCAGCACAGAAGTAATCAAATAGATCAATGAAATAAAATGAGCGTTGTAAAAATAAACATATATATCTGTCTAACAGTGTAATATATGATTAAATTGATATTTCAAATCAATTGGGGAAAATAAGGCTTATTCAACAAATAAGGTGCATGGACTACTAATATATAATTAAATTGATATTTCAAATCAATTGGGGAAAATAAGGCTTGGTCAACAAATATGGTGCATGGACCACTATTACTTGAAATAAAACAAATATAGAGCCCTATTTCACACATTATACAAGGAATATTCTGGTGAGTTAAAAATCAATATGTAAAATCTAAGGAGTTTTAGGAGAAAATACAAAATAATATTTTTCTTACCCTGAAGTAACATATTCAAACCCAGAAGCTATAAAGATATTGACAATGTGACTATATTAAACACTTAAGACTGTATAGTAATATACATATAAAAAAGTTAAAGGACAAGTAACAGAGTAGGGAAGTATTTGCAACACATCTAAAAAGGGTTAATAGTTTTTTTTTTTAGGGAAAAAATTATACAAACATTTAATAAAAAAATGGATAAAGAATACCAAAAAGTCATATAAAACTATTTAAAAATAATAGATATAGGCAAGAAATATACAAAAACAGTTTTAGTTTCAATAAATGTTAAAGCAACAAAATAACACATCGTTGTCACAATCAGATTAATAAGTATTAAAAATATTTGTAATATCAAGTATTGGTGACTGTGAAAGTCACTGGGTTTTCATAAGCTCTTCTTATTTCTTTTCTTAAAGCAGTCCCTTTAGCATATTTTGCAATGCTGGTTTGGTGGAGATGTATTATTTTAAGCTTCTTTAGTCTGGGAAACTCCTTATTTCACCTTCCATTTTAATTGAGAGCCATACTGGGCAGAGCAGTCTTGGTTACAGGCCTTTTTGCTTTTCATCATGACTTGAAATATTTCTTGCCATTCTGTTCTGGCTTGTAGTGCTTCTGTTGAGAAGTCAGCTGCTAGCATACCAGGGATCCCTTATATATTAATTCCTCTTTCTCCCTTGCTGCCTTTAGGATTCTCTGTCTTTGATATTTGCCATTTTAATGATGATGTGTCTTGAAATGGGCCTCTTTGGGTTCCTCTTGAATGGGATCCTCTGTGCCTCCTGAATTTGTGTGACTTTTTCTCTCCTCCAAATAGGGAAGTTTTCCATCATTACTTTTTCAGACAGGTTCTCTATTCCTTCCTTATCTTCTCCTTCCTATTATACGATATTATTATGTTTCAGGTTGTCCTGCATTTCTCTCAATGCCTCTTCATTCTTTTGGAGTCTTTTTTCATTTCTTGTTCTTTCTGGGAGCTTTTTCCTACCTTATCCTCCATCTTGCTGATTCGTTCCTCTTCTTCATCTAGCCCACTTTTGAGTCCTTCTGCTGTGTTCTTCAACTCAGAAATTGTATTCTTCATATCCTCTTGTCTCTTATTGATAGTTTCCATGTCCTTTTTCATGCTCATATAGTTTGCAGTAAGTGCCTCATAGTTTCCCTGTAGTTTTTTTTTTTTTTTAATTCTCTCTGAGCTCACTGAGTTCATTGAGCTTCCTTAGAACCGTTGTTTTGAACTCAATATCTGATAGTTTTTTTGCTTCTATTTCATTTAGTTCTCTTTCTGGGGAATCCTCCTTTCCCTTTGACTTGGGGGTGTTTCTTTGTCTTCCCATTATTTGTGAGACTCCTTTTTTGCTTCGGCTTCTGAAATTGATCTGTCTTGATTTCCTGACTGTGGTGTGAACTTCTCTGGTAGGAAACCACTGTGTTTTCTTTCTGGATCTGCCTCTAATGATGTCAGATGTTGACCCTGTCTGACCTTAGGCAGTCTGTTTGAGACTTCCAGGAATCTACTGTCTGTGACTGTCTCCTTCAGTTAATCTAGTCACTGTGCACTCAGCACTCAGGCTTAGACACCACAGGTCAGGGAAGAATCCCTCCTGTGGGCGGGGTTATTGGGTCTTTTCACACTGCTGCCACTCAGGGGCGTGGCCTGCCTGAGCCAGAGGACTGCTGCCATATGGGGGACTATGCACTATGATCTCCCTGGCTACTCTCTCTGTTCTCTCCCCAAAGCCTTCATCTCCAGTCTCTGTTCAAGGGTCTTTAGACCACTCTGCACCCCCTTTAGCCAGAAATCTATCTGTGGCTGCCACTCTGTACTCAGCAAGGCCATGTCCCTCCTGGGGATGGGGCTATCATGTCCTCTCACTTTGTTGCCACTCAGGGAGTGGTCTGCCTGAGCAAGATGGCTGCCGCTGCAAGGGGAATGAGTCAGACTGGGGTCCTGCCAGCTACTCTCTCAGTTCTCTCCCCAGAGACTCCTTCTCTAGTCTCTCCTCAGGCATCTCTAGCCCACTCTGCCTGCACCTTTGCCAAAGCCCGGGTAAGTGGCTGCCGATACAAGTTTATGCATTGTCCCTTTAAATGACTCTTTGCATCTCCAACTGCCTGTATCTGTCAGAGAGCAACCCTGCCAGTTTTCGCTGCTGGCTGTTATCTGTGTATTTTTTGGACTCTGGTGCTGTAGGCTGGAGATCCTCACCTATGGTTTAGACCCTGCTCTTCCCATGGGGATCCAATGGACTGTTTCAGTATCTTTCTAGTGCTGCCTTCTATGAGCGCCCTGCCCGCCTTCTCGAGTCTCTACTCCTTACCAGTCAGGTTGTGCTAAAGCTGATTCTTCTGTCTGTCCAAGGTTAAAAGGCTCCTCTCTCACTATTGCTCAGTTGTTTGTTCCAGGTGATTTCTCCACAATTTAGTTTTAATTCCAGGTTGGTCCTGGGAGGAGGTCAGTGTGACTTCCACTCACTCCTCTGCCATCTCGATTCTTCCTGATATGACTTCTCCAATAAATAACTTTGTGATAAACAGTCTCCCCTGCCTCCCAAGACCTTCCCTCTGTTCATTTCTTAGATGAGACCCCTCAGTCCTTTTTATTTGAATTGACCAATTTGGCCTTAGCCAAACAACCACAAAGCACTCCATACACTGAACCTGACAAAGTCATGCCCCTCTCTTCCTGTTTGTGCCTTGACCTCCCCATGGCTGCCCAAGACATGCTGTATATTTTCAACAGGACCTATTAATAATAAACTTCTCTGTTTCACTTTTCCTTGAGGTCTCTGTAGAATGCAGGCTCATCTGACACTCTGGGGCTCTACTTGACAAATGTGACTTTAACAGTCTCAACAAGCCTCTTTTTCTGCCTTGTGAATTAATTTAATTTAATAATCAATTTTACCTCTTTTGTTAGGTAAACTACTAGTTATAATTCATGGTTTTGTTATTTTATGGTTGATTTAGGTTTATAGTATATATCTTTATCTTACCACAATCCAACTTCAAGTGTTACTGTAGCACATGCCATGTCTCTCCCCCAGATTTTTGCTGTTGTCCATGTCATGCCTTTCACTTTTACCTGTTTTAAATTCTACAATACAGTATTATCATTTTTTAAACAGATGTTTCTCTTTAAAATTTAGATAATAAGAAAAAAATCAAATATATTTGCCCATATAACTTCATTTCCATTCTTGTCTTTTTTCCTTTAACTTGATGAAAATGTCATGCTGATGATATCTGAAAAAAAGTCTTTATATTATTAAAAATTAAATTTATTGGGGTTACATTGGTTTCAAGTCAAATTATATAGGTTTCAAGTGTATAATTTTATATTACATCATCTATTTCATTGTGTGTTTACCACCCAAAGTCAAATTTTCTTCTCTCACCATATATTTGACCCCCTTTAACCTTTACCACCTCTCCCTACCCCCTTTTGTATCTGGTAACCACCACACTGTTGTCTGTGTTTATGAGTTTTTGTTTATCTTGTTTGTTCATTTGTGTTTCTCAGTTTTGTATCTCACATATGAGTGAAATTATATGCTTCTTGACTTTTCCACCTGATTTATTTCACTTAGCATGATATTCTCAAGAACCATCAACATTGTCACAAATGGCAGTATTTCATCTTTTTTTATGGCTCATATTCCATTGCATATATATACCATATCTTCATTATCCAAGTATCTATCAAAGGACACTTTGGCTGTTCCTGTGCCTTGTCTACTGTGCATAATGCTTCAATGAACATATGGATATATTTAATAATAGATCTTTTCTTCCCATTTTGGCTGCCTCTTTGTGTTTGTTTCTAAGTAGTAGGTAGAACTGAAAGGACTCTGATGTAGTCCTATGTCAGATGCTGACTGTGACTGGTCCTGAGCAACCTGTTTGAAGCAAACAGTGAGCCACAGCTTGTGGCTACCTCAGCTGGTCCTGGGTGCATGCAGAAAGAACCTGGCTGTGCACCAAGGCTGGCTTTTAACAGAAACAGTCCTGGGTGAGGGTCAGATAAAGTGTCAAAGCAGCCAGAGATCTGCCCCCACCCACGGGCCTTCTATTAAGCTTAAACACCAGAATTGCCTCCAGCTGTATTCTTCAACAGCTGGTCTTGAGCCAAGAGAGGCAAGGTGGATAACCAGCTAGGGATATTGCTTCTACCCAGGCTAATGCCACATGGGGGTGAATGCTCTGCCGGAGAAAGATGGCCTCTGCAGTATGGAGATTGACTAAGCAAAGGGATCCTGGTGGCTGTCCCTTCAGTTCACTCTCCAGAGCCACAAAACCCAGACTCTCCTCATGTATTTCTAGTCCACTCTTCCCTCCTTCTGCCAGAGCCCAGGGTTAGTTGCTACAAACAAATTTTGTGTCATGGCCCTTTGAGAGGCTCTCTGCATCTCTAGCCATCTCTCCCAGGCTTACAGAAACCTCATTACTTTTCACAGCTGGATGTTATTTGGGTTCCTTTCTCAGTTCTAGTGTTCTGGGGAGCCCGGTTTGAGGTATAGACCCACTTCTAAGGGAGAACCCACCTGGGCACTGAAGTATCCTACTAGAACTTTAGCTGCCACCCATGGGAGCCCAGCCAGCCCTTTTGCAACTCCATACTTCCTACCAGGATCATTGTGGTGATGTGGTTTCTTCTTGCTTATAAGGCTTTTCCCCAGCTAGTGTTCAAGTTGGTTATTCAGGATGATTTTTGTATAATTTAGTTGTAATTCCAGTTTGATCCTGGAAGGAAGGGAGTATAACTTCTACCTACTGTGAAACAAGACACAAATTAAAAACCAGGAAAATTCTCCAGAAGAAGAACTAAACAAAATGGAGGCAACAATATATTAAATCTAGAATTAAAAGTAATGATTAGAAGGATGCTCAACAATGTGAAAAAAAAGACATAGAAATCATAAAAAAGGACAAGTAAAAGATAGACTCAAAAAGGCCCGCACCAAGACACATCATAATTAAAATAGCAAAACTTAAAGACAAGAAAATTTTAAAAGCTGCAAGAGAAAAGCAGTTAGGTAAGTATAAGGGAGCTCCCATTAGAATGTCATCTGCTTTTGCAACAAAAACATTTCAGGCCAGAAGGGATTGATGTGAGATTGAAGGTGATGAAAAGCCACATACTACAATCAAAGGTAATTTACCCAGCAAGTCTATCATTTAAAATTGAAGGAGAAATAAAGAGCTTCCTAGACAAGAATAAGTTAAAGGAGTTTCTTACCACCAAACCAGTACTGTAAAAAATGTTAAAGGATTTGCAAGAAGAAGAAGGAGGAGGAGGAGGTGAGGAGGATGGGGAGAAGGGGGAGGAGGAGAAGGAGAAACAACAGAACATAGTTAAAAAAATAAAATGGCAACAAATACATATCTATCAATAATCACTTCAAATGTAAGTGGCTTTGTACTCCAATCAAATTTGGGTAGCTGAGTGGATCAGAGAACAAGACCTACATATATACTGATTTCAAGAGACCCACCTCCAAATGAAAATTACACACAGGCTAAAAGTAAAGGGATGGAAAAAGATATTTCATGGAAATGGAAAAGAAAAAAAATCTGAGATAACAAGACTTATATCTGACAAAGTAGACTTTAAAACCAAGCCTATAGTAAGAGAGAAAGGAGGGCACTACATAATGATAAAGGGAACAAACCAAAAAAGGATGTAATCCTGGTAAACATGTAGGAGCATCTCAATATGTAAAGCAAATCCTGAGAGACATAAGAGAAAGATTACCAGAAATATAACCAGAGTTGGGGATTTTAACACCCCATTGACTTCAACAGGTAGATATTACTGACAGAGAACCAATAAGGAGACAGCAGGCTTAAATGACACACTAGATCAAATAGAATTAATTGATATCTTCAGAGCATTTCATCCCAAAGCAGCAGAAAGGAATATATATTCCTTTCAAGTGCACATGTAATGTTTTCTAGGATAGACCACACATTAGGATACAAAACAAGTCACAGTAAGTTTAAAAAGGTTGAAATCATATCAAGCATTTTCTCTGACCATAATGCTATGAAACCAGAAATCAATCACAAAAAGAAAATTGAAAAATACACAAAGACACTGAAGCTAAATAACATGTTATTAAACAATGAAGATCAATAAAAACATCAAAAGATATCTTAAAACAAATGAAAATGAGGACACAACAACCCAGCATCTGTGAGACGCAGGGAGACAGTCCTAAGAGGGGAATTCATAGCATTGTAGGCTTATCTCAAGAAATAATAAAAAGCTCAAGTAAACAATCTTAACTTTAAACATAAAGGAACTTGAAAAAGAACAACAAACAAAGTCCAAAGTGAGTAAAAGGAAGGAAATAATAAAGATCAGAGCAGAAATAAAAAAAATAGAGTCTAAAAAACAATACCAAAAAATGAATTCAAGAGCTTATTCTTTGTAAAGATAAACAAGATTGACAAACCTTTAACCAGACTCATCAAGAAAAAATAGAGAGGACCCAAATAAATAAAATCAGAAATGAAAGAGAAGTAACAACTAACACCAAAGAAATACAAAGGACTATATGAGAATATTATGGAAAACTATATGCCAACAAATTGGACACCCTGGATGAAATGGATGAATTCCTAGACATACATAATATTCCAAAACTAAATCAGGAAGAATCAAGAAATTTGAATAGAAAGATTCTACTTAGAGTAATTAAAGCAGTAGCCAAAAATCTCTTAAAAAATAATCGCTTCAAAGGTGAAATATCCAAAAATTCCAAGAAAAATTAAAGCCTATCTATCTCAGAAAAATTCCAAAAGAAGTCCTGAGATAGGAAGACTCCCATGTTCATTTTATATAACAACCATTTTCCTAATTCCAAAACCAGATAAAGGCACTACAAAAAATTTATATGACAATATCTCTGATGAACATAGATGCTAAAATTCTCAGCAAAATATCAGCAAACAAAATACAGCAATGCATCAAAAAGATCATACACCATAGTCAAGTGGGATTTATTACCAGAAAGCAAGGCTGGTAAAACTTTTGAAAATCAAAAAATGTGATACACCGCATAAACAAAATGAAGAATAAACCACATGATCATATCAATAGATGCAGGAAAAGCATTTGATAATTTCCAGCACCCATTTATTAAAAAACTCTGATCAAAGTGGGAATATAGGAAACATACCTAAACATAATGAAGAACATATATGACAAACCCACTGCCAAAATCATGCTCAAAGGGCAAAAACAAGTGTTTCTCTTAAGATCAAATAAGACAGGGATGTCAACTTTCCTCTCTCTTATTCAACATAGTAGTGGAAGTCCTAACCACAGCAATGACAGAAGAAGAAATACAAGCCATTCAAATTGGAAAGTAGTAAATCTGCCATTTGCAGAGGACATGATACTGTACAAAGTGACACTGAAGGTTCCACCAAGAAACTACTAGAACTGATAAATGAATTCAGCAGGATACAAAATTAATATCCAGAAATCAATTGCATTTTTATTCAGCAATAATGAAATATCAGAAGGGAAATTAAGAAAACAGCCCCATTACCAATGTCTTCAAAAAGAATAAAATACCTAGGACTAAGTCTAACCAAGAATGTAAAAGACCTTTACATGGAAAATTATAAGACACTGAAGAAAAATATTGGAGATACAAATAAGTGGAAGTACACATGGTGTTCATTGATAGGAAGAATTAACATCATTAAAATATCCATACTACCCAAAGCAATCTATAGACTCAACACAATTCAAAAGTTTACATGGAATCACAAAAGACCTTGAATGGTAACAGTGATCTTGAGAAAGAACATAATTGGAGGAATCATGCTGCCTAATATCAAACTATACTATAAGGTTATAAAATTCAAAACAGCATGATACTGACATAAAAAAAGACACATAGATCAATGGAACAGTATAGAGAGCCCAGAAATAAACCCACAAATTTATAGTCAATTAATATTCAACAGAAGAAGCAAGCATATACAATGAGCTAAAGATAGTTTATTCAATAAATGGTGTTGGGAAAATTAGATCTGTGCAGAAAAATGAAACTAAACCAACTAGTTATGCCATATAAAAGAATAAATCCAAAACAAATTAAAGACTTAAATGTTAGACATGAAACCATAAAAATCTTAGAAAACATGTGCAGTAAAATCTTGGACATTGCTTGTAGAAATATGTTTTCTGATATATCTCCTCAGGTAAGGGAAACAAGAAAAAATAAACAAATAGGATTATATCAAACTAAAAATTTTTGCACAGTTAAGGAAACCATCAACAAAATAAAAAGACAACCTGTTGAATTTGAGACTATATCTTCAGATTCGGGGTTAATATCTAAAATTTATAAAGAACATATAAAACTCAACATCAAAAAAATAATACCTGGAGGTATTTTTTTGTCCCATCTTCGCCCTCCTCTGTCGCACTTCATCCCCTGCTGTCACAGCCCATCCCCACCCCATTGTCCACGTCCATGGGTCATTCATACATCTTCTTTGACTACTCCCTTCTCCTTCTTTCTGAGCTGCCTTATTGCTTTGTTTATTCCATTCCCCCACCACCTTTCCTCTGGCAACTGTCAGTCTGTTCCCTGTTTCCATGTTGCTGGTTCTGTTTTCCTCAGTTTATTTTGTTCATTAGATTCCCCTTATAAATGAGATCATATGGTATTTGTCTTTCACCAACTGGCTTATTTCACTCAGTATAATAGTCTCCAGCTCCATCCATGTTGTCACAAAGGGTAGGAATTCCTTCTTCTTTCTTTCTGCTGCACAATATTTCATTGTGTAGATGAACCACAGATCACTAATTTTTTCTTCCATCTGATCAGCTTTTATTCCTAAACTTAATATTTCATTCTTCATCTCTTTTATTGAGTTCATTTCCAGAATTCCTACTTGGTTCTTTTTAAAAGTTTCGATCTCATTGGTAAAGTATGCCATTTGTTTGTTGACTTTATTTCTGAGTTCGTTAAACTGGTTATCTGTGTTTTCCTGTATCTTATCGAGTTTTCAGAGGGGCAATCTTGAATTCTCTGTTGTTTAAATCACATATTCCCTTCCACGTCTCTGAGCTGATTTTCTGGAGATTTTTCATTTTCTTTCTGGGCTGCCTTATTGCCTCGTTTATTCATGCTATTTGATGGATTCCTTCTCTGCCTAGGAATCTATAAGAATAATGTCTGCTTTTTTTTTTTAATTTTAAAAGTGGCACTACCTTATTTAGTGTGTTGACAATAAGTCTTTCTTTTGTTTTTCCAGTAGGCGGCAGTGAGTCACAAGTTTTTTAAGTTTCCCTTGCACTATCTGGCTTCTTGGATCTCTGCAGGGAGGTGGAAAGAACTCTGTATTTCCTGCAGAGATGGGCATCTCCTCAGTGACCAGGTCACCTTAGTCAGAGACACCACCCTCATGGTGGAATGCAGTGAATGATGGGGTTCCTAGCTTGTGAAATCCCAACACTGTTCCCTGCAACCAGACACTAGCAGTGCAGTAGAGGTGGGAGGTGGTGGGGTGAGCTGGGAGAAGATGCTTGGCGCATCTGTGGCTTTGTTTTCCTCCCAGTAATGATGACTGCCAGACCTCACCTCTGTGTCTCCAGCCTTCTCACAGGGATTAGCTACAGAGTGGACCTGTTGCCCAACCAAATATGCCCAGATGGGGCATGTGAAAGGCAAACAATCAATTGATGTATCTCTCGCACATCAATATTTCTCTCCCTCTCTTTCTTCCTCCCTTCCACTCTCTAAAATAAATAAATAAAATCTTTTTAAGAAAATGCTCTGCCTCTCGACTTCTCTGGGCTGCAGATAATGTGCTCTGTAGCTGAACACTCACGGCTCCAGCTTCTTCTGAGGCCCATTGCTAGCTCTGGGGGGATGAGAAGAGGCAGCCCGTCTCTGTGGCTTTGTGTTTTTGTCTGGCGATGATGGCTATCTGATGATTGTGGCTTCACCTCTGCTGTCTCTGCCATCTCTGCCTTGGTCACAGGGTTCAGCTGCAGCACCTAGGGACCACTTGGACAGAAAACTCACTGTGTCTCTTTGCTCCTCTACACTGCAGGGAGTACAGGTGACAACCTGATTCCTCCCCTCCCCCTTCCCTCTCCTGAGACTTGCAGTGAGCTTTGAGCTGTGTCTATGTTCAACATTTTTTGAGACATATTTTTACTAGGTAAATGATTCTAGGTTGATAGCATTTTCTTTCAGTACTTCAAAGATGTTACCCTGTTGTCTTCTCAATTGCATATTTTTTTTTATGAGGAAGGGATTCTTCTTATCTTTCTTTTTTTGTATATAACATATATTGTTAAATAAATAATTATGTTAAGGAAAATGTTTTTCCTCTGGCTGCTTAAAGATTTTCTTTCACTATGTTTGAGAAAGTTATTATGTTGTTGTGCCTTGGAGTGCTTTTCTTGATGTTTCTTGTGCTTGAGAGTTATTGAGATTCATGTACTATATGTTTCTAACTTTCATCCATTTTGGAAACATTTTGGCCACTATTTATTGAAAATTTTTTCTGTTCCTCCTTTCTTCCACCTGATAACTCCTAATCTTTAGAGACTCCAATTGCATATATATGAGGCCACTTAGAGATGTCTCATAGCTCACTCATATTCTGTTAACTATTTTATTCCTCTTTGCTGTCTGTGTTTTATTTTGGATGGTTCCTTTTGTTATATCTCAGAGTTTACTAATCCTTTTTTCTATGATGTCTAATCTGCTCTTAATCCCATTCTGTGTTTTTCATCCTGTAGTTTTCATCTTTAGAAGTTCAACTTGGTTCTTTTTTTAAAAATATTTCATGTCTCTATATAACTTTTTGAAACATGTGGAATCTAGTTATAATAACTGTTTAAATGTACTTGCCTGCTAATTCTAACATATCAGTTTAGGGTCACTTTTAATTTTTTTTCCTCATAATGTGTTACTTCTTTCTTTTTTCATGCCTATAAATTTCTATTGTATTTGAAATATTGAGACTTTTACCTATTTGGATTTTTTTAAAAAATCTAACATATTTTTGAGCTTTGCTCTGGGATACAGCTAAATTACTGTTGTTGGCCTTAGACAAATAGATAGCAGATGCTTTCTCCAGAAATACAGGTTTATTCAAGAATAATGAAGAATTACAGTTTGGGTCATGCGTCAATTGGCAAACCACATGAACTATGTGCAAATCCTGAGAAACAAAGGAGAGGAAACATTATGTACAGAAGAGGAGGAAGGCAGGAGAGCTATTATAAACAGTGTTTCCTTTGGGCACAGTAATTGTTGTAGGGCATAAGATCTCCCCCTCTGGCCTCCTGAATTTATTTTTTAAATGAGGTTATGTTTATTAATTTTATTTATTTTTTTATTGTTGTTCAGTTACAGTTGTCCACTCCCCCCCCATTACTCTTACATTTGAAAACAATTTTATCCTTTGACATTCTGCCTTTAACATTTTTAGAGGAACACTTTGAACTGTGCTAAGTATCATTCATGGCTAAGGAGAGTTAATTCTCCATGTCTGAGGCAAGACTCTCTGTGTACTTGACCCAATGCTCTATGACTCATGCGGTTCTAGACCAGCTGATGAGAAAAGGCACAATTCCTGATCCCTGTGAGCACCAGCGACTGTCACCTTTAATCCTTTCACTTGGTTTGTTAGCAGCACTGGGCCATTTCTACAAACATGCAATAATATATTGTATGTTAATACTACAGGGGCATCCTTTGCAGCCTTTCTCGGCCTATCTGTATGCCACTCTGAATTCTCTGATAATCTGTCCTACAAGATTTAGCTACCTAGAAAATTTCCGCCTCCCCTTTCTCTCAGGTCCACCTTTTCAACTCAGGGCATCCTTCTAGGTCTGGACAGGTTATCCCTCCCACGCTAGGAACTGGAGTCCCTGACAAGGCAGTAAGCTAGGGAAGTTGTCTGGCTGACTTCATTTGATTTGCATCCCTTATGTCCTTCTCTTATGCACCTGAAAACTGTTGTCTCATATATTTTGTCAGTTTGTTGTTGCTGTTATTATTTTAGGCAGGTGGATGATTTGAGCCCCTGTTACTCCTTCTTGTCCAAAGTGAGAAATTCTTTCCTTTTGATTTCAGCCTTCTACATGCTATCTAGCTAAAGACTGCACACACATCTCTTTGCTCGTATCGACTGGTTTGACTAAATGAATCATAACCGATTTTAGAAGTGGAGTATGTGCACATTCTGAGTGCCAACCCTTACGGGGATGCACCTGGACTCCCCTCATCCTTTCCCCTAGCTGGCTGATTATAATAATGAGAGCAAGAAAAGATACCTGGAGGTTGAGAAGAGCAGAGTTTCTCAGTCTCAAGACTTCACTTGATTTGCATTTTCTTATATTTTAATAAAGCCACTGAAGTATTGAGTCATTTCTGCAGCAGAATAGTCTATATACTAAATAAGAGAAAAGGATATATTTTGAGGGAAAACTCAAAATCCAATCTTGGGATTATTGAGTTAAATGTTCCTGTAAAGCAGGATATCAGCATAGAAGCTTCTGAAGCCTGAGGCAGAGTTCCAGGTGAAGGAGACTTGAGTGAAATCAACATGCAGCTAGAAAATAAAATTATAGAGTGTGGTTATGAAATCACAATGTGTGATTGAATGAACAGTGGTAAGAGAGTGCCTAGGATTCGTATATAAGAGAGTAGGTCTTAAACTTAGCCACACTTTGGAATGAATTGGAGAGCTTATAAGGAAAATATATACAGGGGTGGGCAAAAGTAGGTTTATAGTTGTGAGTATGTGAAACAGTTTATTCTTGTATTACTACTTATGAATTATTGTATTATTTATTTGTATTAAAAGTGTAAACTACTTTTGCCTTCCCCTGTATATTGACTCCTGCATCTCTCCTCCAGATATTCTTGAATTATAGTGTATGATCTGGGCATCATGGTAGCTAAAAATCTAAAAGGTGATTCAAATATGCAGCCAAAAACTGATGCCTGCTGCTCTCAAACATATCAAAGCTTAAGGAAAAAGTAAAAGATGTGCTGACCAAGAAGACTGGGAAGGAGTAGACAATGAGATAGGAGGAAATCTAGATGAGTGCAGTCTGTTGAACCATTTTGCATGTAATGGGTCCCAACAAATAAATATCTGTATTACAATTCTGGATTTTATCATATGTTATCAAAAAACAAACAAACAAAAAACAAACCTGAATTTGAAAACAGGTTTAATTGAGTAACTAAAGCAAATCCCTAGATAAGTACCTCAATACAATCATCTGTAAAATGTGGATAAAAACTCATCCTTTTTACCTTATCACTATAAGGATAATAAACTACTTGACAGTACCTTGCAAACAATGTTATCCGATTCCCAAATGATGTATTTAAAGTCAAATTATACAATGTTCTTAACTTCTACATTCCTAAGTTTCATAGGAAAATTAGGCCTTTCTTCAAGAAAAATGTCTCAGGAAAGGGAAATTCATGGTGAATATAAATAACAGGTGATTGTCTGAGTTTCCTAATAGTGGCATAACTTCATCACCACTATAACCGCTATAACAGATCTGTTCACATGTTTCTGATGATATTGGCAGTTAGTAGCAAGGGAAGGAAATGTTGGCAGAAGCAGTAGGTTTCTCTCTTCTCATTGAACTTGCAACCACAAACTCTGAAACTCTGAAAATTGTTTGAGTATTGATGAAAGGAGCCATCATAATTCATGCCTAGAAGATACTGGATGCTGGTAGAAGTATATGATTTCCGTTCCTTCCAGAGAGATTCTTGGAGTGGAAGCATTAGAAGACACAATTTTTGAAACTCTTTAAAGTTCAGATGGACAATAAAAGAAAAATATATCAGGATGAATAACATGCCCTGTGAAAAGATTAAAAGGGTGACTTAACAGGTTATTTGCATCTCTAAGTCCTGTGACTCTGCTAGAATTGGGAGCAGTGCTGTGATCTTTAGAACACCTACTGAGAGCAAGCAGTGAAATACCTAGTGAATCAATGGATGGCTACCAATTTGAAGTCATTAAAATAGAAGCTTTGCATCTCCATCTGAATATTAGATACCAAAAAAACCAGAACATAATGCAGCTCTCAAGGTATATTAGAAGGATACATCTAGATTTCATGTTTTAATCTCCCAAACTAGGCTTAAAATAAATTCTGAACAGAAGTTAGAAAAACTTCCACCTGGGTAAGCTAAAAAATTTCATCATGCTAATGTTTCTATGGTGAAAGCACATTTTTATAGGTTGAAAAAAAAAGCCTCAATTTAAAGAAAGTCATGTTGCATATAAGATAGGAAACAATTAGAACAAAGAATTTGAACAACTAGAAAAGGAACAGAATCACAGAAATAGAGATCACATGGAGGGTTACTAGCGGGGAGGGGAGGAGTGAAAATGTGGGAAAAGGTATGCGGAATAAGAAACATAATTGCTTAGGTACAGAATAGACGGGGGAGGTTAAGAATAGTATAGGAAATGGAGAAGCCAAAAGACGTATACGTACGACCCATGGACATGAACTACGGGGGGGAAATGCTGGTGGGAGGGGGGTGCAGGGTGGAGGAGGATAAAGGGGAAAAAAAACATGGGACAACTGTAATGGCATAATCAATAAAATACACTTAAAATAAAATAATAATAGCTCAGGTTTCCACAAGCCTAAAAAAAAAAAAACCAAATAAAAAATCATGTATTAAATAACAAAATATATAATCATTTGGAAAGTATATGATTCTATTTTAAAGAGGTTTTTTTTTAAAGATTTCATTTATTTATTTTTAGAGAGAGGGGGAGGGAGAGGGAAAGAGAGGGAGAGGAACATTGATGTGTGAGAGAAATAGCAATCAGTTGCCTCTCAAACACCCTCAACCTGGGACCTGACCTGCAACCCAGGCATTTGCCCTGACTGGAACCAAACCAATGACCCTTTGCTTTGCGAAATTACGTCCAAACAATCATGCCACACTAGACATGGCTATGATTCTATTTTATATGAACTTAACAATCATGTGGTGGTTTGTGATTGAAATGTCTATTTTAATAGATTTATTTTTTTGTTCACCAGTTCATCAATAATACGTTATTAGGTGTCTCTATGAGATAAACATCTTTTTTTTGTGTGGGATATAAGTGGCTTGATTAGCCACAGTTCTATCTTTCTATGTATTGCATTCCTATAGCAGTGATTTTCAACCTTTTTCATCCCATAGCACACATAAACTAATTACTAAAATTCTGTGGCACACCAAAAAATACATTTTCTGCCTATTTGACAAAAATATAGGTATAGTTTTGATTCATTCACACTGAATGGTTTTTGTTGTGTGGCTTTTGTCTTTTTTTTTTTTTTTTTTTGGTAATTTAGAGGAGAAAAGAAGTCTGTCCCCCTGACCAAATACTCAGGGTTTGCATCTTCTATAAACGGTTACGTCACACAGGTGTGTCTCCTATGGCACACCAGTTGAAAATCACTGTCCTATGGGATAGAACAAAAACATATATATAGTAGTAAGATGCAGAATAGAAAGTGATGTAGGTCACACAAAGTATGAGTAAAATAATATATGTGGGAGATACTATTTACAAACCATGCATCTAACAAATCATTCATACATGTGTAGTGTATGTAAATAACTCTCAAGCTTAGCAGTAAAAACCAAGCAATCCAATTAGAAACTGGGCAAGAGTTATGAACAGATAATTCCGTGAAGAGGATGTACACATGGTAAATAAGCACAGGAAAAGATGTTCAACATCATCGCCATTAGAGAAATACAAATTAAAACTATGTGATATCACTGCATACTTATCAGAATTTCTAAACTAAAAATAGCAATAACACCAAATGCTAGTAAAGATGCAGAAAAACTAGATCACTCATATCTTGTTTAGAATGTAAAATGTTGCAGCTCTCTGGGAACCAGTTTGTCAGTGTTACAAAACTAAATGTGTGCTTATCATATGACACAGTGATCACACTCTTGTTCACTTTTCCCAAAGAGATAAAAATACACGTTCACACAGAACCAATACACAATATTCATACTAGCTTATGTTGTAATATTTCAAATGTGGAAACAATCTAAATATCCTTCAATGCATGAATAGTTAAACAAATTACAACATCATAGAATATACCACTAAGAAATAAAAAAGAATGAAGTATTGATACACACAAAAACTGGGAGTGATCTCAACGGAATTAAGCTGAGCGTAAAAAAAAATAGCCTGTTGCAAAAGGTTAATACAGTATGTTTCTATCTACATAATATTCATTAAGTATCAAAATTACTGAAATAGTGAGTAAATTGGTGTTTTTCAGGTATTAGGGATGGGTGGGGGAAAGAATATATGATGGAAAGAAGTAAGTAACAGGAGGGAAACTTATGGTTAGTAATGAAACAGTTCTGTAACTACATTGTGATGAAATTGCATAGAACTTTATGCACAGCTGTTACAACAAACAAATGAGTGAGTATAAAACTAGTGGAATCTGAATAAGCTCTGTGGATTATACAAAAATTCTAGTTTTTATATGGTACCATATTTTTGCACAAAGTTACTATTTGGAGGAAATTGGATAGAAGGAACATGGGATTAGTTTTGTTTTTGCTAGTTTCTGTAAATTTCTAATTATTTCAAAATAAAAACAATGAATATATGGATATTTAGAGTGAAGAAGTCAGAGGTAATTGCATATGAAAGTGGAAAGGAATTTTAAGAATATGAAGGATTTGGCTTATTTAAAGTTTAGAGGGCTCCATATCTAAGATAGAGAGAACTTGGTATAGAATGTATGTAAATACAAGTGTTTAAAATGCTGAGGTTACATGGAGTAATTCCACTGGAACAAGTTTAGGATAAATGAAGTAATGAAAGGTTAGCTTTTGGAATGTAGGTGTGACTTAGACCAGCGATTTTCAAGTGGTATGCAGCAAGAATTTTTAAAACATGTATACCTAACTATTATACAGGGGCACTGACCTCTTTTCCCTTAGATTGTCAAATCAAACGATGACACCAGCCAACACAGCAATAGCTGTCTTGTGTGAATGAATCAAAATTATACCTATTTTTTGTCAGATAGGACAAAAATATATTTTTTTAGTGTGCTGCAGAATTTTAGTAATGAGTTTATGTATGCCATAGATGACAAAGGTTGAAAATCTCTGGTTTATACATTCTGGAGTGTTTCAAATGTTATAATAAGGAGTCTGATATTAATAAGTTTGAAGCTGGTAGTCATGGAAGGTTTGTTAGATATTAAATAAAATGACTCAAGTTGTACTAAATAGATTCAGGATAAACATAGGGAGACTTGTGCAAGATTGTTTCAATAGCACAGATAATAGCACTGTTTCAAAAGCTCTTAAAAAAAGAAAAAGTGTCATTATTTCATAGAGGAAAAGAAGAAACTGGGGATAAAGAACAAATGCACTTTTTTAACCTATGCTCTGTAAATATATCACAGAGCAGTGAATACTTTATTCACTCTATATTCAGCCATAGTCTATTAGAAAGTGTATTAGAATATCTACGTTAATGTTATGAACTTTTAATAAATATAGTATTTTGTCTTATTTTAACACTAATTTGATTGCCTTTGAAGTCAGTGTGAAAACCATCAAAATGTATATTCTAAATGTCATTCTATACCTTTATTAGGGGTAGAGGGAGATAACTGTGGTTTTTCAGAAACAGATATTAATATCCTATTTATCTTTATGTTTTTTAGATAACACACTCCATTTTCACAATATTATGTAAAATAAATACTAGTAAACTGTTTTGAAGAACTTTCACAGTCCTTAAACAGAGCTGCTCCTTGATATAAATTAATATTTGATGTAACCACTATGTTTTACATATCTTTAATCTTTACTATATTTATGATAATCCATTCCCCTTTCCCAAATGTAAAGGTCTACACTCCTTAAGAGGTCTACATTCAGGCTTCTGTAGACCATGGAACATATTCTTTATGTTATTTCCCAAAGCAATGACTTGAGGAGAAGTTATAAAAATCAAAGAAAACTATATTCTTTGTCACAATTGAAAACACAGGTTAAAATAAATAAAAACCTTTCATAGAATCAGTGCTATCTGAGAAGTGTACAAAGGTCTGCTATATCTTTTTTTAATGCATAATCTGCCAGTTCTTAGCCATCTGAGATAAAGGTCAAAAACTATGGCTCAGAAAAATCACATTCAGACGTCCCCCACTACCTACAGGGCATTCTTTCCAAGACCCCCAGAAGATGCGTAAAACCATGGATCATACTGAATCCTGTTTACTGCTTTTTCCTACACATACATATCTATCATAAAATTTAATTTATAAATCAAGCACCATAAAATATTAATAATAAAATAGAACAATAGAACAATATACTGTAATAAAAGTTATGTGAATGGCTTCAGGGTTAATATTAAGCAAAATAAAGTTTACTTGAACACAGGCACTACAGCACTTAGATCCGCTAACCAAGATGGCTACTAAGTAACTAATGAGCAAGAAGCATGCATTGATAATAGCTCCAACATGCTGGACAAACGGATGATTCACATCCTGGGTAGGACAGAGCTGGATGGTGTGGGATGGCAGGAGATTTCATCATGCTACTTAGAATGGTGTGGCAACTTAAAACTTAAGAATTATGCATTTCTGGAACTTTCCATTTAATATTTTTGGTCTGCAGTTGACAACGGGTAGCTAAAACAGTGGAAAGACAAATCACAGAGAAAAGGGGAACTATTGTAAAGAGTTGTCCAGAACATTGAGTATATCTTACTGCTCAGTTCATGGCACATCATCTTAATTAGTCTGTGTTAAGTCCCTCCTTTTATGTTTTAAATTATTTCTTTGTTTTATTTCCATATCTCTCCCTCTCTCTCTCTCATTTTGCTCCCCCTGTGGACAACCATTCTAATATATCTAATGTACATCCTTTTGCCTGCATATGTTTATATAAATTGTGTATGTTCATTTTGGTACATTTTATATAATAATATTATAAATTTTGTTTTGGGTATCATTCTTTCGTTTCTTAGTTCTGTGTTTAAGGTCTGCCTTATTTACTGTAAATATCTGGTCTGCTACATCTGTCTGTATACACTGTAGCATGGTGTGCATTGAACATGTCTGATCTGCTATTTAGATCATGCCCTAAAATCACTGTCGATATATAATAGAAAATTAAGAAATTAAATTTTAATTGTTTATAATATATTTTTTAACAGAAATACATACAAAATGTGCATAGATCATAATATGCCATTTGGTAACCACAAAAAAATGAGCACACATATTTAACCTCTACTCAGATTAAGAAATAGCCCTAGCTGATGTGGCTTGGTTGGAGCATAGTCCTATAAACTGAAAGGCTGTGGGTTCGATTCCCAGGCAGCTCAGATACTTGGGTTATGGGTTCAGTCCCCAGTTGAGGTACACAGAAGAGGCAGCCAATTGATGTTTCTCTCTCATATTGATGTTTCTCTCTCTCTCTCCCCCCCTCTTTTTCCCTCTCTCTAACATCAGTAAACATGTCCTCAGGTGAGGATAAAAAAATAAAAGAAAAGAAATAGAATATTACTGGCACTTAAGAAATTCTCCACATGCTACCTTCTCAGTCACTACAATCTCAAAAAGTGACCATAATTTTCACTTCATAATATTAGTTTTATACATTTCTGAAATTGTATAAATGTAATTGCAGTATTTATTCTTTAGTGTCTGGTGTTTTTTGTTTAACAGAATGTCTGTGAAAACCAGCTATATCACTGCATATAGAGCAGTTCTTTGGATTTCCCATTGGTATATAACAGCAATTTTCAAAATGTGCTCCATTGATACCCCATATCCCCAATATACCTTTAGGAGACTGGCAGGTGAAAATTATTTTCATAAAGCTATCAAGACATTATTCATCTTTTTCATTATATTGACAGTTACACTGATAATGCAAAAGCAATGACAAATAAAACTGCTGGCATCAAGATAGTGGTACCAAACTGTAGTAGTTGTCAAAATATTCTTCAAAGCCAAATATTTAGAGGAAGAATATATATAAGTTTCACTTTTAAATCCCTTCATGAATCTGCAGAAACATTGATTTAATAAAAATGTAGCCCTGGTTATATCTTCTTACATTCTGTGTGGTAAAATGAGAAGTCTGCATGAAGCATTTTGTTGCACATCAACATATGATTGTTGTCTTGAGGAAAAACACTTGTACAAGTATATTATTATGAATATGTATTTGATATTGCTGACCCCCTGAAAGGGTGTTGAAGACTTCAAAATGTCCCCAGACCTGATCTCAGTGAACAGGTCCTAGAGCAACTCTTAAAGGAAAACAAGCCAACGGGTATAGGTAATAGCCAATAAGGCAAATAAAATGATTTTAAAAATAAAATCAACCTTGAAGAATCCAGGAAAAGACAAAAAAAAAATTACGACAAAAGAAAGTAAAGAAAATAGCAAAATAATATATTTAAGCCCAGTATTAGCAAAAAGTAAATTAATTGTAGATGTACTAAAATCTCCAAGTAAGACAGAAATTGATAGATTGAGAACTAAGAATAACCTAATACTGACTTCCAGAAAGTCACTTTAATTATAAGTAGGTCAAAAGTTAAAAAACAGTTTTCCTACAATTAGAAAAGACTATATCTTAAAATAATTAATTTTAACTACATGCTGTAGCTACACAAGGTATGTTAAATGAAAACAATCAGGGAAGTTTTTAAATAATTATTTCACCACAATGACATAATAATCTTAAATGTGTATGTGTTTAGTAACAGAGCTTTAAAATATAGGTAGCAAAAACTGAGGATTGAAAAAAAAAGATAAATACACAATTTGTGATTGATGTTTCAGCTAGTATCTCTTAGTAGTTGGGATAACATTTCTAGAGAAAAACGGATATAGAAAAATCTGTGTTACATTATCAACCAATTTTCCTAATTGACATTTATAGAACGTTCTACCCCAAACCGGAAGAGGTTATTTTAGGGGTGCTGGGGGCAGTGGTAATATGTGGCGCTTCTGTGCGTGAAGGGTCCGTAATGTGGCTCCCAGGGCAGGATCTGGGACTCGGCGGACCGCCTTGCAGGAGGGCCCAGCTCCTGCTCGATGCAGCACTGCAGCCTCTGGATACTGCAGAGGCCCGGCCCTCTGCGTCCGGCGCCCCGGCTCGTGGACCATTTTCTGCCGTGTCATCCCTTTTTGCCCCAGCTTTTGGGGTCGCCTGGCCACCACTGGTATAGTCTCCCTAGACCCCCGCCGGGCCTGCATCAGAAGGTTCCATTGTCCTCTCTTTCCCCTAAAATGCAAAGAAAACTGAAGGGGAAGAAAATCAATGAGGGTGAACTAACTGCAGTGGTTGAAACTGAAAGCCACTGTTGGATTTGAGAGCCTGGATGAGTGTTACATGGCAAAGGTAATTGTTGCTGAAGGTACCAGAGATGTTCCAGTTGGATCGATCACCCATATCATGGTTGAAAAACTTATTGAGGTCTTTAAAAATTATACGTTGGACTTGGCAGCACCTACCCCACAAGCAGCCCCAGCAGCAACCTCTGCTGCCACTTCTCCACCTACACCTTCTGTTTAGGCTCCTGGTAACTCATACCCTACTCACATGCAGGTTCTTCCTGCCCTCTTTCCCACCATGACCATGGGCACAGTTCAGAGATGGGAAAAAAGTGGGTGAGAAGCTAAATGAAGGAGACATATTGGCAGAGATAGAGACTAACAAGACCACTATCCATTTTGAAGTACAAGAAGAAGGTTACCTAGCAAAAATCCTGATCCCAGAAGGAACAAGAGATGTGCCTCTAGGAACACCACTCTGTATCATTGTAGAAGAGAAGCAGATATGCCAGCATTTGCTGACCATAGCCACCTGAGGTAACTAATTTAAAACCACAAGCAACGCCACCTACTCTTCTCCCATGACCCCTGTTCTTCCAACTCCCCAACCTGTAGCCCCTACACCATCAGTCACTCCCCCAGCTACTCGGGCTGGACCAAAGGGAAGGTTATTGTTAGTCCCCTTGCAAAGAAATTGGCTGCAGAAAAAAAGATTGACCTTACACAAATAAAAGGGACTGGACAAGAAGGCAGAATCATCCAGAAGGACATCAACTCTGTTGTGCTTACTAGAGCTGCTCCCGCTTCAGCAGCTGCCATGCCTTCCCCTGGCTCCAAGACTGGTGCCAGTTCCTACAGGTGTCTTCACAGACGTCTCCATCAGCAACATCCGTCAAGTTACTGCACAACAGTTAATGCAATCTTAGCAAACCATACCTCATTATTACTTTCTATTGATTACTCCCATATTGATGGGAGAAGTTTTGTTGGTATGGAAAGAATTTGTAAGATGTTAGAAGGGCAAAGCAATATTTCTGTCAATGACCTCCTCCTAAAGTCTTCAGCTTTGGCATGTATAATGGAATACTACACAGAAGAAAGAAAGAAGGAACTCCTACCTTTGGTGACAGCATGGATGGAACTGGAGAGCATTATGCTAAGTGAAATAAGCCAGGCAGTGAAAGACAAATACCATATAATCTCATCTATAAGTGGAACCTAATCAACAAAACAAACAAATGAGCAAAATAGAACCAGAGACTTAGAAATAAGGAACAAACGGACAGTGATCAGAAGGGAGGGGAGTTGGGGATACCAGAGGAAAGAGGAGAAGGAGCAAGCAAAGGAACACGAACAGAGGACTCATGGGCATGGACAATGGGGGGCACTGACTGTGGGAGTTGGGGGGACAGGGTAGGGGTGAGCAATGGGGAAAAATGCAGGACAACTGGAACTGAACAATAATTAAAAAAGAAAAAAAACCCTAAAAAAACGTTCCTGAAGCAAATTCTTCTTGGTTGGACACAATTATAAGACAAAATCACATTGTTGATATCAGTGTTGCAGTCAGTGCTCCTGCAGGACTCATCACACCTATCGTATTTAACGCACATATAAAGGGACTGGAAACCATTGCTAATGAGGTTGTTTCTTCAGCAAACAAAGCAAAAAAGGGCAAACTACAGCCACATGAGTTCCAGGGCAGCATTTTTACATTCTCCAATTTAGGAATGTTTGGAATTAAGAACTTCTCTGCTATTATTAACCAACCTCAGGCATATATTTTGGCCATTGATGTTTCAGAAATAGACTCATTCCAGCAGATAATGTAAAAGGATTTGATGTCTGTTACACTCAGTTGTGATCATCGGAGTGTGGATGGAGCAGTTGGAGCTCAGTGGTTTGCTGAGTTTAGAAAGTACCTTGAAAAACCTATTACCATGTTGTTATAATTGACCCAAGAATTTTTAGTCTCTTCCAAGTCATATTGGTTCATTCTTGTCAAGATATAAATATGTTATTAAATAGGTGGTTCTTTTTATTTTAAAGTTAACCAGTTATTTCTAAGTCTGTCCAGTTATTTGTTATGGTCATTACTAAATTTTTTAAATGCCAGTTACACCCAAATATTGTGCACATTTAGTAAATACCACATTTTAAGCTAAGTACCCCTAGTCAAAGGACATGTGGCATAGCCCTTTGGTGATAGGTACTTCCACTGAGAAATGTAGAGGTAGAACTGTGGTTCCCTACTGAGACCAGTATATAAAAGTAACCTGGATAAAAGCTTGAGACTTTGAACTTTAATTGTCTCAAATGTTTTCCTTATATCTGAGGAAAGAAGAAGTCAGGTAAATTTGTGCTCTTGGAGAAAGTGTTTGAATCAAAGCTTAATTTTGGAGCTTAACCCTAATTTAAATTTTTCTCGTATATGATCTTGGTTTTATCTTGGATGGGAAGGAAGGGTAGAGAACTTTTAAAAAATCAACATTTTCTTAGATTTTTTCAAGACTAAGACTATTTTTAGACTCTGTTTTTCTGTGAATCCCAAAATGGCTGTTTTCCTTTCTTGAGATGAGATATAAATATAAACCAGCCACTTGGTATAAATGAGAACTTGTGTGGATATTTAAACAACTTAAATGTTTCTACAATTACTTCCAAATAAAAGAATATGCTTATAGAATTTAAAAAAAGAGTATACATTCTTTTCAAATGCAAATAGACTATTCTTCAAGATATAACATTTGCTGTATATGGTTCTGTTAGTTTAGAAAACTTAAACCATCCATAGTACACTCTTTGACTACAATGGAATAAAGAAAGAAATCAGTAAATTGGAGACCGCTAAAATATCCTAATATTTGGAAATTTAAAAGCATACTTCCAGGAAAGATTCTACTTCTGGGAAGATGGCATAAGCATACTTTTTCTTCTTCCTCCCACTAAGTATAACTAAAACTGAGAAATTATATATAAAATATATATATAAAGGTTTTTAAAGGTAAAAAAGAAGAAAGTGGACCAGATAGGGACCTCAGAAACAAACAATAGCATGACGATGAGTACCTGGGTTTTGTTTTAGTCTTATATTTACCAGTATTCAAACTGAAGACATCAGAAAACTGTGTTAAGTATAGACAAAACAAAAGATCCAACAAATAACTGTCTCTATCCAAAAGACTAGGTAAGGAGTAGCCTAGCAAGACAGAAAACCTTAGTACAATAATCACTCTATTCCATCCAAATACCAAAAACAGACAGAACAAAACCAAACAAAAACCTGTGCCTCCCCCCATCAATGTATGCCAGAAAATACTGAGTGTGAAGTCCTGACTTTTCACCCTCACAAATATATTATAACACCTTAAACCCCTCATCTTGGTGGTGCCCGAGAAGACCAACTAGGAAGCTGAGACTTCTATCATCACTAGCTATAGTACAACCTCCCATCCAGCAGTACCAATGCAAATTACATAGAGAGCATAGACTTCCAACCCATTCAGCAGTAATATTCTTTTTCCCTTCCATGCTGAGGTGGAGTCAGGCACCTACTGGAGAATCAGGAATTTCACGACATCCAGTGGTAACCAAATAGCTTGCAGTACAATGTCAGGGGAGCCAGAACTCCTACCCCTGCTAACAGCACAGGGCCCCCTCTCCTTAGGGATTAATTAAAGATGAATGGGGAACCTCGACTTCTATTTCTATTTGAGAGTAAGAAAGTTTTACCCAACCCCTACTTGTTGGAGCAGCGTCACAGAAACCCTGCTAACACAGAAGGTTTAGAAATGACTCTCATAACATAATACAAAAATGTCAAATTTTCAATAATAAAATACTCTTTAAGAACTAGGATGATCTTAAACTTAATTAAACAATTATCAATAGATGCCAACACTATTATGATGACAGAGATATGAAAATTATATAAAAATATTTAAAGCAGCCATAATAAACATGTTTCAGGCAAATTTTCCAAAACATTACAAGTTTACAGAATAACAACATTGGTTTTTATCAGATTCATTCATTCTACATTCATATGTTAGGATCTACTTTGTTGAAAATTGCCTAAATAATAGAGGGATACATGAAGGAACAAATCTGATATTATAGTGTAGTTAAATCAACAAGAAATCTTAAAGAACCAGGTAACAATGCTTACTGCAATACAGGATGTTAAAAATTTTAGGAAATGGAGAGATTACTTCATGGGAGTAGTAATTGTCAAAATTATACAAGAAGATCATGCACATAAAGATTCTGCGATCACTCCAAGGGCTCTGAGTTAAGGATTTATTAAAACCTCAGGCTCCTTTTACATTTTCTGATAGTTATTATATATGCCCAGTGTTGTGAAATAGAAATCACACAGTTTTCTCCTAGTACTGTTGGCTAAAATTTCTTTGGAAAACTGCTGTACAAATTAATTTTTTTCTTTTATTGAACAAAACAATTTTTTTATCTAAAGATGACAATTTAACAACCAAATGCTTTATGGAACATATAGTTATTGCTATACTAATTTAAAATAAATATATAAAGTAGATAATCCAAGTCTATTACAGTATTTACTGTTCTCTATTTTTCTCACCAAAAAAGATCCCAGTGGTAGTAGCTAAGGGGAACAGCTCAAAGTATATACCTTTTTTACATTCTTGTGCAGAAAAATTTGATTATGTGATAGAGTTGTGGCCAATGATATGAAAATGGAAATCTGTAAGAGCATCAGGGAGAGTTTTAATGTTTCCCTGATAGAAAGTTACACAAAATTCTCTGTTTTCACTCTTCTGTCTACTTGGAATACAGGTTGCTAGCAGATGAATCATCTTTGCACTAGAGGAAACAGTTAACCTCTTTTCCTGTCAAAGCCACTGATATTTGAGCTTTTTGTTTTTTATAACAAAGGTATTCCTAATGCAAAAACTGAATGTTGTGTTTTACGTTGTGAATTTTTTGCACATTTAAAAAAAGCTAGTGCTAGTGCACTCAATTTTTAAAATAAGTTCAACACTCCTGTTGAGTATAGTAGATAACCTCCAGCTGGTTTAGTTTTGCTTGTTTGTTTGTATTAAGTCTCTATATTTAAAAATATGGAATCTTCTGAACTTCTGCTCTGGTCATCCTTTAGGATTTTGTTATAAACTGGGGCTAACACTCTAGATAATTTTCTGATGGTGCAAGGAAGTTTGGAAAAACCATCCTTAATTATAATGCAACATAAAGCCATCATTTCTTGACTTTTTTCTTTTTTAACAATTTAGTCCTAAGACATGGATAAAAATAATGGAAGACATTTCCTACAGTATGAATAATTCTAGGTTTCTCAATGAAGTAAAATGATTATTTCAATCATTAATTGACTGTTTAACCACTCAGCCTTTTTTAAATTTAATCTTTATTATATTTTTCAATTACAGTTTAATTCTATTATGTCCTCCTGCCCCCAGCAATCACCACACTGTTGTCTATGTCCATGAGCCCTTTTTCCTTTGTGCTCCATCCCTCCACCCCCTTACCTCCCCTCCCCTAGATGTCGTCCATCTATGCGCCTGTCCTCATTTTCCTTGTTAGTTCAATTTGTTCATTAGATTCCACACATGAGTGAAGTCATATAGCATTTTTCTTTCTCTGACTGACTTATTTCACCTAGCATAATGTTCTCCACATCCAACCATACTCTTCCAAAAGGTAAAACTTTCTTTTTTTTTTATGTTCTTTTGAGTTAGTGTTTTGGGTTCCTTCGGATATAGTCCCTGAAGTGGGTTCACTGGGTCAAAAGGCAGATCCATTTTTAATTTTTTGAGGAAATTCCATACTGCTTTCCACAGTGGCTGCACCAGTCTGCATTCCCACCAGCAGTGCAAAAGGGTTCCCCTTTCTCCACATCCTCGCCAGCACTTATTGTTTGTTGATTTACTGATGATAGTCATTCTGACAGGTGAGAGATAGTATCTTATCATGGTTTTAATTTTCATCTCTCTGATGTTTACTGATGTTGAGCATCTTTTCATATGTCTATTGGCCATCTATATGTCCCCTTTAGAGAAGTGTCTATTCAGGTCCTTTGCCCAATTTTTAATTGAGTTATTTGTTTTTTCTTTTCTTTCTTTCTTTCTTTTTTTGGGGGGTGTTGAGGTTTGTAAGTTCTTTGTAAATTTTGGATATTAACCCCTTATCAGATGTATTGGAGAATATGTTCTCCCATTCTGTGGGTTGTCTTTTAACTTTGTTAATGATTTCCTTTGCTGTGCAAAACATTTTTTATTTGATGTAGTCCCATTTGTTTATTTTTTGATTTTGTTTCACTTGCTTAGGGAAATATAGCTAATAAAATAGTACTACAAGTCCTGTCCACGATTTTGCTGCCTGTATTCTCTTCTATGATTTTTATGTTTTCAGGCCTAATATTTAAGCCTTTGATCCATTTTGAATTTATTTTTGGGTGTGGTGTATGAAGGTAGTCTAGTTTCATTTTTCTCCATGTATCTGTCCAATTTTCTCAAAGCCATTTATTGAATAAATTGTCTTTAGACCATTTATGTGCTTTCTTCCTATGTCAAACGTTAATTGATTATAAAGGTGTGGGTTTATTTCTGTGCTCTCTATTCTGTTCCATTGATCTCTGTATCTGTTTTTATGCTGGTACCTGGATATTTTGATTACTATGGCTGTAGAGTATAGCTTCATATTAGGTAGTGTGATTCCTCCAACTTTGTCCTTCTTTCTAGGTTCACTGTTGCTATGCTGGGCATTTTGTGGTTCCATATACATGTTTGAAATAGTTGTGCTAGTTCTGTAAAATACATCATTGGAATCTTGATAGGAATTGCACTGAATCTATGGATTGCTTTGGAGAGTACAGACAGTTCCATTACGTTAATTCTTCCTGTCCATGAACACGGTATGTGATTCCACTTATTTGTATCTTCTTCAATTTCTTTCTTCAGTGTCTTGTAATTTTCTACTACAAGTCTTTTACATCCTTGGGTTAGATTTATTCCTAGGTATTATATTCATTTTGTAGCAATTGTGAATGGGATTGTTTGATTTCATTTCCCTTTCTGTTGGTTCATTATTGGTATATAAAAATGAAACTGATTTCTGGATATTAATTTAGTATCCTGCTACTTTGCTGAATTCATTTATCAGTTCTACTAGTTTATTGGTGGGAACTTTAGGATTATCTATCTATGTACAGTATCATGTCTTCAGCAGATAATGACAGTTTTACTTCTTTCTTTTCAATTTGGATGCCTTTTATTCTTTCTTCTTGTCTGATTGTTATGGTTAGGAATTCTATTAGTATGTTGAATAAGAGAGGTGAAAGCAGACATCCCTGTCATGGGCAAGTAGCGCAGGTCACTGTTCGTGACAGAGCACAACACGGGGACTGCGGTGCTCTGGGATCTGAGGGTTACTGTCCAGGGCCAACTGAGCTGGGAACGCAGACTCTGAATCCCACAGAGCCCGTCCTGGAGTTGTCACAGATGAGGGGAATGAACACAAGTCATCGCAAACACTTCTTGTTTGCCAGGAGAGGGGAGAAGCCTTTTCCCTCTAGTGGGGAAGGCCCCGAGCCCCTTTGTCCAAAGACTTTTATTGAAAGGGTTATCAGTGGGGCTAGGTAACAGGATTGCACAAGTATCTCATTACATCAGTATGTTAATGTTTACAGAGAATAGGTGATGTTTTGAAGAAAACAAATGGCAGGAACACACTGATTTACATGGGTCAGAGAGGATACTAGTAAACATGAGAGATGAGAAAACATGAGAGCATTGTAAACATAAGAGCGCCAAAGGGTATAGGGTTAGGGTCTGTGAATAATCTAAATTACCTTCCCAGAATGAGCTGGCTATAGCTTTTGAGGGAGAAACAAAGCAGACTTTAAAGAATTTACTTTTAGACCTGATTTCCGCTGGAAACTGCCAGATCCAGTTTAGGGCTGTCTCCAATATTGTTTCAAGCCTGAGCCGGGCAGGAGGAGGGAACTGCCAAGAGACAAGACTTCTTTCTGACAGACTGAGGACTCCAGCCATGTCCAAACCGAGCTGAGGGGTGCGGGCCTTTTTGCTCTTTCTCCATGTCTCCCAAGTCCTTATCTGTTGCCCATACTGGCCAATGTTTGTCTTAGGTTGTTTCTCCTCATGAGAAAACTTACCCGTCATCCACAACTGACCATCACAGGGCCAAGCCAGGGTGATGTAAGGGAGGAGAGGGTTGCGCCCCTGCCAGGGGGAACAGGTTTCATCTCCTCAGTGGCCTGTTTTCCCAAGGCCTCCTTGATTATTTCCAGCCTTGGAGCCCTCTCGCCTGTCAGTGGGGTTACAGTTCCTGAAACCAGACAGGGCGTTTCACAACACATCCCTGTCTTTTTCCTGATCTTAATGGGAACACTTGTAATTTTTGCACATTGAGTATCATGCTGGCAGTGAGTTTGTCATAGGTGGCCTATATTATGTTTAGTTATGTTCTTGTTAACCCTACTTTGCTGAGAGTTTTTATTATATATGGTGCCAGATTTAATCAAATGCCTTTTCTGCATCTATTGATATAATCATGTGGTTTTTATTCTTCATTTTGTTTATGCGGTGTATCACATTTTTTGATTTTCAAATGTTGTACCCTTGCATTCCCAGAATAAATCCTGCCTGATTGTGGTATATGATCTTTCTGATGCATTGCTATATTTGATTGCTAATATTTTGTTGAGGATATTAGTGTTTATGTTCATCAGGAATATTGGCCTATAATTTTCTTTCTTTGTAAGGTCTTTATCTGGTATTGGAATTAGGATAATGCTGGCCTTGGAAAATGAGTTTGGGTGGTTCCCTCCTCTTGTATTTTATGAAATAATTTGAGAAGGAGAGGTGTTATTTCTTTTCAGAATGTTTGGTAAAATTCACCTGTGAAACCGTCCAGTCCAGGGCTTTTGTTTGTTGGAGATTTTTGATTACTGCTTCAAAGATTAGGTGCAACCTATTTATTTCTCTGATTCTTCCTGATTTAGTTTTAGAATACTGTCATGTTTCTAGGAATTTTTCTATTTTGTCCAGATAGCCCAGTTTGTTGGCATATAGTTGTTCATCATATTTTTTTACAATCCTTTGTATTTCTTTGATGTCAGTTTTATTTTTCCTCTTTCATTTCTGATTTTATTTATATGTGTCCGTTCTCTTTTTTTCTTGATGAGTGTAGTTAAAGGTTTGCCAATTTTGTTTGTCTTTTCAAAGAAACAGCTCTTGAAATCATTGAAGGTTTTATTTTTTTTTTAGACTTTATTTTATTTCTGCTCTGATCTTAAAAATTTCCTTCTTCCACTCACATTGGGCTTTGTTTGATGTTCTTTTTCAAGTTCCTTTAAGTGTGAAGTTGGATTGTTTATTTGAGCTTTTTCTTATTTTTTTGAGATAGGTCTGTCATGTTATGAACTCCCCTCTTAGGATTGCTTTCCCAGCATCCCACAGATTTTGGACTGCTGTGTCCTCATTTTCAATAGTTTCAAGATATCTTTTGATTTCTTCTTTGATCTCATTGCTGACCCATTTATAATTTAATAACATGTTATTTAGCTTCCATGTGTTTGCATGTTTTTCAATGTTCTTCTTGTCATTGATTTCGAGTTTCATAGCATTGTGGTCAGTGAAGATGCTTGATCTGATTTCAATCTTCTTAAATTTATTGAGACTTGTTTTGTGTCCTAACATGTGGTCTATCCTAGAAAAGATTCCATGTGTACTTGAAAAGTGTGTGTATTCTGCTGCTTTGGGAAGAAATGCTCTGAAGATATCAAATAAATCCATTTGATCTAGTGTGCCATTTAAGGCCACTGTCTCCTTTTTGACTTTCTGTCTGGAAGATTTATCCATTGAAGTCAATGGAATGTTTAAATCCCCAACTATGAGCCTATTTTGATCTCTCCCTTTATGTCCATCAAGATTTGTTTCACATATTTAGGTGCTCCTATTTTGGGTGTGTAAATGTTTACTTAGGTTAATCCTCTTGTTGGGTTGTTCCCTTTATTATTATTTCGTTTCGTTCTTCGTCTCATATATAGCCTTGGTTTTAAAGTCTATTTTCTTGGGTATAAGTATGGCTACCCCAGCTTTTTTTTCTTTCAATTTGCATGAAATACCTTTTTATATACCTTTACTTTTAGTCTATATGTATCTTAGGATCTGAGATGTGTCTCTTGTAGGCAACATATATATGAGTCTTGTTTTCTTATACATTCAGCTACCCTACATCTTTTGGTTGGAGCATTTACCATTTACATTTAAAGTGATTATTGATAGGTACATATTTAGTGCCATTTTATTGTTGGACTACTTTTCTATTTTTTTTCTTTCCCTTTTTCTTCTTCTTCTTCTTCTTTTTAAAATAAGCCCTTTAACACTTGTTGTCATACTGGTTTGATTTTAACAAACTCTTTTATCTTTTTCTTGTCTGGGTAGCTCCTTCTCTGTTGATTTTTAATCATAGACTTGCTGGATAAAGTAGCCTTGGTTGTAGATCATTGCTTTTCATCACCTTAAATATGTCATGCCACTCCCTTCTGGCCTTAAATGTTTCTGTTGAAAAATCAGATGACAATCTAATTGCTTTTCCCTTATATGTAACTACCTGCTTTTCTCTTGAAGCTTTTAGGATTCTCACCTTGTCTTTAAGCCTTGTCATTTTAATTATGATGTGTCTTGGTGTAGGCCTTTTTGGGTCCAACTTGTTTGGGAGTCTCTGAGATTCCTGAACTTCATTGGATTAGGAAAGTTTTTGGTCATTATTTCTTCCAATAAATTCTTGATCCCTTGTTGGCTCTCTTCTTCAGGTATTCCCATGATATGGATGTTTTTACATTTCATGTTGTCCTAAATGTTTCTTAAGCTCTCCTCATTTTTTAAAAATTCTCTTTTCTTTTTGCTACTCTGACTGGGTGTTTTTTTTCTACCTTGTCTTCCAAGTCACTAATTTGATTCTACTTTATTTAACCTACTGTTTATTCCTTCTAGTGTATTATTTATTTCAGATATTGCATTCTTAATTTCTGACTGGTCCTTTTTCATTTGTTTCAAGGTACCTTGTCTTATCTAAGTCTTTTTTCATGCTATTGAGTATCTTTATAATCATTATTCTACATTATCTGATTAAATTGCTTGCCTTCACTTTTCCTAGTTTTTCTTATGGAGAATTCACTTGTTCTTTCATTTGGGGCTTGTTTCTTTGTCTTCCCATTTGGTTGCTTCTTTGAATTTTTCCAACTTAGTTTAAACTAATCAGTGCTATAGCCTCAAGCTGTAATCAGTAGTACCACAGGCTGGGGAAAAGTAATTTCCTCTGGTGGGGTATTGCTTCCCCTCACACTGATGCCATTCAGAGAGGAGTGCTCTCCCTGACAAAGATGGCTTCTGCAGTATAGGGAACGACTCAGCACTGGGATCCTGGTAGCTGTTCCTTCAGTTCTCTCCCCAAAACCACCAACCCCAGACACTCCTCAAGTATCTCTAGTCTACTCTTCCTTCTCTCTGCCAGAGCCCAGAGTAAATGGCTGCAAACAAAATTTTTTGCATTGGCCCTTTAAGGGGCTCTCTGATTCTCCAGCCATCTCTCCCTGGAAGATAGAAACCCTGCTGCTTTTCACAGCTGTATGTTATCTGAGTTCTTTTTCCATATCTGGTGCAGTGAGCTAGGGAGCCCAACTTGGGGTTTAGACTCCATGTTACTCATGAGGAACCCCCTGGCCATTGAAATATCCCTCTGGCACTTCAGCTACTGACCATGGAACCCAGCCAGCCTTCTTGAGCCTCCTCAGCACTCCCTACCAGTCTTGTTGTGGTGAAGTAGTTTTTCTGTCTGTCCCTGGTTATAAGGCATCTCTCCGGCTAGTGTGCAGTTGGTTATTCAGGATAACTTCTATACAATTTAGTTGTAATTCCAAATTGGTCCTGAAAGGAGGTTAGTGTACCTTCTGCTTACTCTTCTTCCATCTTAGATTTCACCACTCAGGCTTGATCCCTGATCTCCTCTTTTATTCTTGAGAATGTCATCTTGCCTTCTTCCATATTTTTGAAGATTTTACTTGTTACTGTTTCCTCTACTGCAATGTATTTTTTGGTTTTTCTTTCTGAATGCCTTCCAAATCTCTTTATTACCAAAAAAAAAAAAATATGTGGCTAATACATAGCACTGGGTTGTTCAAAAAAGATGGCACAAGGATAGAACTAATAGGTTCTCAATATATTTTAAAATTGAAAATGTTGAAACAAGTCTTACAATTCTAAAACCTTATGAAAATGGATAGAAGGGCTGATGGTATGCAGACATAAGAACAAAATAAAATAATACAAAAGGTCATTTTATAATAAGACACACAGAACTCTGAGATCTCATTTAATGTCAAATTTCACTAATAATTAAGGCCATGGATAATGGTGAAGCATGGAAGAGGCATGGAGAAATCCAAGACAGCCAACAATACGGATCACACCCTATCTTTTTATTTGCAGTATATCTGATATAGATTTAAGATATGCATTCTAAGCAATTCTTGAAATGCATCAGTTACACAAATGGGATGTATGTGAATTATGAAATATTTCCATTTATACCCTAAAAATTATCTATTCCACATGACATTTTCTAGGGACATGCCATATTTAAGCAATTGAGATAGAGCATTGGGTACAGTGCATGTATGGGCTAAAGCATGTTCCCCCAAATTCCTGTATCAAAACCTCAATCCTCAGTATCTTAGAATGTGATTATATTGGAGATAGGGCCTTTAAAGTGCTACTTATTTTTTTTTTTTACTCTTTTTTATTCAAATACATTTGTCTCCATTTTCCCGCCACCACTTTCCCCTGTCCCACCACCTCCACCTCCCTCCATCCTTCCATACTTTGGCTTTGTCCATGGGTCCTTTATACATGTTCCTTGACTTAACCCTTCCCCTTCCTTTCCCTGTTATCCCCCTTCCTCCTTCCCTCACTCCAGTTGGTTTCTTTTTTTCTTTCAATGTTGCTGGTTATATTTCCCTTGCTTGTCCATTTTGTTGATTAGTTTCCACTTATAGGTGAGATCATATGGTGTTTGTCTTTCACTCCCTGGCTTATATCACTTAGCATAATGCTCTTCAGTTCCATCCATGCCGTCACGAAAGGTAGTAGCTCTTTCTTTCTTTCTGCTGGGGTAGTATTCCATTGTGTTAATGTACCATTGTTTTTTCATCCACTCATTTACTGATGGGCACTTAAGTTGCTTCCAGCACCTGGCTATTGTAAATTGTGCTGCTATGAACATTTGGGTGTATAGATTCTTTTGAATTGGTGTTTTGGGATTCTTAGGGTATAATCCCAGCACTGGAATCACTGGGTCAAAAGGTAGTTCAATTTTTAGCCATTTGAGGAAATTCCATACCGTTTTCCACAGTGGTTGCACCAGTCTGCATTCCCACCAACAGTGTACCAGGGTTCCTTTTTCTCCACAGTGTCATCAGTACCTGTTGTTTGTTGATTTATTGATGATGGCCATTCTGACCAGTGTGAAGTGATATCTCATTGTAGTTTTAATTTGCATTTATCTGATGGCTAGTGATGATGACCATCCTTTCATATGTCTCTGGGCCCTGTGTATGTCCTCCTTGGAGAATTGTCCATTCAGATCCTTTGCCCATTTTTTAATTGGATTGTTTGTCTTCCTGGAGTGAAGTCATGAGAGTTCTTTATATATTTTGGAGATCAAACCCTTGCCCGAGGTATCATTGGCAAATATATTTTCCCAAATGCTTGGTTTCCTTTTCATTTTGCTGATATTTTCTTTAGCCATGCAGAAGCTTCTTATTTTTGATGAAGTCCCATTTATTTACTCTTTCCTTTATGTCCTTTGCTCTAGGGGACATATCCGTGAAAATATTACTTAATTTAAAATGAAATTAAATTAAATTTAGAGCCATTAGGGTGGCTTTAATCCAATCTGATGTATCCTCATAAGAGAAGGAAATTTGGACACTCAAAGAGACACTGGGCACACAGACAAACAGGGAAGTGACCATGCAGCGAGAAGGCAGGCCTGTGCAAGCTGAGGAGAGAGGCCTCAGGAGAAACCAGACCTGAAAAACCTTTATCTTGAACTTCTAGTCTCCAGAACTGTGAAAAAATAAATTTCTGTTAAGTCACCCAGACTGTGGCATTTTGTTATGGCAGTTCTAAATAACTGTTGAAGACTTCTGTAATAGTCTAAACATAAGGGTTTGCCCACTAGAAAATATCGGTATGAATTTTTCAGAAAGCCAGGCATTCACGTTTATAAGACATTTGAATAGAGCATTTTTCTGTCCCCAGACATCCAGATAGATGGAAAAAATGGATCGTAGGTCTGCTGTTAACCCTATCCTGCCATAAACACTGATATTCCACTTAGTATATGTCCAAAGACATTATCATATAGGTATGTATGAAGAAATATATTGGAGTAACTTTCTTTCAGTGAGATTTGTTATAGCAAGTTGTAGATCATTAGGCAAGAGTACGTTAGTTTTGATGGACATGTACCATGGAACACCAGGCAGCAGTTAAAGTGAAAGACTAAATATAGAAAAGGTAACATGTATATTTTTTTCAAAACCTAATGTAAAGTGGGAAACAAATAATTATTTTAAAATTAGTTATATTTTTCCATTATGTAAATTAAAATCCAAACACTGAATATAAATACTTTTTTAAAAGAATATATATATGTGTGTACATATATATATATATATATATATATATATATATATATATACCAAAAACGTTTTTCCAATATCAACATTATAGAATTGTTTTCATGTAGTATCTGGGAGAAGGAAATGAAAGTGAGGACTAGAGAATAAAGTGAATAATAGTAATAATTAATAATAGAAACAGGAGAGTTTTGTAGCATAGACCAGTGATGATATATGCCATGAAATGAGAAGTATTTGTTCAACTCACTGCATCTCCATTCCAACTTTAAAAGCAAATATTAATCATAAAAATTCAAACAGAAAATCCTGAATTAAAAATCTTAAATAAAAATTTTAAATAGTCTAAAATATAAAGACATGTTGCACATGCAATATTAAAAAGAAGCAACCTTAAAAAAGAAAGATGTAGTTCATTTCAGAAAGCTTATTACATAAAAAAATCAAGAAACCCAAGAAAATATGAATAAATATAAAATATATATAATATGAATAAAGATTTCAGAGCTGCTATTCATAAAAATTATGTATTAAACATGACTTTTGTGGGTGAAAATCTCATAGGAATAGAAAGAGAACAACAATGAGGAAATTGCCTTAGATTTTATATATTAAATCTAAAGGTTTTAGTGACTTACCTGCTATTCACACAGGGTGGGGGCAAAAATAGGTTTACAGTTGTTTATATGCAAAATAATACAATAATTAATAAATAATAATACAAGGATGAACTCTGTGTTTCACAACTGTAAACCTACTTTTGCCCCACCCTGTACGGGAATATAAGAGAGGTCGGAGATGACCCTAAGGTAAAAAGAAGAAAAGCATGAATGCTGTAACAAGTAAAAAAAAAAAAACAAAAAAAACCCATTTCTTTAAAATTAGCATTTTTAAAAGATTTTATTTATTTATTCTTTGAAGAGGGGAAGGGAGGGAGAAAGAGAGGAAGAGAAACATCAGTGTGAGGTTGCCTCTCATGCACCCCCTACTGGGAACCTGGCCTGCAACCCAGGCATGTGCCCTGACTGGGAATTGAACTGTCAACCCTCTGGTTCACAGACTGGCAGTCAATCCACTGAGCCACACCAGCCAGGGAGAAATAGCCAATTCTTTAAATGACCTACTTTTATGTGCATTGCTTATCCTGCCCACAAGACCATGCATGCTAGGAGGGCAGAGAGCTTGTCTGCCTCATTCATCTCCCTACTCAGTCATGGAGCCCAGTGTTGACCGGTGCCTGAAACAATGTACACTTAAAGGCTGAGGTGTGTTTTGGGGATCGAGAGCAACATAAAGAGGACAGTTTTACAAACTGGCATGGAAATTCCCTATAGGCAAGTAGAACTATGGAGTTTTAGAAGAGCTGGATCATTTTCCTAAACCATTTGCTTAACTTACCCTTTTAAATGTGACCTAAGAGACCAGGGGAAGAATATAATGAACATATTCTCGTTCCTTATCTTCTCCAAATACTAGAAAGCATGGTCTCTGTTCTTGTGTTTTCCTCATGCCAAAGAATAACACGTTTAAAGTTAGACATTATTTCATAATTTTAAAATTACCTTAATCTGTACAAACTTACAGTTGATTCAGATTGCACAACCTTTTAAATTCTAAATTTATACTGAAATACAAGTGGTGATAGTAGGTGATCTATACATATACATGAGTGCAATAATTCCAGTTACTCGGAATTAAAGTTCTTTCACAGAGTGTTCCTCTCTGTCTATTTAGGATTGACAATGACATATATCTTTACTTATGTGGAGATGCCTGACAACTCACTTCCCCTCTGGTGGCTGCTTGGAGAGAATAGGGAGAAAGTCGAGAGTAGCATTAATTCACAACAAAAAACAAATTATTTTTTGATCATTATTCTGTGTTAGAATACTTAAAAACCTCCCAATTACAATGACAAATTCAGCAGAGTGCATGGTTTAAGCCCCTGATCATTACACAGTTTCGTCATCATGGCTACAGTGTTCTCTGGTGTCTGCCAGATATGTGTACGTGCACACACAAGCATTGCAAGACAGCCTGCCAACTGTTTAGAGAGTAGGAACTGAGGTCTAAGGGGTTTGGGGGGTTTAAATCTGAGTACTATTATTTATTCAACTTTAAACTGTGAGTATGATACTTGTCTATGCTTCATTTTTCTCAGCCATAAATATTAATAAAGTACAAATAGAGCCAAAATACAGGGTTCAGCACAAATAATGCCCTGTTTTTATTACACAATCTTTTGTTTCAAAATCATAAGCATGTAATTCTGTAACATAACAATATCATACTCAAGCACACGGTATGACATTTTAAGTGAAATGTTCAAATTAAAACTATAAATTATTACCCTACCAACCACACTCAAGCAGGTGTTACCTCTGCTGGCCCTTGTATATTTTATAAAGATCAGTAGTATTTATATATGTAAAGTCCTGTGACAAGTTCCTGGTGTAGTGTAAGAACTAAGTAAATGTATGCTAATATCGTGTGTGTGTGTGCTATGTATATTCTTATATATGGATGTGCATGTATGTATATATGCATACATATAAATAATTGTATGTTACTAACTTTGAATTTGGCAAAATTAAGTGGAAGGCTTAAGTTGAATTTCACTGAGATTCAAACTGAAATAATTTCTTCATTCTATTTATACACATCAGCTTCTTTTTATGAAATTTACTTTCAACATATGAAAGAATATGAATACCCAGGTATTATAAGCAGATAAAATATTTAGGTAAGAGATTGCCTTAGCCACTGAGAGGAAATGCTTCAGGCTCCATATACTTTATAACTAGGGTGACCATGTCATTTAAACTAGAGCAGTTTAAGAATAAAATGTGTGTGCTTTTAATAATCACTCAGGGAAACCAGGGAGAATTATCATCCCACTCAAAACCTAAGAAAATACAGTAAATGAGAGGCATACCTCTTCCATGTTCCAAGGACAAAAGCATTAAAAAAAAAAAGCACTAACTTTTCCTGGTGAAATAGTGTCATCTATTTATGCTATGTGTACAGCTCAGTTTGAATTTGTAACTCAGGTTGAATTGTCAATTTTTCATTTTCAGATTTTTTATTATTATGCATACTGCCTTGTGTCTCACAGTTAAAAACAATTGTTCTAAAGTTTCAAGTGCTGCTGAAGTACAGCTGCCAGGATTTAGTGTGGATCACATTGTTTGAGGCTTTTTTTCAGCTGTCTGTTGAGTCCCCTGAAACTAATGCTCAGTCTATATTAATGTCTCGGTCCCGTGAAACCTCAGCCTGTTCTCTCCTATAATTAATCTTGCAGGTACTGCCTTGACATTATTGGTTCACCAACAGAGCAGAACTGCCTCAGCCATCAATAATAATTCAACACATTAGGATGAGGCCTACGCAGGGGCCACAGAGGTAGCCAGATCTGCACAATCTCCTGCACTCTTCTTCAGTTGACAGGAAATCCTGCAATTGAAACTAGTGTTTTGGTGGCTGGATAATTTGTAATAGAGGGGTCTTGGTGTTACTAATTGTTTTGCTTTATGCTTTTCTCCAAATGTAACCACTGCTTGGCACAATGGGAATGATTGTTTACTGAATCTTAATATTGAGGCTGTTACAAATTGTCTTTCACAGATGGTGGGAGCTTTCCAGATCGAGAGAGGCAGGGAATTTATTACTCAATATTTCTGTATTACTGATTGGGACGTGAGGAGCATAGACAATCTGTCCTACTGCAGGGTTTGCCGCATGGTTTTTTTTCCCTCTGCAAAATTATGGCTGGCTCTAGACGTTTTTCTCATTTTGTATAGATAGCAGCTGTGTAATTTCAAGCAGAATGTTTGCTTTGATCCCCCTTCCTTTAATTGAAATCCACAATTATGAGATTTGTTTTTTTTTTATGTTTGCGAGTTTATTGGTTTAATCTACAAAATGTGCTGTCTTGCTGTCTTATACAGTTAAAGGCTACAGCACAGTTGGGACTTAAATGACAAACATTGGAAGGAGGGACTTTCTTTTTCTCTTTTTTTGTTGGCTATGGAAAGAAACCAATAGACATTTCTTCCCTCAGCAGGCTGTATGACAAATGAATAAGTGAATAAATTGTTTTTCTGCAGAATTTGAAGTGCTCTCTCTGAGATAAATATATATATATATATATCAGTGACAAACTAATTGGCCTAAATATATGTGTATGTGTGTGTATTATAATATATATACGCATATATATATTTCTAAAAATGTGCAGTATATGTGTGTATGTATATATGTGTTTACAGTGGAAGGGTAGCCAACTGACATAGGAACAGTTCTTTGATTATAGTAACTGCAGATGGTCCCTGACTTAGGATGTTTTGACTTACAGCTTTTTGACTTTATGATGGTGTGAAAGCAATGTGTGTTCAGTAGAAACTGTACTTCAAAATTTGAATTTTGATCTTTTCTGGGGCTCCTGGTATGGAGTATAATACTACTTACGATGTTGGGCAGCAGCAGCGAGATGAATGTTGTCCAACTACAAGTTACTATTAGTTTTCTGAGCTCATTTAAGATAGGCTAAGCTAAGCGATGATGTTTGGTAGCTTAGGTGTATTAAATGCATTTTCAACTTTAAAAAAAAAAGTTTATTGGTATGTAACCCTACCATAAATCAAGGAGCATCTGTAGTATCATTTATAGAAGGTCAGCCTTATCATCACATTTTAAGGGAAAGAGTGAAAGATTTATAAAGTAGGCAGATTTAAGAACAGGATTGCTTGGTCTCTGAGATAGTTCTACACCAAATAACTTCAATGGTTACATGTCAATATGCTCTACCAAGGGAATGAGTCACAATTTTCTTAAATAATACATTTGCCAATGTTTGGAGTTATTTGTGATTAAAATAGGAGAAAAGAATAGATTAAATGAAACCAAATGAGATTTTATTGCCAGGTTTACATTCTTTGACTCATAGTCTGTCATACATTCTAAGTATTTTTTAACAATTATTGTTAATATTTTATGTGTTTATTATTTTTTCTGACAAAGTGTGCTGAATTTTAATTCAGAATTCTGATCTATGTCTACTGAAAGGATATCCCATGTTTACTGGTATTAGGCCGATTAGTTTGTAAATGAATTAAACTTTCTACGCACTACCCTCATCTCACTTCAACTAATTGAACTGGTGTCAGAGCCCTGGTATTATTTGGGTATTTCTCTTAAATGCTCAGGAATAGTTAATTTACTTCAGCTTTATGAAAGAAGTCTTCCTTTGCATAATTCTTCTATTTGTTAATATCTGAGGGGAGGGGGCAAACAAAACAGGTGATCATATGGATATTTTAAAATCTTTAGAACTGCACATTATAAACTGAGTATATCTCCAATTTACTGTGCAGCCTCTTCTTTATTATATAGTGAGGTCTAAAATCACGAAACTGTAATATACATTCTTAAACTATATCTGTGTGGGTTACATATTTTGAATTCAAAAAATATTTTAATATTTCCTTATATCACAAGGGACTTGGATTCTAGGAATAAAAAATGTTTTAATACAAAATTTCTTGGTGTTCTCTTTTTCTTAATGGTTATAATTTAATTAAGTTTCTCTCTTCCAAGAGTTTATACATAACAGAAAACTTGGTCATTTTATATATTTGTATTTTACACATAAAAATAATGAGGCTATAGATCTTGAGTGACCTGCTCAATATCATTCAGAAAACTAAGGAAAAACACAGAATTCAAATTCCAGTCTTTGGATCTTTCTACAAACTCTGTGTTTTACCTAATAAGGCCCTGTTTTCCTAGGGCCTGTGGTCACTTAAAAAATTAATATCAGGCTTTACATTATGAAATGAGGGTCCATGAACCTTAAGGATGCTGGTAGCCTGAAGATGCATAGAAAGTGGGTGGGAGGAAAAAATAGTAGGATCTGGAAACAGAAAGGTAGAGATAAAAAAAAAAAAGAAACTGAAAAGTGAAGAAGGCTCAAGATAAACTACATCATTCACAATGCATTTGTGGACAAATTCAACCCATAGGTGAATAAAAAGTATGCTTATGTTTAAAGTATTTGTTTTTTATTTGAGTCATGGTCCTTTTTTTCATTTCCTTCATACAAGTTGGATTTCATTTCTTACATGTGATATCAAGGTTATGAGAAAAAAACATTTAAGAGGTTTATAAGGTAACGTTGCTTCACACTTGGCTTTATTCACATCATTAGGGTAAATATCTTCTCTCTTGTTGTTTCTAACTGTGGCTGATAGTTAAGAGACCTTCACTCATTCCTCCAGAGAGTGCAGTTAGGAAGACAACTTTGTCAGTTCTGCTCTTTCACTTCTTCTCTCCCAGAATTATCAGATCAATGAGAATGAGACCAAAAAAAAAAAAAAAGTTCCAAATATACGTGTCAGTCAATGCCTCTTTTTGGAGCAGACTGTTCTCTGTTTATTTCATGTTCCTCAATTTAGTGAGTTTACTAGGACACGCTCTGTCCTCTACTACGTAGAGTTTTTTGTTAAGACATGGATATGTTTATTTCTGAGAATAAAGTGGTTAATCTGGCCAGAGATCATACTGTATCATTTGATTCACCTTTGTTGGTAATAAAGTTGTTCCTGTTTATGACCTTTGCATCTATTTCTTTAGAATATGACTCTTAACTCCTATTACCACCAAACATGGAAAGATATATTGATTTATCTCAGTTTTTAAGCTGGTGATGATATTTTTCCACATCACTAGTTATATACATCCTGGTTGTTCCCAATGTGTTATAAATTGGAAATTTGATACTAAACAAATAATGTTACCATAAAACTCCCTGCTAATAAGTTTGTATGCTTTTAAAAGTATATTTTAGATTAAATTTTGAGATTAATGGTTACCTCAAGTCACATGCACAAATTCAAGTTACAAAAGTCATACCAATTAATAATGTCACAAATAAGAGTAAAAGTGCTTATTTGCCCAAACTCTCACCAAACCTTCTTTTTATAAAGTGTTTTCAAATTTTTCATTGTGATAGACTCAACTCTTCTACCCTTTGCTGTTAATAATTTTTTTGTTATTTTTAACAGGATTATTTTAGCCATAAATATATTTCTTTGGCTCTGGAATTTCTCTTTTAATTTTAATGTTTTTGTTTCATTCATGTATTCTTATGTTACTGAATTATTGTTCACATTGCATTTTTCTACAGTATTATTCATGAGGCATTTTGTCATTTTGTATGATTATATTATAGAATGAATTCCTAATATGCTACTTCCATGTTCTTTTATATTCTTCAATCGCCCTGTCTTCTTACTGTAAAATGATTTTACACTTTACCATGATTTTTAGGCTTTCCAACTCAAGAGAGACAGCTCTTTCACTTTGATATATTGTAGGTGAATTTGTCTCCCCATTTTCATATTGAGCCTAAAATCTGAGGATTGGGTTTTGAAATGTGTCCATCTAGCCTGAATGTGTAGGAAATAAGCAGGTGAACTCAGTGGTGTGTAGCCTTGATTAAAGAGCCTGGTCTCTTGTTCTCATATCTAAAATTTTATTAAAGCCCCAATATAAGGACTTGTTCCATCTTTCCAGGAGAAAGTTTTATTTCCCTGGAGAAATAACCTTGCTTTTGAATCACTTCCCTAGTTTAGCATGGGCCACAAGTTTTTGCCTGTTATGAACAAGCCATCTCAGACATTTCCATTTCCCCATTTCACCAGTCTCTTCCCCGCATTTCCCTCCTCTATGTATCACTACAAGCGTTAGTGGAGAATTGAGATTTGGTTGAAAAGGAGTATGATGTATTATCTTGTGTGCCAGGACAACCTGTTATTCAAAGTTTTATGTATTTTTTTCTCTTCATTATGCTAAAAACATAGGTTCTGATGGTGTTTATAATGGGGCCTCATTTCCTCTCTGCTTTCTTTCTATTGTAGCTGGAAGACATCAAAATGATTGGCTGTAACTACTTTTCTGTTTGTGATTGGAAATAAAAGTTAATTTTTCATGGAAATTATTAGGTGTTCTCAGGCTACTTATGTAAACACTCATTTTACCTGTCCTTAAATAGAAGCATTCATGAGACGTTTTCTGAATTTTGTCTAACAAAACAAAGATAAATGCCATATGTTCTCTCAAAAGCACATCCTCCATCACTACTTCTAATGCAGACTGAGTTTGAGAATTAAAGCTCTACTTAGACACTGGTTTTCTTAGAGGTATATTTCTTCATATTCTTCTATAATCTATTGTTATGCATCTCCTAGCAGTCATTAAGGTGAACCCAAAGCTGTCATCCTCTCTCCTCTCTGCCTTCCACTGAAGTCCATCCTCTAATAGAATTGCACATACCCTCATGTGATTGCATTGGAAACAAAAAACACAAACAAAACCCACAAAGCAGCTATTGGAATCACTCAGAACTGGTTTTGAATCCTAGTTTGTCATCTGACTATTGTCTGAAATGAAGAAGATTACTGAACAACTCTGGGAGTGTTTCCCTAAAAGCCAAATGAGCATAATAATGCGCACTTCACAGAAATTTTGTGATGTGTAACTGAGATATTTTATCAAAGTAGTGATAAACACTTGAAGAAACACTTTCTGAGGCTTCCAGTTAAGATGGAGGTGTAGGATGACACACCTGGCCTCACTGCACAACCTAAGAAGGAACACAAGTAATTAAAAATGAAAAACACATAACCGCCAGAAAATCACCCAGAAAAACACCTAGAATTGTACAGAAGTCTGACAACCAATGACTTAAAGAAGCTATATTCTTCCAGATGGGTAGGAGGGGTGGAGACAGGGAGTCAGGGAAAAGAGGACTTGGTGTGGCAGCAGCAAGCCTGGTGCGGAGAGGTGGAGAGGCAGCCAGGCAGCAGCGACCAGCAGAATGGGCAGCCCCACATTCATGTGTGTTGGATAAAAATTGGGGGACACCTTGTGAGCAAGCAAGCCCAGGGCCTGGCCAGACCACACAGCCAAGGGCTGCCAGGAAAACAAAGCTGAGTAATTTCTGACTATAAACCCAGTGGGGTTTGGATGGCAGAAGAAACTGTTGGTACATATGCAAACCCAGCCACTCTGGGAACCACATCTGGGACAGCAGCTGGAAGGGTGCCAGTCACATATAGAAGTGGGTGAAGTGACTGGAAATGGAGTGAGGGCCAGGCAAACCCCCAGAAGTCAGCCAGCAGTAGGATTGTCCCCTCTCTGACCATCCCCTCCATAGAAAGAGCTGTTGCCCCATCCTGGAAACGACCCAAGACTGCACCCCATAAGATTTAACAGGAGCGCTAAAATGGAATCAAAGTGGCTGTACCTAGTACACAGGCACAGGGAGGCTGCTAAAATCAGGGGACAAAGAAATATCGTCCGAATGAAGGAATAGAACAGAACCCCAGATAAAGGATTAAGCAATATGGAGATAGCCAACCTATCAGATGCAGAGTTCAAAACTGGTGGTCAGAATGCTAAAAGATCTCATTGAATACAGCAAGAACATAGAGGAAGAAATGGAGGCTCTACTAAGGGAAATAAAAATCCACAGGAAACCAACAGTGAAGGGAAGGAAGCCAAGATTCCAATCAATGATTTGGAACATAAGGAAGAACTAAACATTCAACTAGAACAAAATGAAGAAACAAGAATTCAAGAAAATGAGGCAAGTTTTAAGAAGACTCGGACATCTCCAAAAGGGCCAGCATCTGAATCATAGTGATGTTAGAAGAAGAAGAGCAAGAAATTGAAAACTTATTTGAAAAAAAATAATGATAAAAAACTTCCCTGATTTGGCAAAGGAAATAGACATACAAGTCCAGAAAGAACAGAGTCCCAACCAACTTGGACCCAAAGAGGGCCACATGAAGACACATCATAATTAAAATACAAATGTTAGAGATAAAGAGAGAATCTTAAAAGCAGCAAGAGAAAAGCAGAGAGTTACCTACAAAGGAGTTCCCATAAGACTATCAGCTAACTTCTCAAAAGAAACTTTACAGGCAAGAAGGGAATGGCAAGAACTATTCAAAGTGGTGAAAAGCACGGACGTGCAACAAACTTGCAGCAAAGCTATCATTTAAAATTGAAAGACAGATAAAGTGCTTCCCAGAAAAGGTACAGCTAAAGGAGTTCATCATCACCAAGCCTTTATTATATGAAATGTTAAAGGGACTTATTTAGGAAAAAGAAAATCAAAACTATGAACACTAAAATGACAACAAACTCATAGCCATCAACAACTGAATCTATAAAAACAAATAAACAAAAACCTAAGCAAACAACTAGAAAAGGAATAGAATCATAGATACAGCGATCATTTCAAGGGTTATCATCTGGGAGAGGGAAGGGAGAGAATGGGAAAAAGGTATAGAAATTTCAAAGCATAACTGGGTGGGTGCAAAATAGAGAGTGGGATGTTAAGAGCAGTATAGACAATGGAGAAGCCAAAGGACTTATATTCCCAACCCATAGACATAAACCTAGAGGTGGGATCGCTGGAAGGAAGGGGAAACTGAGGGCGGGGGGGGCAAAAGGGGAGAATTGGGACAACTGTAATAGCATAATCAATAGAATATACTTAAAAAAGCACACTTTTCCATATTTTCCATGTCTCTAACCCAATTAATTTTCCTGTACTATATTTTAGTTAATATAAATACTATTTTCATTTTATGTAAATATTTGTATATACACTATACAATCTGAAATATGATGTTTATAACTTCATCTTAAAGAATTTAGATTTACTTTCTTTGCTTTTCTTCTTATAATCTAGTTGATATGACTAAACTTTTGGATACATGGAAATGAATTTTGCTCTAATTCACCATTGGGAAAACATTTACAATTTAGTATAAGGCAATTCTCTAGAAGGGTGAAATTCTCTGCCAAGCATTTAACAGAATAGATACTTGGGCTGCATACATTGACAGAACACAGACATTATCTGAGGCCTCAAGCATTTGATATCCAAGCAAATATCACTTTAAGTTAGATTTCCTAATGTTTCTGAAATTATTGTCAGGAGGGACTAACATTTTATACCAGATGTTTAAACTTTATTATTTTATTACACCAAGCTGATTTGATTACTATGTATTTTAATTCAATTCATAACACAGTTATATGTTTGCTTTCATCAAAAAGGGAACATTGGAAATTAGAATTTTCACTGTAATTTTTCTCTTTAATATTTCAATTTTGTTTAATTTTCCAGAAATTGCTTTAGAAACAAACAACATTTTGCATTTTAGTCTGTATTTTTGTTGACTATGCTTGTTTTACATTCCAAAAATTCTCAAAATAGTTTGACTGGTGCCGTAAAATTTTTAGTTAAAAAGACTAAAACTTGTAATCTTTAAAAAAATTATTTTGAAAGCTTAATTGAGTTTCTGCAATTAGCCTTTCTTTCTCAAGAAAACAATATACCATTATTCTGCCAATAGATTCACTGCCACCATGGAAAAGTGAAAGTATATCTTATAAAAGTCCAAGGAATATTGGTAGAAATCTGGTTACAGATAACATTTAGGCATTTTACATTTTAAGTTTTGGTTTTCCACATTTTAATAGCATATAGTTACTTAAAATACATACAAAATTCTGAGTGTCATTTGCTTTTAATATGAATATTGAAACCACTTACAATATTGTCATAAAGGTATTTTATTAATATTTATGTAGCATGGTTTATATTTCACAACCCATACATTTCTACATTTTTACCAGTTAATGATAGTGCTCATATCTCCTTCACTTTCCCATTTACCCACAAGCAAGGTATTTCGCATTTACTTTACCATTGGAGTATTTTTAGTAGGACCATCATCAAACTTATTTCACATTACTAATTCTCTTATGATTTTATTATATTTCTTGAAATTATTTTTGATATCATTAGCGCCTTTTTCCAATTCATTCTCCTGGTTCCTTTGCCTTACCTTACTCTTTTCTTGTATATCTGCCTCAAGTATATTGAAACCACATATATTAATTATTAAACCATTTCCAGAAATATTTTTGTGATAAAGCACTTTCACAATCATTTTCTCAATGAGAAATAAACATTTGTGTAATATTGTTCTCAAATTCTTTTTTTTTAATCAGCACTACGCATTTTGTGTATGTGTGTGCTTGTTTTTGTGGCTAATCTAGTTTTATTTGCATTTCCTGAAATTACAAGTACACACTGGGTGTATTTTGTATTAGATGGGGTGAAAAGCTGGTATATTTCCTTTTTGTTTAGATGACTTATGATATGATGATCCAGAGGTAAGGGAAAGCTTTGCTCATTTAAATATTTCTCTCATAGTTTCTTTTCAGTTCTTGCATGGTACTAAGTACAAAATAGATGACCAAAAATTAGTTTTAAATAAATGATCTAATGACTTTAGAGAAGTCATTTACTGTTAAAATATTCATACTACCCAAAATAATCTACAGATTCATTGCAATCCTATCAAAATCCCAATGTCAATTTTCACAGAAATATTCAATAGAAAAAAATTCTAAAATTTAAATGGAATCACAAAAGACCCTGAGAAGCCAAAGTAATCTTAAAGAAGAACATACCTGAAAGCATCCCACTTCTTGATTTCAAACAGTATTCTAAATCTATAATAATCAAAACAGTATGGTATTTCAACCCAGGCAAAGGAAACGAAATAAAAAATAAACAAATGGGTCTGCATCAAACTAAAATGTTTTTGCACAACAATGGCAATCATCAACAAAATAAAAGACAACCCATAGAATGGGAGAACAATAATCCTCGATATATCTGATAAGGAATTAATATCTAAAATTTATAAAGAACTTACAAAACTCAACACCAAAAAAACAAACAACTCAATTAAAAATTAGGCAAAGGACCTGAATAGACACTTCTCTAAAGAGGACATATAGGGGGCCAATAGACCTATGAAAAGATGTTTGATGTCACTAATCATCAGAGAAATGCAAAATAAAGCCACAATGAGTTACCATCTCAAACCTGTCAGAATGGCTACCATCAATAAAACAACAAACACCAAGTACTGACAAGGATTTGGAGAAAGGGGAACACTTTTGCACTGTTGGTAGGAATGCAGACTCATTCAGCCACTGTGGAAAGCAGTATGGAGATACTTAAAAATATTAAAAATAAATCTATCTTTTCACCCAGTGATCCCACTTATGGGAATATACATGAAGAAACCCAAAACATAATTTGAAAGAACATAAGCACCACTATGTTCATTGCAGCATTATTTACAATCACCAAGATACAGAAGCAATCCAAATGTCCACAGTAGATGAGTGGATAAAACAACTATGGGACATTTACACAATGGAAAACTACTGAGCCATAGAAAAGAAGAAAATTTTACCCTTTGCAACAGTATGGATGGATCTCGAGAACATTATGTTAAGTAAAATAAGCCAGTCAGAGAAAGAAAAATACTATATGATTTCCCTCATATGTGGATCTAATGAACAAATTGAACTAACAAGGAAAATGAGGACAGGCTCATAGATGGATGACATCTAGGGGAGGGGAGGTAAGGGGATGGAGGGATGGAGCACAAAGGAAAAAGGGCTCATGGACATGGGCAACAGTGTGGCGATTCCCAGGGGGTAGGGGGATATAAGGGGACTAAATGGTAATGGAACAAAACACAATAAAGATTAAATTTAAAAAAGAGATCAGTATTGTATTGGCATAAGAAAAGTCATATACATCAGTGGATCAGAATAGATGACTGAGAAATAAATCTGTGCATTTATGACCAATTAATTTTTGACAAACAAACCAAGAATACACAATGAGGAAGGGATAGTCTCCTCAATATATGGGTTGGGGAAACTGGATATTCACATGTAAAAGAATGAAGCTGGGCCCCCTATCAAACACCATACACAAAATTCAACTCAAAATTGAATAAAGACTTGAATATAAGATCTGAAACCATAAGACTCTTAGAAGGAAATAAAAGGAATAAGCTCCTTGACATTGTTTCTAGCAATTATTTTTTAATTCAACACCAAAACAAATGTTAACAAAAACAAAAATAAACAAAGTAAATCATCAACAAAATAAAAAATTCTTCCTATGGGTTAGGAGAAAATATCTGCAAACAACGTATCTAATAAGGGATTAATAACCAAAATATACAAGGAACTCATAAAACTCAATAGTAAAAAAACAAACAAACATATTAAAAATGGTTAGAGAATCTCAGTCAATAAATTTTCCAAAGAAAACATGCAGGTGGCCAACAGGTATATGATAAGGTGTTAACCATCACTAATCACCAGTGAAATACACATCAAAACCAAAATAATATCCCCTCATACCTATTAGAATGACTATTATCAAAAAGACAAGAGATAAAAAATGCTGGCAAGGATGTGGAGGAAAGAGAACCTTTGTACTATGTTGGTGGGAATGTGAACTCGTATGGCCATATGGAAAACAATATTTCTCATGAATATACACCCAAAGGAAACAAAGCATTACATTGAAGAAGATAGCTGCATAATGCTGTGCTAGCAGCATTATTCACAATAGCCAAGGTATGAAAAAAATTTAAGTGTCCATCCACAGATAAATGGATAAAAAAAGTATATATGTACATACATACAATGGAAAATTATTTAGCCTTTAAAAGGAGGAAATGAAATCCTGCCATTTGCAACAACATAGATGAACCTGGTGGATATTATGCTCAATGAAATAAGTCAGACAAAGAAAGAAAATACCACATGGTATCACTTATATGTGCAATCTAATAAAAAGAAAAAAAATGTCAATCTCATAAAAAAAGAGAGTAGAAAAGTTGTTGCCAGGATTTGATGGGTGGAGGAAATAGGGAGAGTTTATTAAAATGGTACAAACTATCAGTTACAAGATGAATGAAGTCTGAGGATCTCATGTATAAAATGGTGACTATAGTTAATAACGCTGTATTATATGATAGAAGTAAAGATATAATGCACAGTATAGTGAATATAGACAACAACATTATGTTATAATGATCAAACTTGCTAAGATAGTAGATCTCAATTATTCCAATCACAGGAAATAAATGATAGTTATGTGATGTGATAGATATTTTATCACTACAATAAGCAATCATCTACAATATATAAATATACCAAATCAACATGTTGTATACCTTAAATTTACACAGTTCTATGTCAAATGTATTTAAATTAAAAATAACATAGAAACAAAATGTAATCAAATATACCTTCTATCAAAAAATCAAATCGTCAAGAAATAAATGAAATGAAAAAAAAAATTTTCTAAGAGAAAAAAAAGTTAAGCCTTTAATCATTACTAGACTGGTATAAGCAAGAACCTATAACAGGGCACAGCCAGGGCCTCCCAAAGAGGGGATTTGTAATGGGGTCCAGAACTTGGGGTGTTCAAGAAAAATACAAGATATTCTCCTACCCCCTCCAAAGGTGGGCCGCCATGGGGGATGGGAGACCTGGAGCAGGGCCATTGAGAGTCATTTTGCATGTCAATAACATCAAGATAGCTTCAGACCTCATATGCAAAGACGGTTATTTTGCATCTCAACAAGGCTAACCAGGAAGGTTTGCATAACTTTAACGCAGGATGTAACTGGAAAGGGGACAAGAGGGCCTGCATGAGAGACAACATGACACAAACTCTGGGGAGACAATGGGACACAAACTCTGGGGAACAATGAGAAAACCATGCAGGAATGAAAGAGGAGAAAGGACTCTTGCTAGTGGGCCCTGAGAAGGTGCTACTACAGCACCTTCTGGTTTTGGATTAAGAGCTGGAGATCGTGGCGACACAGCTGATGGTGCTGGAAACCAAGAGAGGCCTATTTCCCCATGTGTTCCCCATATGGAGAAGACCTCTGTTCTAAACCTCAGTTAAAGAAAAGTGCTGGCGCTAGCACTGTAAATATGTGAAACAGCACAACCAGCCTGAGGATGACATCTTGAGTGTTACTTCCTTCAGAGGCTACAAAGCATTAGCTGTGTTGCAAGTCTAGTGTGGTAGGGGAAAAGGGTAGTTTTTTTTCCATGAGGGCTGTTAGGTAGAGTTTTTGTAATTATCTGATCAGGCCTGAAAAATCATGCTAAGTTATTTAACCAGGAACCAAACTCCTCAATATTGAATGATTTTATGCTAATATATTTTGAAAGATACAGTCAAATTTCCAGAAATATATAATTTATAAAACTGATAAAAATAAGATATTGAATCAATTCTATATCTATAAAAGAAAACTGAATCTGTATTTCAAATATTCTCCAAAAGAAACATCTAGGCCTAGGTAGGCTTTACTAGCAACTTCTTCCAAAAAATTTTATTAGAAAAACAGGAATTCAGTAAATAATTCCAGGCTTGTTTTAATTGAATTATCGTTATCTTAATAACAAAACCAGACCAAAATACCATGAGGAAAAAACATTACAAATAGACCTCTTTCAGAAACACAGAGGATAAACTCTAAAACCTAACAACATATTACACAATAAAAAATCACAACTATATATGTTTAACCTAGGATATTAGAATTGCTTTAATATTAGAAATTAAACCATTGTAACTCACCATGTTAAACTAATAAATAATTGTGTTACGATCCCCACAAGTATGAGCTCAGAAATTAGAGTTTGATCACACACTCTTTATTATTTGGCCAAGTTTTACCTGCGCAGGGGCCACCTTTCCCTCGAAAGGAAAAAAGGCGCGCCGCTGTAAGGGTACACGGGTTTTTATAAGCAGAGCAAGCAAGCAAGATACAAGGGCGAGAAGTGGCAGTTAGCAATAGGCAGCTTCTTTCTTTTTTTTTTTTTTTTGCTGATTAGGTTCAAGGCTGTTACTGGGCCCCCTACTCTTTCTCTGGTCAGGATGTCTATCTGAGGCAAGGCTCAACCCTCGCCCTATGCCTCCTCCTCATTCTTGTCGACTCTGGCCCAGCTGCATGGGGGCTGCACCCTGATATGTTTTTCTTGGTATTTGTTTCTCCCTTATCCTCAGCTCTGACCCTGCTCTTTTTGGGCTATTTGTCTGAGTCAAGGCTCAGCCGTTGTCCTATCTTGTTACTAAGGGGGGGCTCTAATTCTTCCCTTCATCTTGGGGTATTGTTTGTTCTAGTTTCTTGTTTCGGCCCAGGTTTGACCTAGTGTTAAAGTTTGGCCCCTTCAAATTGTACCTTCAATAAATTGAGAAAATAAGTTTCTAAAGATATACATCTATTCATTATAGAAATTACTAATCAGAAATAAAGGAAAATTTTGTTATTCAATTAATAGCACCCCCAAAACTCTACCTAAATTCATACTTTTTAAATATTGAGAGCCTTTTCCTGAGATTGGGAATGAGAAAAAAAATGCCTCTTAATCACCTTTTAACATTGTATTTAGAGTCCAAACCATCCATGCAATAAGGAAAATGGATTTATAGATAAATGGATAGTTGGAAGGAATAAACGACTGTGATGATATTCTCATTATGCAGTCGTACCTTGGCAAAAAGTCTTATGACAGATACAAAGTCTTTTAGTAAATAAAATGAGCGACCAAGTAATTCTTACATGAGATAGATACAAAGAGGGACTGAATACAGTTAGTCCAGAAATGACAAGATGAAAGAATGAGAATATATATGAAAGTTATGAGAAATAGTTTGAGGATATTATGGGGCAACTTAAGCAAATTTAAAGTGTTTGGTACACTGAAAAATGATCAAATCTAGTTGAATATTGTGGGTAATCTAGGAAGTTTTAGTGAAAGAAATGTGGCATGAAAAACAAATTGTGGTAGTTGGAATTCAAGTCAGTCTTCTCCATTTCACAGATTCAATATCTATAGGAGCAATGAGAGCCTTCCTTATTTTAAACATCAAATTTTTATATTAATTACTTTGAGTGCCATTTTTTCTTAATTATCTATATACTACATGGTCTTTTTGAAAATTATACCATTAAATTTTAATCCTTACTTCATAACTAATTATATATTAAAGTTTCTGCATCTCTAGAATATAGAGGTAGCAAACGATGTTTGGCTTTTTTCTATCAAGGTATGCTATAAATTAAGGCTATTTTGTTCATTCCTGTATGTTTATTCAATAACAGAATCCTATAAAGAGTTTATTTTGTTAAAGGATAAACTGGGGCACATTAATATTTTCAAGACTTTGAGGATACATTGATTCAAACCAGGCAGAGCCAAACCAACAGTGGTTTGGAAGTTCTCCAAGAACTTCCATACAGGTGCTAAGAGAGCGCTTTTAATAGAGAAGACTCAAAGCAAAGCAAGGAAATTATTTGATTGGCTATAGCTTTCCTTTTAAAAAAGATTTTATTTATTTATTTATTTATTTTTAGAGAGAGGAGAAGGGAGGGAGAAAGAGAGAGAAAGAGAAACATTGATGTGCAAGAGATAGACCAATCAGTGGCCTCTCGCCTCTTGCAGGCAGGCCCCCAACCAGGGACCCGGCCTGGAATGAACCAGCAATCTCTCTGGTTTGTGGAATAACGCACAACCCACTGAGCCTCACCAGTCAGGGCATGATTGGCTCTATCTTTACATGTTGCTTTGTTGGAGAAAGCCTAGTTAGTTGTTGGTGATTGGTTCTTTTTAAATTTTATTTCCTCAGATTTGAGTGAATTGAATTTGGCCTAGATTTAGGTTTACTTACAAAAGGCATTAGTGCCACCCCAGTCTAATGGCCTCCTCCTTTCATTATTTTAGCTACGTCAGTGTAACTTGATCCCACCTACCAAATAACGCTAAACTAAAAATCCATTCCAAGTGGACTATGCATTTATTATTAAATATAAAAGGAAAATAAATCCCTAATATTTCTAGAAAATGCTAGGAGAATACATTCCTTATTGTGGTATATAAAGTTTTGCTTAAAAGGATGCATAAAACACTATCCATAAAGAAAAGGAATTAATATATTGAATTACATTTAAAGTAAAATCCTCCAAAGACAGTGTTTAAGAAAATATGCATGAAAACTATGATTTGGGAAAAGGTATGTGTGATATATATAAGCAAAAAATAATCAAATTTGCAAAATCATTCTAGATCTCAAACACATTTATATCTGGGGTCAAATTTTATACATTTTTCAAAGTCATGGAAGAACTTTTATTTTAACTTAACTACTTCAGTTTTCCTAAAAGTAGATCAGAACTAAGAGTGCAGATTAAATTGTATAATGAGCAGTTAACTCAGTAACTTTTAATGACCATAAAAAATGGATATGTCCAGGACTGAAGCGCAATCTCATCCACGGTCATAAAATCTCATAGGAGCTGTGAAGTATGTGTCTCCACTCCCATTCTAAATCTTTGTGGCTTGTCTGATTGCCCTTTACGATGAGGGAGGTTAATATATCTTGCCTATAAAGTCTCTTGCCTATTTTAGAAGAAATGCAGATAAAGTTTGTGAACTAAATACTCATATTTGATAACATAAAGATATTTACTCAGTCCTCTTTATTTAAAAAGCATCCAATTAAAAATCATCTTATCCCAAATTCTTTTTCTTCTTAAGAAAACAATCAACATGTTTGATAGTACATTTCACATCAAAAATTCAAGTTTATTCTCATCATATTGTTAGTTTAATTAAATGTTACACATTCTCACTAACAATTTGGGGAATGACAAATTCACATAACTATCTAAAAATTATTAAAAAGCATAAACACTTCTCTTCCTAAACAATCTAGCAAATTAAGGGAAAAAAACAGGGTTTGTTTTACCCAAGGTAATGTCTTTGTTTCATTTCACTTTGCTTGTGTTGGTACCACTTATGAAATTAACCTAGCAAAAATATATGAACATCTGACACATGAAAATCATACTAACAATTCTTTATCATCTTTTTGATCTGTTATTTAAATACAAACACTCAACTATAGGAGAAGGATAACTCTCTAACAGTTTTAAAGTATATCCCTATATGGTCAATTAAAGCTGTTTTTGTGGCTATTACTTCCCATAAATCTTTTAAACTGTTGTTTATTATAGCTACTATTTATGATAATCCTATTGTGTGCATTACAATCCTGTATTTTCAGTAAAATGTCCAATAAATATATTTTTAAATGCATCCTTTTCTAACTACTTGAGATAAAATGTTGCTGTCATTTTAGTGAACTGCACAAGCACATAAACATGGCAATAATAAATGTTTTAAAGTTTCTAAAGCACTGAGAGATAGAAAATTAATCTGCATCATCACAACCTCTTTCATAACAACTTTTTTTAAATGAGTCAGATTCATCTACTCCATTTTGATGGCAAAAGTTGATCATTTCTTGAAGAGATATGTCAGCACAAAGAGCAATATGAATTTTCCCTGTACTTTAAAGGTCTGAAAGTAGGGAATAAAACTTTTCAATTTAGTACAGAATATAACTCTTTATCTACTTTAGTTTCTTCCAAGATCACAGATTCATCATTTAACCTAGAGCTAGATGTTCTAAGCAAGGAAAGGGAAGCATTCTAAAATTAATGTTACAGGAAGGTATTTGGCCCAGTGAATTTAAAACAATTCCCTTAATCAGCATATGTTCTGATTTTGCTGCTGCAAAAATGAAATTGAATAACCGAAATACTAAGAAATAATACTATTTATCACATTATAAAGAGATTTCAGGACAAGAAATATAGTCCTAACCAAAACCTTCTAGTATACTTCAAATATAGTCATATTACATAAATACTTATTAGTATTTTTAGGTCTTTGCCTATTTTGAAATATTCATTTTCCTGATACATGATTTTCTAATGAAAGAATTCCTATTTATATAGCATATAAATTCTGAAGTGGTTTATTTCAGTAGCTATGGCCAGCATTTGCATTATCACTATATTTACTAATGATATACAGGTATTTGCATGTAATTATGTGTTGAAAATCAAATTTATATAACAAAGTTGGAATGTGAAGTTAAATGGGTAAAAAAAGCTGATATAACTTGTACATAAGTGAAATTCAGCTTAGGCATTTTGTTTAGTTTGGACAAATTCAGTTTCCATGTGTAGCATTTACTGAAGATGTATTATATTCCAAGAAATAATCTGTGCATTTTAAGCACCAAGTGATTTAATTCTAATAACAAAATTTTGCTGTGTCTTACTTTTATCTACATTTTACACCTGAGAAAAATGAATTATAGATAAAGTAAGTAATATGTCCAAGGTTACAGAAGAGTAAATGTAAAGCTAGGAATGAAACTCCAAATGAAACTCAGAAAGACTAGTGCCAGATTCCATACTGTTAACTACTATGCTATATAGTCTTACAATATATTCGTGTGTGTGCATCTGTTATGTATCTGTGTTTAATATATGAATCGCAAGTTTTTTGTATAGTTCTTGCTACTAAAACATATCTGCCATACACTAGTAAAACTAGTAGTCATGGTAACAAAGATATGTGATGGACAGAGGCATATAATAATAAGCTGCTAAATGTATCCTTAAAAATAGGAGATATTTTTAAATATACTAACACAGAATAATTACCTAAACATATCGTATTTCATGTTGTGAGTTAATGCTACTACTTACAGTTATTTATTTTGTAATTTTTTAAATTTATTTTTTCAAATACATTTGTCTCTGCCTATGCCCCCACCTCTTTCCCTTGCCCCCTCCCTCTTTCCCCACCTCAGCTCTTCCCCTTTGGTTTTGTCCATGAGTCCTTGCTATATGTTCCTTGACTTTCCCCTTCCCTTCCTTTTCCCCGACCCCCCTCCCTCCTTCCCTCTTGTCTCTGTTGGTTTCTTTTCCTTTCAGTGTTGCTGGTCTTATTTTCCTTGCACCTTTGTATTGTTGGTTAGGTTCCACTTATAGGTGAGATCATATAGTATTTGTCTTTCGCTCCATGGCTTATTTCGCTTAGCATAATGCTCTCCAGTTCCATCCATGCTGTCGCGAAGTTTAGTAGTTCTTTTTTTCTTTCTGCTGCATAGTATTCCATTGTGTATATGTACCATGACTTTTTGATCCAATCATCTACCGATGGGCATTTAGGTTGCTTCCAACACTTGGCTATTGTAAATTGTGCTGCTATGAACATTGGGGTGCATAGGTTCTTTTGTATTGGCATGTTGGTATTCTTAGGGTATAGTCCCAGCAGGGGAATCACTGGATCAAAAGGAAGTTCCATTTTCAGCTTTTTGAGGAAATTCCACACTGCTTTCCACAGTGGCTGCACCAGTCTGCATTCCCACCAACAGTGGACTAGGGTTCCCTTTTCTCCACAGCCTCGCCAGCACCTGTTGTTTGTGGATCTGTTTATCATGGCCATTCTGACTGGTGTGAGGTGGTACCTCATGGTGGTTTTGATCTGCATTTCTCTGATGGCTAATGATGCTGAGCATCCTTTCAAATATCTCTGGGCCCTCTGAATTTCCTCCTTGGAAAAGCGTCTGCCCAGGTCCTTTGCCCATTTTTTGATTGGATCCTTTGTCTTCTTGGAGTGGAGTCGAGTGAGTTCTTTATATATCTTGGAGATCAAACCTCTATCTGATGTGTCATTAGCGAATATATTTTCCCATAGGGTTGGCTCCCTTTTCATTTTGCTGATGTTTTCTTTTGCCGTGCAGAAGCTTCTTATTTTGATGAGGTCCCACTTCTTTATTCTTTCCTTTATGTCCCTTGCTTTAGGAGACATATCGGTGAAAAAATTGCTGTGTGGGGTATCTGAGAGTTTCCTGCCAATGTTCTCCTCTAGGACTTTTGTGGTGTTGTGACTTATATTTAAGTCTTTTATCCATCTTGAGTTTATTTTTGTGTATGGTGTCAGCTGATGATCCAATTTCAATTTTTTGCATGTAGCCATCCAGCTCTCCCAACACCATTTGTTGAAGAGGCTATTATTGCCCCATTTTATGCTTCTGCCCCCTTTGTCAAATATTAGATGTCCATAGAGACCTGGGCTTATTTCTGGGCTTTCTATTCTGTTCCACTGGTCTATGAGTCTGTTCTTGTGCCAGTACCAGACTGTTTTGAGTATAGTGGCTTTGTAGTATAGTTTGATGTCCGGTATTGTGATCCCTCCTATGTTTTTCTTTCTCAAAATTGCTGCAGCTATTCGGGGTCATTCTGGTTCCATATAAATTTTTGAAATGTCTGTTCTATTTCTGTGACATATGTCATTGGTATCTTAATATGGATTGCGTTGAATCTATAAATTGTTTTGGGTAGTATGGACATTGTGATGATATTAATTCTTCCAATCCATGAGCACGGTATATGCTTCCATTTATTTGTGTCTTCCTTAATTTCTTTCTTCAATGATGTATAGTTTTCTGCATACAGGTCTTCTACCTCTTTGGTTAAATTTATTCCTAGGTACTTTATTTTTCTTCCTGCTATATCGAATGGTATATTTTTTTCTGATTTCTTCTTCTTCTATTTCATTGCTGGTGTACAAAAATGCCTTTGATTTCTGAATGTTGGCTTTGTATCCTGCTGTTATGCCAAATTCACTTATTAGGTTGAGGAGTTTTTTGGTAGAGTCTACAGGGTTCTCTATGTACACTATCATGTCATCTGCAAACAATGATAGCTTTACTTCCTCCTTTCCTATTTGGATGCCTTTTATCTCTTTCTCTTGTCTGACCGCTGTGGCTAGGACTTCCAATACGATGTTGAAAAGAAGCGGTGTGAGCGGACATCCTTGTCATGTTCCCGATCTTAGTGGGAAAGTTTTCAGTTTTTGCCCGTTGAGTATGATGTTGGCTGTAGGTTTTTCATATGTGGCCTTTATTACATTGAGGAATGCCCCATTTATTCCCATTTCACTGAGTGTTTTGATCATAAATGGGTGCTGTACCTTATCGAATGCTTTTTCTGCATCTATTGAGATGATCATGTGGTTTTTGTCTTTTCTTTTATTTATGTGATGTATCACGTTTATTGATTTGCGTATATTGAACCATCCCTGCATCCCTGGGGTGAATCCCACTTGATCGTGGTGGATAATCTTTTGAATGTATTGCTGGATGCGGTTTGCCAATATTTTGTGGAGGATTTTAGCATCTATGTTCATCAGCGAAATTGGCCTGTAGTTTTCTTTCTTTGTAGGGTCTTTACCTGGTTTTGGGATCAGGGTGATGCTGGCCTCATAGAAAGAGTCTGGGAGTCTTCCCTCCCCTTGGAATTTTTGGAATAGTCTGAGAAGGACAGGGGTTAGCTCTTCCTTAAATGTTTTGTAAAATTCTCATGTGAAACCATCCGACTTTGGGTTTTTGTGTGCTGTGAGTTTCTTGACTACTGCTTCAATTTCCCCAGCTGTTATTGGTCTGTTCAAGCTTTCTGTTTCTTCCTCCTTCAGTGTTGGGAGATTATACTTTCTAAAAATGTGTACATTCCATCAAGGTTTTCAAATTTCTTAGCATATAATTGTTCATAGTAGTTTCTGACAATCCTTTGTATTTCTGTGGTATCAGTTGTTATTTCTCCTCTTCGTGTCTGATATTATTCATTTGGGTCCTCTCCCTTTTTTTCTTGATGAGTCTGCTTAAAAGCTTGTCAATTTTATTTATCTTTTCAAAGAACCAGCTTCTGGACTGGTTGATCCTTTGAATTGTTCTTTTCATCTCTATGTCATTCAGTTCTGCTCTAATCTTGACTATTTCCTTCCTTCTACTTGCTCTGGGATTTATTTGTTGTTGTTTCTCCAGTTCTTGAAGTTGTAGTGTTAGGTTTTTTATTTGAAATGTTTCTATCTTTTTTAGGTCAGCCTGTATTGCTATGAACTTCCCTCTCAGGACTGCCTTTGCTGTGTCCCATAGGTTTTAGACTGTTGTCTGTTCATTTTCATTTGTTTCCAGAAATTTTTTGATTTCTTCTCTTATCTCATTATTGACCCATTCATTGTTTAAGAGTCTACTGTTCAGTCTCCATGAGTTTGCAAGTTTTTGAAGTTTCTCTTTGAGCTTACAGTTATTTTTAGTCTACTATCAGAAGATCAAAGAGGTATTAGAAAAGAAAGCTAATGTAGAACAATCTATTGTGTTAAATCTCCATGACTGTGGAAAGTGTGAAAGACAGGTGAGTTATCAAGGATCTCCTCATGAGTAAAGACAAATATTATTTCAGTCCTAAACAGATAACTATAGCACTCTGCTTGTGAAAAACTATTGATTTCCAAGTAAGTAGAGAGACTCTGGTCATATGCATGTAGAGATCACACTACACCAGCCCTCCTACTGAGTGTTTCAGTGGAAAGAATAAAGATGTTGGCAATTTGAATTGCCCCATGCAAAGTAAGATGTTGAGAGATTGTTTTGCTCTACAAAAGTGCATTTTTTGGCCTAAGGAGAACATATAACTGGAGAATCAGGCTTTATAGTATCCAGTGAAAATGAGAAGTCACTAAGTTTTTTCCACAGTATCTTGTTACCTTTAAGAAACTAAGTTGACAGGAAGCTCCAGGCTTTTTTTTTTCCAAACAGAAGCATTGAATAAACAACCACAGACTAACTAAAATAACTTTATGGGCGCTCTGGAAGCAAATCAAAAATCTACAGCAACTAAGCAAATGCCCAAATAAGAAAACGTCACACTCAAAATGGTCAGACATTTCATGGCACTTTGACTCACCCTTGCTTTACTGCTTCCCCAGCACTGAACAGTTGGGAGGAAGTGGCTCAGTACCACAGTCCTTCTCTCTGACCACAAAAAGTATAGTAAAAAAAAAAATGTTTGTAGTATTCTGTCTGTATTAGGGTCTCAGATGCAAAGCCCTAGAGACATGGCAGTTGGCGCAGAGCTTGAGAATTGGAGGAATGCAGCCCCGCAGATGCCTGGGGCAAGATATTATGAACAGAGGAATATAATAGCTCCCTTAAGGCCCTGAGAAGATTTTTGGTGTTACTCTTTGAGATATTCATTCATGTAAAAGCAGCTGGGGAAATTGGAAAAAGGGGGTGGGTGGCACACACACTCACACACACAGGAGTCCCGATAACATGTTTGCCCAGAACATACTTGAGAAGACCTTAAACCTTTACAACAACAAGCTTGATTCAAGGCTTAGGAGCCAGCTAATTATTAACCGCCTTCCATACAAGACGGCAAAGACTGGGATAGCTTTTTGTTTTTTTCAAATGCCTAATTTTCAACAAAAAATTTATAAGGCATACAAAGAAACAGAGAGTCATTGTCCATTTAAATGAACAAAACAAATCTTCAGAAACAGCCTTTAAGGAAACACTCTGGACATACTATTAGATAATGACTTCAAAACAACTGCCTTAAATACCCTTAAAAAAACTAAAGGAAAACATGGGCAAAAATCTAAAGGAAATAAAACTACAATGACAATATCAAAAAAAGAAATTTTAAAAGTAAACAGGATGTTGGAAATGAAAAATACAATTGAAATGAAAACTGTACTGGTGGGGTTTAACAGAAAACTCAAACGCATGGATGGAAGAATTGGGAAACTTGAAAGCATGTCATCTGAAATTGCTGAGTTTGTGAGCAAAAAATAAAGAAAAAGTAATGAGGAAAACTCAACAGTCTAAGGGACTAATGCAACACAATCAGTCAGGCCAATGTACACATTATAGGAGTACCAAAAATGGGAGGCAGAGAGAACAGGAAGCAGAGATTTTGTAGAAATAATAACAGAAAACTTCCCAAATTTGATGAAATATAAGAATAAAACATCCAAGAAGCTTGACAGACTTCATGTTGAATAAACCTAGAGACCTGTGTATATTATAATCAAACTGCCAAAAGCCAAAAAAATATATAGAATCTTGAAAACAAAACGTGACTGACCACACACAAGAGATTCCCAATAAGACTATTAAAGGATTTATCATCAGAAATCTAGCAGTTCAAAATGTAGCAGAATGAGATATGTGAAAAGCTGAAAGAAAAAGAAAACTATTATCTGAAAGTTATATCTCTAGCAAAACTGTTCAAAATTTGGGATGATTTGACATTCCCAGCTGAACGAAAACTGGAGAAGTTTATTACCACTAGACTTTTCCTACAAGAAATACTAATGTGAATCCATCAAGTTGAAATGAAGAGATACTAGACAGCAATTTTAAACAAAGGTAAGTAAATGAATATATATAAAAATAGTATTATTGTAATTGTGGTTTGCAACTCCACTTCTTATTCTATAGCATTTAAAAGTCAAATATGTAAAGAAAACTATAAATTTATCCAAAGATACTCAAAACACCAATTTGAGAGAATATACACACCCTTATATTCTTTGCAGTATTATTTACAATAGCCAGGCTTTGGAATCAGCCCAAGTGTCCATCAGGAGATGAGTGGGGGGAAAAATGTGGTACACTTACACAATGGAATGCTACTTGGCTTAAAAAAAAACACAAAATCTTACCCTTGTGACAGCACGGACAGACCTGGACAACATTGTACTAAGTGAAATAAGCCACTCAGAAAAAGAAAAATACCATATGATTTCGCTCATATATGGAATCTAATGAACAAAATAAACTAACAAGCAATATAGAGACAGACATAGATATAGAGTAGACTGACAGCTGTTAGAAGGGAATGGCTAGGAGGAGGTCTGGAGGGACTGAGTTAAAAAGAAAATAAAGAGAAAAAAATCTCATGGACATGGACAAGAATGTAGTTATTGCCAGGGAGAAAAAAATGGGGGGACCGAGACTTGACTTGGGATGGTGAACACACAGTACAGTATACAGATGATGTGATGTGGAATTGTTCACCTGAACCTTGTATAATTTTGTTAACCAGTGTAACCACAATAAACTCAATAAAAAGGATAAATAAAAGAACAGTCCAGATGGCTAAAAAATCTATGTTAATAATAACACAATATATAAAGATCTATTTGGTGAAGTCGATAACATAAAGGGGGAGAATGAAACTGTAGGGTCTTTGCATACCATCGAAGTTATATTGTTAATTTAAGATAATTATAACTTTAAGATGTTTTATATATATATATATATATTCCCTATGGCAACCACAAAGGTAATAAATAGAATATACATAAAAAGAAATTAGAAGGGCCTTGAAACATTTCACTATAAAAAAAATCAACTAAGCACAAAAGAAGGTAGTGCTCTGTCTGGGTGACTCAGTCGGTTGGAACACTGGTTGAAAAGGCTGTGGTTTTGATTCCAGGTCAGATCACATGCATAGGCTGTGGATTTGATCCCTTGTTGGAGCGTATCCAGGAGGCAACTGATTAATGTGTCTCTCACATCAATGTTTCTCTCTCTCTCTCTCTCTCAAATCAGTAAAAATATCCTCAAGAGAGGATTTTTAAAAATGTAGTGAGAGAAAAGAATGAACAAAAATCTGTAAGGCATATAGAAAACAAATAAAATCATAAAAGGTAAGTGCTTCCCTGTCAGTAATTGCTTTAAATGTATATGAATGAAACTACCCAATCAAAGGTTATAGTTTGGCAAAATGTATTTAAAAAATACAATTATGTTTTCACAGGAGACATACTGTAGATTTAAGGACACACATAGGTTGAAAGTAAAAGGATGAAAAATATTCCATGTAAATAATAACCAAAATTGAACAGGGGTAGCATTATTAATATCAGACAAAATATACTTTATGTCAAAATTGTTACTAGAGACAAAAAAGAACAGTATATAATAGTAAAAGAGTCAATTCACAAAGAAGAGTTTAATAATTTATGCACCCAAAATTATAAGTGTTGGCAGACCAGCCATAAATTTAATGAGAAGAATCTGGAAGCGAGAAGTCCTTAGGGCTAAGGTAATGTCTTCACATATCCATGGATAACTATATGTTCAGAAGACTCAAGAGAACACAACAAAATATGAAACTCAAGAGATACTTGAGAATTGGCTGCACATTCAAATGTCTTCTCTAACAGCTTATTCAGCAGAGCTTGAAGTATCTAATAGCAACATCTGCCAAAATATTGACTGACCACTAAACTATGCAAAAAGAAGTCTAGTCCCTCAGGAATCATGCAAGAAAAATATGAATTACAGTTATAGAACATGATGAAAGATATCAGTTTGGGAGAAACATTGCAGGGGAAACAAATATCACGGTTCAAATCCAGCCAAGTTAGCAAAGTCATAAACAAATTAACAAAAACCCCTAAAAATAAAATTAACAATTCAAAGTTGCCATAAAATATTAAATAAAGTATATAATTTTTTTCCAAATATAATAGACATATTTGGTAAAATACAACAAAGGAAATTGGTGACTTGATCCATACTCAAGAAAGAATGTATTTCATAAAAACTGACTCTTAGTGGGCTCAGGTACTGGATTTAGCAGAAATAGACTTTGAAGCAACTGTCATAAATATATTAAAAATTGAAGTACATGATTATTTAAAAATTAAAAGGCAACTTGCAAACAGTAATTCAACAAATAGCAAATATCAACAGAGTAAAATTAATAATTATAAGCTGGGAAAATTTGAAAGTTGAACAATAACTAAAATGAAAAATTCACTAAATATGTTTAACAGCAGTTTTATGATGGCAAAAGAAAGTACTAATGAACTTAATATATATCAATGGAAAGAATCCAATCTAAAAAACAGAAAGAAAAGTCATCAAAGTAAGCCTCTAAGACTCTAAGACCTCTGAGATAGCATGATACAGTACAACATATGTGTAATGCCAGCAGTAGAAGATTAGAGAGAAAAAAATATGTATCTGAAGGGAAAGGAAGAAAAGAAAGACCAAGCACCATCTGAAAGGATTCACATGGAGAAGAACTGAGGTTAATGAACTCAAGTGTTACCCACATTCACCATCCTTCCAGCAGTGTGAATGAGTTAAGTTAGCAATGGATATTCCAATCCATTCATGCCCCACCTGACCCTATGTGGATCAAGAAGAGCTATTCCCACCAATCCCTGCCCAAATTAAAGATGTGTAAGAAAAATGAATAAATGTTATTGTCCTCAACCACAAATATTTAAATAGTTTATTATATAATAGTACATAATAAGAACAAGATATATAATTATTTAATTTGTAAATCATCTAGTAATGTATTTGATAATAAATAAATTGTGTGTGTGTGTGTGTGTGTGTGTGTGTGTGTGTTGAGGTATTTTGAATTTAGAAAAGCTTAATAATCTGCAGTGGTCAGGTAAATAGTGATCAACATGCACTCTAATGAGCATAAATCTGCATGCCTCAGCAATGTAATTCATTGATATATGATGAGCTTAATTCCAAACACGTAGTTTGTGAATGTCAGGGCATTTAAATTTAAATAGTAATAGTGCACTATAAGCTATAATGTAACAATAAAGATAACTGCTTATGTGTCATTTGATTCATAAACATCAAATTCTCCAAACCAAAAATATAAAATGTAAATATTTTGAATCACATATTTTAATGTAATATCTTACTATTTTTTCCCTTAGAAGCTATGTAAAGAAGATATGAAAAATGTTATTTAAAGAGGTTAATTTATATCTCTGAGAAAGAGAGATGCTGGAGCCTTGTATGTAATGTCTAAGTCCAAGAAAAATATGGTTACATTACCCTTTGCAACAAGCTGTTTGGAATTTGGGGGCTGCTCAGAGAAGGAAAATATGCTTTAAGAAAGGAAGCAGAGATGACTTATGAAATGGTCAGTTGTGGGTGTTGTGAAGAAAATGGCATTTTAAAACAATTCCCAGCATAGACATAAATTTATCATTTCCATTTTCTTTGTTATTTGGCAGTTAGATATCAATTAAATCTAGATGCAGAAATGTATTGTGTGAATTGTGTGGGGTTTTTTTGGGTGGGTAGGGGAAGGAGAATGGGATAAAATAAAGTAATTTTAAAGACATGGAATGAATTTCACATGAGGGTCATGCTATGGACTAATTTGTATTCCACCACCAGATTATTATGTTGAAGTTCTAAACTCCAATATGTCTGTATTTGGATAGGGCCGTTAAAGAGGTAATTAAATTTACATGAGGTCATCAGGATTGGGCCATAATCCAATAGGACTAATATCTTTATAAGAGAAAGAGCCATCAGAGATATTTGTCTCTCTTTCTCTGTCTCTCTGCATGCATACTAAAGAAAGAGCATGTGAAGATTCAGCAAGAAGTTGATCATCTTCAAGCTTGGAAGAGAAGCTTCGTGCATATAGGCACCTTGATCTTGGGCGTCCAGCCTTTGTAACTATGATAAAATAAATGTTGTTTAAGCTATTCTTTCTGTGGTATTTTATTTCAGTTGCCCTACAAGACTAACAAGGGTCAGTAGTTTAGAGCATCCTATGACCATTTAACAACCATCTATATAAAAGGAAGATCAAGAGTTTGGTGAAAACTGAAAATTTAAACCAGAGGTAATTTTGAGAACAAGTTCATGAGAACATAAGAGACTCCAGGAAAGCATTAGACTTCGCAAAAAAAAAAAAAAAAAAAAAGGTGTAGATAATTTGAATGAATTTAATTTAATGGACAAATCATCTGATACCTAGAATTTATTTTAAATGATTCATTTGAGAAAAACCATGGCTTCTATTAAAAGACCACAAGGAATAAGAGTAGCATTCGATTTCCTGAAATAGTATGATTTGTTTGTTTTGTTTTTATTTTTTCTAGTCCAAAAAATCTCTATATAGTGCATATCATTTTTGTTTTTCATATCTTGAAGCACAGTATTAGTGTCAATAGACATTCTTATAGTCATTTCACCTTTCAGTATGGAATCTCTGTTCATTCCATTTGATTTGGATGTTAAGGTGAAGAATGCTCAGAGTTAGCTGCTCTCTATTTAATGAATTTCATTGTATGAAAATTAAGTCCCTCCTACTTCTATCAATCGCATGATTAGATGAGAAGTGTAATCAGAGCTTTTAAATAATGAATACCTATAGCAGATTATAGGTGACCATAGCTTATAATTTCAGGTTGTAAAGAGATTAGCAAGTGCCTTGTATGACACAGCAAAATGAAAATTATCTTCATTAAAATTGGCCAATTAAATAATCTGACAAAGTGGGGAATTGGTGACAGGACTTGCAAAATTTAATATCAGAAACGTGCATTTCCACCAACACTGCACTAGGGTTCCCTTTCCTCCACATCCTTGCCAGCATTTGTTGTGCTGGTACAGCCACTGTGGAAAACAGTATGGAATTTCCTCAGAAAACTAAAAATGGAACTGCCTTTTGACCTAGAGATTACACTGCTGGGAATACAGCCTACGAATTCCGAGTCACCAATTCAAAAAAACTTATGGATTCCTATGTCCATAGCAGTGCTATTTACAATAGCCAACTTCTGGAACTAGCCCAAATGACCATCAGTAAATGAGTGGATCAGAAATCTGTGGTACATTTATGCTATGGAATACCACGCAGCAGAAAGAAAGAAGTAATTTCTACCTTTTGCGACAGCATAAATGGAACTGGAGACTATTATGCTAAATGAAATAAGCCAGTTAGTGAAAAAAAATACTATATGATCCCACACATAAGAGGAGCCTAATGAATAAAACAAAGAAATGAGCACAATAGAACCAGAAGCATGGAAACATGGAACAAACTGACAGGGACCAAATGGGAGAGGAGAAGAGGACAATGGTGGAAAGAAGGGGAAGGTACTAGACAAGGAAGAAGTATGAATGGCCCATGGACATGGACAGCAATGTGGAGACTGCAAGATCAGGGAATAGGCTGGACATAGGAGGTCAAAAAGGGAAGAATTGGGACAACTACAATGGAATAACATTAAACAATTTTTAAGAATCAGAAATCTGACTAAAATCCTATTTAATGAAATTGGCCATGCTATATTTTTATTGTTATATAATATTTTTAAATAATCAAATACTTAAGTCCATATATTCATTTATTATTCCTTCACAGAGTAAGCAAAATTAATATTTGTGGCATTTCTATTACCATGCAGGTATAAACTTTAAATATTATTGTATAAAACATTGTATGTTAAAGACTAACATATCTAAAGTAATTACTTTCCATATTGTTACAATGCACACAAATATAACCTCTATATCTACATGTAGTTTTATTAGATGAATAAACCAGGACTAATTTAAATATTCCTCTACCTGCTCTATTATAAATAATAATGCAACTAACATATTTATGATGTTTCCTTTAGACACAAATGAATTTTTATCTATTGATAGTTCTTTCTATGCAAAAATATATTTAATGCTTGTATTCATGCTTTCTAATATAATAACAATATTAACAATGGCAAAAAGTTAGTGTGACTAGAGATTTTATTGTTTTGATTTTTTAAAATTGGTTCTCATCCAAGATACTATTGTACAAACAGAGTAGTTATAAGTAACCTAAATTTAAGTGATCTTATGTAGATTATTTTGGATAAAGAGCTATGATGAAAATAAAGGCAATCAATAAAGACCTACCTTCTTGAATTTTGAGAAGATTATTTCCAACATTAATGAAAATCAGCAATTTTTAAAATGTTTACAGTTTCTTATAGTGTACTTCTTAAAATGTACAAGTTAAAGATTAAGCTGTATTGTTGTTATTAATGATGATTACCAGGGAAATAAATTAAGAACCCTAAACTAAATAATAATGTATATTAAAGATTTACATAGGTAATATTTCACTGAAATAACAATAAACTTCAAATTATGAAAAAATTTCTCATTGTACATTTACCTTTATGTATTTTAATGGCATTTTCAATAGATGTTAATTAAAAGAAATATGATATATGCGTTTATTAGGTATGTATATCAAGAGTTTCAAATATACAAAATTAAAAAAGCTAAAGATATATTCAAATAGCATTTTAAAAATTATTTATGCTTATCTAATTGGATTAGAAATACATCAGGATGCATAAAATAGCATGCACAAAATGAATATCAAAAGATATTTTCTACATCGATAAGTGCCTGCAAGATATTTAAAATCATTTCATGAATTCCAAAAGGAAACATAAGAAGAATGCCATTTGCAGTCTTCCTTGTAATTGTTTGCATCTCTTTTTAAAACAATTTATCTGCTTTGAATAAAATCATATTCACCAATAAATGATAAAAGATTCATAAATAAAATATTAAACATAATATTAAAATTAATGTATTAGACATTTCTTCATCTAATATTATTGTTTTTCCTCTATTACAAAGCAAAAAAATATCACAAATTAAAGAGCACCTTAAATTACCTTAAATATCTTTTTTGGGGAGGGTTATTTCATAATTCATAACATGCAGACATTTGAGTTGCTTTAAATTTTTGAAGAGACTTTCTTCAATACTAAGAAAAATCCCTCAAATTGCTTGTCAACTACATTTAAGTAAAAAATGATTTTTAAAGCTCCCATTTTGTGCCAGCTGACCCTGCTTGAATATCTACATTTCATGCTGTGTAAATAGAACCTCTTTTGTATTATTTTTCTCAACATTTTCTACATTAGTTCAACGTGGAATCCTAGCAACAAGCCACTTTGCTGTGTGCTATTTCTCTTTTTTGAGCAAATAGCTTTTAATTGTCAGATGGCAGAGATTCAGAAATGAATGTTACTGAAGGTTTAACACCAATACATTTAGCGACCTGGATCATTATTTTCTCCCTCCAGAATCTTAATAACACCTTCCTTTTAAATCACTGAAACATATATTTAAATAATTCAATTTATTTTTTTAATTTAAAAAATGTATGCAAGTAGTGTGTAAATATATTCTGGCAAAAAGTCAAACTATACTAAGCAAAACTATGTGAAGGTCCATCCAGCCTCAGTCTCCTAATGGATATACATCCCCTGTTTCCAGACTCAACCATAGATCATTAACAATTCAGTTTGTGTTAACTTGATCCTTCCTCTATGCATTTAATAAATATAATTATGCACACATGTCTTATCAAATACACATTTAATTTATAAAACTTGTATTATTTTATATTAACTCTAATATGATGTATTTTTTCACTTAATATGTCTCTGAGATATTTTCATATAAGTAGTACTTGGCATACAAATATATTCAATAATTGTTATTTATAGTTGTATTATTGTTATGCAATTTTAAAAATGGGGGTAAACGTATAAACCTTTGTTTCTCTATTATAGATTTTTTCAGAGTGGATGAAAACTGCATTTGCAATAGTGATATGATTTTTAAGATTATTAATGTGTTTATCCATTGGTATTTCTGACTAAAAAATATTTACTTCATTTAGTCTGAGGATATGTTTTGTGAATGGAAGATGAGAAATTTTCCTAGAATATTAGTAGAAAAAAATTCTAATCTTCAAGAGAAGGATTATGCAGTTAAATACAATAACATTGAAAGCAGGGTATTTTCTTGAGAGAAGACTTTTGTAGTTATTTTAATACCCACGTAACATTCTCATGGTCCAGGAAGTAAGACCATACTTGCAGAGTTGCCTTGTAAAGTAGACAAGGTGACCCTGTCATCTTCAGCAATAGTGCCTTGAAGGTGTGTTGTTTCACAATAAAATGATGCAATATGGGGGACATAAAGGGAAAACCAAACATCTTTCCAGATCTAGGAATTGTGGGGCCACTGAGGCTGATCAGATTGCTGAGAGTGAGATTGAGAGTAGAGTTGCAGAGGAAAGACTGGGGTGGTATAAGAAAGTAAAAAAAAAAAATTTGCTGGCAAATGTTCAGACAGTAGGAGGTCCTAAAAGTTAGTGTCTTACTGTTTCTTAGGCATTTTTAGTTCTTTTGAGGAACGGAATTGAACCAGAAAGCTAAACGTGCATCTTGGAGCTTGTCAAAGGAAAGCGTGCTGACAGGGTCTTGGTTGATTTGCAGTGAGGACTGTAGTGTAGACTGCCTGTCTGAGGCCAAGTATCAACAAGTCAGCCAGATCTTGCTGAAGTCTACAAGTCTACAGGAAGTCTACATCCCTGCTGCAAGGGGCTGGGATGCTACTGAGCCAACTAGGAATTCTTCACCCAGTCTCTGACCAAGAAAGGATCATGTTACATCCTTGGCACATTTCAGTCCTAAATGCAACAGTGCAAGCAGAGGGACTAAGAGAGATCTTGCCCCAAAGAACACATGTAAAATTAGATAGTAAAAGACTTCTGCATTGGGATTTTTCTCCTAGATATTATTTATTCATTTTTTAATTTTGTTTAAAGCGTTTTCCTCAAAAACAGAGAGAAATAAGAAATGGAGACAGTATTTTTAATCTATAAGTGATTGTACAGGTTAAAAATTTTATTTTAAATTATTTAAAATAATATAATAGGACAATACATTATAATTAATTATATTAATTATTAATTTACTAAAATTATAATATAATACTATAATAATTATAATAACAAAATTGAAATAGTAATACATTTTCTTCTAATAATTAGATTGAAGACAGTTTTAGTTGGGTGGATAGTTAGTTAGTTAACTTTTCCTTCTAGCCAGCAAGGTAAAAGCTAAAGGGAAAGGTCAAATTATTGGAAAAAATAGGATTTAAAATTTTCTTTGCACATCCAAATTGTCAGAAGTGAATCTAGCCAAGAAGCTTTCTCCTTTTTTTGTTTGCTAAGAAATGTTTTATTGTTGCTCTTCTTCTTGTTATTTTTTTATTGTTTTCTTTTTTAATCAGAAATGGGTTTTGGGTTTTGCAAGTGCTTTTGTTTTAGCTTTGCTGGTGATAAAACAGAATTTGTTTTTACTGTCCACTTTATATTTATTTGTCAGCATTTTCTCAAATGTGCTTCCCTACTATAATTCAAGAATGTATAAACTCAGTGTTCCATGAAGAAGAGGTTCCAAGGAGAGAGAAGCTAGAAAAGGATGGTGAATAAGAAAATTACATTAGAAAGAAAATTGGTTTTCCTTGAGGATTCAGACCTTCATGACTCCAGTTACTGAATTGAGTAGAAAATTGTGACTGTCCCAGCAATCGGTATTGCTGGTCTCCATCTTTCTCAGCCCTATCCCTGAGAGCTTTCGAAGTAGTCTTGGTTTAGTGGAGATGCAGTGGCTCAGTAAAAATAATAGTAATCTTCCCAATTCTATATACATTAGCAATAATACAGTATAGGTTATAACTATGTTGTGTGTGTGTGTGTGTGGGGTGGTCAGAAGTAGATTTACAGCTGTGAGTAGGTGAAACAGTTTATTTTTGTATTAGTATTCATTCTTTTATTATATATTTTTTCATACAAACAACTATAAACCTACTTTTGCCCACCCCTGTACAAAAACACATATATTTGAGGTCAGTGTGGAAAAAGTCCAGCCATTGTTAATATAACAAGAATGGTTTGCATGACATCAATGTAACCTGGCAGCCAAGGAGAGTGGACTGGAATGTGCATGTATGAACAATGATGACTTCACTGTACTAGTCACTGGGATGGTAGAAGCTGTTGAGTGAGCATGTGTACTGTGTGGCTTTCCTATTCAAAAGGACTGAGTGAATAGAGCAATGAATCTGCATCAAATTTTGCATTAAGCTTAAACATTCCTCTGCAGAAACTCTTCAGATGATTCAGAAGGCTGCAGTTATAGGCAACTGGTGATCGGCAGCTTCATCACAACAATGTTTGCACCATGCAGCACATCTCCTGCAGTTTTTTGGCAAAACGTCAATCACCCAGGTGACTCAGCCCAGATTTGGCACCCTGAGACTTCTGGCTTTTTCCAATACCAAAATCATCTTTGAAAAGGAAGAGATTTCAGACTGTCAGTAAGATTCAGGAAAATATAATGGGGCAGCTGATGGCAATTTGGAGTACTGTGTGAGGTTCCAAGATACCTACTTTGAAGGGGACTGTGATGTCCTTGTACTATGTACAATGCTTCTTGTATCTTCTTCAATAAATATAAATGTCTCTATTTTTCATATGACATGGCTGGATACTTTCTGGACAGACTATGTAAAACCAGTTTCATAGACTATATTATTTTATAGCTATAGTCTTCACAATTTTAAAGACTATATAACCCTATTTTAGTAAACTAAACAAGGTGTTTTTAATTTTAATAAAGTCTATAATAATAATAATATCAAAATTGGTCAAGAAAGAAAAACACAGGAAATTATTTAACTAATTTCACTTGCGGTTCTGGGTTTAATAAAACACTTTCCATCATCGTCTTTCTTCAAATGTCAACTTGACATCTTAAAAAAAATTTTAAATAATAATGATTAATGTTTATTGAGTCTACTTGGCTGCTATATTTTACATGCAAATCAAATTAATCCACACCCCTGTATGGCAAGGATTATTATTAGCTCATTTTAGCTAATGGAGATAGAAACATTTTGAGCTTTAGTTCATTTAAAAAATACTACATATTTAAATTAAGTAAACAGTACAAACAAAAAAACCCAAAAGTTTTCTTTCATAATTGTTGAATCAAAAATGACAATGGAAGTGTAGAATTAGGAAATGTACAATGTGGTAACACTAAATATAAAATACTTGGGATATATTTTATATGCCAGTACCATGCTCTTTTAATTACTATGGCTACTAGTGTAGTTTAGTATTAGGTAGCGTGATTCCTCCAACTTTGTTTTTTCTCAAGGTCACCGTTGCTATTTGGGGCCTTTAGTGGTTCCATATACATTTTTTGAAATAGTTGATCTAGTTCTGCAAAATACACCATTGGTATGTTGATATGAATTGCATTGAATCTATAGATTGCTTTGGAGATTATGAACATTTCCATTACGTTAATTCTTCCTGTCCATGAACACGGTATGTGCTTCCACTTATTTGTATCTTCTTCAATTTCTTTCTTCAGTGCGTTACAATTTTCTGAGTACAGGTCTTTTACATCTTTGGTTAGATTTATTCCTAGGTATTTTATTCTTTTTTTTTAATTGTTTACAGCTTTATTTCAGACAGGCATTTGGAAGCCAGTGACATATACCTCTGTAATGATAAAGGAAAGAAAACAGACTTTTCTTTTAGGAAACCAAAAAGCACAAAATAAGACTATTTCATTGTACATAATCACCACAAAGTTAGGCACCCTCACAGGGTTGGGCAAGATTCCTGGTGTGAGGTGAGGCATAGGCACTTTCATTTGTAGAGTGTTGCTGGTTCTAATTTTGAAGGTAGGTATTATAAAAAAGTCTGTAAATAACTTACTCTTTACCTTATTTTCTGGCCCCAGCACAGGAGCCTGTATTTTCTGGTTCTCCGTGGGCTTTGTTCTTATACGCATCAAAAGTATCTTATAAATAAGAACCCAAGGGAACCATATTCCATGTTATCCAAATGTGATGGCTGAGTGGTTAAGGCACTGGACTTAAGATCTAATGTATGCATGTCTGCATGGGTTTGAACCCCACTCCCAGTAGGTTAACTTCAGGTATTTTATTCTTTTTGAAGCACTTGTGAATGGTACTGTTTCCTTAATTTCCCTATTTTGTTAGTTCATTACTGGCATATAAAAATGTAACTAATTTCTGGATATTAATTTTGTATTCTGCTACTTTGCTGAATTCATTTATCAGATTCACATAGAATCTTAGTTTGTTATCAATACTATTGTGTTGAATTTATTTGGTAGATGATATATTAACATATATGAACTTGGGGGATGGGCAGTGAGGGGGGAGAGGTGGGAGGAAATGGAGACAATTGTACTTGAAAAACAAAAAATATCTAAAAATATATGAATATAATTCAATATAAATGGATGTGGATCTATGTGATTTTATTGAAATATTTTGCAGGTGATAAAAATAAATTATTAAGTGCTCTTTAAAGAGATGTTAACTGTTTTATAAATGACAAAAACTGAGTCTGTAGAGTGGATACTATAAACTAAGAAAGCAAATTTAGATAAGGACTAAAATATTTTTAGAGGAGCAGAATAGCTGTCATTTTCCTTTAGATAACATAAATCATTAAAGAAACTTTCAAATCAGTTAAAACACATAGAAAACTACTTTAGCCACTGAGTTATGTACAGGGGATTTATTTCATCACCACCATTTTTATTGATTTTATTGAAAAAATTATTTTTGAAATATTGAAAAAGATATTATTTTTATAAATATATATCCTTCTATAAATTTTGCATGTATGTTATTGCACCATAGATTATAACCATGATTTTTAAATTTTTCCATCAAAGCACCACCAAAACTTGGTACATAGTGGATATTTTTTGAATAATTATGTTTTATCTAAAACTTTTAGACAAATCATGTCCTCTGCTCCATAATAAAGAGCATTCTTTTTACATTATATAATATATATTTATATTTTAAGGACGTTCTATACAGTAAATTTGGCACTTAAAGATCAAATGCTACACATTTATCCTCTGGTTTCTTATATTAATGAAACAATGTGTATATGTCTGAAATAAGATATCCAAGATATTATAAATTTTATACAGAAGAGAAATCTGCTGAGAAATAGATATTTGAACTTCACATTGTTTTTAAAAATTTTATTTTTCAATTATTGTTTACATTCAATATTATTTTGTGTTAGTTGTAAGTGTATAGCCTTGTGGTCAATCATATACTTTACAAAGAATCCCCCTCAATATTTCTAGTGCCTATCTAGCACCAGAGGTATTACAATAATTTTGACTCTAAAGACTATGCTGTACTTTACATTCTTGTGACTATTTTGTAGCTACCTATTTGTACTTCTTAATCCCATCAACTTTTTCACCCAATCCCCTGACACTCCTCTCCTCTGACAACCATCAATCTGTTCTCTGTATCTATTAGTCTATTTTAATTTTTTTGTTCATTTTTTTTCTTCTTTAGATTCCATATATAAGTGAAATCATCTTTGACTGAATTATTTCACTGAGCGTAATACCTCTATCAGGGATGTCCTACCAGCGGTCTGCCGGCTGCATGCAGCTTGGGATGGTTATGAATGCAGCCCAACACAAAATTGTAAATTTACTTAAAATGTTCTGAGATTTTTTTGTGATTATGTGTCACAGTATGTTTAATGTGTAGCCCAAGACAACTCTTCTTCTTCCAGTGTGGCCCAGAGATGCCAAAAGTTTGGACACCCCTGCATCTTGGTATATCCATGCTGTTGCAAGTGATAAGATTTCATTCTTTTTTTTTAATGGCTGAATAATATTCCATTGTATATAAGTAACAACTTTTTTAACCACTCTTCTATTTATGGGCACATGGGTTGCTTCCATAGTTTGGCCATTGTAAATAATGCTGCAGTGAACTTAGAGGTTTATATATTATTTTGAATTAGTGTTTTGGGTTTCTTCAGACATATTCCCAGAAGTGGATGGAATCTCTGGGTCATAAGGTAGTTCCATGTTTAATTTACTGAAGAACCGCCGTACTGTTTTCCATAGTGGCTGAATCAATTTTTATTCCCACCTGACCTTTATACTTTTATTGCAGTAACACGTTCAGAATAAAATGACCAAAATTTAGTAATTCTAGAGATGTCAAGTTTGAGAGTATTTTTCCTACTGTAATTTTCCTCTCAATTGTTACCAAAAGAATGCATTGTCATGCCTGTGTTAAAATTTTTGTTAAGAGGATAATTAAGGTGAAAAAGAGTACTCATTAATCTATATTTATCTAAGTACAGTAAGTTTAACCAGTCTCTGTATTTGTATATCATTTCTGCCAACTTGTAAATAGCTGAATCATTGATTCAGGCCCTTATTCTGACAAATGATGAAAATGAAGCAGATATCACAGATACTGTTTATAACAGGAGAAAGAGTATAGTTGGAAATATTTCCCTTGCAGGAGCTACATTTAAGATATCAGACACTCCTTGGATTTTACAATCATGAGTCTTAACAAATCCATTATATCATCACAAGGAAGAATGATACATTTAGAAATGTCTTTGAAAGTTTTGGTTCATGAGTAGAGTAATAATCTAATCTGAAATGTCCTCTCAATTTCTAAATGATGTGGCTTTCCAAATATTTTTTTATATTTTTTATTTTCTTCCATAGAGTGACCGTGCTACAAGAGACCCACTGGAATAGCCACAGGCATCACGGTTTGTTTTGCCTGACTTGTTTGTTATTCATGACTTTTGCAGGCCTAGCAAGACCCTGCAGGAGTCAATATCAGACCCAAGTCCACTTAAAAGCTTCTTTTTCTCTCTGGTTTGAAAAAAAATTGACACCATGATCTCTTACTTTATATCCACTTCAACTTCAAACTCACACCTATAAGATCTGGGAAATTGATTGGGTTTCATTAGTCCTACTGTTTTCTCTAGGCCATTTGTCTTGCCCAAGCTGTCTGATACGACAAGGAGTAGTGTAGCCTTTGTTTAGTTGGAAGGGGATTAATAAAGCAAGGCCAGGAAAGCAAAATCCTTGCTTGCACCAGGTGTTTACATGAAAATCCCAGAGGTTGACTACTTCCTATGAAATTGAAATAGTCATTACATTTCTTACCATTGGGTTATTTACAATCTGAGGCAGAAATAAGATTATTCATGGACATATGATCATTAAATATCACAGGACAGCAAACAACTCAATGACTCCCTTAATTCTCAAAAGAAACCTTACTTAAACTTGTCAATGAATTATAGATTAATATGCTTTGAATTAAAATCGCTTACTCTAAATATATACAAGTTCCAGTATTAATTTTTCTTTGATGACCAAAATAAAGATGACCTGTTGTGAAAAGAGACTTGCAAATTATTTTGAATAATCTTGTTTATTATTTTAAATTTAGGTTTTAATACTGCTTATATTATTTCCTAATCATTTTCAATATTTTAGAGAAGATGTAGGAAATGGTAAAATATAGTTAATAAATATGGATAATATTGAAAATTTTCATAAAGTAACTATTTAAACTGTGGATTACTGAAGGAATCCACATAGTAGTTTTGTCTTAGACATGAATGTCACTAGGGAAATGTCCAACAAGTAGAAATAAATGTTGGTTGGTTGTAGTTAAATGTATGGGCTATTTTATCATTCAAACAATCTCCATGTAACCTTTGGTGTTTATTTTTAAGGAAGTGATTAAGTTTGTCTGTCTAGACACACTCAATTTTGTCACATTGATAATTAAAATCTCTGTATCAAGTAGTAAAATAATATTTGCTTATACCTATCAAAATATTAGTAACAACATTTAAGTATAAAGAAAATTATGTGCAAAAAATTTGCAATCTAATCAAGTCTCTACACAAACCCATTATTTCCAAGTGCACTGAATTTAGAAAATTAGTTTTGAAGCAGAATTGAGGCTGATATCTATATAGAATTAAAAAGACTTTTGTCAAGGTAAACTTTGAAAAGTATTGTTTGTGTGGCTAAACTACTGAAATCATAGGAAATTTGCTTACCAAAAAAACTGTAAAAAGTTATATTTGTCTATAAGAACAGTAACACTGACTAAACAGCAGTTTTAAGAAGCTGGGTTTAGATGTTAGAATAGAAAATTGCCTGTAGAGAAGGATATCAATCAGGGTGGAGACTTCTGGAATGTTGCACATACTTTGATGAGGGTGGTGGTTACATGGGAGTATACATATGTTTTAAAAAAGCCACTAAGCTGGCCCTGGCTGGGTGGCTCAGTTGGTTGAGCATCATCCTGTATACCAAAAGTTTGCAGGTTCGATCCCCAGTCAGGACACATGCCTAGGTTTTGGTGTTGATCCCCGCTCGGAGCATGTTTGAGAGACAGCCAATTGATGTTTCTCTCTCATGGCAATGTTTCTCTCTCTGTCTTTCCTTCCCTTCCTCTCTCTGTCTAAAATCAATGAACACATTATTTGGCGAAGGTTTTTTTTTGTTTGTTTGTTTTTAAAAGCCTCTAAGCTCTACATTTAAGATTTGTGTACCTTAACATGTATGGAACTTATACCTCATTAATTAAATGAGGAGAGAGGAAAAGAATAAAAAGAAACAGAATTTACTTATTCTTGTTCAACAAGAAGTCTTGTGGTGAGCATCACTCTTGATGTTACCATAGGATACCACAGTCTCTGGGACTCTCTTGGACTTTTTCTTAGTTGTGTTATGCTTGCTGTGGTTTCATCTGGCATGTCTGTGTTCCAGGCAGAAATGAGGAATAAACAAACTGGGTAGGTATATGAAAGGGCTGGTGACCATCTTAGAAAAGAAAAACTTTTCCAGAATTCCCCAGCAACCTTCTGTTGAGGTTCCATTAACTGATCTAGTCATATGGTCAAATCTAGCTGCAAGGGAAGGTGGCAAACATATTTTTCATTAGATTCATTTCTTTCTGAGGAGGAAAATGGCCTCTACTAGTAAAGAACAGAATGCATATAATACAGACAGTTGGCAGCGCTTGCCATAGCAAAAGTATGTGATTTTTATTAAAAATATGGTAAGAACATACTCTCTGAGCCAATAATGAGTTGAGTATATGAAATATGTAAGGAATGATATGTGCTATCTCCTAATGAATTTGGATTAATGTGTATTTGAATATCTTGAAATATTCAAATAGTTCCTTGAAATATTTTATGATTTGATTTTTAATCCTACTAATTTGTGATTCTTCTGTTTGACAATTGACATGTCTGTATTAGTGACAGTTGTTTGTTTATTTTGTAGAATGTTGAGAAATGACCAAGTAACAGGCAATGGCAAAAACTAAGGTGATTTATATATGTGTACTTCAGGCCCAAACCATTTTTTGTGAAAAAAAATTCTACCATGCACAGTGATCCTATAATTTATATGATTGAAATTCAGTTTGAATCTGGTTGAAATACTTCCCTAATTTAAAAAAAAATGCATGGATTTTATTATTTGAATTAATGTGCAGATAGATAGATAGCATTCAAGGTTAAAAATGGCAATGAAAGAGTCTCAAACCAGATAACATAAAATAATAGGTTTCAGATTTATGCTTCTATATCATTTGCCAGGCTGGCAGCACAATTCCCAATCCTCTTAGCAGAAAATTTTTCATTTGAAGCAAGCTTCTGTTTTGTGGTCTTTTTCCCCCTGGCAGCTGATGTGTTAAAAATGTACGATCTGGGAGATGGACCAGAGGCAGGTGCACAGATTTTGATGTGGAAGGTTTGGTGGATGTGACCCAGAATGGAATATATTCTCCTCAGAGGGACCTGTTGAAATCAGATGTTCATTGGAAAGACAATGCTCAAATTATTTGAACATGCATATAATTATTTCTTAACGTGTTATTGTGACCTTGCTATAATTTGCACACTAGAAAATACATTTAAGCCATGCTAACGACACATGAACTATGTTTCTGGCTCTGTAAAAACATGAAACTGTATTTCTAAATTTTTGCTGTACTCATATTTTGTAAGTAGAGAGTAAATTAGCTGCCTGGATTTAAAGCGACACATGATAGTAACTAAAGTCACTTGTAATTTTCTGCCCAATAAAATGCCACTGCCTAGGCATTTTGCAGCATGGTTTCAATTCTTCTTTCCATCTTTTTCAGGGCCAATGTAATTTCATTTTCCAAACACTTGTCCTCTGTGCAGAACTTCATCATTTTACTTTAGATTCATCTTTTCCCAATTTTATACATCATCTTTCTTAGGGTGACAAAGTCTTTCAACTTTTGGGATTTAACTGGACTTCTACTAAGTGTGCTGGTACTATGTCACATGGGTATGATGTATACAGTTTAAAATTAATAAAGGACTATATAAATGAAGAAAGACTCTCACATTCCTATAAAGTAAACTAGCCTCTTTTTTTTTTTGTTTTCCTTTTTGCACTCTCTGGAATATACCAGGCTCTGTTTAGTATTCAAAGTAGGTAAAAACCCTATTAGCAAAAATTATTATGACTTTATGTATGTTCTCATTAACATTTGCAAAAATAATTATAATAAACCCCAAATTATTTGGCATGTCATAATTAAAATTATAGTCAAATCAATGGCAACAAGTTTCCATAGCTCTTCATAAAAAGGTTATTGACAAAAGTCCTGGTTAGAATGCAAAGCACTTTGTCCTTTGATTTGTACAAAAAATAATTGTTTAAAGGTCAGAAAATATTTGCATAAGTTATCAAAAAGAACACTAATGTATAATTTTTTGTGTCTTTTCATCATAAACTTGTTTCTATTCATTTACTAATAGGGCAAATGTTTTCTGAAGACATACATAGATGTTTTAACAGTTAACTTCCAAAGATTAATAATTAGTGACTTTGAAACTATTTATATTCATATAAGAAATGACATTTGTCTTTCTTTGACGGGCTTATTTCAGAGAAAGGTAAGTACCATGTGATTTCACTTGTATGTGAAATCTAATGAACAAAAGGAACTAACAAACAAAATAGAAACAGACCTATAGATGCAGAGATCAGGCTGAGAGCTGCCAGAAGGAAGGGAGGCTGGGTAGCTGGATGGAAAAGGTGAAGGGATTAATCAGAGAAAAAACCTCATAGACACAAACAACATTATGGTGATTACCAGAAGAAAAGAGGGGTGGGGGAAGGTAAATGAGGGTAAAGCGGGTACAAATGGCGATGAAAAAGACTTGACTTGGGGTGGTTAACACAATACAATATACAGATGATATATTATAGAATTGTACACCTGAAACCTATATAATTTTATCAACCAATGTCACCCTAATACATTTAATGAAAATTAAAAGGAAACAGTTGTTATAATGTTTGTTTTGAAAAAATTGTATTCATTTACTTAAATTTGTATAACATGGTTGTCACAAAAAGTTGAATTTGGTCACTTATTTTGTGATGATTAAATCACTCAGTTAATTATAACTTATTCAATCACTATGTAAAAACTATGCATCTTCTTCTAAATTAAGAATGTTCTCACATAAAGCTATTTTGCATAATACTTATGCCAAGTCAAAATTTAGTACTTGACTTTTAAAGATTAATTTTAAAAACAGCAAAACTCTCGCTCTTCCACAGTATGGAATTTCAGGGTTTTTGTTGTTGTAATTGATAAAATATTAGTTCATGTATTCAAATTGGCAAATAAACATGTTATTTTGTTGGTCAGGACTTAAGATCTCAATAAAGAAACTTATGGCTTGCATAGTCAAGACCAGCCAAGACCAGTCCTTAACAGTTCTTCCTTTGGAAACTTGTAGCCTCCTTTGCATTTACAATCAGTGTAAAATGTTATGGTGTTCTCTTCTCCACATTATTCCAGCATCTCAACCCTTACTCTTCCCAATTTGTCCCTTTTCTGAAGGCCAGAGTAGTGATAGAGGAGAAAGAACATTTTCATTATTTCATTCTCATGTTTATTTCTGTGTTACTTTTATGTTTACTTTCTTCCTCATGTTTATATCTTCATATAAGTGGGTCTGGCTAGAAGTGCTTATTAATTATAGACTATGAAGAAATTATGACTTTCTAATTACTTATTCTGATCAGCCAACAAAATTAATCAACTCACAACCCTTCCAAGTTAAACATTTCGTAAAGGCCAGCAAGTAGCCAGCAGGAGTTTGTTGAGCTGAAATTCATATTATTATATTGTTCTAGTATATAGTACCTCTTTATCCATGGTTTTGCTTTCTGCAGTTTCAGTTACATATAGTCAACTGTGGTCCAAAAATATTAATTGGAAAATAGCAGAATTGAACAACACTTCAGTTTCAAGTTGCATGCCATTCTGGGTAGCATGTGAAGTCCTATGCTATCTGCTCCAACCCACTGGGGACATGAATCATTGTCCAGAGTGCCCATGTTATATACACTACCTACCTGTTTAGTCTCTTAGTAGTCAACCTGGTTATGAAATCAACTGCTGCAGTATCACAGTATTGTATTCAAGTAAACTTTATTTTACTTATTATTGACCCTAAGCCAATTTTATACAGTATATTGTTGCTCTATTTTTATTCATTATTGTTGTTCATCTTACTGTACCTAATTTAAAAATCAGTCTTTATCATCAGTATGTATGTATATATAGGAAAAACATAGTATGTATATGGTTGGGTACTATCCGCAGTTCCAGACATCCACTGAGATCTTGGAATGTGTCCCCCACAAATAAGAGAGGACTATGTATAAGAAAGGAAATAATCATTGGATCATATAGTATTAAAACAGGAAGGGGATTATGATAGTTAGCTTCTGAAACAGCTCCTAAATATGCCCGCCTCTAGTATTCATGCTTTTGTGTCATCTCCCATTGAATGTGTACTAGAATGAATGATTTGCTTTTAGTAAATAAAGTATGAGAAAAGTGATAGGATGTCACTTCTAGGATTACATTACAAAGACTGTGTTTCCTCTCCTTCTTCTTACCATCTCTTTCTCTCTTGCTTGTTCACTCTGATAGGCAATTGCTGTGCTGTGAGTGGTCCCATGGAGAGGTGCACATGGCAATACCTGAGATGGTCCTCCAGTGAATGGCAGTGAGTGACTAAAATTCTCAGCAAGAGGTAACTAATACAAGCACATAGGACACCAATTCCATTGTTTACAAACAGGGTATCATTTATTTTGTTTTTGCTTTTTGCTTATTTTGTTTAATTGTCTTAGTCAAGGTATGCAATTAACTTGTGGTAATGTAATTTTAAGTTTATATCAGTGTTCTGGTATATTAGAATATTTTTACAGATATTTAAATTATTCTGTATTTGACAAATTACCAATGTCTTATTTTCAACTATTAAACAACTATGATAAAAACAGCAGCCTCAAAACCCTTTTAAGAACACTTTTTTAATCCCTAAACTTCATTGTATGGATAATCCTTTTTTGCATTTTACTGTATCTATCCTATTGAGTCCTGAGTCTAGACTATGGGGAGTTCTAACTGACCTAGGAGAGGGCAGATGGGGACCTGAAGCCTGGAACTGGATGGGAGAAAAGACAGTGAACTGCACATAAAATACAGTCATTCACAGGGAAGTGGTTCTAAAGCTTTATATTTTGTGGGTCTTCATGCCTTTACGTATTTTAATCTATGTGCCCTTAGCAGGCTTGTGAAACTTTGTAAAGTGTTTTCTGTAGGTGTACTAAGCAGAACAGAAAATGGTGTCAAACTAAGACGAGATCCCTGAGTGGGTGCTGGTCTGGGCACTGGCTCCTCCCCAAGGAAACTGAGAGAACTGAGAGGGCAGAGAAAAGCTAACTAACTGTTTTGGTGATGGAGCCAGTAGAGTGCTGCTTCACGGCATCCAGAGTTGGGGGGCAAGGGATATATGATGGCTTATCATGGAGTATATATGAGCCCTATGGGAGAGAGAGCCAGTGTGGCATTATCTTGAGTATCTTCTAATAGAGCTACCAGATTGAAAAGGACTTTGTCAGAAAGTACTTGGATTTGAGGTGCCTGAACTAAGGGAATTGCAAGATAGATGAGTTCAGTGGGGACCCATACAAAGTACATGAAAAATTTTCACGAGAATAAAGTCTTTAAATACCTAACACTATCAGAGAGGGTAAAACCAGCTTAGGAAATTTTTAGCCTAAATGAGACTTTAACATCCCCCATTCCTTTCTCTGCCCTCCAAATGCCAGCACTGGAGGGACTTAGCAAACTGGGAGAATTAAGACAAGAAATAGAAAATGCAAATTATATACCCCTTTCCCACAGACTTCCAGCTTGAAGCAGGACCAAGCAAGGGAAAAGAAAACATATCATATCTGGTTAAGTTTTGAGTTTTAATTATTTCGTAGGGCAAAACATTCTAATTTTTAAACTGAGACTGTGTCTCACTTAATGGGATGGCAGGACTGTTCATTACCTAAGTGAACAGAAAAGTTATGGGCTCGCCAGAGTTTAGACCTAATAGAAGGGTAAGATTACCTCAAGTGAATGAAATTTAATGGGATGGCAGAAAAAAATCAAATTGCATTTTGATGACCATTCATGTGTCATGTTTATTCAACATACTAGTTTCGCATGCTTCTCCCCATCTTTCTCTACGACATAGTAAAAAAATTTAAATGAACACATTACTGATTTACTTGTCTGCCTCACTTAGAAGATGAATGATGAGATTAAAACTCATTCTAAAGAAAAGCCAGTAATAGGAAAATAGTTACGCTTCATAGAAAGTTTTCTATCAGGAATCAAGCTTGCTTGAAGTCAGGAAGGAAACTCTGATATCTGTAGATATTTATAGTGGAAAAATTTAAAAAAATCACTTGTATTTGCGTGAATGCAACAAAAAAAGGAATCTTAAAATCATTGGCTAAAATATTATTTTTTTGTTGTGCAAACACTTCCTAATACACAGCTTTAGCCCTAAGCATTCTTCTTGCAAATATTCTATGCCCTTGTTTAACATTCAAATCAGCAAGCTTTCATCACTTGATATTGTATTTAAGTTACAGAGATAGATATATCAGAATGGATTCTTGGAAAATTTTATGATTCATATCAAACTTACTTTGAGTTTCAAAACTACTGACGACAAGAAACAGAAAAATGGAAAAAGCAATGATGCAAAATTTCAACATTATAAGCAATTTATTACATGTCTAAATCATTCTGAATACTTGGAAATAGAATTATGTGTTAAAAACAAGTGAAAAAGGATCTTCTGTACTTTTAATATAACTTATTTTGAGATAAATTACTTCATGCATTAATTTGTTGACATACTTATGATAATGTTCTGCTAAGGGAAATATTGACCTCAAATGAATAACCTGGTGTAGGTTGAATTCTATGGAATTAGACTGAGATGACATGGCAGGTGGTAGGGAGAAGGAATGATGTAAAAATGCCTGAACCTGTAGAGAATTTTTATGGGTTTATCTGAGCCAAGCGGATGACAATTGCCAGGAAGAAAGATCTCACATTCTCTGGAGAATGACAGTTGTTCACTTTCTTTGGTGCATTTGAAATCAAGGAGGGAATGAATATAGGGAAGATTGCATGGAGTTGGGAGAAAGCAAGTCAGGATTGTATTATAGGATTGTAAACAAAATCATGTTCTCTCTCAATCTCTCTCTTAAATATAACAAAAGAATATTCACTTGTTTTTCTCTAAGACTTTATCTTAGGACATAACTGAACTGTGCCACCACTCCCACCTCAACTTGAAGAGAGGTTAGTGCAGTGAAAGTTATAAAGCAGATATGAACAGTTTTTAAAGGATTGAAACCAACATTAACTGACAAAAAGGAAAGCTTCCTTTTAAACCATGAAAACAATGTTTTTAGTAAGAAAAAGGAAAAGAAAAAGAAAAAGAAAACAGGGGGATGATAGCAGCTTCAGCTAGAACAAGATCCTCATATTTCATCTAACACATTCAACCTTGTCTCCAGTGTACCACAATAGAAATAGGATACTAATAATACAGCTCTTCCACTACAGATGGCTGTACACACCTGTGTGCCAAGCCCTTCCCCAGCCCCCTAATGCTTCTGACACAACTACTTCCTGGCCTGTTGGGCCTGCTAATGAAGGAGCAAGTAACCAAGGGTGTCCAATCTGCAGCCCACGGGCTGCGTGCAGCTCAGGATGGCTGGGAATGCGGCCCAACACAAAATTGTAAATTTACTTAAAACATTGAGGGTTTTTTTGTGTGATTGCATGTTGCAATGTATTTAATGTGTCACCTAAGTCAACTGGTCTTCTTTCAGTGCGACCCAGAGATGCCAAAAAGTTGGACACCCCTGATAGATATTCTCTTTAAATCCGCCTTTATTATAAGGCTGGTATCTCTAGGTATCAGCTTGGTGAACTAGACAGCTGAAGTTGGCCAGATTATCAATAAAATCAAGCAACTGGCTGTTATTGTATGTGATAGAGGGGCTGTTGGGATTCATTCTCTTCAGGTGTTCTTCATATATTTTACAAATGCTTTCCATGCATTCACTCACTGATTCATAGCCTAAATTCTGCCTTCTGGCCCCTTGGTTTGGCCGTGCCCGTGAAATGGTGTGAGGCATCATACCAAACTCTTTGCTGCAGCCGCCACCGACACCACCCCCACACATGAGCTTTCACGTGCTCTCTTGAAGGTGGTTACTCTGCCCATTACAAAGGTGTGTTAAGTTAGATGCACAAAACAATGGGCAGGGCTTGTTAAAGGCAAAAATAAACCCTTTTCTACAAATGATACGTGCTGGGAAGTGACTACTCCCCATGACATGCCCAGTTAGGAGTGTGTGATCAGATCACCTTCTGGGGTTACCTTCCATAGAATCCCTTTATTTATCCACAGAAGGAAAGGAAAGAAGCGGGGTTGTGCAGAGGAAGAAGTCAGATTGCAATACTGTCCTAACAAAGTCAGCCCTGGAGGGAACTTTGGGGCATGTATTGACCAACAGATTGCCTCAAATTATGCCAAATGGCCAGTTTTATCTCCTTTTTGCTTATTCAGCAGACCCAGGCTGCTTTGGGAAGGGTGTGACCTCTGTAGGCAGTTTTCTGCAGTTGTAACTGACCCTGAAATGGCTGACAGCTAAAAGGCCATTTGCTGACCATCCTCTTTGCAGATGGTCAGCAAGTCCTTTCCTGATGAGGAGTGAGCAGTACATTTATACATCTGCTGTATTATCTCCTGCAAGTTTAGTGTACAGGAAGTATAACTAGCATAGATGTGTTTATTGAAGATGTTTCTGTATATTCAGCATTCATAATAATTATGTTCTATGAGAATTAAAAGTCTTATTATTTAGAGATGTCCACTTGGGGACTATTCAAGAAATGCATAGTTAAATAAATCTCCTTTAACTCCCTGAGCTTAAAGTGTTCATGACTTCATGATATATTTGCTCAATGAAAAACAAAACAAAACAAAACTAAAAACCTAAAGATAGGAAAAATTTGAAAAACATTGGATATTAAGAATATGGATAATAGCTATAGGCCACCACTATCATATAAATGACAAGTACATTCTAAAAATGATTGTGCTATGGATTAATATGGTCTGAATGTTTCTGTTCCCCCAGAGTTCATACTATACCCAAAATCATGGTATGAGAGGGATTAGTGTCCTTGTAAAAGAGACCTGAGATAGCTCCCTCCTGCCTGTATTTTCCTCATTGCCACCTACAACCAGGAAGAAGACCGTCACCAGAACCTAACCATACTGACACTCTGATCTTAGAACTGTGAGAAATTACTGATCTTTTAAGCTATCCAGGCGGTGGTATTTGGTTATAGCAGCCTGAATGCACTAAGACACATACACAAAGATGGGCCATAATAAAAACATTAACACAGTTTTATATACGTCAACTTATTAGGAAATGTACAGCTATTACAATGAATATGGCCCTTGAAAAAGATCGCAAGTTTCCTATGGAAGTGGTCACGTGAAGAGTTGCAGTTTGTGAGTTAGAGATAAATGGTGAAGGAGGTTACCTAAAATCAGAAAGTCACAGAACCAGATGTGAATAGATGTGCCTTACACATCCATTTTGGGATGGGAGACATTATTCCTGTGTGACTAGGTTCAGCTTAGTGCACTTTTATGCATTCACCCGGTGTTTCTCCTGGACTAAATTATGTATAAGCAAGCTCAAAATTTGTTTTATGCTCATATTGTTCTCAAGTATTGGAATAAATTTGCATTTCCAAAAGATGTTTTATAGCAGAACAGACTTTTAAGACATCTTGTTTCCTCTGTTCTGTAATGGAAAAACATACCTAATAATGTGCTCGATGTTTTCACTTAACACCCATTTAATCATCTTACCTCATTCAATTTTCTGGACAGTCTTGAGAGGTAGATGCTATTGTCTTTGCTTTCATAGATGGAAATAAATTGAGAGAGATTAAGGAAATTTCTGAAGGTATTGCAATCCATCAATGTGGGGGCAGAAATAAACTCAGATTTGTCAATTTACGAAACCCATGTTCATTTGTCCATATTACACTGTCTCTGCTGTTTAAACAAAGAGAATTGTGGAGCAAAAGTGGTAAGTTTTGTTTTTGTTTTTAAGGTATGAAACTACATTTCAGTGCAGTAGGTAACTTTTTTGTACACTGTACACATTAGCATACTGTTATAATTTTTGTTTCTTTATGTTAATTTAGCTATTTCTAAACAGGCTGCTATTTCCCCAAATGACATTAAATATTTTTCTGCTGAAAATACTTTTTCTTAAATACTCAATTTACATAACTCTTGAAAGAAAATGAAATTATAGACAATATATGAAACTGTTAAAAAAAAAGGAGTCTTATACCACATGTAGCCATTTCACTCAATTTGAGAGATTATAAATAAGTTTTATGTTACACTGAAAAAAACACTAAAAAAGAACACTTTAAAACTCATTAATAAAATTCAAATGACTTGCAAATTTCTTAATTTGTTACTTCTCATAATATAGTCCATTAAATATATAAAGCTACTATTTTATAGCTAGCATCATTTCCTATGTGCCTTATGTGCATGATTTTAAGAAATTTTGAAGCACTACTTTTTATTTCATTTGATTCCATAACTGATCGTCGAGGCCATAATGTCTGCCCCGTTTTGCTGCAGGGCCTTGTCATAGCCTCAGAAAACATCCCTTTCCTCCACATGCCAAAGTGCTTACATAAACCTATGCTTTTCCCTAAGTGCCCTCCTCCGTCCCCAGAGGATACAATTGTTCAAAGTTTAGGGTCATTTAGAGTGTATAATATCTAGAGTACAATTGTAACTTTTTGTTTCAAAAGTAATATAAAATAGGTAACAACTATAATATTTTAATTGATACATTCATCTAAACATATATATGTATGTTTGTTTCTTTAAAATAAAAATTATCTGCAAATGATTCATTTATTAAGTGGCTATAAGCCTTTAATATCTTTATATACAAATACTTTAGATATCATTATCTCTGTCTCTTTTACTATGAGTTTGTTTTTGCATTAATATACATAGGTACAATATATAACCATTACACATATACACACTTTTGAAACTGACACACACAGTATTTTGGAACTGCTTGTCATCTACAATACATTATGATAAGCTTCTATGCCAATATATTTTCATATTTCACATTGATTCTATAGGCTAAATATTATTCCACTACAGTTGACCTTTAGCAAAATGAGTTTGAACTGTGAGGGGTCCCCTTATACAAGGATATTTTTAAAAAAATAAATATATTTCTCTCATTTTCTTAACATTTTCTTTTCCCCGGGTTATGCTGTTGTAAGAATACAGAGCGTAATGAACATAAGAATATGTTAATTGATCTTTTTTTGTTATTGGTGGCCTTTTCGTCAACACTAGGCTATTAGTAATTCAGTTTTGAGACAGTCAAAGTTACACTAGGATTTTTGAATGCATGGAGGTCTGGTACCCCAGACCCTCATGGTTTGAGGGCCAAGTGTACATGGAAACATGATAATTTTTAAAGCCAGCCTGTGTTTTGACAGCACCTCCATTTTCTAGTTTTTAAATATTTTGGACAATACTATGAAGAATAACCAAAAATATAGATATTTGTACAAGTGAACTCATATTTTCTTTAGTCTAAAAACAAAGAATAGAATTGTGAGATGAAAGAGTAGGTACTCTCTTGTGGTTTTTGTAATTATTTCTGAAAAAACCCATTGTAATTTGAACAAATATATTTCTATATATATATGAGACTATTCATTCTCTACTTCATCACCAATAATAGATTGTACCATTTTAAAAGTTATATGCATTCCTTGGATTTTTATTTTATATTTTGCTTCTCTTTGTGTCTTGCTTAGTTTTACTTGGAAATTTCACCTGTTTTTCCCATTTTTAAAGTGTTGTTTTTCTAAGTTTGTTTGAATTTGTCTGTTCTAAACATTTCATGTAAATTGAGTAATATAATCTGTTGTCTTTGAAATTGCCTTTTTTCATTTAGCATGTTTTTAAGGTTTATCCATGTTATAACACGATTGCTGTTTAATTTTTTTATATTGCAGGTGATATTCCATCATATATATATACCATATTTGTTTTCTGTTATTTTTTGGGGCATTTCATTCCCCTACTTTTTAATTATTGTGAACAATACTTCTATAAACATGGTATGACCATTCAGGTACCAGTTTTTGTGTGGAAATTTTTTTTTCTTGGTATATAACTTAAAGTGGAATTGTTGAATTTTATGTATGTTTCACTTTTGAAGAACTGCCAGATTTTTCAAAAATGTGAATGAGTGTTCAGTTTCTCCACATTGTCATACAAATTTGTAATTGTCTTTATTTTTTTAGCCATTCTACTATGTGTGAAGTGGTATCTTATTGCAATTTTCTACTTTCATTTTCCTACTAATTTTCTATTTGTATTTTCCTACCAACTAGTGATATTAAGCATCATTACATGTGGTTACAGGGCATTTGTTAACCTTCCTTGGAGTAACGTCTATTTAAACCCTGTGCCCATTTTTAAATTCGGTTACTTGTCTTTTTATATTTAGTTGTGAACATTGGTTATAAAATATGCATATAAATCTCTTATCAGATATATGATTTGGAAATATTTTCTTCCATTCAGTGGGTTGTCTTTTCCCTTTTCTAAATGGTGGCCTTTGAAGCACAAAGTTTAGTCTTGGTGAAATCCTATTTATCTATTTTGTTTTTTTGTTGCTTGTGCTTGTGGTGTTACATCTAAGACATCATTGCCTAACTAGATCAGAAAGATTTACTCCTATGTTTTCTCAGAGTTTTATACTTTTAGCTCTTATGTTTACATATATAATCTATTTTAAGTTCTGTTTTGTATTTGAAGTAGGAATCCAACTTCATTTATTTGCATGTAGATATTCAGTTGTCTCAGCACCATTTGTTGAAGAGACATTTCTTTCTCCATTAAATTGTCTGATACATTTGTTAAAAATCAGCTGAGTATAAATGCAAGTGTTTAACTCTAATTTCTATTCCATTGATTGTATGTGTGTGTATGTGTGTGTGTGTGTATGTATCTATATATCTATATCTATATCTGTTTATGCTAGTACCTTACTGTGTTGTAGTGAATTTTGAAATTGGGGGAAAATGAATGTTCTTTGTGTGTCTTTATTAAGATTGTTTTGGATTTCTGGGTTACATATGAACTTTAGGATCAACATGTCAATTCCTGTAAGAAAAAAAAAAGGCTGGGATTTTGAAAAGGATAGCATTGAATCTGTAGATCAATTTGGGGATTATTGTCATCTTAAAAATGTTGTGTCTTCTGATCCATGAATACGTGAACACAGACTGTTTTTCTATTTATTTAGGCCTTCTTTGATTATTTTCATCAATGTTTTTTAAAAAACTTTTCAGCATAGACACCAAGGAACAGACAAGAGTCAGATGAGGTAACTATGCTATTCACTTAGCTTTTATTGAATGCTGGCTCACTTAAAGTAGAATGTCAGCTTTCTACTTTAGAAAGAGGTCTTTCCATAAAGTATCAAGCCATGCACTATGAAAAATAGAGACATTTATTGAAGAAGATACAGGATACAAGAAACATTATACATAGGGCAATGATGCTTCAGGCTCCTTCAAAATAGGCACCTTGGGACCTCACACAGCTCTCCCAACTGCAGCATGATGTTCCTTCTGCTCTGGTAGCAGAAGCCACAGAACGAATTTTGCCATGACATATTTCATGCCAAGACGCTGCATCAAAATCTTGGACACAATAGTTTTTGGAATCCCCAGATCAGCTTCTAGTTCTTGCACTTGTCAGTCACTGATCTTTGGTGATTGTAGCCAGTACACATTCAACATCCTCAGGTGTCCTGCTTGTTGCAGGCCTTCCAGAACATGAATCACTTTCAACAGATTCTCGACCATCTTTAAAGCATTTGTACCACACTTTTATTTGTGTTGCACTCATTGCATCATCCCCAAAAGCTTTCTGAATCATCTGAATAGTTTCCACAGAAGGGCGTTTAAGCTTAACACTGAATTTGATGTAGATTTGTTGCTCTACTCTTCCAATCATTCTGAATGTGATAGCTACATGTGTCCATTCAATTGCATCTACCATCCCCACTGACTAATGCAGTGAAGTCACCGTTGTTCATGCATGCACATTCCAGTCCACTCTCCTTGGCTGCCAGGTTACATCGATGTCACACAAACCATTCTCTATATATTAACAATGCCTGGACTTTATCCTACTTATACTCTAACAATCTAAGAGAAGTGTAACACACACACACACACACACGTCATTTAGGGGATAATGAATCTGAGTCCCAGAGCCTGAGTCAACAGGTCCAGGAGACGGCATGGTACACAGGGGAGGCTCAGCGTCTTGCAAAGAAGAATCGGTCTCACAGGTCAGAGAGGGTACGATTTGGATCCAGTGGAGCAGAGCCTCCAGCAGCCAATGCCGAGGAAGATCAGTGTGATGCGGATCAGCACTCTGGTGTCTCAGCTGTGGTCTGGGGCCTGCCTCAGTTATATCCTTGAGAACTGGGTACTCCAGCCCTCTGGGTCACCTGTTAAACATCTTGGCAACTCTGATGGTGAGTGGGGAATTTCCTCAGGAGCATCCGTGGGTGGGCCTGCTCTGCAGACAGGGCTATTCTGATCACATGTACAGATATCTTAGGTGTGTCTCCTTGCCAAATGTGTCTGGTGTAACTTAGGTAGTTTCCTTCTCAAAGCAAAGTGTTATATACTTTATGCTATCTCGGCTGGACCAAAACTATTTTATTGGTCCTGCTTTCCACATTGAGAAGAAAAAAAATGTTTTATTTGCAGATGATGTGATGGGTTTCACAGAAAAACCAAGTTTTAAGAGTAACTATTAGAGAATTTTAAAATGTTGATAATTTTCCTAAAATCTGTAAGATGCACATTCAAAGCCAAGTTTTCTTTACACTGGCATTAACACTGTAAATTAATTTAAAACATGTATAAGTAACTAATGATAAAATTTACTTTAAAAACTAGAGATATATTTAGCATGTAAGTACAAGATCTATATAAAAATACTAAAACATTTATAAAATATATAAACAAGATATGTTTGACTATAACATCACATGTTCCAGAAGGTTTAATATCATATAAATATCAAATTTGAGAATTTAAATATAATTCAACATAATTCCAATTAGAATTTCATTTGAATCATTTAAGAAGTTGAGAACTGCTTCTACCATAGAGTAGTTTTAATATTTAATAAAATTTTGAGAATGATGAAAAAATATAAAAAGAGGGACATAAGTATTGAATTATTAGTTATCAAAACTGAGTACAAAGCTACAGTAAGAAAATTGTATTTTGACATAGGAATTAAGCATATTAGTTGTAAAGATATTAGAAATAATTATTAGTATACCTGAGATTTTAATATACAATAAAAGTTATGCTTTCAGTTCAGAAAAGGATAGCCTATGCAATAAAATCATGCAGGCATAACTTGCTATTCTCCTGCGAGAGAAGGATCAACCTCTATTCCACACTGTAGAATTGTTTAAAGTGAGTGATATTTCCTGAGCAAGGCAGCAAACCCAAAAGCCAATAAGAAAACATTGAAAAAATGGACCAGGAATTAAACCTTATTCAAATCATGCTAATTTCTTTGAAAAATACTCAGTTACTTGGGTGGTGAGCGCACAATGCCATATACAGATCATGGATTATGGAAACTTAATTGCTGTAACTAAAGTAATAGTTAAGAAAATTGTTTCCTATCTCATCTTTAAATTCCAGTTGAAAAAAATTAATACTTCTCTGTTGTACATAATAGAAGAAATATCAATAGAAAAGAATAGAGAGTATATAGAATTGGATCAATATACATATACATACAGTCACTTTAAGAGAGTGGTCTAGCCCAGAATAATTTTGGAAAATATTCTCTACATTTATATATTTAGTCATGTATAAGTACTAGAGGATTACAAACAGACAAGAAAAAGTGGAAACATTCAGAACACAATCCTGTAAACATAATACAAATTTTCATTTCATATAGTGAAATTAAATGGAAATATTTTCTCCAAGTAGCTTACTATGTACTTTTTGAACTTAGCATTTCAGGCTTTCTTATTTATTCATAAATCTTTATGTATTTTTAAGTGTTTGCTCCATCTTTTCATTAGCTGTACCCTATCTGCAGCAAGCCCATCCATCAGAACAGCAGGTTTGCAAATGCTATGCATTTAAACAATGATCAAAACATAAGAAGACAAATCATAAACAAATATATAAAGCTCATGATTTAAGGATTTTTACATCAAAACAATTTTTGGAATAGAAATGGTTTTTAATAATAATTACATTTTTTAATCTATGAGAAATTTTTTATCACTGTACCAGCTATGGATATGAATTTTCAATCTGACTTTCACATTCAGGATGCAGTTTATAGATTATCTATAAAGATGAACCTCAGTAATTCATTGTTTCTTGGACCAGTTATAAAATCCCTATCCAACTTGACTGGACTCAAAATAATAGTCACTTGCCTATTAATCTGTACTCCAAGTATTGTGGTATATAGGTTTTTTAAAAATCTGATGGCCCACTTAAGTCAGTAATCTTGGCTTTTTATTTCACTACTAATAATGCTAAGAAATGAATGAAAATAGACTTTCAGATCTGGAATGAATAAATGTAGAGATTTTCTGAGTCTCCCTAAGCATTTAAATTCAAGTTACACCAATATTTTTTATTCTAATAGCTATTAGTACATGAATAAGACCCCTTTGTTTTTTTCAAGAACAACTCAACAAAATAAATCCTTTTAAAAGAATAAAGCCTCCAATTTTCCTTAAATTATTTCTAAGGATGTTTAATTAAAAAATGATTATTCATTTTAGAACTACTCAGAAATTAAACTGCTGGAATTTAAAATGTTAGTTTCAGCAGCTAGGAAACTATATTAGCTTTTTAATATGTTATTTTCAGACACTTGCTAAGTAAATATGGTAAACCCACACCCCCACAAATTAATAATTAATGATAACATCTGATGAGCAGTGGCCCATATCTTTCATGTCCTGGTCAAATTTAGGTCATACCTGAACTATTTGACAAGTTCAAAGCCTGTCATGCTTTCTCCATATCAGTATTTTTGCATATTCAGACTTTTCTGTCTTGATTGCCCAAACAACACATTTTAGCTCAATTCATTACCTTTTTCCATCCTGAAGGGTATCCATTTTAATGGCAAACAGTATCATATACCAAATATTTACAAAACATAAGGGTGCTAATCTCCTGCTTTGCCTTGGACAATTTCTTGTTATCCAATTATTAATACCCTATTTTCATTTCAAAAGTGTTAGATGACAAACCATATGGCAACATAATCATCTATGATTATTGCAGAGCTAATTATTATTACCTGTCATTGTTATCTCTAAAGTGTGTCTAGAATCTAGCCTCTTGTCTCCATCTCCACTGCCATCATTTTAGATCAGGAATCAGATTCCTGAAACAGTTCTATCTGCATGTTCACCTTTTCACCCTTCAAATCTTTTATCTACACAATGGACACAATAATCTTCTTAAAGCAAAGCAAATATATGTCTTGCGTTGTTTCCATTGATCTTACAATAAAATCTAAACATCTTACTCTAAGTCCCTCCCTATCTGACTTGGCTTTTGCCTCACTCCAGGCACCTGTATTCTTATAGTTTCTCAAACACACCTTGCTCTTTTTTTGTGTTGGACCTTAACACATACGGTTTCTTCTTCCTATAGATATCTTCCCACAGGTTTTTATATGACTGCTGCCTCATCCTTAAGGGTTTTGTTGATTTCACCCCCTGAGAGGTCTTTGCTGATTTAAAGAAATCAAAACAGAGTCCTTTATTATTCTCTATCATATTACCTTATTCATTTCTTTCATAATTTTTGTAATAATTTTGGGGAAAATGTTTTCTTGCTCATTTGCATTCCGACTGCCAGTTCCGTGAGATCAAATTGTTCAACGGTGCATGTTTGACAGGGAGCACAGAGTTAGGCATGTAATGGTCTTTCAAGCAACCAGTCAGTATATTTTGAACACCTAATTTTCCCTAATATTCTCCCAGGTAATGGGGTGTGTTAAGGAAGACAGCTGTAATCTTCACCTTCAATATACATATTCCAGTATAATAAACATATATGCAATAAAGAACATAAAATAGAGTACTATATTAAAACAAGACCAGAGGAAAACCTTCTGCCTTCACTTCAAGGCTCAAGGAAGGCCTCAATGAGAAAGCGTTATTAGATGTGAGGCCTACATGGTAAGGGATTACTGTATGAAGAGAACTTCAAGCAGAAGAAGAACTTGTGCAAAGCCCCTGAAACCAGAAGTAGTTTGGCATACTAAAGACAGAAACTGGGTGAGGATGACTTCAATGTGATAACCAAGTAAATAACTCATTCAACTTTTCATATAATTCAATAGATATTTCTGAAACATCTGTATACCACTGATTGCTCTAGGCATTCGAGATACATCAGTGAACACAATCAGGAAAATTCTCTACCTCTGTGAGCTTTAAAGCATTAAGGAGGAAGAGTAAATTATGACATTTAATAGCAAAATAACTAGGAGTTAAGAACAAATATTTCTAGTGTTATTTCTGACATTCCAAAGTGAACTAACGTTAAATTATAACACATTCAACAGTCTTCACATGCCACTTAATGACTGTAAGCCTAGAACATGGATTGCCTTGGCTCATTAGATTATCACATCATTCTAAAGGAATGAGCAGTTTCTTACTACATAAGTTGTAAGCATTTTCTGAATTGTCAAATCTAATTTTATGTTACCTGGTTTGCTGAACTTCTTTTTACTAGTCTAGTCATCTTGTCATTTAAAAAAAATTGAACTTAGCCTAGCATGATGATTTCTGTTTGATTTTTAAAGAGCTAAGAAACCAAAGACAATTCTACATTCATCCTTTCCACAGGAGTAGAAAACTACTGGTATTATCCAAAATCCAGATACCACACTGAAGAGACCTCCAAGAGCAGTGAGAGGATTTACCTTTGGTCTCTTCTGTTTATGATACTGTTATGTACTCCTTCCATTCATACCTTATAGCTTTAACTAAAGATTACTGGAACATCACTGAATACTCCATTTGCTCTATGAGGAAAGTAAGACCTATTTTGTTTGTTTGATTTTTGGAATGAGAAAAATTTAGTGGCAAAGCCTGAAACACTTTAGAACCAAAGTTATGAACTGAAGGTCAAAGCAGTTTTTAGCCTGTACAGTGTAAACACAGGCAATGTTTTGTTTTATGTTGTTATGGTTTTTTTTTTTATTGTAGCCATCTGTATTTTCTATTTCAACCAATACAATTATCTTGCAGCAGGAAAAACTGATGTTGTCCTGTGTGCTTATACAAAATGATCTCTAAAATCACCTCTTTGGTTAAAATCTTATCTGGATAAAAATGAACATGAAGAACATACCTACTCCTCTTTCATAGTATTCTGATTTACATCCATCTTTCTAAAACTATGAGAATAAGATTGTGAGTGACTTGCTGACCAAATACATGACATGTGTGGCCTTGAGAAGACAAAATACAGTGCTAATGCATCTTCCAAAAATTATAATTTGGAGTTATATTGTAAAAACACAATCTTTAGAATAAAGGAGATAATAATTCTAATCTATTGTTTACTGATCAGGTTACCAGTATAGTATTATGTTCAGTTTTGGAGAATACTCTTGGTGATGTTTAATTTTATGATTTTATGTGTGAACTTGACTGGGTCATGAGGTGCCCCGACGTTTACTTAAACAGTGTTCTGGATGTGTCTGTGAGAGTGTTTCTAAATATTTGAACACATAGGCTGGATGAAGCATATTGCCCTCCCCAGTGTGGATGGGCTTCGCCTAAGAAGTCAGTGGTTTTTAACTGGTGTGCAGCAAGAATTTTTAAAACATGCAACCCCTGACTGCCTAGTCAGGGGCACTGACCTCTTTTTTTCTTAGGCTGTCAATAAAAATATGACAACAGCCAACACAACAATAGCTGGCCAGTGTGGAGGAATCAAAATTATACCTATTGTCTTTGTCAGATTGGCAAAAAATATATATTTTGGTGTGCTGTGGAATTTCAGTAATTAGTTTATGTGTGCCATGAGATGAAAAAGGTTGAAAATTGCTGATTTAATCCACCGAAGTCCTGAATAGAATAAAAAGGCAAAGTAAGGGAGAATTTGATCTCTGCCTCACTGTCTTTAAGCTGAGACATCTGCTTTCTCCTGCCTTTGAACTAGAATTGAAAGTATATTATTGGCTTTCCTGGGTCTCCAGCTTGCTGACTGCAGATCATGGGACTTCTTTGAACTGCATGAAACAATTTCATATAGTAAATCTCTAGCTAGCTAGCAACCCTGTTGACTGCTTTTCTGGAGGATGCAAACTAATATATGCTCTAAGAATGGCATTGGTAAAGTATGTTATTTATTTATTTATAGGATATATTCAGGACGGTTATGGGTTATGTTAATTATCGAAGTCTAGGCTATAGTAACAAAAAGACATAAAACTGTATAACTGTTTTAACACAATACTTTATCTCTAGTTCTCATAAGAGTTCAATTTGATCCCAAGGTAGGGATTGGGTTTCGTTCTACACATTCATTCACAGACCCAGGTGACAGGGGCTGTGATGTGTTCAAGATAGGTGTTGCCATCTCAGCTAGCAAGAGGAGTAAAGCACAAAGGCAGGCCCAGCTTTTCATGAGTCCAGCCCTAGAATCAGACTCCAGATCACCAATGAAATCGGAGCAGTGAGAGATTTCAGTTTGGCAGTTGGGAAATGCTCCAGAGATGATGTAGATGTTGTGCTTGATAATGAAGTAGGATTTTGCGCGGTTGAAAAGAAGAAAAGCACCCACAAAAAGAGACAGATGCAAGGCATGAATCTGTTCTTTAAAATTTTGAAATTTGTTAATCGTGGTGGAATCAAAATAATATTGCTTTCCCTTATGGGATCGACTCAGGGCTATTCCATGCCATTTACAATTAAACATCATGTGATTTTTATAGATGTTTATTCTCATCTCAATACTAATCTATCTCTTTTTGTTGGTTTTCTTTTTTTACTTTTTTATTTTCTAATCAATTAGGATGCCAAATCTTTGAGCATGGGTCTTCTCAAATTTTACATTCAGTTAAGTCTTCTGTTACTAGTACAATGCATTTAACATAGATGTTTAAAAAAAATTTTGTCTAGGGTGTCCTGATGTCTCATTATCCCCTAACACATACACACAATTCTGCTCCAGCTGGCTACTGCTACTTGAAATACATTAATAGAAAGCAGATGCTTCTATCTCCTAGATAGTACCTCAGATCCTTATTCTCATAGAAGAAATATTTTTAGCATAAATTAACAAGAGTTTAAATGATTCCTGTCTATCTCTTTCTTAAAGAAGGTTTTGATAAGAAGCTTATTTGGAGAGCTTGTGAATGAGGAGGAAGACGTAAAAGAATTAAATAATGGAAGTTAGGGCTTAGAAGTCTTTGCCTGCCTGTGTTCAAACTATAAGTCTTAGATTATAGAGTTTACATTAAGATATTACATTGGACAAGTTCTTTGCTAGAATGCATAACTTGGTTCCCTACTAGCAGGTTGGGACTATAAATATCCAGTTCTGTGTATACTTGTTGATCGTGTATCCTGTAGTGCATTACATTTATTAATGGATGGCACTGGGATGTACTGTAACTTCCCCACAGGATTCTGAACTAATACAAGGGAGCATAGAGCACAGGAGAAATAAATAGTAGTGGCAAACTAAAAAAAAAAATTGTTAGGAAACATGCTACATGAGATAACATCTTAATAGAGAAATATCTGTTGAATATAAGTTCCAAAAATTAAAAAGGCCTTCTAGGACTATTGAGCTTCTCTTTGACTCATTTTTAAAGAAAGAGACTGTGAGTTGAATAATGTTTGCAGTTAATTTGCCCTTGGAAAATTTGAACTTATGCTTCTCCAGAAGGAAACTAGTGAATTTTCTTGTTTATTGGCTTCAAGTCATTCTCTGTCAGCTGCCTCATAGACACGCTGTCCTTCATTTATGCAGATAGCACAGATGACCCACTATCAGTAGGATATTGCATCAATTAATGGCACATAATTGAGGAATAACAGATTGAGGTTAGGGGTGCAGTCTGTGAGTAGAAAACAGAGTTTTCCCAGTCAGAAGTATATGGGCCCATATGGAAATTAAATATGTGACCTTGACTTTAAAACCACCAGGATCTAATTGAGTTAACTATCTCTGTCACACAATATCATATAAATAACTAATATTTTTGTCATTATCACTCCATGATATCTGTTAATGTTATAAATCTCTAAGTTTTACCACTCAAATAATACTGTTTCCAGGATGACATTTCTGATGATATATTTTTTTCATGTAGTACAGAAAAGGTAATGCAATATTATTGCTGGCTGTTAACAAATATTAGCTATCCAATAAAGCTAAATATTGTCCAGCTTTAAGGTGATAACAGACCATCATTTTCCTTACTGAAGTTTAGGAACCAACTGATAAAGAAGACACAGTAGTCATTATTAATCTTTCCGAATAGGAGCCATTAGTCTAGAATGCCATTTTATTCTATTGGTAGGCCGATTCAAAATATAGAATCTAAACAAAGCAAAGAAGCTGAGTTTCTTCACTCATCCTTACTAAGTGGAGTGAGGGATAAAGAGAATAATTAGATTTTCTCTTACTGAATCCCTTTCACAAGGAAACTTGGAGAATAGATGGTCTCTGTCTCCAAATACCATAACTGCATTCTCATGGCAGACATGCAGCATGTTTGATAATACACTAAGCCGTTAACCTGGACGGCCTCATTTCATCCTCCAGGTGTGTCATGAGTTACGCATTATCTCCAAGAATAGCAGAGGGATCGAAAGCCTGGAAAAGTTAGTTAATTTTCTCAAGTAGTAAGTGACAGATCATGATTCTGAATTCAGGGCTTTCTGATTCCAAATCCTATATTCTTTGTTTCTGTAATATTCTGTGAATTAGTTATCATAAATAATAGCAGCAGCCAAATGTCAGGCACATAGAGGAAAATCATTTTCAATGATTTTGTAACTTCAGATCTGCAGAAATATGTTTTAAGCTGCTAATAAGAGTTATAAAAAACTCCCCAGCTTCCTGCCCCTATCCCTACTTCCCTCCCACTTTCTTTTCAGTCTGCCTCATGTAAGAGATCCAGAGTCAGGTCTAGGCAGTATGTGTTAGAGAAAATAGGCTCTATTTCTTTCACCACTCACTATTGCTCCAAATACTTATTCTACATGTATTGTGTAATCATGCACCAATCAATGGACTTCAGACAGGATGGTAACCCCTAAAGATTATAATGGAGCTGAAAAATTCCTATCAGCTAGTGATGTGGTAGCTGTCCTAAAGTCATAGCTCAATGCATCACTCACAGGTTTGTGGTGATGCTGGTGTAAACAAATGTACTGCATCTCCAGTCATATAAAGTATAGCACATTCATTACAGTAGCAGGCTATACTCTCTAGGTTTGTGATGACAAAATCACCTAATGGTGCATTTCTGAGAATACATTCCACTGTTAAGTGGCACATGACTGTATGCAGTCTTTCTTTCTTTTACTATCTTCATCATCTTTATCTCTCTGTCATCTAAATATAGCATTTAAGCACATCTTGACAAGAGCTTAGCTTTTTTAGAAAAGATTTTATTTATTAACTTTCAGAGAGATGGGAAGGGAGGGAGAAAGAGAGGGAGAGAAACATCAGTGTGTGAGAGATTGCATGCCCCCAACTGGGGACCTGACCTGCAACCCAGGCAGGTGCCCTACTGGGAATTGAACCAGAGACCTTTTAGTTGACAGGCCTGGGCTCAATCCACTGAGCTACATCAGCCAGGGCTAGAGCCTAGATTTTTTGATCAATTTCTTTGCTCAACACTTGTAATATTATTGGTATCCCTTTTGGCTGATGATATGAGCAATCTAGAATTTCTTAGATAACTTCAGCCTAAAAAGTCTGTCTTTAGGTAATATTGCCATTGATTTTTCAGTTAATGTTGTGTATTTTCATAAGTCCCTTATGATTACTGATCTTAAATTTCCTCATGATAAAAATTAGCTTGAACCTATCACTCAACTTATACTTCCTTCTAACAATGATGTTTATTTCACATCTCCCTGAGATTTCCCAGTTTCTCTTTCCTTTTTGTGGTTCCATGAAACGCTTACTGTTTATTGAAATCTCAAATATTAAGCTACTCAGGAAAATGTTTAAACTCCTTTTCCCATTTCATACTGTATTCATTCCTTCCATCATCAGTACTCCTGTCATTTTGCTTCTATTTTTTATTGTGTGCTAAAATGAAGAGATTACATCTCAATTATTTCTCTGTTTATTCCAATATATTTCTTGACATAAAGTAAACATAAAACATATTTAATACCATAATAAACTTATTCAAAACCATCAGTCACTTAAACGTGATTGCACTATTTTACCAAAGATAATATTGACAAATAAAATTGCTACACACAAAAAGTCATCTTGTTCTGGTATAATAATGCACACCAAATGTGAACAAATACACATTTCTTAAATTACAGTTGTTTTCTCTTTTTTCTCTATCACAGACAGAATAATTATGTGTTGCAGAGCAAGCTTCTGATTTTTAATAATTGAGTGTACTCTCTGATTCCACATCAGATAAATAATATTTGGTCAAGTTTCTTTAGCAGATATGTATCTCACATCTGCAATGTTTTATCATCACCTTTTTAGTCCCTAAGCACTAATTTTTTTTGAACTATTGGAAATGAACTAAATCTTCTGTCCTTCCATCTCAAAGTTTGAATTAACACTTTTCAACAAGTTGCCCCGTCTCCTATTGTTGTTTCAATACTTTTATTTTCAGCATTTCATAACTATTCATTGTTTTTCTCTATGGATTTTAATGCACTTATAACCTACTTGTTTCTAAATTAGCATTGCTAAATAGAATTTGTTTCCTTCTATTGTTAGCCCTGTAAATATATCAATAGACTTTATTATGCTTTACTTAATTATAGCCTATTAATCTTACGTGGTGACATGGTGACACAATATGATAATGTCATGCGGAAAATGCAGTATGATGTAGAAATAAGTAACTCATGCATTGCTATCAACTTCTAGGAGAACCTTGCAAAACAATAACTAACACTTTAAAAGTATAGTTTAGAAAAAGTTATAGACTACAACTCACTATTTAGAAAAATTCTTGCTGTATATTGGTGATTGATTTTACCCCAAAACAAGATGTTACAAGTTTCTTTTCTCCCTCAAACACTGGCAATCCAAGTCAAATACCTTTTTGTTTTGTTAAAAAGTCATTGCGAATGGAGTTCTGCTCTATTCTTCATGTACAACCATAAGGCAATTCCATGTAATCACAAACTCCAAACGGTTAAAATATATATCTGGGATATTAAGTTGGAATTGTATTTTGCAGGACTCTTCAAAAGGTAATCAACTATTAAATAGGTAACAAGTTTGTGTGCATGTGTGCCAGTGTGTGTATACATGTGTGTAATTTTACTGTATGTGATGTACATGTGCATAGCTGTACTTAAGTAGTGCATAGTAGCTATGACTGAGTTCACTCCTATCAGACTCCTTATATTTCTCTTTGTTCCAGTGCTTATAAAATGTGTAACTCTGAGAAAATTATTTTATATTTCTCTACCCCATTTTCTTCATCTTTAACATCAGAAAATATCTTTCTACCGGTTTAATAACCATTTTATGAGATAATTCAGGGGAAGCAAGTCTTCATACACTGTTAGATAATGCCATAGGCAAAGGGGATGGGAAGATGGAAGCATAAAATTTGTCTTCCATCACTTAAATCTAGATCTGCTTATATAAACTGAAAAAGAAGAAGTTAGAGGCATCTTCTTCTTAGGAAAAAATAAATTATATAATTGATAGATGACAACATTTAAACCTCTTTTCATGGGCTAGCTGCTCATAGGCAAACTCCTCAAAGGGAAAATTTGGTAAGGAATGAGAGAGCCACAAAAACAAGCATTTTGGTGTGTTTATCTTGCTAAGCCAGATAAGGAAGCATGGCGGGGGGATGAGAATATGATAATATACCTAAACCTGGCCCACCTTGCCAATGTCAAAATCTAGGGAAAAAATGAAATCAGGCTGGTTTTGGAAGAAGAGAATTGGTAATTCCCAGTACATTTTTCTGACAATTTACAACAAGTTCTGCATACTTTCTTATAGAAATCACAGCCTGTTCTGCTCAGCATTGAATGAACCCTTTGCCAATAGGGTTAGGAAATATGTATGCAGATACCACTATTTCAGTGCAAAAGAAACACATAGAGAAAGCCACACACCTTTGCGCCATTTTAAATTCTTAAAATTGTGTGACTTTGAGCATGAATTTCTTCTCCTCAAAAGAATATGACATAGGCCAGTTGTACAGTATTTCTCACGGGCCTCTGGGCTTTTCTGCTAGTCCCTTGTATGGAACTCTTAAGACACTGTGTTAAGGATGTACTTATCATTCAAAGAACTTTGGTTGATGGCAGAAAGTACTTTAGCTACTGGCTTTTTACCTGTAATTCAAGATTTATGTATATGCTTCCGATGATTTTGTTCAATAGTTAAAATGATTTTACCACTGACAAATTTAGAGCGCATAAGTCCAATTTATTATACATTTTATATTATACGACAGTGGAAAAGAACTCTTAGGAACCTAGAATTGTATATTAGAAGAGATGATTCTTTTCTTCTTAGTCCCATCACTTGGTGATCAAAGTGAATTCCTTTGAGTTTAAGGAATTTGAGCATCCGATCATGTGAGGCTTTGAAGTAAAAACTAGGAAGTCCTAATGTTTTTAAAGTAATGATCTGATGATGTTAATATGTTATATATACTTTTTGATGCACCTTGGGAAGTTAGCAATCTATAGCCATTGGCAAATGACCAATGAGAAGCCAGACACAAGAAGACATTACTTTCTTAGGTCATTGGCAGAAGATTTAATAATTAGCTACAGATGTAAGCTCGGGGCATATTGCCAGGAAGCTCAATATATGCTGCCCAAAAAGTGTTTCATGTAAAACTTAGCCCAGGACCTTTCCAGTAAAGTTTCATTCCCCTCTACTTAGTAATCACAGAATGTCAATGGTTTCATGGTAGCAGAAGGGACAGAAATCCGTGTCTTAAAAAACCTCAGGAGCATTGGTTCCCACTGACATTAAAAGAAGAATTGATAAGACATCTTAAATATTTCACAAAAAATAATATGTGTCCTCTGAAAAGGAAGCCAAAGAAAGGTTTTCATTGTAAAGCAAAATAACTGCAAATATCAAAACTGTATCATTATGTGACAAAATTGTAGGCTTCTGTTTCATGTTCTAAAATACAGATATCAATGTATTATTTAGGTATCCCTCTTTTTAGGTCATGGTAACATAGATAATAGTCTGAGGTAGAAAGAATGCTATCATAAGGCTTCTGTATGGAATTACAAGTTATTACAAAGAAGTCATTGCAAATATGGAGGAACACTTTAAGTGGGTGGTATTTTAAGAAGCAGAATGCAGATATGGAGAATATTGTGGTGATTGTTCTCTAGGGTGTGGATATCTAAGTCAATGGTATGGCCCCAATTCTAGGAGAATGCTGGAATGGTGAGCACATTAACAGAATAATAAAAGGAGGTGGGGTTGAATGACAGACATAATGGAAACATTGCAGGAGGCATGTGGGCACCGAACAATTGTGACTGAGCAACCCAATCTGATTTTTAATAAGCATAATTCATTCTAAATTTGTATAGATGCTGAGTAGAAACTGAGGAGCTTCTGTGTTGGAAATACAAAAATAGAAATACAGAAATTATGGTTGTAGGAAATTCTAAACTCCTGAGTGGTTTTTCTATTGGATTTGTTTGAGGGGAAATGACAAAGTCCAAGGTATTAGATTGGTGCTAACATAATGAAAAAGTCATTTATTTTTATATAGATTGTACAATATGACAGATTCCAAATCATAACAAACACTGCTATCTTTTCTCAGTGGCATGGTATACATGCCTACACATTCAGGGTTATCTTTTCACTCATCATATACTGCCTTAGTTACCAGGGAGAAGAGACTTTGTTATTTGGCCTTCCACTGCACAGAATACAATATTACATTATAAAAATACTTATTCTCCACTAGATGAGAATTTTTACCATGAACTAGCTATTAAACATTGTAGAAAATTAACTATCTTTTGGTTTGCTTATTGGTACAGGTTTAAACTGTTCCCTGCTTGCTTATGTCAACTTTTCCAAGTCTTTTTGTAGAATCAAAACAAAAAACCTTAGACTTAAGATCTCAAAGTTACAATTTCCTCTTTTCAATAACTTGTTATGTAAATTAGACAATTCATTTCGCTATTGCCCCCTTTCTCATCTTAGAGGAAGAAATAATAACTGTGACTCACATCCATTCTGACATTTTAAAGAATTAATTATTAATGACAATAAAACACTTCCCAGACATAAAGCAATAGATGTTCTTTTTAAAAAATGTCTTTTTCATAATACAATTTACATTGCCTATTTGTATTTGGTAGAAATGTTTACTTATTTATGATACCTTTTAAAGAAAGTGAATAGTTTACAGGGAAAAAATAAATATCATCACCAGAGAAACAGTTAAAAGCTTCCAACTTGAATTTTTATTTTTATCCCTTTGTTCACAGACTGTATGCAATAGTCCATACTTTCATTTAATAATTTTCATAACATTGACACATAAATGAAAGGAGTTAGAACTCATATCTTGTGCATATTTGACAAGTTCTAACAGAACTGTTTGCAAAATTTTATTGAAATCCCTGCTTTCATTTATCTTTGTTAGCACAAGCCTCAGAAATCAGTGGTATGGAATTTTTGTATAATTTAAGAGAATTAAGTGTGCAGGTGTTCAGCGAATAGCCTATTTTTCTAAGTAAATAAAATCTTTTGGAGAAAATATATTATTTTTATTACCTTATGAAAGAATATCCAATTGGTTTGATTCATTTGTAAAATGAAAAGCAAAAACTGCATTGCAAAGAAGGAGATGAGAAACCAAGAATCAAAAATGCTATTAGTTGCTAGTAATCTAATGAACTTGCATAGTAAACAAGCTAGAATTGCTTGAACAGCTACAAGAGGAGTTTTGGAGCTGCAGCACTTCTAAAGTTTCTATATTAAAGGGCATGTGGACACTGAAGCTACTTCCAAAGATTTTAATCTGTGCGCACTGCTGTGCACCACCACAAGTCCGTAACACAACATTCACCATTTGAACAGTAGAAGGAAACATAGGAAAGTTAGCCTTTGTGAAAACTTAAAATGTTTCTTCCCTCCACTTGTTAGGCTGGGCTTCATGTAAACCTTCCTAGACAAATGAGTTTCAAGTGCATTTTGAAAGGTCTATACAGAAAGAAATTTAGTACTTTCCATTTTAATGGCTTGCAGTCCTGATGGAAGTGTTTTTTTGTTGGTTTTTTTTCTCTTAGCCAACCTAAATGCTTTATACAACATTTCAAGCTCACTTATTCTTGTTCTGCCCTCTGTGGCATCAGAGTACCGATCAGCACCTTCTATGTAATAATCCTTCATGTAATTGAAAAACAACTTGTTTCCCCAGACTATTTTCCAACTTAAATAATATTAGTTCCCTTAACCTTTCCTCTGAGATTCTATTTTTCAAGCTATTAATCATGTTTATTGCTTGTCCTTAAACCTTCTTTGAGTTTTCCAAGGTCTTTTTAACTTAGTGAGTCTGGGTCTGTGCACAGCACTGTGATTATGCTAGAATTACTTCTCACATTGTGTGCATTGTTTTTCTGCTTCCGTACCCAAATAGTTCAAACTTCTAATTCATCTTTGAAATGCTACTCTTATACTGTTGTAGTCATTATTGTTGCTGTCTTATTCCCCCCAAATCCATCTTCTCCCATACAATGATCAAAGAGTTTACTTCTAAAGTAACTACATTTACTTAATCCTGAACCTTTCTAGTTTCAAAAAACATTTTTACTTTGATATTTCTTGTTCAAAACAGGGCCATCCTGACCAACTCACCTAACTTAGCATTTGTTTTTCAAATTATAATATGTATTTGTGAGTTTAAAATACACATATAGTTTTATATAAAAAAGTGTGTAAGATAAATATTTATTTGGAAATCTTCTGTTTCATTTGTCCTTCAGATTTTATGTGTGGTTCATTTTTAAATAAAATAAAGTTGAAAACATATGCACATAATCGTTGCATAGCTATAATCAAAAAGTTTTTCACTTCTACTTTCATCATTGCCACTTTTCACAAAATTGTTTCATTCAAGTTTTCTGGCTGTATTTTTTACTTTCTCCATCCCCACAATTAAGCATATTTAGCTTCCATTAATACTGAGAATATTCAGCACATTTATTCCAATATCTTTTACATTCCTCTCTTCAATTTTTCTACACAAGAGCAATAGAAAATAAAATTTAATGTCATTTATATCTTACATGATTTCCTTGGTACGATTTCTGCAGATATTTTTTACTATGCCTCACTTTCCAGTTCTCAATTTTATATGCCATAATAAATGTGCATGCATTAAACCAATATATAATAAACAATTTTTTTCTTTATTAATGTATTTTAAAAGCTAAAAAGACCTTTCATGCATTTTACAAACACATCTAGATAATGAAATGCATCATATAAAAATTAGTCACATAATACCTGAATTTTTCTAAAAGCTACCCAATTTTGAAACTAGTTTAAAACTGATTTGCTTATCATCTTATAAAATCAAATATGTTAAAATGATGAAGTATAGTTATTTCCCTGTCACAAAAAATATATATATTGAGATTCTGATTCCTTAAGCTAAGATCAATATTCCTGGAGGAAAATAGATTAATGAAAGGCTCGATTATTTATTCTTCATTTTTTAATTTATTCTTAACCATACAAACATTTGCAATTTATGTAAACTAAAGATGCCTCTGAATCTTGTTCCAATTCTGCTGAATCTTAAAATTCTTGCTCTGGCTTTAGATTGTAAATTGATCCTATCTTTGTGTGCCTGTGGTTTAAAGCATTTTATCTTAACTTGATTTTCCAGAATCCACAAGGTAGATGAAATTCTTAAAACCTAAATACCAATAGGTGAAATTGTGTGCTAGGTGTCACAATTCACATGTTTATTTAATCTTCATGATAATTGTTGATATTAAGCACTTAGTTATAATTTTAAATACATAATCTCATGTACACTCACAGCAAGCCAGGAGTAGATACTACTATTATCCCTGTTTTACCGAGACATGAAGTGGTCCCACTTCTTGACTTAATAAAGGTGACAAGTGGTGAAGCTAGAATTTCATCTCAAGTACTGAAACATCAGAGCCCATGTACCTGTAACTAAACCAATGATCAGGGCAGAATTAGTGTTTACTATGCAATTGATATCAGAAGCCATACCTAACTGATCCACCATCAGCTCCTCAATACAGTGCTTGTTGTCTTTTTGGGGAGAAAATAAATGAAAGTCTGCATCAGTATTTTTCTGCTACAATTATTTGTCAGTTTTTTAAATGATTTATTGTATCATTAGTTTACAAAATATGGTCACATTAAGTGTTTACACTCCTTTTTAATTGGTCCCACAATAATGATATATTATGAAGGTTTGACCTCCATTTAAAAATAAGACTAATTGACACATTACATTTCTAAACTATATATCATTTTGCCAAATAATATTGTAAAATAATTAAATACTTGTGATACATTATAATTTAAGTTATTTGTCAAAAACTTTAAAATGAATTCTCTGATGCTGAATATTTTTAATAACCCATTTTATAATTAAGAACTCCTGAGAGTATTCTCACACTAAGTTATAGTCCCAACACTGTCTCCCTTGCTTTTATCAAACATTGAATTTCTCTACTTTTCATTCCAAATCTAAGATCGGGTTAAACCAGTTCAGGCACCAATATTTATGATCACATTCTTCCTGGCCAGTTAAATTGAAAGTATGTATATGGGGGAAATGCTTGACACTTTAGTCAATATTTTAATTTAGACTATTAATATAGGGATTATGGTAAGATTTGATGTACATTGGTAAACTTGTAGTGAAAGTTTAATAAATAATGTAGTCACAGCAGCAGCTGGGTTTTGGGTATGCATGCCAACAGTCAAGTTAGAGCTTCCTAGGCAGTTGGTGGAAGTGTTTGTGTTGGAAAGACTTTTATTAATTTACAGTAGTTCTAGCAACTAGACTTATGCTCCTGCCATTCTAGTCCTGGTTCCCACTTTGTTTTCTGTGTTTTTCCAGCAGGTTTTAAAAAGTTTTATGTCACCCCCTACAGCTTTACTACCACCTTTCTCTCCAGGCCACATGAAGAAGTAATGCACAAAACTGTAGTACGTTATTTGTAGTACACATTAGAAGTATAACCATAATTTAAACATCCTGCCTGTAGTTCTTTTAATAACAAAGTGACCCCAGTCATAACTGCAAACTCTACTCTGTTTTGTAATAAAAGGGATATATTATCTTTTTCTCAAACACTAAATCAACAAAATTGATGGAGCGCCTACCTACAAGACATTTTTATAATAACTATTTAGAAGTAGTTTTCCTATCTTTAAGGAGCTTAAAGGTTTTTGGGGAAGCAGGCTATAAACTATGAAATATCACTAACAATGGATGTTAGCAATTGATCAGTGAGAATTAATGGTTATAGATACCAAGTGCTATAGAATTTTCAAGGTGAGAGAAAGTATACCAAAAATTTACACAAATAGACTCTGTGGACTTGGTAAGACGTAAAGATAATTAGAATTTAGATAAAATTTTTAAAAAGGTATAAACATAGTGTAGAATTGACATCTATTCCAGTTTATGCAGAACATGGCCTATATATGACAACAATGGGAGATAATATGAGGAAAGTAATGAAACAGTGGTGATGAGAGTGTAACAGTAATCTTACTAACAATAACAAAGGTGTTAAAATAGTTAAAATGTGGGAGCTAACTTTGACCTAAACACTATGTTCTAATAGCATCTAGTTTAATCCTCAGACCATTCATATAACTGGTTGTATGATGTACTAAATCTTGTGTATAAGGAAATGGAGGCTTAGAAAGAGTAAATACTTGCATAAGGGCCAAGGTCTCTTAGTGGTGAAGCCGGGGCTTGAATGCAGAGCTCCCTGATATTAAAGTCTTTCATTTAGTAAGGATTCACTTGACCATCCACAGAACAACTTAAGGCATCAGGGCATGAGGATGCAGCTAAGAAAAAAGGAAATTTGTTAAGAGGTTCATTTTGTCAGAAAGATATATAGGGATATAGATATATGTCTCAGACATGATATATCTCTGTATCAGATAGAAATATATCAGAGTGGGGAGAGACAAAAGTCATTTGGAGTCCTTGGACCCCTACCTCCTCTTCTGTACTCTGGCCTTAAAGCTCTCTCAGGCCTCCTTGATCTTCCCAAATATGGCAGACACCTTGGTGCCACTATGGTGATCTTTCCAACTGCCTGAGATGTACATGTTGTTCTTTCTTCCCCTGGATGTACATGTGATTCTCTTTCATCACTTTCATAGTTTTACTCAAATGCCATTCCTTGAGGGGGCCTCTCTTGACAATTATATGAAATAGTAACCAGTGGTAAAACTGAGATTTCATCCCAAGTACTGAAACATCAGAGCTCATGTACTTTTAACTAAACCACTCAGTGACACACAATTGGTATTTAAAATGCAATTGATACTGGAGGAGATCTAAGATTGTGGCAGAGTAGGGAGGTGAAAGCTACACTCACCTCTTCCCAGAACCAAACTTGAATTATAACCATATTATAGAACAATTCTCCTAAAAAACCAACTGAGGACTAGCTGAAGAAAGTGTTATAACTAAAGATTTATGGAAGAAGCCACATTGAGACTGGTAGAAAGGACAGAGACATGAAAAGTGTTGACCCACTCCCACGGGTAATGGCTGAGGTTCCAGAGGAATATTTCAGCTTCAGGGGGTTCCCTCTGAGAAGTGTTGGGTCTCATCCCTAAGTCAGGCTCCCCAGCCCAGAGTATCAGAGCCAGGAAGAAGCACCCACATAATATCCAGCTGTGAAAAGCAGTAGAGTTTCTGTCCATCAAGGAGAGATGGCTAGAGACACAAGCACAGTTTTAAATGACCAATGTATAAAATGTCATTCACAGCCACTCATTTTAGGCCCCAGCAAAGGGAGAGTTGACTAGAATCACTTGAGGAAAGTCTGGGGTCGGTGGCTCTGGGGAGAGAATTGAAGGCCCAGTCACCAGTATCCCTGTGCTGAATCATTCTCCCATATTTCAGAAGCCATGTTTTTTGGATGGAGCATGCCCCTCCATGAAGCATCAGCTTAGGGCATTGCCATCACCACACCCTCTGGAATCTCTCTCATCCTATATTGTGGAGCTTACTCCCTGCAGAGTACAGCCACAGGCCCTTCTAGTGGCTAAGCCTAACCAGCACCCAGCAGGCAGAGGCAGCCTGAGGTGGATGTCAGGGCACTTTGGAGCATTTGTTGACCTGCCCTCAGACACAGTGCTGGTAAAACCCAGCCTCCATGCACAAGTTGGTTCTTTCCCCACACACACACAAACCCAGCAAAGGCATCCACAAACAGTGGGTCCCAACACCAGAGCAGGATCCAATAAGCTTCACAAGCAGCATATCCAAAGGGAGACCTATGTTGTGGGTTTGATATTTTGTCCGGGCGCTTACAATCCCCTGTGCACATACAGAAGGCAACCGACTGATGCTGCTCTCTCACATTGATGTTTCTCTCTCTCTCTCTCTCTCTTTCTCTCAAAGCAATGAAAAAAATGTCCTTGGATAAGGACTTAAAAAAACAAGATATATAGATGACATTATCATATTGTCAGAGTGTAGCAATCATTTGAAATGTCTTCTGATGAAAGTGAAAGATGAAAGTGCTAAAGCAGGACTGTATTTGAACACCAAGAAGAAAAGACTTCTGATTACAGAATAAATACACAACTTTAGTACAGACAATGAAGACATTGAAATAGTTAATGATTTTATTACCCTGATCCAGTCATCAATTCAAATGGGGACTGCAGCCAAGAAATTAAGAGAAGACTGCGGCTCAGAAGGGCAGCAATGAAAGAATTAGGAAAGATCACTGAGAGCAAAGATGTGTCATTAGAGACCAAGGTTAAGAACATCCACATCCTTGTATTCCCAATTGCTATGTACAGAGATAAAATCTGGACATTAAAGAGGCTGATAGGAAATAAGTTGATTCATTTTAAATCTGGTATTGGAGGGGAGACTCTACAGATACTCTGGACCACCGGAAGATGAGTAAGTATATCCTAGAGCAAATTAAGTGACAAAACTGCATCTATCCCACTTTAGTTATATCACAAGAAGGCTGGGTTCTTTGGAAAAAACAATAATGCTAGGAAAAATAGAAGGCATTAGGAAATGAGGAAGACAAAATATGAGATGGATTGACTCCATAATAGAAGCCATAGACATGAATGTATAGGAACTAAACAGGGCTGTTGAGAACTCATCAATATGGTCTCCAAGAGTCAGAGCCAACTCAATGGCATGTAACACACCCACAAGGGTGAAATCTCCCATTTGGGAAGGGCAAAAAAACCAATGGATCCAATCTAAACAGTTAACAAAATCTGTCCATCGAGCTGTCTCCTGACCTTTTTCAATGTCAAGGACATGAACATACTCCTTCCTGTGGAAGTTCTCTTCAGACTCAGGTCTTTGACTGCTGAGCTCTTCCTGGGATCTCCTACCCGCCCTAATCCCCCCACCCCATTTTGCTCCTGCTTTCTACTGCTTTATCCCCAAGAGACTACTGACTAGGGAGCCCTTTGAAAACTTAATACTATTGCTACTTCAAGTTGTTTTCCAGTTTTAGCAGAATCTTGGCAAAGCAGAGAAAAGTAGATTGTAGCTGAGATTGGAGGATAAGGAAGGTCTACTCAGATGGCCATATCTCAAAATTCCGCAATGGAACAGGACCTCTTGTTAATAGCAAGATACTAAGATTAAATAAACCATGGCTTTTTCTCCTCACACATAGTTGTAAACAAAACAATAAATTACAAAGTGTTTATATTGAGAATGTTTACTTTCAAGTGATTTAATTATTATATATAGAAACAATTTATTCTATAAAATAATACTTTTCTTGGATAATGAAAATGATTAAAATTTAGTTCAAAGTGAAGATAAGAACAAAAATAGATTTAAATGTTAAACATTGAGAGGGTACACTGATGTTATAAATCACAATGACTTTTACAAGTGAACTTTTGAGCAAAGAAAGGTTAACTTAATTATTCTGTTCTGGCAAGGTTTTTATTTTTTAATCTAAAAAAAAAGAAGCTTGCTAGGAATCTAATTAAGAAAAATCATGGATTACAGAGAAAGATGGTAACATAAAAATAGACTTACAAAGATATACTTTTAAAATCTGACCTAGTCAAAGAAAAATGTGCCTAAAATTATTTTAGCATCACTGAAACTAAAAGTTCCTTCTATGATTTTGAATCTCATGAAATTGCTTATAGTTAACCATTTTAGACCTACAAAATTGGCAGTTTTATATGGCTTATAACCTTAAAAAACATCCTCAGGGAAAATTCTGTAGACCCACTATAGTGCATGATCATGAAGGATGGAAGAAACACAAAACTCATAAAGAGAGTTATGCATTGTTGTAGGAAGTAAAAAACATTTAATTAGTACCATCAGATTTCTATAGCACAGTTATCTTATAATTTCTTAATCACCATTAACAGTAAATTGCATAGATTGTTTGCTAAAAACACTTTGAGAAAGGGTATATACATGCTATCTATTCATAATTCTTGAGTATCTGAGAATATATTTCTTGTATTTTAATCATAAATATGAGAAATATTGTTTTTCTTTAAAAACATGTAATAATCTTTTTTCTTATTTAGTTAGTGAGAATCAGACTGATGAACTAGTTGAGTAACTAGGAAAATTGTCTCAAAAGTACTAATAATAGTCTAATAGAGTTTCCAAATGTGTTTAGAGAATCTAATATTTATTTCTTTTAGGTGGAGGAATGAAAAATAAAACCACATTTTTACATTTATTATTTCATCCAATAAACACTGGAAAAATACTGTTTATTAAGTACTATATTAGCTTAATACTTACATATTCAATAGACATGTGTGTTCTTTTTATCTTAAACTCCGTCTTAATATCTATTGGATATTTTCATTTGTATGACAGAAAATTAAGACTCAAACCTACTAAAATCTTCTCCCCAAAATTTATATCTTCCCCTGCAATATATTTTTCTTTTTTGCATAGAAAATTTTATATCTTAATACTTTTACTTATTGAACATTTTATATCTCATTACAATCCTCCAAAAATATTTAATGACAGTTATTTGATATACTACTATTCAAATAATGTACAATTATTTACTCAACCACGCTTTCATCAATAAAGTTAGGATAAGCTTTTGGATGTAAGTAATTGTTAAATTCCAATATCTTGCTGAAAGCCATCCAGTTAGTTTAAGGGGGAAATTTAAGGTGCTATAAGGATATTGGAGAGTGTCACAGAATGAAGAGAAATGAATGCAGGAAGTGACTACAATGTGCAATGGAATCCTCCCAGTAATAGTTAATCTCTGTCTCTTACTTCTGCTTCTTTCCACATCCCAGCCTCTTTCTCCTCTCTGCAGACTGACATTCTCTGCTTTTTTAGTTCACCTGGAGGATAATAATCTGGCACAGTTTCTGAATTTTTTCACTTCTTGCATTCAAGTTACAAGCTCAAACTAAACCAGAATTCCTAGGTGAGAAGGATGATGCAATTGACCTAAGTTGGTCAATTGTCTACTGTGGTCTAATTAACAGTAGCCAATGGATCAAGTGCCCACCTTTTAAAAAAATCCTATCACTATACCCTCCACCTCTTTGGCAACCACTCTATATCTATGGTTGTATTCCTGTTTTATTTTGATAATTTTTTTAAAGAATCCATTCATAAGTGCCTTTTCCTGTGTGACTTATTTCACTTAGTAAAATACTTGCTAGGTCCATTCATTATTTCATTATTTCATTATTTTTTATTGTTGAGTAATATTTTATTGTATGTATATATCTCATATCTTCTTTATTCATTCATCTATTGATGGACATCTAGATTGTCTCCATATCTTGGCTCTTATTAGTAATGTCGCAATGAAAATAGGGGTACATACATCTTTTTGAATTAGTGTTTCTCTTTTATTTGGATAAACACACAGAAGTGGAATTGCTGGATCATATGCCAGCTTTATTTTTAATTTTTTGAGGAACTGCCATACTATTTACCATAGTGTCTGCAATAAATTACAATAGTGTGTGAGGGTTCTCTTTTTTCTGCCTTATCATGAGCACTTGTTATTTGCTGATCTATTCGGGATAGCCATTCTGACAGATGTGAAATGATCTATCATTGTCATTTTAATTTGTATCTCTCTGATGATGAGTAATGTGAAGCATCTTTTCATACGCCTAGTGGCCATCTGCATGTCCTCTTTGGAGGAGTGTCTAGTCAGGTCATTGCCTATTTTTTAATTTGTTTGTTTTTTTGGGTGTTAGTTGTATGAGTTCCTTATAAATTATGGATATTAGCCACTTAAGGGATATATCACTTGCAAGTATCTTCATCCATTCAGTAGGTTATCTTTTCATTTTGCTGATGGTTTCCTTTGCTGTGCAAAAACTTTTTAGTTTAACAGTCCTATAAGTTTAATTATTTTTTTCTTAGCCCAAGGAAACATATACAAAAATATACTGCTAAGAGTGATGTCAAAGAATTTACTGCCTATATTTTCTTGTAGGAGTTTAATGGTTTCAGGTCTTGCATATTAATCTTTAATGCATTTTTTAATTTTTGTGTATAGTGTAAGAAAGTGGTTCAATATTTTTTTGCATTTATTTATTCAGTTTTCTGAACACCACTTACTGAAAATACTGCCTTTACAGATTTTATATCCTTGCCTCCTTTGTTGTAGATTAATTGACCATATAAGTGAGGACTTATTTCTAAGTTCTCTGTTCTTTTCCATTGATCTATGTGTCTGTTTCTATGCCAGTGCTATACTGTCTTTATTATTGCGACTTCATAGTATATTTTGATATCATGGAGCATCATATCTCCTACTTTGTTCTTTCTCATGTTTTTTTTGGCCATTGGGTTTGTGTGCATGTCTGTGTTCTGTATAAATTTTAGGATTAGTTCTAATTCTGAGAAGAATGCCATTGTTACTTTAATTTGGATTTTCTTTCATTACATATATTTTTCCACGCCTTTCTTTTCATCTTTTTTTCTCCTGTGGTACCTCTTTTTAATTATTAAAAATTCACTTTATTTATTCTTGATAATTGACCTTCTTCTACTCTAATAATATAAACTAGCTCAAAATTACGGGTTTTTATTTTTCAAATGTTTTTTCTTCGCAGTCTTCTCATAGTAATATATAATTAAGCAATGGTGAAAAAGGACAACTGTAACTGAACAACAGTAAATTTTAAAAACTTTATTAAATGTAGTTTATTTTTTAGTTCTCTTGTTTCAATAACATGTGCACAATTCTTTATCTTGATATATAACTTCAGAGCTGTGATATAGTAACAAAAAAAAATCTATGAATGTGTTCTAGTGAACTTCCAAAAGAGGTAATTTATAAATGTGTTATCAATGGTATATGGATGCCCCCAGTGACAATTAGATGACATATTAGAACTCCATGAAAAGAGGTTTGTGTTTAAAATAATCTAATTGAGTAGCCAGACAACAATAGAAGGTGATTTAAGAACTATTATAAACATCATACCTAGATTTAAATATATTTAAAAATAGACTTAGAAAGAAAATATGACAATAGCTCCAATTATTGATCTTGATCCAAAATATTCAATAAACTAGAAAATGATTATCATACAAAATCAATTTGTATATGTTCCCAAGTATTTATGATTTGCTCTTGTCAGCATTCATTGAAATCTTTTTGTCTTCTGTGACATTGTAACCTGCCAATTTTGTTTGAACAAAATCGTCATTATGATAGAGGTCTTAACCTATCATAGAGGCAGGAATCAGGATGGCTCTTAGAGTTCTTACTTGCTAAGATCTCTTGAGAGCCCCACAGGAAGAACTCTGTATTTACAACTAAGCCCTATGATTGTAACAAGCCCCTTTCTTAACTTCCTTTTCCCTGTTCTGGCATAACGTAACATGTGGCCCGGCCATGCTGCATGCCTGACCACAATCCTTTCTTTTTCCTAAAGGAATTGTTTTGGTGATGGAATACCTAGTTGACTTTTATTTACAGAGGATAGTTTATAGTTTTTGAAATTTTTATTATGTTCACTTCACTGGCTCATTTTATTTTTTAATTTGTGTCTGGGTGACATCTCCTAAGGGGTGGTCTTTCCATATCCACTGTAAATTCATTTCACACCCCCCCCCCAGTTCAACTTTTCTTCACTTTCCATTATAATAAATGCTATTCTCTTTGGTTTAGAAATCCAGTATCAAATTTAAGATTATATCTATAATCTTTTAATTTCTTTTTATTGTCCTTTTTATAACTCTTAGGTGATCAGTGACTAAATTGTAAATAATAAGAATTGTGTTGAAAAGCATCATGCTTGTCTACATTTCTATAGCCACCGTATTTTTCAAAGCTCATTTGATCTCTGAATCACAAAAATATAGGCTCTTTAGTGTTTTTTCCCCCACTGCTTTCTAAGGCAAGGTACATATAACAACTGGAAGAAATTAACTATCAATATCGACTTTGAAAATTTCTTTTCATTGTTTTTTTATTGTTCAGTTATAGTTGTCCTGCCTTTTTCCCCTTTGCTCTCCTCTTCCCCACCCCCACCCCCCACAGTCAATCCCCTCCCATTGTCCCTGCTCGTGAGTCCTCTATTCACGTTCTTTGACTTGCCGCTCTCCTTCATTCCCCCATTATCTCCCACTCCTCTAGTTTGGGGAAATGATTAAAGATGGATATAATCATTAAACATATTAGCTTGATAAACGTCAATTAGTATTTTAGAAATAAGTAAATATTAAAACCCGAGGAAAATAACAGACTTGTACAAACAACAAAAACCAAAACAATAAGGGTTATTATACAAAGAGGACAGATTAGTAGTCCAATGTAATACCCACTGAAATTTATCGAAATAACAGAAATTATACATTTATACTTGGCAGAATTTGAAACAAATGGGATGATTTTCTCCAGGTATTTTGGCTAGAGGATGTCTCTAAATTGTTTAAATACCTTGAAATTTACTTAGACTTGCTGTGTGGCCAACATATAGCCATTTTATTTTTTATAACTTTCTGTGTTCTCTGGAAAAGAATGTACCTTCTGTAGCCAAGCAAATTAGGTAAAGTCAAAACAAAATTCTAACAACAGAAAAACAAGAGCCAACTCACCTCGAGAGGACTGCAAATTAGCTTTATATCAAGTTTTAATACTACAACATGACTGCAAAAAAATGATGAAGTATTATTAAAGTATTGAAGGAAAGTAACACTGATATAGAATTTATATCCAACTAAAATGCTATTGAACATTGAGATTATAAAAGAAATTCCTAGGCACATGCCGGCTCAATTAGCTTGGTATACGAATCCAAAACATGTATTAAAAATATTTTTAAAGAAAGTATTTAAGTAAGAAAATCAAATATAGATGGCATGTCAAGAGATAAAGGATGTACAAATCATAAAATGGCTTAACACCCTTACGTATTAATTTTCTTTTTAACAAATGATTTTTTACATGCATAGAAAACATACACAAATTATAAATATATGTGTATATATTAATGAAATAACATTACAAAAATTTCAATGGATATCACCAAATAAAAATAAAAGTAGACTAGAATTTTACAATAAACGTAAGCAACAACCACCTCGGTCAAAAAATTAAACATTACTAGCAACTCAGTATGCCTTTCAACTCCTTCCTAGGATAATTTTCTCCTACCTTTTCCAGGTAACTAATATCCTGATTTTCAAAAATTTCTACATAATGCTTTGTAGGTTTTTGGTTTGAGGTTTTATCCTCTATTTAGTAGATTGATGAATGATTGATATTTCTGATTTTATTGTTAGTTCCATCTATATTTCATATTTTTGTAAGCTCTCTTCTCCTGGTAAATGGAAATACAATAACTTTCCCATGTAATCATACACCTAACTAGCTTGTAAATTTATTCATTTATTAAAATAACTTACCTGTTATTAACATTTTCTTTGAAAAATTAGTTTAGTTTCTTCCTTTTACATTCTTACTATTTTTTTCTTGCCTTTTTCACTAGCTATATTGTGAAGTTTAATGTTGAACAAAATTGATGATAGAAGGTAAAATTTTCTTGTTCTCAATATCAGGAAGAAAATGTCCAATGTGTCACCAGTAGAAAAGATATTTGCTACAGCCATTTGGAGATAGCCTTTAATAAATTAAGAATGTTTCTTTCCATTCATAGTTTTCTGTCCTCTTCTTTTCTGTCCCCCTTCTGATCCTCTGGGTTTGCCAAATTAGTGATTTTATTTTTCTTTACCAGGGAACAACTTTTCATGTAGTCTTCTAGATTGTTTGATTCTTCCATAATGTACTAATTTCTGCTATTACCTTCATTTTTCACATGGCTTCTATTTTTACTGTATTTGTTTTACTCTTTGTTTTCTAGCTTCTTTATGCTGTTTCTTGGGTTTACTGTTTACAACTGTTGATTGAGGTACTCAGATTACTAAACCTAGTTTTCCTTTTCTCTTTTTAATATATACCATTAATATTACAAATTTTCTTGAGTTTCAATGGGTAATTTTCATTCTCTTTTATTTAAAAATATTTTCTTATTTTATAGATTGCCTAACTTTAAAATGTTCAGGGATTTTTAAGCTGTCATTTCTAATTGATTTATAGCTTAATTTAGCTGGTGTCAGAAATGTATTGTTTCAATATTTTAAACATTTTTATGGGATAGAATATGGTGCATTTGAATAAATATTAAGTTCCTACATCAAAAGAATCCTCCTGCAGTTATTGAGTCCAATATTATATATATGTTAATTAGGTCAAAATTTTTAATACAGATATTTAAATCTTCTAAACTCTTACTGACAATGTTTTGTAATTCTTCCAATACTTAATAAGAGAATTAGGTAAAATTTCAAATGATTATGGGTTCATATCTTTCTCCCAATATTTCTTCCTGTTGCATGCATACAAATTTATGTGTCATATATTCCTGCTATACTTCTTTCTTCTTTTAAAAAGTATTTCTTTATCTCTCATACTCATTCTTGCCATAACATGTATTTATCTCATATTGGTATAGTTATACCAGCTTTCTCTTGGTTATATTAACGTGATAGAATATATTTCATTTTCTTAGACTATCCTTATTCTAAACATATATTATAATATACAAGTATATATTTTATATAATTATTAATATAATGATATATCAATTATGCATTCACTGGTTGATTCTTGTATGTGCCCTGACCAGGGATCAAACCTTCGACATTGGCACATGGGGACAGTGTTCTAATCAACTGAGTACCTGGCAAGGGCTTTGTTCAATTTCTTAATTTAGATTATTTTATGTTTGGAATTTCCCTATTTTTCCTATTGAATCACAGTATTTAAAGCCTAAGTCTGATGATCCCAGTATTTGGATCTGGGCTTGATTCTATTGTCAATATTTCTCTTAGTTTTTAGTCACATTCATCTTTTATTATTTTATTGTGCATACACATGTGCATACACTTATGTACACACATTTAAATGAGGCTCATTGCTTATGAAAATATTTGACGAGCTTAACAAATTTGGTTTATGTTATCTTTTTCCACAGAAGACTAATTTATTGGTGGGAGGTGGGGTATGTCTAAGAGTCAGTGCAGGTCACTTTCAAACAGTAGCAATCAAGCTGGTTTATTGTTGAGCTGTAATTCTTGTGAACGATAATCTAATTTACTTCCATCCCTGCTCTTAAGCCTTTGGGGTTTCAGATGAAAGCTTTGGATGTCTAAAAGAGGCCTTCCTCCCTGTGAGTCCTGAGCCATATTTTTAATCTCCCTCCAGACTATAAAATTATTAGCACTTTTCTTAGCTTCTCAGCCTATCGATAGACATTTACAGATGAAAAAAATCCTTCAAGGGACATGGATAACAAACCGTGCTCTCTCCTCTCTGAAGTGCTCTCTTTATTTAGTATTTTAGCCCTGTAATCTTTAATGGCTTGGTTTAATTTGACACCTCCGTACATACATTTTGCAATTTTTTTGTCTAGGGGAATGTGGAATTCAAAGTTAGTTTATGATTTTTTAGAGGAAAAAAAACCAAGGGCAACAAAAATAAAGAGGATATAATTTTTTTTAAATCCTAAAACAGAATTGAAATTATAGAACTAGATTTTCATCTAGTACATAATGGAATTTTTCCTCATAAAAATTATATAGAAACATGAAAGACAAAACTGAAGTTGCATTAAGTGACATCAAAAAGATTGGTTTGTCCATTCAAAAATATTGGCTCATCGCTCTGTATTTTCACCAATTTTAATTTTCTGAATTCTTTCTATTTTTTAATGTAGGAATATAACTATCTGAGATTTAACTATCATTTATTAGTAATGATATTGAAAAATATCAAAATATAATTTTAATACAGATTGTAATCAACCTGTGTTATAACTCAGTTGAACATCTGTGTTTTAAAACTAGTTATAGTTGAACTCCAATTTGTCAATAAATAGAAATGAAATAAATGAGAATTTTAAAATTATATAGTAAAATTCTTTGAGGAAGTATGACATTCAGTTGTTTTTCTTTTCTGTCACTACTGGAGATTTGAATAGTAACTGAGGTTATGCAACAGAGAAGTATTATTTATGTATATACCACAGACCCCTAAACAGTTGGAATTCAGCACCAAAACTACCATTGGGGGAATCGTACTAATAAAATCTTTTAAAAAATGAACAGAAAAGATGATAAACCCAAATGGCAGTGCTTAAATGGGTAAAAGTAAAAGGATTGTAAACAAATCCTTTTGTGTTTACTTTTTTATTATATTCCATTACAAATAAAGAAATTCCATTTAAATATTGAATGTACTGGACTTTCAGCTTAAATCTGGAGTTTCTTTATTTTTCTTATTTTAAAAGGTTAGTATTCATGCCCCACTGATTAAGAATATCATCAGGACCTTTACATTTTCTATCAATTTCAAGATGGCTGGCAAATGGTTTTTAAAAAACGGTGGTTTGCTATGATTGACAATTTCCTGTTATCTTCATAAGCAATTATTCAAATTACTATCAGCAACTATATATGTGTATATATATATATATGAATGATTGTATAATTAGATTTTTCAAAAATAAAGAAGTACATTAGAAAAATGCGTGCAGTAATTTGAATGTTACTTTTTAAAATCATGCTGCTTAGTGCAGACTGTGCTGTTTCACATTTTATTAGAAGACCCAGTGAGTAAAACATATTTGATAGCTTGGCAATAGAAGAAAAATTTGTATTTAAATGAGGACAGAAGACATTGGGCAGGAATTGATATGATTATGCCACAACTGATGAGTCATAACTAATGACACAGTCTAGTGCTACTGAAGCAAATTTTCTGATAGGAGTGAGAAAAATGCAATCAATAAGCTGAGAGATATGTGCAAGGAAGATAGAGGCACATCCAAGTATGTGAAAGGGGATTCTTTAACAGGAAGTTTATTCCTCATGGCATATCTGTGTGGAACAATTTGGTTTCTTTGGGGTTAAAAGATAATATGTATTATGGAATAAAACAAAAAAAATTGAGCCTAATTGCACTTGAAAATATGGTTACAGACAAATCAAATGGATAGCCAACAGTGTTTGGGAAATTTAAATCTCAGATTTTGTTTTATATTCCCTTACATGTACTTGTAAAGTAACAGATAAAAATTATTTATATATTTTTAGAAATAGCCACTCAACTTTATCATACATTTTGAATGATTCAACATAGGCATTGTATTATTACTGTTTTTTCTTTTTTCTTATAGAAGTTCATCTTTATTTTGTCTAATATTTTCCTATTCTTTGCCTGATAATTTAAAAATGATTATAACAGAACCCTAGCAGCCCCATATAATTTTGTTTTCTCTGTCCTAAGAAACTGGGAAATATATTGTTTCTTTTATATCTTTGTATCTGGGACAGCAGGATACCTTGCTCTTTGTAGCTGAAACACGATAAATATGGAATTACTGAAAAAATGTATATGAAAACTGCTTGAACATAAGAGTCTTGGGATATTTGAAATACAGGCATCTGTTTTATTTTCCTCCTAAATCAAAACTATTGCCCTTATAATAGTTAGAGACTGTGTTAACTTAAATTCCTTTATAGGATGCAAAATAAAACTAGTGAATTAAAAGAATTAGTCTCCCTTTCACCATTCTTTCCTACAATAAGATGTCTAGAATAGCTAGTCCAGGGCTGGTGCAAGGATGAGCAAGGGCGTGATCAAGACTCTTGAAATCTTCACACTCCAATATTCTTAGAGTTTTGCTTAGTTCTCATGGCTTACATCACTTTGCCTTGAATCTATATGAAGATAGAGGGACACAGGACAAATTATGTGGAATAATTGTATATCCTTTTAAAAGCTTTCCTAGAAACATCACCAAGTACCTTCTATTTCCTTTCATTTGCCTCAGCCGGATCAAGTAGCTTCTCCTAACTCCCTAGAACATTGAGAATATTTTCATATGACCACAAATACAATTAGGATTTTCTTAATAGATAGACAAAAAAGAATTGATTGGGGAGACACCATGGATGATGTCTGTCCCAGCCATTATCAACCCAAATAGCCTCCTTCATGTGAAGTTTCTTGATGATAAAAATTCTTTTCAAGTGCATGTAGGGAGAATCTCTTTGATTATCCTGTCAAGGGAGATTGAAATATCTGAAGAAATGGTTGGCTGTCATGAATGTGTGGGGGTGTGCCACTGGAATGTAGTGGGTGGAGGCCATGGATGCTGCTAAACATTCTACAATACACAGGATATCCCCCAAAAGGTAATTTTTGGCCTGATCTGTCAATAGTGCTGAGGTTGAGAAAACCTGGTTCTATTCTTATTAGTCTTAAGGGACAGTGATAAAAGAAAATTAAGGTGGTAACTTTTTGTATACACGAACACAAATATGTTTCCCCTTCATTTATATCTTCTTTAATTTCTTTTTTCAGAGTCTTATAATTTTTTCGAGTACAGGTCTTTTACATTCTTGGTTAAATTTATTCCTGTGTATTCTATTATTTTTGAAGCAATTGTGAATGGGTTTGTTTTCTTAATTCCCCTTTCTGATAGTTATTTATTGACAGATAAAATACAACTGATTTCTGGATATTTATTTTGTATCCTGGAACTTTACTGAATTCATTTATCAGTTCTAGTAGGATTTTGGTGGAATCTTTAGGGTTTATCAGGTCATCTGCAAACAGTGACAGTTTTACTTCTTCCTTTCCAATTTAGATGCCTTGTATGCCTTGTACTTCTTCTTCTTTCTGACTTCTGGGGCTAGAACTTCCAGTACTATGTTGAATAAGATGGCGGAAGTGGACATCCATGTCTTGTTCTCAATCTTAAGCAATCTATAGATTCAGTTCAATTCATATCAAGATACCAATGATGTATATCACATAATTAAGGCAAATATTTCAAAACTGTATATGCAACCACAAAAGATCCCAGATAGCAACAGTAATGTTGAGAAAGAAGAACAAAGTTGGAGGAATCACGCTACCTAATATCAAACTATAGTATAAGGCCTTAGTAACTGAATCAGCACAGTACTGGCCTGAATACAGACATATAGATAAATGGAACAGAATAGAGAGGAAAAGAAATCAACAGAGACAAGAGGGAAGGAGGGAGAGGGGGCGGGGACAAGGAAGGGAAGGGGAAAGTCAAGGAACATATAGCAAGGACTCATGGACAAAACCAAAGGGGAAGAGCTGAGGGAGGGAAGGAGGGAGGGGGCAAGGGAAAGTGGTGGGGTGTTGGCAGAGACAAAAGTATTTGAAAAAATAAATTAAAATTAAATTAAAAAAAAAGAATAGAGAGCCCAGAATAAGCCCATACTTTTATAGTCAATTAATATTTGATGGAGGAGGCAAAAACATACAATGGGCTAAAGATAGTCTATTAAATAAATGGTGTTGGGAAAATTGGACAGATATGTGCAAAGAAAAAAGAAACTAGACCACCATCTTACACCATACACAAGTATAAACACGAAATGAATTAAAGGCTTAACTGTTAGATTTGAAACCATTAAAATCATAGAAGAAAACATAGGCAGTAAAATCTCAAATATTTCTCATAGCAATATTTTTTCTGATATATCTCCTTGGACAAGGAAAACAAAATAAAAACAAATGGGACTACATCAAACTAAAAAGGTTTTGCACAGCAAAGGAAACCATCAACAAAATGAAAAGACAATCTACTAAATGGGAGAACATATTTATAGATACAACTGATAAGGGGTTAATAACCAGCATTTTTAAAGAACTTATAAAACTCAGCATCACAAAACTAATAAAACAATGGGCAAAGGACCTGAATAGAACTTTAAAAAAATTTTATTTTTAATTCATGTTTATTCTATTACAGTTTTCTCACATTTTCCCCCTTTGCCCTCCTTCATACATGCCACCCTGCCCCTCTCTCCCACAGTCAATTTCCACTCTGTTGTCCATGTCCATGGGTCATTCATACTTGTTCTTGTTTTGTCACTTCTTCTTTCCACCATTGTCCTCCCTCCCCATCCCCTCTGGTCACTTTTAATCTGCTCCATGTTCCCATGCCTGTGGTTTATTTTGTTCCTTAGTTTATTTTCTTGAATGGATTCCCCTTATAGGTGAGATAATATGGTATTTGTCTTTCACCGACTAGATTATTTCACTTAGCATAATATTCTCCAGTTCCATCCATGTTGTCAAAAAAGGTAGGAGCTCCTTCCTTCTTTCTTTCTTTTTTTTATGCAGCTTTATTTTATTTATTTACTTTTTTAAATGTCAAAATCAGTTTTAATATATTGAAAAATTTAAATCCATTATAAAGTCTCAGCAATTAAAACAACATGACGCCAGCACAGAAATAATCAAGTAGATCAATGAAATAAAATGATCATTCTAGAAACAAGCATATATATCTGTCTAACAATGTAATATATGATTCAATTGATATTTCAAATCAATGGGGAATATAAGGCTTATTCAACAAATAAGGTGCATGCACCAGTATTACTTGATATAAAACAAATATAGAGCCCTATTTCACACATTATACAAAAAAAATTCAGGTTAAAAATCAATATGTAAAATCTAAGGAGTTTTAGGAGAAAATACAAACTAATATTTTTCTTACCCTAAGGTAAAATATTCAAACCTAGAAGGTATAAAGTAAAATATTGACAATATGACGATGTTAAACATTTAAGACTATAGAGTAATATACATATAAAAAAGTTAAAGGACAAGTAATAGAATAGGAAAGTATGTGCAATGCATCTAAAAAAGGGTTAATAGTTTTCTGTTGGTTTTTTTAGGGAAAATATTTCTACAAACATTTAATCAAAGAATGGATAAAGAATACCAAAAAGTCATTTAAAGCTTTTTAAAACTAATAGAAATAGGCAAGAAATATACAAAAACAGATTTAGTTTCAACAAATAATAAAGGAACAATTAAAATAGCACATCATTGTCACAATCAGATTAATATGTATTAAAAATATTGGTAATATCAAGTATCGGTGCCTATGAAAGGAACTGGGTATTCATAGACTCTTTCTCTTCATCCTAAAGCAGTCCCCTTAGCATATTTTGCAGTGCTGGCTTGGTGGAGTGTATTCATTCAGCCTTCTTTTGTCTGGGACCCTCCTTATTTCACCTTCCATTTTAATTGAGAGCCTTGCTGGGTAGAGCAATCTTGGTTGCAGGCCTTTGATTTCATGACTTGGAATATTTCTTGCCATTCCCTTTTGGCTTGTAGTGTTTCTGTTGAGAAGTCAGCTGCTGGCTGTACCAGGGCTCCCTTGTATGTTGCTACCTCTTTCTCCCCTGCTTCCTTTAGGATTCTTTGTTTGTCTTTGATATTTGCCATTTTAATGATGATGTGTCTTGGAGTGGGTCTCATTGGGTTCCTCTTGAATGGGACCCTCTGTGCCACCTGGACTTGTGTGACTTTTTCTCTCCTCCAAATAGGGAAGTTTTCCATCATTACTTTTTCAAACAGGTTCTCTATTCCTTCCTCATCTTCTTCTCCTTCTTATTATATGGATATTATTACACTTCAGGTTGTCCTGCATTTCCCAAATGCCTCTTCATTCTTTCTGTGTCTTTTTTCATTTTCTTGCTCTTTCTGGGAACTTTTTTCTACGTTGTCCTCCATATCGTTGATTCATTCTTCTGCTTCATCGAGCCTGCTTTTGAGTCCTTCTACTTTATTCTTCAATTCAGAAATTGTATTCTTCATTTCCTCTTGTCTCTTATTGATAGTTTCCATGTCCTTTTTCATGCTGATATAGTTTGCAGTAAGTTCCTCGTAGTTTCCCTGTAGTTGTTTTGTAATTCTCTCTGAGCTCACTGAGCTCATTGAGCTTCCTTAGAACCATTGTTTTGAACTCAATATTTGACAGTTTACTTGCCTCTATTTCATTGAGTTCTCTTTCTGGGGATTCCTTCTTTCCCTTTGATTGGGGGGGCGGTATTTCTTTGTCTTCCCATTATTTGTGAGGCTCTTCTCTTTTGCTTCTGCATCTTAAATTTATCTGTCTTGATTTCCTGATTTTGTGGTGTGAACTTTTATGGTAGGAGACTGCTGTTTTTTTCTTTCTGGATCTGCTTCTGCTGATGTCATATGTTGACCCAGTCTGACCTTAGGCAGTCTGCTTGAGACTTTCAGGAATCTATTATCTGTGGCTCCCTCCTTCAGCTGTTAATCTAGTCACTCTGCACTCAGCAATCAGGCTTAGACAGCACAGGGCGGGGCAGAGTCCCTCCTGGGGGCAGGGTTATTGTGTCCTCTCATGCTCTTCCCACTCAGGGGAGTGGTCTGCCTGAGCCAGATGGCTGCTGCTGTATGCGGAGGAGTCAGGACCAGGATCCTGCTGGCTACTCTCTCCATTCTCTCCCCAAAGCCTCCATCTCCAGTCTCTCCTCAAGTGTCTCCAGACTACTCTGTGCCTCCTTTAGCTAGAGATATACTCTCTGTGACTGCCACTCTGTACTCAGCAGTCAGGTCTTAGCACCACTGGGCCAGGGCTGAGTCCCTCCTGGAGGCGAGGCTATTGTGTCTTCTCATGCTGATGCTGCTCAGGAGAGTGGTCTGTTTGAGCAAGATGGCTGCTGCCATCTGGGAGAGGAGTAAGTACCAGGATCCCACTGGCCATCTCTCAGTTCTCTCCCTGAAGCCTCCTTCCCCAGTCTCTCCTCAGGTATCTCTAGCCCACTCTGCCCCTGTTTTGTTAGAGATGAGGGTAAGTGGCTACAAATAAAAATTTATGTGTTAACCTTTTAAATGGCTCTTTGCATCTCCAGCCACCTATCTCTGTCAGAGAGCAACCCTGCTGCTTTTCGCAGCTGGCTGTTATCTGTGTACTTTTTAGGTTCCGGTGCAGCAGGGTGGAGATCCCCACTTATGGTTTAGACCCCATTTTTTTCAGGGAGATCCAACTGGCCATTTCAATATCCTTCTTGTACTGCCCCCCATGGGTGCCCCACCCACCTTCTCAAGTCTCTACTACATTCCTTACCAGTTCAGTTGTGCTAAAGCTGATTCTTCTGTCTATCTGAGGTTATAAGGTTCCTCTCTTGCTATTGTTCAGTTATTTGTTCCAGGTGATTTCTTCACAATTTAGCTGTAATTCCAGATCGGTCCTGGGAGGAGTCAGTGTGACTTCCACTCACTCCTCTGCCATCTTGATTCTCTACAAACAACAACTGATTGTGAGGATGTGGAGAAAAGGGAACCCTGGTGCACTATTGGTGGGAATGTAGATTGGTGCATCCACTGTGTAAGGCAGTATGGAGTTACCTCAAAAAATTAAAAATGAAATTGCCTTAATACCCAGTGATTCCACTTCTAGGAACTTATCTGAGGTAACTTGAAACACTAATTCAAAAGAATCATTGCAGTGTTATTCACAATATCCAAGATTTGGAAGCAGCCCAAGTGTCCACCATTAGATAAATGGATAAAAAAGCTCTGGTACATTTACACAATAGACTTCCACTCAGCCATGAAACAAAAAGAAATTTTATCCTTTGCAATAGCAGGGATGGACCTGGAGAACATTATGCTAAGTGAAATAAGCCAGTTAGAGAAAGACAAGTACCATATGATTTCACTCATATGTGGAATGTTATGAACACTATAAACTATCACGCAAAATGGACACTGACTCATAGGTAGAGAGCAGGCTGACAGCTGTCAGGGGTTGGGGGTGAAGAGTATAAGAAATGAGCAAGACAGAGAGAAAACATTCATGAACAGGGACAGCAGTGTGGTGATTGCCCACAGTAGAGGGGGCAGGAGAGATGAAGAATATAGGGGACATAAAAGGTGGTGAGCACACCATAGAGTGTATAGATGATGTGTTGTAGAATTGTGCACCTGGATCCTATAACTTTGTTAATTAGTGTCACCCCAATAAAAAAAACAAACGAACAAACTACATTGGCTTTAAAAAAAAGAAATGCAAGATGAAGAAGAAAGTCATGTAACAAAACTGTATCTACCATGACCTATCACAGCACTTAATTGTCTTAAAATACCTGAAAGATTGCTTCACTTTTCAAAAATAAAAGCAAATTCCTCACTGTTGCTTTAGAAAGTAAACCTGAAGCCATGTTGAAATTTGAAATGAATATATTAAAATTGTCCAGTCATCTGAACTTCTCAACAATAAAACTTTAGGTATCTTTTCAAGAATGATTACAATTGAAGAATATTATGGTGTCTGTGAAGAATTCTTCATATTAAAAAAGTTTTGATATATATATAAAGGACCCATGGACAAAGCTAAAGTGTGGAAGAATTGAGGGTAGGAGGTGGGGGTAGGTGGGGGAAAGTGGTGGTAGGAAAATGGAGACAACTGTATTTGAACAATTAAAAAAAAAAGTTGTGAAATGTATGTGCATTTGAACCAAATCACCAGAAAGGTCATTTCTAACTCTTTAATATAAATTACTGTTAGACAGAATGACTATCAGTGTGTCTACAGGGGCCACTAATCTATGTCACATTTAATTTATGCACCAACAGAAATGCAATTGAGGAAGAGAATAACTGCCTTTTGCAGGGTTCTCCTACATGTGCTGGTGTAAAGTAGAAGGGGAGTGGCTATTCTTAAAGGCCCCTGAGAACTACACTAAGCTAACGCTGAACCACCCATCGATACTGAGCTTAATTAGCACTGTATTTCAATTAACAATGAGAACTATATATTGGAAATAATGTAGTAAAACTATGGCCCAATCAAAAGCACTGTCTTGCCAGTGAATGATTTTTCTATCTTTGCATTTTTAAAATCCAATCTAAGATGTATAACACTGAACTCATACTACAGATATATAGATTTCCTATTGTTTTATATGAACAGAAAGAGCAAAATTAAAATTTTAATACAAAAACTGGGAATATTTCTTTTTACTGTCTCTTCTCTGGTCTTTTTCCTTTATTTTTCCTTTATTTTTGGTGAAATGGATATTTATGATTTATATGTAAACATTGGTTTTTATAATATTGTGATTCCTATGAGGAATTATTTTATAAACATATATTAAAAATGAAATTTAATTTTTATACTTCAGTGACTCAGCTTAATAAATGTTGTGAAATTAATTAAATAAATACACTCTTAAAGTTATTGCAATTTAATACATTTTTAAAAAACTAATTCTCCTAAAAGGAGCAATTCATAACTACTGAACACATATAAATATTGCTTTCATAATTTTCACTCTTAACCAATAATCTTTACATCAAAATTGTATTTTTTATAACATGTCATTTTCTATGCTGTTTAAATGCAGAATTTTGACTCATTTCTTTATGAGACAAAGACCTACTTACTTTATCTGCATTCTTTCCCATTTGTTGGCCATGATAGCATTTATATTACAACTCTTTCCATTTAAACATTGGGCTAAATTTGGGAAAGATGGTAATATAGACTCAGATTGCAAAAAGATACTTGAATGAATAAAGGACTTTTTATTAAGATATAAGATGGTCACCTCATTTGGTGATCTATGACAACTCACCTCTGAAGTAATCATGTTATAACACAGAGCCATTTACTCTGGACAAAGTCACTTTCAAGAATGGTTTTATTACCATGAAAATGAATAGATGTACTGTCTCTAAAGTGCCACCATTGCCCTTTATGAGAACAGTGAACTAGATTAGCTGGCACGCTTCCTTCCCTTGCTCTTTATGAGCTTTATGTTTTGGGATATAGTCGACATTTTTATATGGATGATGTTATTTTCAGAAAAATTCTGTAACAGTTTTCATTCAAGCAAGGAAAAGGTAAACACAAAACTTGTTTAATAAAGATTTAGTCATGAAAGTGCATTTGAATACATTTGTTTGGCAATCCTAACAGTTTAAAGATTTTGCCCAGAGAAATCTTTTCAGGTTTCACATTACAGTAACTTACAAAACCATAAATGCAGAAAAAAAATGACAGGAAAATAAAGAGGTTTAAAAGGAGAGGAGATATTTGTTCATTTGGTTTCTTGATTAAATTAAGTTTTACAAATTCACACAATGTAAATATACTTGATAAAAGCAAATATAAGGTATAAGAGATTGGTAGATGTAGCTAGAGAAAAGTCAATTTTGTTTTGTTTTGCTGTTAGTGTTAATGCATGTATATTGAATGAGTATGTTATTCTCAAAGCAATTCAGCAGTAACTTACATGTATCTCATATTTTATATAATGTACTAAAGGAAATGTTGTTCACATAAAAAAGAGCATTGCAAAGGGGAAATTGGTGAATGTAGTTCATGAAAATTAATTTTCAAATATTCTAGTGGAAATTGATTAGACTAAAATTTTGAGGGTATTATCTTCCCTTACATGATTTTTACTTCTACTTTTGAAAAAAGGTAACATTACTACTTAGTACTATAAAACAGTCAAAATATTTCTGAGACTATTTTTACTCTTCACATCTAATATAAAGCTGTATACATACTTCACTGATCATATGTATGAAAAATGTCAGAAAAGTGTCAAGATGAAAGACTCTTCCCACTGAGGATTCTCTGTACTATTGAAGGACAATTAGAGGTTATCATGTCCCCAGTAATAATAATTTGATCCTTTGTTAGCTTTTTGTTCATTCCATTGTTAGGTGAATTTCTGCAGAACATTATGAAACCAAAAGTATTGTACCTTATTAACTCTGAAAAAATGTCATGAGACAGTTTCTCATCATCAAATCATAAGGAGTATATCTTCTTGAAGTGAAAAATATAGTTCATATAGTTAACAAAAATGGCAGAAGTTTCCTTTATATATGTAAAATGGAGTCAGCAAATCTCAAGCAAATTCCAAAGGTTTAATTCCTGTGTTTGATGATCAAATATATATAGTCTACATTTAAAAAATGCAGTCATCACAGGATTCAACATATCAAAGAGAAGCCAGTACTCCTCCCCAGGAATTTCCTTTTTCTTAGTTATTTAATAGTTCACCTTTATTGTATTTTTACCATTACCATTTATCCCCCATAGCCTCTTCCTCCTCCATTCACGCGCCTTGGCCCCAATCACCACATAGCTGTGTGTGCCCATGAGTTCTTTTTTTTTTTTTTTGGCTCATCCCCTCTATTTTCCCCACAAACACCCCCAGAGCTGTCAGCCTGCTCTTCATCTATAGTCAGTCTCTATTTTGCTTATTAGATCATTTTGTAGATTAGATTTCACATGTAAGTTAAATCATATGGTATTTGTCTTTCTCTGACTGGCTTATTTCATTTAGCATAATATTATGCAGGTCCATCCATACTGTTGCATAGGGTACAATTTTCTTCATCTCTGTGGCTGAGCAATGTTCCATTGTGTAAATGTACCATAACTTTTATCCACTCATAAACTGAAGGAAACATGGTCTTCTTTCAAATCTTGGCTTTAGTAAATAATGTTGCAATGTACACAAGGGTTCACATATTCTTTCAAATTACTGTTTTGGGTTTCTTTGGTTGAATTCTCAAAAGTGGAAATGCTGGGTCAAACAGGAGTTCCATTTTTAATTTTTTGAGGTAGCTCCTCCTCCTTTCTGCAGTGGCTGCAATGATCTCCATTCCCACCAAGAGAGCAGAAGGGTTTCCCTTTCTCCACATCCTCACCACCACATATTGCTTTTGATTTATTGATGATAGCCATTCTAATAGGTGTGAGGTGATATTTCATTGTGGTTTAATTTGCATTTCTCTGATGATTTAGTGACATTGAGCATATTTCTGTATGTCTATGGATCATCAGTATGTCCTCTTTGAAGAAGTGACTGTTCAGGTCCTTTGCCCATTTTTGATTGGATTGTTTGTTTTTTTGTTGTTGTTGAGTTTTATAAGTTTTTTATAAATTTTGGATATTAGTCCCTTATCAGATATATCTGCAAGTATATTTTTTCCCATTCTATGAGTTGCTTGTCCATTTTTAACAGTTTATTTGTCATACAAAAACCTTTTAGTTTGACATAGTCCCATTTGTTTATTTTTTCTATTCTACCATCACCTGAGGAAATGCAAGTATATTCAAAAAAATATTACTACAATAAATGTTTGAGATTTTACTGCCTATATTTTCTTCTGAGAATTTTATTGTTTCTAGCATAACATTATATATTTAATCAATTTTAAAATTATCCTTTTGTGTGGCATGAGAAATTTGTCAAATTTCATTATTTCCATGTATCTGTCCAATTTTCTCAACACTATTCATTGAAAAATCTATCTTTAAATCATTGCATGTTTTTGCCTCCTCCATCAAATATTAATTGATGTAGTTTTATTTTTGAGCTCTCTACTCTGTTCTATTGATTTACATGTCTGTTTTTATGCTAGTACCATGTTGTTCTGATTACAATGGCCTTATAGTATAGTTTAATATTAGGCAGTGTGATTCCTCCAACTTTGCTCTTTCTCAAGATCACTGTTGCCATTCAGGGTCTTTTGTGGTTGCATATAAATTTTTGGAATATTTGTTCTAGTTCTGTGAAACATGTCATTGGTATCTTGATAGGAGTTGCATTGGATCTATAGATTGATTTGGATATTATGGTCATTTTTATGATGTTAATTCTTCCTGTCCATGAATACAGTATGTGCTTCCACTTACTTGTATCTTCTTAAGTTTCTTTCTTCAGTGTCTTATAATTTTTAGGTGCAGGCCTTTAACATATTTGTTAAATTTATTCCTGGATATTTTATTCTTTTTGAAGCACTTGTGAATGTGATAGTTTTCTTAACTTCCCTTTTTGATAGTTAATTATTGGCAGATAAAATGCAACTGATTTCTGGATATTAATTGTGTATCCTGCTACTTTACTGAATTTATTTATCAGTTCTAGTAATTTTTTGGTGGGTCTTTTGGGTTCTCTATATACAGTATCATGTCATCTGCTTACAATGACAGTTACTTCTTCCTTTCTAATATGGATGCCTGTTATTTCTTCTTGTCTTATTGCTGTGCCTAGGGCTTCTGGTACTATGTTGAATAAGAGTGGTGACAGCACACATCCCTGTCATGTTAACAATCTTAATGGGAACATTGTAGTTTTTACCCATTGAGTATGATAATGGCAGTGGGTTTATCATATGTGGCCTTTATAACATTGAGGTATGTTCTCTCTATTCTGACTTTTCTTAGAGTTTTTTTTTCCATAAATGGGTGCTGGATTTTATCAAATGCTTTTTCTGCCTCTGTTGATATGATCATGTGGTTTTTATCCTTCATTTTGTTTATGTGGTGAATCACATTTATTGATTTGAGAATGTTGTACTGTCCTTGCATCTCCAAAATAAAGTCCACTTGATCATGTTGTATGATATTTTTGATATATTGTTATATTCAGCCTGCTAATATTTTTTTGAGAATTTTAGCATCTATGTTCATCAGGGATATTGACTATAATTTTCTTTGTAGAGTCTTTTCCTGGTTTTGGAATTAGGATAATCCTGCCCTTGTAAAATGAGCTTGGGAGTTTACCCTTATCTTTAATTTTTTGGAATAATTTGAGAAAGAGAGGTGTTAGTATCTCTTGAGATGTTTGGTAAAATTCACCTGTGAAGTCATCTGGTCCAGAGCTTTTGTTTGTTGAAAGTTTTTTGATTACCTCTTCAAGTTCACTAGTTGTAATCTGTCTATTCATATTCTCTGATTCTTCCTGATTTAGTTTTAGAAGACTGTATGTTTCTAGGAATTTATGATTTTGTCCAGGTTGTCCAATTTGTTGGTATATGGCTGTTCATAATATTTTCTTATAATTCTCTGTATTTCTTTGGTGTCAGTTGTTATTTCTCCTCTTTCTTTTCTGATTTTATTATTTGGGTCCTCTCTCTTTTTTTCTTGATGAGTCCAGTTAAAGGTTTGTCAATCTTGCTTATCTTTTCAAAAAACCAGCTCTTGAATTCATTGATCTTTTGTATCATTTTTTTAGACTCTATTTGTTTATTTCTGATCTGATATTTATCTCCTTCCTTCTACCCACTTTTGGGCTTTGTTTGTTGTTCTTTTTCAAGTTCCTTTAAGTGTAAATTTAAATTGGTTATTTGAGCTTTTTCTTGTTTTTTTGAGATAGGCCTTCAATGTTATGAATTCCCTCTTAGGACTCCCTCTCTGTTCCTACAGATGTTGAGTTGTTATGATCTCATTTTCATTTCTTCCAAGATGTCTTTTGATTTCTTCTGTGACCTTATTTTACCCATTTTATTGTTTAATAACATATTATTTAGTCCCTTTGTTTCTTTCTATGTATTAAGTCAATATGAAGACACTCTGTTGCAGCTTATGTCAGATGCTGCCTATGACTGGTCCTGGGCAACCTGTTTGAAACTAACAGCTATTCACAGCTTGTGGTTCCCTCTGCTAAAGTCTATAAGCACACAGAGATCCACCTCTCCCTGCAGTCTGCCTGTTAGGTTTCGTCACTCAAAGAGCCTCCAGATGTACTTCTCAGCAGTGTTTAAGCTCTACAAGGTGGCTTGAGAAGGATTCCAGTGGGTGGAACTATTGCTTCCTCCCAGACTGATGCTGCATGGAGGGGACTGCTTTGCCTAAGAAAGATGGCTTTTGTAGTATGGAAAATGACTTAGCAAAGGGATCCTGGCAGCTGACCTTTCAGTTCTCTCCCCAGTGCCACCAACCCCAGATCCCTGTCACGTGGCTCTAGTCTCTCTGCCCGCTGTCTGCTGGAGCTTAGGGTATGCGACGGCAAATTAAATTTTGTGTATTGATCCTTTTAAGAGGTTCTGCATCTCTAACCATCATTCCCTGATGGAAAGAACTTTGCTGATTTAATAGCTGGATGTTATATAGGCACTTTTCCTAGTTTTGGTGCTCTAGGATGGGGAGTCTTGCTTGGGGTTTAGATCCCACATTTCTCAGGGGGACCCCCTCAGCCAGTGCAATATCCCTTCACAATTTCATGTGTCATGTGGGAGCCCAGTCAGCCCTCATAAACCTCCTCATTTCCTACCAGTCTCTATGTGATATGTTGTTTCTTCTGTTAAGTCCTTGGTTATAAGGCTTCTCTCCAACTAGTCTTTAGTTGGTTATCCAGGGTGATTTTTCCATAATTTGAATTCCAGTTTGGTCCTGGGAAGAGGTTAGTGTAGATTCCACCTACTCTTCCATCATCTTGGAACCTCTAGAATTTGTTTTAAATATGTTATTCTGTACTTGCAGACTTCCTAACCAGATGGGGAAATATTGGAAAAAACTTCAAGATGAGCCTTGAAGAATGAGAAGAGTGATTGAAATAAATACCGTATTGAAAAGGCTGAGAAGCATCACATTGTAAGGATGGAACATTTTTACGCTAAAAGTGAAAATAAGCGGACTTTTATATTCTGAGCCTTAAACATCCATTCTTTCTCATCCCTTCTCTGCCATTCTTTTGCCAAATTGGTGAACATGATATTCAATATGTTCAAATATTCTACGACAGGGAGCTGGAAATTTCCTTTAATAACATGCATTCTACAAGTTTGCATAATTAATCCCTCACACATTCTTCCCAAAGTAGCTAATGTGCATGATCCATGTGACCCAGATTTATAATGGCATATATATGCAATAAACTGTCCTGTTGAGAGTAAATTTTGAAGTGTCTGAGAAGTTGTGTAGGTCCCCAGTTACCAGTACTAGCAGTCCAAATATATTAGGTAAAAGCAACGCTGAGATTCAATTGTAAAGCATGGCATTTCTGTATTAGGATGTCACCAATCAAGCATATGTGTAATTTAAATTTTGAGTTTAAACTTTAGAGCAGTGCAGTCCAAGAGAAAATTCTGTGATGATGGCAATTTATATATTAAGGAAAAAACCTTTGAAATATAGGTAGCATAACTGTGGAAGTTTTTCTTTTATTTAATTTTGATTAATATAAATATAATTGTAAAAAGGTGCACGTGTCTATTTGCTACCATACTGTGCAGCAGATTTTTAAAGAATCAAAAAAAAAAAACAAAACCCAAAGATGCAAATTCACAAATAGTTAGAAATCCAATATACTAAATCTGTTGAAACAAATGTATAGGGCATATACTTGTTTTGGACTAAGACTTAGGTGACACTTAAGTTCTGTAGCCATGTCTATATATAGCAACCTATTCAACAGTGTTTCTTAATAAGTGTATGGCTAAAGGTGTTTTAAATATGTTTGCTTAAAAACAAGGCAAACAAATTTATTGAACACAATTTTATTAGTAGTCCCTAGCATTCAGTTGAAGGTAGATCTTAATTTCAAGGAACAAATTACTTAGTGGAGTGAAACAAATTAAATACCAATTAAGGTAAATGTAGGTGGAATAAGATCTTTAATATAGGTCAAGCAAAGAGTTCTAAGAGAACAGGAGTATTTACTTCCATTGTCAGATAAAATAAAGTTTCCTAGAAAGAGTAGTATTTGTGGTAAACCTTGAAGGTTGAGAATAAGAGAAGTAAATAATAGAATATAAAGATTGAGAGGCATGAAATGGCATATATTTATGAAGGTTTAGGTGATTGAAAGGATGCATTTTAAAGTGATGCTAACTGATAGTCTGAGAGGACATAAAGGGCCCTAGATATTATGCCTGGAAATGTGAAACTTATTCTGTGGAAGGTGGAACCCATGGATATTTTGATAAGTAATTTTTTAACTTGTTCCATTACAGTTGTCCCACCTTTTTCTCCTGCCCCACCATCCCCCACCCCGCTCCCACAGTCAGACCTCATCCCATTGTCGGTGTCCATAAGTCCTCTGTTCATATTCCTTGACTTGCCCCTTCCCCTTCTTTCCTCTAGTATCCCTCTCCCCCTCTTCACTGATCACTCTCAGTTTGCTCTTTATTTCCATGCCTCTGGTTCTATTTTGCTCATTTGTTGATTAGGTTCCACTTATAGGTGAGATCATATGGTATTTGTCTTTCACCACCAGGCTTGTTTCATTTAGCATAATGCTCCCCAGTTCAATCCATGCTATTGTGAAGGACAGGATTTCCTTCTTTCCTTCTGCTGCGTAGTATTCCATTGTGTAAATGTACGACAGTTTTTTGACCCACTCATTTGCTGATGGGCACTTAGGCTGTTTCCAGCACTTGGTTATTGTAAATAATGCTGCTATGAACATTGGGGTGCATAGGTTCTTTTGAATTAGTGTTTCAGGATTCTTAGGATATAATCCTAACAGTGGGATCACTGGATCAGAAGGCAGTTCCATTGTTAGTTTTTTGAGGAAATTCCATACTGTTTTCCACAGTGGCTGCACCAGTCTGCATTCCCACCAAGGGTGTACTAGGGTTCCCTTTTCTCTACAGCCTTGCCAGCACTTGTTTGTTGATTTGTTAATGATGGTCATTCTGACTAGTATGAAGTGACATCTCATTATGATTTTAATTTGCATCCCTCTGATGGCTACTTACACCATATACCAAAATAAACTCAAGATACAACATAATTTTATCTATGCTTTAGGAATTTAGCCCCCTGACAACATATGGGTAAGAAATTAAAGGCAGTAAAAGCATTGAAGAAGCTACTAAATATAATGCAATTAAGATGATACTAGGCCAAAACAAGGTAGTATTTTAGAAGGGATGTAAAAATGTCTTTGTGAGACATTGCAGACTTTGGAGTTGATTACAGTTATGGCTTATTTAATGACAGGAATATATTCTAAGAAATATGTCAATAGGTGGTTTAGTTATAGTTTGCACATCACAGAGTGTACTTACACAAACCTAGATGGTGTCTCCTACTTCACACTAGGCTCTATGGTATAACCTATTCCTTCTAGGCTACAAACCTGTACAGCATATTACTGTACCATATAATGTAGGCAATTATAACACAATGGGAGATACTTATTTATCTAAACATAGAAAAGGTACAGTAAAAATATGGTACAAGAGATAAAAAGGGATATACCTATATATGACCCTTACCATGAATGGAGCCTACAGGACTGGCAGTTGCTCTGGGTGAGTCAGTGAGAATGATGAGTGAGTGTGAAGGCCTAGGACATTTCTGTTCACTATTGTGGATGTTATAAACACTGTACACTTAGGCTACACTAAATTTCTTTTAACATTTTTCTTCATTAATAATGTAACCTTAGCTTACTGTATTTCATTAAATAAACTTCCAAATGTTTAAAGCCTTTTGACTCTTTTATTAATAAAACAGCTTAAAATACAAACATTGTAGAGCTGTTCAAAAGTATTTTCTTTATGTTCTTATTCTATAAGGTTTTTCCATTTTTAATGTTTTTTAATTTTAAACTTTTTTTGTTAAAAACTAAAACATGAACACACATTAGCATAGGCCTTCACAGAGTCAGGGTCCTTAATCTCATTGTCTCCTGCTGCCACATCTTGTCTCACTGGAAGGTGTTCAGGGGCAGTAGCATGCATGGAGAGGTCCTCTGTGATAAGACTGCCTTCCTCCAGAACACCTCCTGATGAACCTGCCTGAGCTCTTCATGAGGAGGTGTCACTCTTTTTAGAAACATGTTCATGGCAATCTATTTGCTCTGTTTCTTACTTATCATAGATTTGCTTGTAACCAGATAACATGCCATAAACATTCATTTCAATTAGTGAAACCATTTTGGTATTGGCGTCCATGTTCTCAAAATTTTAAAGGAGTTGCCTGAGGTCTGACAAAAATTTTTTTGCTAAATGCTTTACTATTAATTTTCTTGGGGATTTTTCTTCTTTTTCTACTTCTGCATTTTTTTTTTATTCTTCTTCAGCTATGCATTCCTGTTCCAGTTTCAACAACTCATTAGTAATTCCTACAGAACCACCACTAGGAGATCCTCAGTGTCACCCTCATCTACTCCCAGGTAAAGTTGTTTTCCATGTCAACCTCAGCCTTGTTGATTTGTGCAACCTTCTCTTCCTTGGCAAATCTTTTGAAGTCATGGATGAACTTCTTAATGTCTTCTTCCAGATGCCATTCATACACTCCTTGGTTTGTCATCCCAAGCCCAAGCTAGGTTTTTGATGAATCATAGATGTTGTAATCCTTCCAGAATAGCATGAGTGCCTTTTTAGTGTCTTTCTCAGTTATGGAGGTAGGCTAGGCAAAGGTCTTCCTCAGGTAATAATCCTTAAAAACTGCTATAAATCCTTGATCCATTGATTAGACCAAAGAGATGGTGCTTAAAGGGAGAAATGCCGCTTTGACATTGGAATGAGGATAACTAAAAAAAGAGGATATCTGGAGATATTACCAAAAATAAGCAAGCTCTGGAAAGGTATGTTATTCTCCAAACAGTATTTTTCCATTTCACTGACATAGCAACTCAGGAGGACATCATGGAAAAGGAGCTGGGTCCTCCATGACTTACTACCTCTATAGAACACTATCAATGTATGCTTATTGATATGCTTGAACGCTCTGGGGTTCTGTACTACTGGATCACAAAAGATTTTGGTTTATAGACTGCAACACTGCCTCCGAGCAAGACTGTTACCCTCTCATTAAAAGACTGGAAACCTGACATTGACTTGGCCTCCTTGTGGATGAAGTTCTTTCAGCATCTGTTTCCAGAATAGGAAGTTTACATCTACATTGAATAGTTTCTCTGTCGAGTAATTTTTCTCCACAATTAGCTTATCTAGAGTTTCCAAAAGTTATTCAGCTGCTTTCACATCAGCCTTTGTATACTTGTCACTCACTTTCATATTATGTAATGAATGACTCTTGAATAGTTTAAACCAGTCAGAGCCAGCAGTAAATTCAGCATCGTAGTCAGATCCAGGTTCTTCTTTCAACATGAAACAGACTTTTGTTTTTGCCATGATCATTATGGTGCTGAGAGGGATACAACACTGTGTCATGTCTTCAATTCTGGTAATTTAAAGTTTCCTGTCTGACAGAGGCCTTTCTCGAATTTTTGTTAGTTTCATTGCCTTCAGTAAAGCAGATCCTTTAACAGCTTTCATCACTTTGTACTTGTTCTTCAGAGTTGTAGTAGCTGTGGTCAAATGGGATACTCCTGACTGGTGAACAATAGCTCTCACTGATTTGTCACCTTTGCAGTCCTGGATCACTTTTAATTTTGCTTCCGGATTACTCATTTGATGTGGCCTTTTACTGGTAACATTAGCAGTTGTTTTTGTATGCTTAGGGGCCATGATGAACAAAAAACATGAGATTACATCAAATACTGGGAAAATGATGCAGTCAACAGATGTGAACACAAGATGCATGAGGCTGCTATCAGCATAACATAGCACACTGCTCTATAGCAAACTTTCTTTTTTATAAGTAGAAAGAGTACACTCTAAAATAATTATTAAAAAGTATAATATAGTAAATACATAACCAGTAACATAGCTGTGTATTACTATTATCAGTATTATGTACTGCACATAACGCTATGTGCAATACTGTTATACAACTAGCAATGCAGGTGTGTTTACACCAGCACCACCACAAACACGTGAGTAATTTATTGCACTACAACATTATGATTAATACATCACTAGATGATAAGAAATTTTTAGCTCCATTATAATTTTATGGGACCATCATATATATGTGGCCTGTCATTGACCAAAACGTCATTATGTGGAGCACGGCCTTATTTAAATCAAACATTTGAAGAAGGGAGGGATGTTTGATATTATACAGTCTTATTTCAAGGCCAGACATAAATGGTGATGTCTCTAAGAGAAGGTTAGCTTATGTTTAATTACTTCTTTATTTTACCTTTTTTTATTTTTGGATTCTTTAATGGTGGGCTTCTGGTATTTTTATGAAGTCAGTGCAGTAACTGATTAAACAAAATTGATATGAGTTAAGCAGACATAAAATTCAAAACATAGGTCTCTAATTATGGTTGCATTCAAGAAAAATATTGTGGCGGTAATGCAAATTCAATTGAAAAATTCAAGCAATACAAAGCTGTGTAAAGCAAAATGAAAAGCAACATTAACCTCACCTCTACCCTTTTTAACATCCTATCTGTTAATGGTTTCCGCTGTTGATAATTTACAATGTTTACTCCCATAACTCTTTCTATATAAATATAAACATATATACAGTTTTAAAATGCTAATCATTTCTCTTCACTGTGCATTTTTATACATAAATATCTATAATGCATATATAATAACACTATAGAATTAGGTATCTGCTACAGTAGCATAATGTTACAACCCTGCAGATACATAACTTTGGATATATAAATAGAATGATTTTCATTTAAATAAAAAATACATCAATTTATCAGATACCTCTTTGATGTTAATATACATAGATATATATTATTTTAAAAATCTTTTGTAGGGTATTTTATAACATGGATATATCACCATTGAACTATTCTCAGTGTAGTACACATTTAGGTTGTTTAAAATGTGTTTATATTACAAATAATAATGATAATTTAATAGCTTGGTATCTTTAAGAATGTTTTCCTCATTGAAAAACAAACACATTAATAAAAGTCCAACTGAGAAATATGTAAATTAGGCAACATTCAAGTACTACTATGAAAATAAAAATTCTAAAATTCTAACATTTTTATTTACTTGCAGTTTTTTAGGAACTCCCCTGACAAAACAAATAGCAGGAACAATTTTCAGATATGAAAAATTAAAAGTTAAGATATAAAACTTGCTCTGCATTATTTTTTCATTGAAGACACATTTGCATTTTTAATTATTTGAAAATCATGTTGTATATGCATATAGTTTTATGTTTTCTTAATGATTGTATTATTTATTTATTTTTGGAAATACAGGAAGAGAGTGAGAAAGAGAGGGAGAAAAACATCGAGGTGAGAGAGAAATATCTATTGGTTGCCTCTTGTATCTTCCCTGACCAGGGATCAAACCCACAAACCAGGCATGTGCCCTAACCAGGAATGGAACCAGCAAATTTTTGGTTTGCAGGATGAAGCCTAACTAACTGAGCCACACTAGTCAAGGAGGTGTTATGTTTTTTTATCTATTCATTCACATAGCTTCCGTACAACATTGACACATACCACATACACACACACTTCAGGTCCTTTTACAAAGTATCATTTAAAAGTATTACACTTTCTGAGGTTCAGTCTATGAAAGAGTGCCCAAATGCAGTTCAGAGAATCTCCTTTTGAATAAATGCGGACACAGTTCTCACTCTGTAAATATTCAGAAATTAAATCTCAGAAAGAAATTCACTCCCAATAAAAACTTTCATATGAAAAATGAGGATATAGCTTGTGGCTATTTTCAGAATGATGCAAATCTATAACCACAGCTAGCAGTACATTTTAGCTTAGTGAAAATTGCAAAGAGCCTTCTATAATACTTGTTCAAATAGAACTCTTTTCTAGAAGGAAATTTGATGCTGTAGTTTCTGTTTAACTTCATTCAGCTTAATTCTCATTCATAATTACCATTCTCATAAAAAATATAATAATAACTTATTTTTCTAAAGATAGAAATATGAGACTACAATAAAATAATTATCAATATTTTGGAGGTTGTATCTATAAATTATGTAAATCCAAATCATTCTGTGCCAACCTTATGATCCTCAATGTTTCAAATCACAAAAGGCAAAGAATCATGGAATTATTTTTCTCATATTTGAGATCACTAACGGTATGGGCCATAAATAAAGAAATATATACATTTAAGGGGAGTTTGTCATGTTTATTTATTCAACTTCTTCAACACTCTTTATATGTGATTATTTGGAAACTTCTCACACATTTCTGTGAGCAAGTTGCTATAATCAACCTGGCGTCAATTTTTTTCTAACTTTTTAAAAACACTTTAACATTTTAAAATTACATTTATACAATATTATATTAGTTTCAGGTGTATAAACCTGTGATAATACGTTTATATAACCCTTATAGTAATCACTCCGATAAATCAAGTAGCCATCTGACACCATATATAGTTATATTAATACTATTGACTATATTCCCTATGCTGCACTTTACATCCCCATGACTATTCTGTAACTACCAATTTGTACTTCTTAATCCCTTTACCTTTTTCACCAATCCCTCCAATGCCCCCCTTATCTGGCAAACATCAAAAATGTTCTCTATATCTGTAAGTCTGTTTCCATTCTGCTTTTTCATTTATTTTTTGTTTAGATTACAAACATAAGTAACCATAGGGCATTTGTCTTTCTCTGTCTGACATTTCACTCAGCACGTACATTCTAGGTCCATCCATGTTGTTGCAGGTGGCAAGATTTAGTTTTTTGGTTTTTTTATGATTGAATCATATTGCATTGTATATATGCACTACTTCTTCTGTATGCATTTATCTACTGATGGGCACTTAGGTTGCATTCATACCTTGGTTATTGTAAATAATGCTGCAATAAATGTATCAATGTACATGGCTTTTCAGTTTAGTGTTTTGAGTTTCTTCAAATAAATACCCAGAAGTGGAATTGCTGAGATCTTCTTTGTTTCTTTTTATAGCCTTTGTTTTAGTCTACTTTGCCTAGTATAAGAACTGCTATCCCAGCTTTTATGTTTTTCATTTCCATTTTCATGAAATACTGTTTTCCGTCCATTTACTTTTAGTCTCTGTGTGTGTCTTTCAATCTGAAGTAAGTCTCCTGTAGACAGCATATGTAAGGATCTTATTTTGTTATCCATTTAGCCACCATATATCTTTTGATTGGAGTACTTAATTCATTTACATTTGAATCAACAGTTGATAGACATGCATTTATTACCATTTTATTATTCATATTTATAAATTTTATTCTTCTCCTTAAAGAAGTCCCTTTAACATTTTTTGTAATATTGGCTTGGTAATGATGAACTCCTTCAGTGTTTTGTTGTCTGGGAAACTCTTTATTTATCCTTACTTTTAAATGATAGCTTTGCTGGGTAAATTAGCCTTGGTTGTAGCATTCTTACTTTTCATCACTTTGAATATTTCTTGCCAATCCCTTCTAACCTGCAAAGTTTCTGTTGAGAAGTCAGCCGACAGTGACTAACTGTTTTTCCCTTCCTGCTTTTAAGATTCTTTTTCTTTGACCTTTGGCATTTTAATTATGATATGTCTTGGAGTGGGCCTCTTTGGGTCCATATTGTTTGGGACTTTCTGTGATTCCTGGACTTATGATTTATGTCTGTTTGCTTCACCTGGTTAGGGGAATTTTCTGTCATTATTTTTTAAAAATAAGTTTTCAATGTCTTGCTCTCTCTCTTCGCTCTCCAGCGCCCCTCATTATGCAAATGTTGGTACTCTTGAAGTTGTCTCAGATACTCCTTACACTCTCATCACTTTTCATGATTTTTTTTCTTTTCTGAATGAGTATTAACTCTTTCCTTTTCTTCCAAATCACTGATTTGATCCTCTGCTTCATCTACTGTACTGTTGATTCCCTGTAATGTATTCTTCATTCAGTTATTATATTCTTCATTTCTGACTAGTTCTTTTATATGTTTCTTATCTCTTTATTGAAGTTCTCATTAAGTTCCTCTACTCTTCCCCTCAGTTCACTGAGCATCCTGATAACCAGTGTTTTGAACTCCACATCTGGTTAATTGCTTGTCTCCATTTTGTTTTGTTCTTTTTGTGGAGTTTTGTTCTTTTATTTAGGACATGTTTCTCTGTCTCCTCTTTCTTTCTTTTTTTTTTTTTTTTTGCCTCTCTGTCTTTGTTTCTATGTATTAGGTCAAGCTGCTATGTCTGCTGGGCTTGGTAGAGTGGCCTTATGTAGTAGGCGTTCTATTGGGGCCAGTGGAACAGTCTCCACAGTCACCCAAGGTGGGTACTCCGAGTGCCTCCTGTGGATTGTGTGTAGCCTCCTTCTGTAGTTGGGCCTTTATTGCTATTGGCATGTCAATAGGAAGAATTTATCCTCAGGTAAATTGGCTGCAAGGACCAGCTCTAACCAGCATGGAAGATTTACTGCATAAGGGCTGATCACACAGAGCAGAACTCATTTCAGCAGGGCTCAGGCACCTGTCAAGTCCATACTTTGAGCATGGCAGTCATGGATCTGAAGCTTCCCACCAGGTATGCTAACTCTGGGGCTTCTTGGGCGATGCAGGCCAAGGTCACCTGTGGCCTATGCTCCTGCTTTAGGTCACCCAGCGTGAGCTACAAAGAGATTTATAGATGGCTGCTACTTGTGTTGGTCTTGGAGGTACCTGGGTGAGGCTGTGCTGTGAATCAAGGCCACTGCTGCTAGTGCTGGGCTTGGGGCCATTTAGTGAGAGGTACAGTCCCACAGAGGCCAGATGCAGCTTGTTTGAGAGATTTTTAGGAAAACCTGCATCTTGAGTCAAGACAGGCTCTATCTATAGAAAAGCCATTGGAAACAACTTGGGCGGGCCTGTAAGTTGGGTGGGGTAGGGTCTCCTGGAGTCACCAGAACAAGGCAAGCAGTGTTAACCGGGTTGATGAAAACTCAGGTATGGTGCCCACTTGTTGGCTTTGTGTTGGGGAGAGCTCAGAATAGGAACAATGGCCTCTGCTAGCATTCCGTCTGGGACAAAGCTGCTCTTAAGCCCTCATTTTAGAGCCAGACAATTCAGTTCCTCCCCAAATATTTGTGGTACCTTTCAAGCTGCTGCCCAATTGCTAGAGCTCTGAGTGAGTGAGTCTGAGTAAATCTGTCCTGGCCCTTTAAGAGGAATGTCATGGTCCTCAGAAGGTCTCTATCTCACTTGACCACAATCCCTGCTGGATTTTATAATACAAAGTTATGGGGACTTCTTAGCACTGGGATCCAAACTGGGGGTTGGGGAGCCTGGTTTGGGGCTGGAAACCCTGGGTCCTCAGAGGGGATCTCCACAGTCGAGATATCCTTCCCAAATTTTAACTGCTACACATGGTATGGGACTAGCCTGTCCCATGTCTCCACTCCTTATGCCAGTCTCAATGTGGCTTCTTTTTATATCATTAGCTATAGGACTTCCATTCAGCTAGATATGTGGTGGTTCTGAATGATGATTCTTATGTAGTTTAGTTGTACTTTCGATGTGGTTGTGGGAGGTTCTGAATACTGCAATTACCTATGCTGCCCTCTTGACCAGAAGCTCTGTATATGTTTTTGTACAGAGACTATAGCTTAAAAAAACAAACAAAAAACAAACAAACAAAAAAAAACAGACAGCCTACTTTATGGAGTATTCTTCATCTACTTTACACAGTGTGCTGCACCTCTGCCTTTCTGTGTTAATAGATCAGCAAATCCATTGTACACATAGCTTTGGTCATTCAAAAGGCCTTGCTATGCCAAAGACACGAGTTTAATTTGTTATAAGGGTTCTGTATTTCAGATTTTTTGAGTACGAATCCACTCTAGAAAAATTTTAATAAGTCTCCCAATGTGACTTCTGTGTTGTTTTACTGAATTTGGAAGTTTAAACATGTATTAATTTAAATATATTCTTTACTTTTTGAATTTAGGCATAGTAATTGTCCTGCTAGTTCTAAAATCTGACTTTAAGCTTGTGGGCATGGCCAGGAAAAAAAGATTGCATGTTTTTCTTAAAGTTTCAATTAGAATATGAAAACTTCCTGTTAATAATAAGACTCAATACAGAAACTTAATAAATGGACCCTAAGTATCTATCAAAAAGGAACCAGCTAAATAAAATTTGTCATACTATGAAGCGAAATATTAGGTAATTTTAAGAAGAGGAGAAGTGGAGGAAGAGGATGATAAAAAATGTACGCATGTTTTTGGGAATGGTCCCCAAATTTGTGGAGAAATACAGGGAGGGAAGGAAGGATGGAGAGAGAGAGAGAGGTAAGCACTCACATACCTACATATACATACACTCCATTAAAAAAAGATAATGACCATATTCAGATATGCTTGTATATACACACAGAAATGTGAGGAGTTAATACACAAAACTAAAAGTAGTTGCTGCTCAGGAGAAATTTGGTATGTATAGTCAGAGAAAGTCATCCTTTCACTGGTAAATTATTTGGCACTATTTTAATTTTTATCTCATTCATACATTGCTTTTCCAATAAAAAACCTTTAATAAAAGCAATATATAATCTTGAAAAATCTGAAAATTATTTGCTTCCCATTTTACACATTAATAAAGTATAATAAGATAATGTGCATATTGGGTAGTTCATGTTTCAATTTTGAGAAGTAACAAATTAACAGATATAATAACAGACAGATATTATCATTATAATGGATGATTTATTCACTTCTCTTCCAGGAAAAATTTTTCTTATTGACTTGTTGAACTGTCCACTATTATTAAAACTATCCTCTGTTTCTAAAACATTGCATTTTTCTTAACCCTCTAATTCCTCAACTACTAGACTTAACTTTTTATTTAGCTTATATTTGCAATCTACCATCAAATAGAAATATTCATTGAATAATAATTTATATCCTCTGCCTCTATCCAAACACACACACCCCACAGAGGCAAACAGAATCACGCTATTCTGTAAGGAAGATAATATCATTTCCAATTTGTAGATAAGTAAAAAGATGCTGACTAGTTAAAAGGAAATCCTGAGATCACACAATTAATATGTGCTGAAGCTATAAAACAAACACAACTCACTCTGGGCTCAGTCTATACTATAGTCTTGAACCTCACCATACTGCATATTCCTTTCATTCTAAAGTTTCTCAAAATTTTTAGACTCTCTGTCATCATTTATACTTTCCCTTTTAGAAGCCTCACCTTCTCTTATGGTTTGAATTCCCCCTTCAATATAGATGACATTTAAACTAATATCTCCAGGCTGGCATTTCCCATATAGCACAGTCCCATTTGATCAGGTGCACTGACTTTTAATTGTCACATAAATGGCCAATCACTAAGTTCAAAATTATGTCTCAAATGGAAGTAATTTCTCCCATCCGAATCATTGTGTGTTTTTTTGTTCTTGTTTTTTTCAACTATCCTATAGTGTCACTTGTTTTACAATTCTTTCCATTGCCAGGCTAAATATTTTTAAAACATCTTAATCACTTCATTCTTTTCTCCAAAATTGAATATATTATTGAGTTCCTTTCCTCATCAATTTAATCTCTTTTACATTTGTCTCTTCCTATTGACATTTACTTTCAAGATCCTTATCCAAAGACTTATCTCTACATTTTGAGTAATGAAATGGTCTTCCAGTTAGTCTTTCTATTTCTAAATTTTGACTTCAAACCTGTGTTTTATAAGACTGCCAATGTTTCTGTCAATATTTGTTATTGTATTCAAAATTTTATATTTTGAACAAAAACGACAATACTTTTAAACAATAAAACATGGTATAACCTGGAAACTTTTTAGATAGTTTATTAAATTTGGACATGTACAGTTCTGTTGTAATGCTTTTTACAACATTTATATTATTTCTTACCATTTTATCATCACTCCAAACTTGCTAAACAAAGAATTATTCCATCTGGTTAAGTAAAGCTTCACTTTAAGGAAGCAACTGCACTACCACTTAAAACATACGTACAGAAAAGTCATTCTCTTTATTTGTTAAACACAAAAAGTCTTTGATCATTTTGATTTTGTTGTTACATTACACTCCTGAGATAACAAAGAGCTAAGTAATAAGCATGATTTCTCTTCAGCAGTACAAAGAATAGAGAGCAAAGGCTTTTTAAGAAAAGTACAATGATCAATTTCTTCAGAGGCTTTGTATGAAAAATTAACATGAACAGTGGAAATAGTTATCTGGACTTGGAAATTAAGGATATATTTCTCCCCTTTAAGAGAATACCTTCAGGAGAGGTGAATGAGTATGAACTAGTTGGAGTGAAAGAATGGGAAATGAGCAACTGCACTCTGAGTCAGTAGAACACTGGTTCTTAAACCTGGCCATATATTGGAATCATATGGGAAGTTACAGGAAAAAGAGCCAATATCTGTGTTCTACTCTAGACCAATTGAATCAGAATTTCTGAGGATTGTGTTTTGATGTGGTCCCAAAACTCCCCAGGTGATTCTACTATATAGTCAGGATTGAAAACCATTGCATAGAGTGTCTTTTTCAGGAGCTTGACTGTAAATACAAGGGGAGGAAGCTGAGAGAGGACAATAAGAGGTATGATAATAGGAGTTATGAGAGACCTAACACTGTCTGCACAGAAGCTGAAAATGCTTGAGACTAGGATTCAGGTTATAGAAAAATGAAGTGCAGAGATCAAAGTCACTGGCAGAGAAATCATTCCTAAGAAGAGAATGGTGAACAGCTGACTAGAGAAAAAAGATGTAAAAGTGAGTAAAATTGTAATTCTGTTGTTTTTCTTTTCTATTTGTTACATAAAGAGATTTAGACAGACAGTTGAGGGAATCTGACTGATAGTCACAATTTTCCCTAAGATTATTTTCACCCTCTGTAGTAGTAGTGACAGTAATGTAAGGTATTTGATGAGATTGATAAAAATTTGAAATAACTTATGTAGGGAAGGGTAAATGATCATGGTAATTTTCTGATTAAATTGGTCTGCCAAATATTGACCAGGCAAGACTTAGAGCATCATAATCTATAAAAGTATGTGATTTTCCTCAATAGCATTCTGATATTAAGATACAGGAAAAGAAAAAAAATAACAGGTAGAGAGATCCAATACTTGTCACTATCAGGACAAATCTAAGATCTAAACACTGAGAATACTGGCATGTGTTTGCTTGAAATAGATCATTTGAATACTTGAAATGTCGAAATTTCAAATCTGAAACAGTTTTGGATGAAGTAGTGGCCAGAAGGGTCATGTGCACTACAAACCAAAAGAATGGTCCTATGATGTGAACTATGAGAGCAAATTAATAAAACTAAGTCAAAGATTTTGAAATTATATCATTTATGTTTATCAACCTAGATATTAGCCATGATAAAAGCAAAATTTAGACTGGAAAAAAAGCAGTAAATTCCCAATGAGAAGGAGAAGGAGATGAAGGGAGGGAGAGGGATAGGAATGAAGAGACAGAGGGAGTAGGAGAAATGGGAAAAAGAGGGAGAAAGCTGAGAGAGCATGACAGCCTGCTTTCATGACATCTCAGCTTTCAAACCCCTTCCTTTGTATTTCTTACTTTCCATTTCTGGTTCCTTTCCCTCTTCCCTTCATTCAAGGCTGATGTTTCCCAAGCTTCTGCTCCTGGCCCCCCTTGTTTTCTTTTCTCTCTCTCACTTTTTTAATATTGGGGCCCTAATGACTCCCTTCTCCCTGTGTGTTCTAGTATTATAAACATGTTTCCATAATCCACATTTTAAGTCCACACTTGTGCTCTATAGCCTCAGATTTATTTCCCAGTGTCTCAATGCTTACAGCTGGGTGGCCCAGATCCCATTCAAATCCAGTGTTTCTAACACCAGCTTTTCTGCCTAAACTAGTTCTCTTCTTCGAATGTGATGATGCTCAACTCCGACTCCCATGAGAATCACCTGGAGAAATTTGAAGCTGGGAACCCACTTTCACAGATATTGATTTTATTAATCTGGGGTACTGCCTGCATATTGGGATTTTTAAAATGTTGCATGTGCCTCCAATGTTGAGGAAAGATTTAAAAGCACCATAATGAGTTTTAGTACCAAGGTTCTCAGACCAGCTTCATTTTAGAATTACCATGGGAGCAATTTCTAAATACCATTCTAGACCCAACCCCTTATCAACTAAATACAAATATCTGAAGTTGAGTTTCAGGTATTATTCCTTTAAAGCTCCCAAATGGCACTCATGTGTAACCAATATTGGTAGTTTCAATCTCAATATAAATGATATAAAGTTAATAACTTTTATTCATTTAGGCCTGGAAGTCATGATAAAACTTGTATTTATTCTCACTTTCCTCTTATTTAACACTCAGTTAAAAATCAAGTTTTGTGTGTTCTACCTTTAGAATGCAAAAGATTCCTTAATAACTTCTCTTCTTGAATGTGTAATAGTTCATTTAAGCTTAACATGTATAAAACCAAATTTTTCATTTTGCTAATCAAAACTAGGCTTGCAAAGTCCACAAGACCATTTTGACATTTCTCTTCCAGAAATAGTTCTACAGGTAAAAAAGAGAAAAAATCTATATTGCCAACTTGATTAAACCTAACTTAGTTGAATAATACTGATTTAAAAAGCTTATGGGGTAATTTTTCTTTGGATTTTGTATACCTTTTCTTCTCAGGATAAATTATTAAGTAGTAATACTTAAGATTCTGTTACCGTGAGTATACATATATAGAAAAACAGAACAAGAAATTTATAGAGACTGTTTTTGAAAGAAAAGAGCTTATAAACCTGCTTCTTCATCTCTTTGTCATGAGGCAAAAAGAGAAATTTTAAATGCCAATGACTTGCCAAAGACAATTTGACTCACAGTGAAAAGCAGGGAGAAGCTGTGTTACATCAAGAGTTGATCTGAGCTTCCTTGAACTTGAGATATTTTATGTCTGCTTGCTATTTTTTTTAAAGTTTAGAGCAATAATAAAAGTTATATTGCCCTCTTTGTTGTTAATATTGGCTCATATAATTTCTGAGTATGCCACTGCTTTGTTCTTTCAAGAAAATGAAAACTATACTAACATGTGGTTTTAACACAGGTTTTCAATACCTTTTATGCCCTCAGTCAATGAATTCAGTCTGTTCTGATGATATTGTAGCAGTGACATAGTCCAGTGACTGAAGGAAAAAATAAATTTTTAATAAGGGAAATACGTGCATGTTTGTGCAAACGTTAGGATCTATCACATCCAAGGTTTATTTGGTGGCACTAAAACTATATAACATTCCAGTTGCTTACCTTTCCACAAGTAAGTAAATAGGCAAAGGGGAAGAAAATAATAAAAATATTCTTCTAGTCACAAATGGTTAAAAATGCCTAATCAATATTATCTTGACAGTTTCCCCATAATTTTATATGTGTAGATTTTAGAAATCTGTCTTTTAAATATGCTGTTTTTCTCAATGTAGAGTTAATCAACTAGAATATGTTCATCCCTTTCATTTCATCAGTATCACAAAGTGTCTGGGAGCCTGAGTTCTAATGAGGCAGCCATTCCAAACACGTACAGACAAAGCAGTGGTTGCCCTGGCAACGAGCACCATGAAAAAGCTCTTAGAATAGTTATTCTCACCCTTACACAGGAGTCCCTTTCATTTCAGTAAAGCTTCCTGTCAGAATGCATTCATCAATGTAATTTACCAACGAAGTCTGAGATTAAATCCTTCTCCCACAAGAATTAAAAAATAAAAACTACAACTAAAAATCAACAGCTATGCTAGAATTGTACTTGTGTTGTCAAATGATGCTTCAAAGGAAGGACATCATAAGATTCCTGAATTCAGTTAACATCACTTTGAACCTGAGATTAATTTTTATTTGATAGAGGATATAGAAGGTAGATGGCTAGGGAGGAGGGGCAGGTGCATTTAATTACTACCTCTAAAAGTATCTTTTATGATCCCAAAGCAATGTTTATTAAATAGTAAAAGATTATAAAAAATGAATTTTGCTATGTGTATCAAATTGAGATATATGCTATCCTTCCTAAACTTTAAACTTTTGTTAGTGATATTTACCAAGAAAAGCAAATTCTGAAAAGAGGATATCTTTTCAACTGATGGAATTAAGTAAAAAGATTTTTGAATGAGCTGCTTGAACCTACTTTCCATGCATGTACACAATATAAAAAGAAACAAAGAGCAGGCAGCATCTTGTGTTATGTAGCATCTCAAACAAGGAGGAAAAAAACACATTTGGAAATAAAAGTTGTTCAATTGGAAGAATGGCCCTTGTTCTTCTTTCAGTTGAAAAAATAAAACAGTTGCAACACTTTATTCGGCTTTCTTGCTAGAAATAATTTTTTTTTAGTTTAAAATGCACCCATTATATGTAACACAAAATGATAATAACACACTTTCAGAATTTTTCAAAATGTAAACATCCAACAGATACAGTTTATAGTGCTAGTGATTTACCCCAGACTCTTCACTGAGCGTATATCTAAGGCTGTTTTTTCAGCCAGCATGCTGCAGCAATGGAACATTTTGTTGCCCGGGGCTATTTCTTTAAAACAGTATCGAAATTACTTTACCATAGATTAGCTTGTGTTTTAATGCTGAGAAAAGTCTATCTTGCCTTCATTTTTAACCCATGACACGCTTAGCCTCATAATCGCATTATGAGGGGAAAGCTACCACTGCAAAATAACGCTTGCGCGCGCACACACACATAATTTTATGAGTTAAGAAAAAGAAATTTACATTGATAAAGAAAACAGGGCATTTTCACGACATTTTTCACCTGAAGATTGAAAAGGGAAACTCATTTCAATTTGTAACATTGGAAGGATTGCCCCAGACATAGAATGAATCAAGTCTCCTGTTGGATTATGTGGGTGGTATTTCTTCTCTTCCCTAGTGTGGTAATTTGTTGCATACAGCTATGGCATGGAAACTTAAATATTGTCATTTTCAGAATGGTTTGGAAAGAGGGTCTCCATTTTACTGTTATTTGGGGATAATAAAATCACAAGTTTCATTAAGTATCAAAAACAATGTGGAATAAAATATTAGTGTGAAAGAAGTGACAATTTAGGATACAATAGATGAGAATCTTATTCAATGAATAGTCATCAGTTACTTAGAATTTGCATATTATGTACAGGCTTCAAGAAAACAATGTAGTGTGTGTACTGAAATCTCAAACTTTATTTCCTCCTGCTGTTTTATTTTTTTCAACATAAGGTGATATTCACATTACCAAATGCAGAGGACATGTTTTTAAATGTTTAAATCTGTGTTTTAGTCTAACCAATCTGAATTTGTAATTTATATTATCAAACCTTTTAAAAAAAGATAAAACACAAGGGTTTGGTTCATTTGTTTATTATATTCTTTCATTTAAAAAAATCAGTATTCAAAATTTTATGTTTACAAGCGAATACATAATTCAAGTACTTCCATGAAATAAAGTTCCATATTACACAATGCAATTAAACCTACATTGCAAAACCTCAGCTGAAAATTATTTATAAAACTTCCAATTATGGTTTTACTAATTTAGGTATTCTCTTCACAGTTGAGAAATATAAAGTAAATAAAACTTGAGCATGCTCTTCTGCCCCCAACTACAACATAAAGTTGGTCTTCCATATCATGTTTCTTAAAAGAAACTCTAAAATAAGTTTCATCCAAATGCTCTGAATTATTCTCTTTCCCTAGTGGCGGGTATTTTTCCCCAGCAGAGTGGCTGGAAAAGCACTACTGCACTTAATCTAGTTAGGGATTTTTTTGAGGAGTAGAGGTTATATAGCTCTTGCTAACTGACTAAAAATTTGTATCATCTCCAGAAGTATAGAGACAAGAAAAGAAGAGAGAAGAAAAGGAAAGAAAAGAAAAAAGAAAAGAAGGAAGAAAGGAAAGAAGAAAGGAAGGAAGGAAGGAAGGGAGGGAGGGAGGGAGGGAGGAAAGGAGGGAGGGAGGAAGGGAGAGAGAAAAATTCTTCTTAAAGTTCCAGAAATGAATGTAAGTGTTCATATTCTGGTACATTAACAGTTTGTTCCAGTACATTGATATTTTATGTGGAAGCACTACTCTGCAATTAATATGCCTGATGCAAATTGAAAAACCCATAATCTATCCTTCTCTGTTGGAATGTAAGAGTATATTATTATTGAGAAGCTACAGGATACCAGAGCCATTTTTTAAACTTGAGTGCTCATTACCTTAAATCTGCATATAAAACAGTTTTGCATTCAGACGAGGTAATACATAACAGAATATATTGTGGCTCACATAAAAAAAAGTGCTCCAAATAAAAACGACCTGTGGGCTTCCTTTGTAGAAGAAATTTATGCCGTTCCAGGCATTAGGGATTAATGATAGCTGGCAGCGATAGAGGAGGAATGAGCATTAAAATACTGTGCCTAACTTTTCTGACTACCTCAAGGCTACAGGACAAACTGATTGTCTAAATCTCTTTAAAGATAAGGGGTAGGTATTTATCATTAAGCAAATATGGTATTTGGGGATTGTGTCTGATTTTGTCACATTAGTATTCAGAATATTTCTTAAAGCTTTAAAGGAGAAAAGACAACCTTAATGAAAGTAGAAGAGAAGAAAGAAAGGAAATCTTTTGTTTTAACAGCTCAGAGATGCTCTTTCCTTGTACCTTGTTTCCAAAATTGTGCATACAGTTGTCCACAGGACACATAATTCTGTTATTGTCTTCTGATTGACAAAATCCAAGAAATTCATGAAACTTTTATTGTAACTATGTGAAATGTGGTATTAACCACATATCACTAAAAAGAAAGATTCAAATGTAATATGGTCTCAAAAATTGAAAGATCCCATGGATACAGGATTTTCCCCCCATGGATCTCTCCTAAATCAGTTCAAGTCACTTAATTCCTATTTGTTTTTCTTTTTTTAATTTATTGTTCAGGTACAGCTGTCCTGCCTTTCTCCCCATTGCTCACCCCTGCCCGCCCCCCCGCCCTGCAGTCAGTGCCCCTCCCACTCTCCGAGCCCATGAGTCCTTTATTCGTCTTCCTCGGCTCACCCCTTCCCCTTCTTCCTCCATTATCCCCCTCCCCCCTCCCCTCTGGTCACTGTCAGTTATTTCCAAGTCTCTGGTTCTATTTTGCTATTTATTTCTTTTATTGATTAGGTTCCATTTACAGGTGAGATCATATGGTACCTGCTCAATACATTTGCTTCCGTCACCACCATCTAAGATCAGGGCCAAGTTAGGCTTTTAGCATTTGCTTGTACCTTCCTTCTTAGCTCTCTTCTATCTGCTACTTAGAGTATATAATGTTTTCCACTTGCAGTTATCTGTATAATTGTTTATTACATTTACCAAGTGATAAGATTCTTAAGGAAAGAAGCTATGTGATATGGCCTGTATTTCCAAAACAAGTAGTTACATTGATTATTGCATGATTCATACACAATAAATTTTAGTTGAAAACATAGTTTTATATTTATCCATTTTGGAATACACATTTTATCTCCAGAACAAAAAAAAGGAATTCTACACATTGATACATTTAGGAGTATCATTTGACAATCTTCATGTGCAAGCGGTACAGTTTTCACCTGCTGCTATTCTCATACAGTAGACAAGGACAAAAAATCAGCTAGAGTTTCAGGTACTATCAGAGAAAAGAGATATTTTAGGAAGTATGTAAAATCAAATACCTTTACTTTAGTGATACAGAAATTTAGGTATGTAAAGACTATCAAAGTGGTCAAGTTCACATGATAAGTTAGTTGCAGAACCAAATTTCTTTATTCTCATTGCAATGTATTTTTTATTCTACAATTATGCCACTATCAGAAAAAATATAAATATATATACTCGATATTATGAAAATAACATTTTTTTGTATTTCAGACAAGCATGCAATTTCAAACTCACTCAAAGGTAATAGACTATGTCAGGTGACTAAGTTGAGCGCACACACACGCAACTTGGCTTTAATTAAATAGGGCTGGATGATTAACATATGTTCTACTAGTGCGAATGCTTCAAGAAGACTAAAGAGATCATTATGTGAAAGTTCCTTTGATAATGTCCATGTTCCCCAAACTGAGTACCACATAATCATTACTCAAAATATACTTTAGAAAGAAAGTGAAAATGAGAATGCGAAACTGAGAGAAAAAAAGAATAAGGGAGAGGAAAGATTTTCCCACAGATCAAATTAATTGCATATGCATGTGTAAACAGAGAATAAAATTGTGATGTGATTTAACTCATACTAGAATGACTTTTACAGTGAAACTGTCTTTTAATGGCCTTCCACAGTGCTTGACATTTTCACTATTAAAACAAAAAACTTTGGAATAAGATACTGCATCCTATGACATCTTTGTTTAAAAAAAAGAAAAGAAAATTAAAGGAAGAAGGTAGATAATACACCAACTCTGCAGGGTATTGCAAAGAATTGGGGAGGAGGAAAGAGAAACAAAACAATTGTCTTGAATTATAGCTAAATCTTTTCATTTAGACATAAAGAGAGTATTGTGAATGTAAATGACATTATATGTAACACCAAGGGAAGTTGTGGAATTGCCTTCCCATGACAATTTTTAAGAGTAGTACAGCTTTGCAGCTGTCTAGGGTGGTAACATAGAGATGTGGGCAGGATAAAAATCCTTAACAACAAATCCAAACATTAAATTGTTCTTTCCAATGGGATGATTTTTTATACAGATAATCATTTTATATACTTCATTAAATTGTTTTCAAAATCTCTGTGAATATTGTGAGTATGGTTTTAAAGGCAAGTTATGCTTACTGTAGCCTTATAAAAGTAGTTTACAACCACAAAGGTGGACTGGTGCCACAATGAAATAACTTGTACTCTTATTATTAAAAGTTTATGTAGGTCTGCATATGCATAATTCATTGACATACAATGCACAGTAATAAGGGAAGGAGCTTGAAATGGTGAGCATCTGTGCTTTTTAAAAAATTATTGGGGTAACATCAGATAATAACATTATTTAAGTTTCAAGTGTACAATTCTATTATACATCATCTGTACATCACATTATGTGCTTACTATCCAAAGTCTAGTCTTCTGTTGTCACTTATGTGACCCCCTCTACTCTCTTTATCCTCCCCGCATCTCCCTTCCCCTATTATAACCGCCATCCTGTGGTCTATATCTATGAATGAAATAATTGAAATATAAAATACATTACATACAGAGAGAGGTTGGGGTATGGAAAAGAATAGAAAATCCAGGAACATATAAACAATAAATCTCAAATTGGTGAAAGGAAATGAATGGCCATTTAATGAAAAAATAATGTGAGCGGGCCCACACCTTTATTGTTCCTAACAAGATTACTTCCAATGTGTTTAAACATGAACTATAGAAAAATAAAATCATAAAAGCTCTGGAAGAAAACAGGAAAATTTCCTTTATAAACATGGAGTGGTTATGGTTCATCTAATTATGACTAGAAGTCTAGGAGCCATAAGATCAAAAATAAATATATGTAAATACATTAAAAATAAACTTATTCATGAGAGAACAATACTATAAAAGCAGTGAAACTGCAATATTGAGAAACAATATTTGTGTCTTATGCAGTATAATTTATCTAATATATACAGTGTTTTTAGAAACATTTGAGCAAAAGATTCACAACCCAAAAGAAAAATAGGCAAGCCTATAAACAAACAATTCATAGAAAAGTAAATGCAAGTCACTTTTTTTAACTTTATTTTTGTTGTTGACACTATTACACATGTCCGCCTTTTTTCTCTTTTGCCCACCTCCAGCCAGCCCCTGCCCCACTTCCCTCTGGTCATCACCACACTGTTGTCTGTGTCTATGTGTTATGCATAGATATTCTGCGGTTAATCCCTTCACATTCTTTCATCTATCCCCCTCCACATTCTCCCCTCAGACAGCTGTCAGTCTGTTCCATGTATCCATGCTTCTGTTTGTTATCTGTTTGTTGGTTTATTTTGCTCATTAGATTCAATGTATAAGTGAAATCATGTTATCTGTCTTTCTTTGACTGGCTTATTTCGCTTAGTGTAATAATCTCCAGTCCATCCATGCTGTTGCAAAAGGTAAGATTTCCTTTATTTTTACAATTGAGTGGTATTCCATTTGTAAATGTACCACAGGTTCTTTACCCACTCTTCTACTGACGGGTACCTGGGCTGTTTCCAGATCTTGGCTGCTGTGAATAATACTGCAATAAACATAGGGGTGCATATAATCTTTCAGTTTGATGTTTCAGGATTCTTTGGATAAATTTTGACAAGCAGGATAACTTGGTAAAAAGGCAGTTCCATTTTTAATTTTTGAGGAAACTACATACTGTTCTCCAGAGTGGCTGCACCAGTCTGCATTACCACCACCAACAGTGTACTAAGATTCCCTTTTCTCCACATCTTCTCTTGCATTTGTTGTTTGTTGATATATTAGTGGTAGTCATCCTGGCATATGTGATGTGATATCTCATTGTTTTAATTTGCATCTCTATGATGATTCGTAATGTTGAGCAGTTTTCATATGTCTATTGGCCATCTCTCTGTCCTCTTTGAAGAAAAGTCTATTCAGGTTTTTTGCACATTTTTTTAATTGGGTTGTTTGTCTTCCTTGTGTTGAGTTGTATAACTTCTTTATATATTTTGGAAATTAACTGCTTAATCAGATGTATCATTGGCAGATATGTTCTTCCATATAATGTGTTTTCTTTTCATTTCATTGGTGGTTTCTTTTGCTCTATAGAAAATTTTTAGTTTGAGGTAACCCCATATGTTCAATGTTTCTGTTGTTTCCCTTGTCCTGGGAGCTACTGTATCAGCAAAAATATTGCTACAAGAAATGTCTGAGATTTTTCTGCTTACATTTCCTTCTAGTATTTTTATGGTTTCATGACTTACATTTATGTCTTTTATCCATTTTAAGTTTATTCTCATGTATGGTGTAAGTTGGTGGGATAGTTTTTGTTTTTGTTCTTTTTGTTTGTTTGTTTTTTGCATGTACCTATGCAATTTTCCCAGCACTAATTATTTTTATTTTATTTTATTTTATATTTTCATATAATAAAATATTATTTTATTTTATATTTTATATTCTATATATAAAATATATTTATATTTATATAAAATATTTTATTTTATATTTTATATTCTATATATAAAATATAGAATATATTTTATATTCTATATAAAAGAATATTTATATTCTTTTAGAGAGAGAGGTAGGCATACAGAGAGAGAGAAAGAAAGACAATTAAACATCACTGTGAGGGAAAACAGCAATTGTTTAGTTACCTTTTCATCCACACTCCAACTGGAAATAGAACCTGCAGCCTTTCATGTAAGAGATGACACTCCAACCAACTGAGTCGTACCATCCAGGACCCAACACCATTTACTGAAGACACTGTTTTTATTCATTGTATGCTCTTGCCTCCTTTGTCAAATACTAATTGCCCATAAAGTCATCGATTTTTCTGAGCTCTCTTTTCTGTTCCATTGATCTGTATGCCTGTTCTTATGCCATACCGTGCTGTTTTGATCACCATGGCCTTGTAGTATAGCTTGATATCAGGTATTGTGCTACCCTCAACTTTGTTCTTATTTATCAAGATTGCTGAGGCTATTTGGGGTCTTTCTTGGTCCCAAATAATTATTCAGAATACCTGTTTAGATTTGTGAAATATGGCAATGGTATTTTAATTGGAATTGCATTGAATCTGTAGATTGCTTTGGGTAGTATGGACTTTTTAATGGTGTTAATTCTTCTAATCCATGAACATGGTATATTCATCCACTTATTTGTATCTTCTTTAATTTCTTTCTCCAGTATCCTATAATTTTCTGAGTACAGGTCTTTAACTTCCTTGGCTAAATTTATTCCTAGGTACCTTATTTTTTATTGTTGTTGTCATAGTGGTCAGTGGGATTGTGGTCTTAATTTCTCTTTCCGAGAGTTCATTATTGTTGTATAAAAAAACCACTGATTTCTGAGTATTAATCTTGTATCTTGCTACTTTACTGAATTCATTTATAAGATATAATAGATTTTTTTGGTGGAGTTTTTAAGAATTTCATGTCATCGGCAAATAATGACAGTTTTACTTCCTCCTTTTGAATTTGGATCCCTTTTTGTTTGTTTTTCTTATCTGATTGCTGTGTCTAGGAATTCCAGTACTAAGTTGAACAAGAGTGGTGAAAGCAGACATGTCCATATTGTTCCCAGTTTTAAGGGAAATGCTTGTAGTTTTTGCCCATTGAGTATGATGCTGTCAGTGGGTTTGTCATATATGGCCTTTATTATGAATAGGTATGTTCCCTCTATTCCCACTTTGCTGAGAGTTTTTATCATAAATCAGTATTGTACTTTATCAAATGCTTTTTCTGCATCTTTTGATATAATTGTGTGATATATCTTTCATTTTTTTATGTGATGTATCATGTTTATTCATTTGCAAATATTGTACCAACTTTGCATCCCAGAATAAACCCCACTTGATCATGGTATATGATCTTTTTAATGTATTGCTGGATCCAGTTTGCTAAACATATCTTGAGGATTTTAGCATCTATGTTGATCAGGGATATTGATCTGTACATTTTTTTTCTTCGTAATGTCTTTATCCGGTTTTGGAGTTAAGATAATGCTGGCCTTTTAAAAAGAGCTTGGAAGTCATCTCTCCTCTTGAATTTTTGGAATGATCTGAGAAAGAAAGGTATTAGTTCTTCTTTAAATGTTTGGTAAAATTCACCTGTGTAGCCATCTGGTCCAATGCCTTTGTTACTCAGAGAGCTGGGGTTTTTTTCCCCCTGCTTCAATTTCATTAGTTGTAAACAGTGTATTCAGGTTCTCTGCTTCTTCCTGAGTGAGTTTTAGAAGATTGTATGGTCCTAGGAATTTATCCATTTTTCCCAGGTTGTTCAATTTACTGGCATATAACTATATGCATTTTCTTACAAGCCCTTGTATTTCTTTGGTGTTAGTTATTAATTTGCCTCTTTCACTTCAGATTTTATTTGAGTCCTCTCTCTTTTTCTTGATGGTTCTGGTAAAAGGGTTATCAATTTTGTTTATCTTTTCAAAGAACCAGCTCTTGAATTCATTGATCTTTTTTACTTTCTTTTAGTCTCTGTGTCATTTATTTCCACTCTGATCTTTATTATTTCCTTCCTTCTAATTATTCTTGGCTTTGTTTGTGTTTATTTTCTAGTAATTTAGGGGTTAGGGTTAGGTTGTTTATTTTAGATTAGATTTTTCTTGCTTTTTGAAGTTGGCCTATAATGCTATGAACTTCCCTTTCAGGACTACTGTGTCACATAGGTTAGGGTTGCTGTGTTTTCATTTTCTTTTGTTTCCAGGTAACTTTTGATTTCTTCCTTGATATATTGTTAGCCCATTCATTGTTTAATGACATGTTATTTAGCCATACATTTATTTAGCTATGAATGTTTTGAGGGTTTTTTTCCATAGTTGATTTCTTGTTTCATACCATTTTTTTCCGAGAGGATGCTTGATATGATTTCATTTTTTAAAAATTTATTGAGACTTGTGTGCTAACATGCTGTCTATTATTGTGCATTTGAGAAGAATGTATATTCTGCTGCTTTGGGATGAAATGTTCTATACATATCAATTGAATGCATGTAATCCAATTGGTCATTTATGGTAGATATTTACTACTTGATTTTTTGTCTGGAAGAGCTATCCATTAATTTCAGTGGGGTATTAAATCACCTAATATGACTGTATTTCTGTTGCTCTCTCTCTTAATGTACATCAATATTTTTCTTATATAATCAAGTGCTCCTGTTTTGGGTGCATATATGTTTACAAAGATTATATTCTCTTTTAGTATTGATCCCTTTAGTATTGTATAGTGACCGTTGTCTCTCCTTATGGCCTTTGTTTTGAAGTCTATTTTGTCAGATACAAGTATTGCTACTACAGCTTTTTTTTTTCATCTTTGTTTGCAAGGAGTATTTTTCCATACCTTCACTTTCAGTCTTCAGTTTTTGTGCATTTGTTATGAGGTAAGTCTCTTGTAGACAGCATATATATGGGTCTTATTTTCTTATCCATTCAGATATGTTTTGTCTTTTGATTGGAGCATTTAATCTGTTTACCTTCAAGGTTATTATTGATAGGTTCTTAGTTATTGTCATTTTATTCTTTATACCTGTATTTCTCTCTCTCTTTCTTTCTTTTTTTAGTCTTATTTTTTGTTTTTATAGCAGGCCCTTTAACATTTTTTGCAATACCAACTTGATGGTAATGAACTCCTTTAGTTTTTTGGTTTTTGGTTTTTGGTTTTGTTTTTTTTTAATCTGGAAAGCTCTTTATTTTACCCTCAATATTAAATTATAGGCTAATGAAAGTGAATTTTAAACATATGAAGAATATTTCAGTTCAGTCATAGTAAGAAAACTGTAATTAAAACTATGCTTTGATAAAATTTTTTTACCTATCGGATTGATATGTCATTTGATAACACAAACTTCTACAACATATAGAGAAACAGGTGCTCCCTTTCAAGAAACCCATGGTTGGAATATAAATTAGTACATATCTACTGATGGCAATATTTACCAAAATAAAAAATTTAAGTATCATTTCCAGTTAATTGTATATTAGGTATGTTATTCTAAGTAACAACTTATATGTGAAATGACATATCTATATAAATGTATTCATTGCAAAAAAATAAATATCAGCTAAATATTGGAAACCACAGGACCATCAATACAGTTTTACTTAAGTATAAATGTTATGTCCCTTTGATTAAATATTTTTTAGCTGTGAAAATTAATCAGAATTCTCTCTCAATATATTAACATAGAAAGCACTTCAAGAAGTATTTTCATGGAAAAAAAGGTACAGAAAGGACATATACCATGCTGCCAAAAAAAGGAAATTAATTATTTATATTATTATTTTTTATATGTGCAATCATGTGAATATAGTACCTATTCAGAAAACAAAATAATGTCAACTTGTTCCCCTATACCAGAGATTTTCAATGAGTGTGCCACAAATAACTTTAAAACATGCAATACCTAACTATTTAGTCAGGGGCACCAATCTCTGTTCCCATAGATCGTCAAATAAAAATGATGATAACAGACAATACAATAGCCATCTGGTGTGAATGAGTCAAAATTATATATATTTTTTGTCAGATTGGCAAAAAATATATTTTTGCTGTGCAACAGAATTTTAGTAATTTGTTTATATGTGCTATGAGATGAAAAAGATTGAAAATAATTGTCCTACACCTACTAGTATCCAAATTCTTTAGCAATTATTTGTAGCCCTTAACAATTGTTCCATTACTATTTCTTCTTTCTTACCCGTGCTAAACCACTTACTCATCAGACTCTTCAATACTTCAAATTTGCCTAGCAGTCTTCTACCTGTGTGAATTGCACAAATATTGTTTTCACGGCCTCTCCTTCTACTGTCGTCTATAGAAACGTTATATCTCTTTCATGACACATCTCAAATGACAATTCCTTCAAAAAGCCTTCTCTAATCATGCAAGTAAAAATGATTTTTTGCTTCATCAAAACCCCTAGTGAGCCCTGGCTGGTTGGGCTCAGTGGACTCAGCACCAGCCTGCGAACCAAAAGGTTGCCGGTTCGATTTCCAGTGCAGGACACATGCCTGGGTTGCAGGCCTGGTCCCCTGTAAGGGGTGGGCAAGATGCAACCACACATACTGATATTTCTCTCCTTTTCTTTCTCCTTCCCTTCCCCTCTCTAAAAATAAATTTAAAAAAATCTTTTTTAAAAAAGTCCCTAGTGCACTGTAACCTCCTCTTCATATAAGACATATTCTTCTTATCCATGAGGTCTATCTTTGAAAGCCCTTAAGACCCAGGATGTTTTTCAACCATATTTTAAAAATTATTATGTGCAGGATACTATGCTAGATGCCACATTTTCTTAAAAAATTTAGCTTAATGAATAAAAAATCATTTAAAGTGGAATGGTAAGTTGTTTCAACTTCTACATTAAGAAATAGCATCACTGTTATTTACTGATAGCTGAATATGAGATTTAAAAAAAAAAACATGTCTTTCAATTGAAATGTTAATAAACTATGAAGTGTAGTCCATTAAGGAAAAAAAAAAACAGAGAAGAATCAAAGACTAGATTGGCCATCAGTTTTTAAGTATTTGAAAGCCAGAACATCACTGAAGCAAACCATTGTTTATTTGATAGTTGTAGCTCATGTTAATTGATGAATTTGCAAGGCATTCCTTAGAGTTTGATATTTTCTCCCTGAAAAATATGCCATTAATTTCCACACAGAAAGAATGGTCTTGGTTATATTTGCTTAGGCCAAGACTACGCTTACTTAATCCATTATCAAATAATAGATTAAACATTAAAACATTTAAAAAAACTCTATAATGTACTCTAAAATTTACTGAGTTTGCTAACAGTATTTAAATTATATAATAGAATTATGTTATAGAAGACATTATCTTGATATTTAGGAAATTCACAATGATATGTTTATGGTTAAAGGAGCATGATATTTCCAATTTACTTACGAATGGTTTAGGAGGGAGAGAGAGTACAATATATCAAATGTATTGATGAGAATACATCAAAATGTAATCAAGAGTGAATCTGCAGTTCCTTCTAATACTTTTGCAACTTTTTATAAGTTTAAAGTTATACCAAAGTTAAGAATTATACATGCACATGTACATGAATAGCCAGGGAAATCGAATCTATAATTTTAAAATTCATATTAATTGCTATCTTTAATGTCAGCAAGATAGAGTAGGGAGTAAATAGTGACAAGCTGGGAGTGTTATTGGGTCTTTGTAATTTCATTCTTTTTTACAGCTGAGTATATTCAATTTGTGTGTGTGTGTGTTCTTTATTCAGCTACTGACGGGCACCGAGGCTGCTTCCATATCTTGGCTATTGTCAACAATGTTGCAGTGAACACATGGCACATATATTTTTGAATTATTGCTTTCACTTTCTTCAAATAAATCCTAGAAGTAGAATCACTGGGTTGTATAGTAGTTCTATTTTTACTTTTTTGAGGAACTTTTATACTGTTTTCCCTCATGGTTACATTAATGTATAACCCCACCAATAATGCAGGAGGTTTCCTTTTTTTCTGCATCCTTACCAGCACTTGTTATTTGTTCTTTTCTTGATAATAGTCATTCAAACAGGTGTGAGGTGACATCTCACTGTACTTTCGATATCCATCTCCCCAATGATTAGTAATGTTGAACATCTTTTCATGTGTTGTTTAGCCATCTATATGTTCTCTTTTGAGAAATGTCTATTCAGATCCTCTGCAAATTTTTGAATTGAATTGTTTTTTTCTTATGTTGAGCTGGATTAGTTCTTTATATATTTTGATTACTAACCCATTATCAGATATACCATTTGAAGAGATCATCTTTTCCCCATTGTATATTTTTACCTCCTTTGTCATAGATTAACTGACCATATAAATGTTGACTGACTTCTAGGCTCTCTGTTTTGTTCCATTGATCTCTAGTCTGTTTTAGTGCCAGTATCATACTGTTTTGATTACTATAGCTTTTTAGTATAGTTTGAGGTCAGACCACATGGTATCTCTAACTTTATTCTTTTCTAAGATTACTTTGACCTTAGGAAGTTTTAATGTAACTGTACATGACAGTATATTTTTATAATTTAAACCATTATATAAATAGAAAACATTGAAACTAATCTAGTATTCTGAACTCGAACTGTAAAGCCTAAAGAAAACATTTAGAAGTTGTGGTATATATGTACTTTTCTGTGGTATATATGTACTTTTGTCTGGTTATTATGAATATAACCAGACAAACAGATTAACCTTCTTTGGCATTAGTATAGAATATAAGGTATGTTATATTCAGAAAAGAAGTCAGAATATACCATGGTAAATTCATTTTCCAAAATTTTTGACAAATACATACAGAGGATCCTCTACCTTTTAGGACCTCGTATCCTTTATCCTAAGGAGGGACCCCACATTTTATAAGCTCTAGTCCCCACAAAGCCTGGATCTATTTCCTTTAAAAGTGGTCTAGATAAATATTAATTGGAAAACCAGGAGTGGGTCAGTCCTAAAATGAAATGAATATAAGATAAAAGTCCCCAAGCCACCATTCTCTTCCTCTGGTGAAAATGGACATAGAAACCAAAAAGAGATTTTGTAACATAAGATACACATTGTATCTGAATCTGTATTATACCTCCTAGACTAATTTTTAGAGAACAAGAAACATGTCAACTGTCTACTGGTGTTTAACACAAAGCCTGGCACATAGAGCTGCACAATAAATATTTATAAACTTGATGAATGAGCAACATTTCTCTAGGCTGCCACTACCCTATTTATGGAAAATCTATAAAATGCTACTGAGTCTAGAAAATCCTTACATCTCTAGGACAGGAAATAAAGATTACAATAGTAGGAGGCTCTGTGATTCTCAGTAAGTAATAAGCAACCCAAAGAGACAGAGGAGCAAATCTGAAGACTCTATGATATTTTTTTAAAATAATTCTTATTCATAGTCAACTGCTTATTAAAAGCATTCCAGGGCTTAACTTCCTCTGAGGCTTTTGTATTTCTTTATCAACAACAAAGAAGAAATTTTTTCACTTGATTTGGGCACATGTCAGAAAACCAAAAAAAAAAAAAAAAAAGGTACTAAATGAATGGTAATGAATGGTTACATTTCAGTTGTGGCCACTATACTATATAGCTAATAGTTTCTTGTATTAGCTATTGTCCCAAAGTTTTGGTCCCCAGAAGCTGATGCAGGTTCACTCTTTGCCAAACCCTTACACTTTCTGTCAGCATTTCGAATGCTACTGATTCTGTGAGTAATATTTGCAATAAGAAGTCAGGCAGGCCAGTAAGTTCAGCATACCCTCTCACTCTTGAATTTCGCTTCTTTTGTGGCTTTTCACCATGAGTTCACCTGTTGTGGCATCTAAATTCCAAACTACAGTAAGCAAATTCCAATCCTGAGTAAAGGAGAAAAGGCAATTCTACAGGACTATTGCTCATTTATTTACAGTATAGGTCTAGAAGCTGAAACCAAATGGGTGTAAATAAAAGAAAGTCCTCTTTCTGTAACAAACATACTCACACTTTTAGATTCCTGGTTTAAATTCAGTCCTTTATTTGTTGCTAGCCCTGCGTTATTATCAGAGTCAATATGCCTATAGCTCTCAGAACTGTCACCAGTCTAGCAATGCTTTTTCTGGGCCTTTTTCCTATTGCTTCTTTTGTTTATGGGCTTCATGAAATTGGGGTGGACATAGAGCTGATAAGAGCTCAGGCCACCCTGGTTTGCCCTATTAGTGATCTGCGTAAATACTTCAGATCCTTGTTATTACATTGTATTGCTCCTAATACCGCAGAATGCAAACAGAGACCTATGCTGCCTTCACTGGAGATGAACAGCAACCCGCTTCCAGTGATGAAAATCCTCTTGTTGCTGATCTTCTGGAGTGTAATGGCCTGAAAATCAATGCAAGGATAGGTTTTCCTCTCTCTCTAAGCTTTAATCTGGGATGATGACAGTAATAATGGTGTTTCATTATACAGTTAGAGTAAGAAAGAAAAAGAAAAAAAAACAAGATATAAAAGATGAGTGAATAAGATATTTGTAGCAGCCTTGCTGTTTGCTTTGGATTTTAAAATATTGTGCTATTTTTCTTGGTAGCTGCAGTTGCTACAGCTGCAGTCTGCATAGAGCGAAACTTTAATCACATAGTTGCACGGAAATATGTTAACAAAGGTGAAATTAATAAACTGATCTTAAGAGAGGTGCATTCCTTTTTAAAAATATTTTATTAATTTACCTTTAGAGAAAGGGGAAGGGCGAGATAAAAAGAGGGAGGAAAACATCAAACTCCCAACTAGGGACCTGGTCTGCAACCCATGCATATGACCTTACTAGAAATGGAACCGGCGATCTTTTGGTTTACAGGGTGCTGCCCCACCCCCTACTGAGCTATACCAGTCAGGGCATTAGATGTATTTCTAGGGTAACATTAATATACTTCAGAATTTTAAAGTAAATGTGTTTTTATTCTTCCAACACATTGGAATTGAAATTGGAGTCATGTCAAGATGTTCCCACTGTCAAAGACATGAGGAGGTTAAAATGACTCTACGTAGAGTAATAACGTCAGCAGAAAAAGAACAAAGAAGTAATAGAAAAGTGGCAGGTATTTTTTTTTTATTCATTTGTATGATAAGCTTGTAATGTACTGGTTTCAATGCAAGAAGTATAGAGGAAAAATAAATATGTGTTCAGCTCATTGGTAGACAAAGCACTAAGCACGTATGTTGTAAGAAATTCGATATCCCTTTCTTTTCCTTTATATCCTCTATCAAACAGAAGATTTCACATAAATCAGAGACTTCAGATGTCTATGTGACTTGAGTACAATTTTCTCTTCCTTTGTTTTTTCCTTTAACTTTTGCCTGAGACTTAGAGAATATAAAATAAAGCTGTAAAATCAAGACTATTTTCTGGGTAATTTAGAATAACTTTTCTAAGACATAAAGAGTAGAAAATGATGGCATTGCATGAATTCAAAAACCAAAGTTTTCTTGACAAAATCTTTTATTTACCTGGATAATGATTCATTTCTGATTGGGCATAATTAATAAGTTTGAATAAATGAAAAGTAGTTTTAAACAGTACTACAAATAGTTTTCATGAATTATCTTACTCCACATACTTAATTACTATAATTTGCACAAAATCTAAATTAGGATGTAATCATTTTCTCTACAAAGAAAGCACAATAGAATTATTTTTTTAACTAAAAGACTGAACACATAAAGTTATTCCATGGGCATACAACATTTTTTTTTTATAGAGAGCATTTATAAGAGAATGTCAATGTTCAAACACTGAGTAGCAAAAACAAAAAACAATATTAAAATTTAAAACCCAAACAACATTTATACCAGAAAAGTGGATACAAAAGCGAGCATTCCTCTCTATTGATAATTATATTGCTTTATAATATTTAGAAAATAGTTTCATAATCATTCATTGCCTTTTATTCTCACAGAAATTTTGTGAGCTTGGCAGAAAAGCTGTTTTTGTCCTCATTTTACCTCTATAAAAAACAAGTTTCAGAAGAAATGTGCTCCCCACAATTACGTAATGATTCTGGGGACCAGAGATAGTATCTGCATATTTTCTTACTCTATTTCACCTTCCTTTTTTCTGCCCAAGTGTACTCTTGCTTTTAGGAATACTTATTTCACTATTTGTAACCTTTATATTTGTATTCTTGTAATAAAGAAGTTGACAGACTTCATTTTGGGGGAATAGAAATGAGGATCTGGAAAGTATTGATGAATGATGCTTTATCACTGGCTGTGTGATATTTCAGAATAGTGCACTGAGTATTTCATCATAGATTTATTTTATAGGAGATGACTATACATCTTGGATTAACCAATAATTTATTAGATTCTTGAAATCTTTATTCAATGAAATTTGCATAGGTTGGAGTAACCTAGGAAGAAAATTGACATGAGAGATTTGTATATCATGAAAGTTCTAAAGTAGAAAGCTTTCTCTGATAAATTGGAAAACTAACATGCTAGGTGCTCCCTTCCATAAATACAATACTAAAAATGTCACAATAATAAGAGAAAGACTGATGTATCAAATATTAAAAGATATGAGTAACTCTTGCAATTATTAACTATGGTGAGGTCTGTGAGTGGTGCAGAAAGAATAGCAACAACCAGGAAATAAGGTGTCTAAGGACACCAAAATAAGCTGAGACAGAAATTTTTAGTTGTACCAATTTCTTTTCCTTGCATTCATTTTTTTCTCCCACTCATTCAAAATTTAGAGTACACACTACATGTAGAGTATTCTTCTAAGTGATGAGAATACAATGGAGACATTGACATGGAAGAGAGAGGAATAGGGAAGTAAGAATAGAGATGAGATATTAGGGCAAGAAAAAAAAAAAAACATTTAGGTGAAATAAATCCAGAAATAATACATGTTATCCACCATGATGAGAATGTACTTTAACAAAGGTACAAGTAAGTCAGTTCTTGAATGAATGAATGAATGAGTGAATAAGTGAATGAATGAATGTTTGAGTGAATGAGTGAATGAATGAATGTATGTAGATTAGTTAGACTTGACTTGCTACCTCCATGGTATACTTCAGGTTTTGCCCAACCTCCTTAAGCTTCTAATTACCCCATTTCCTTTACTCTTGGCAGGCGGACTTGTTTCTATTTTATTGAGACCCTCCATGACAATTTGTGTAGCTCCCATATATGTAATATTTATACATAGTTCTTTTCATCTCACATTTGTCTATATTTGGTTATCATCCAACCTTGAATTATCAAGTGGCCTGTTATCCAGACTAACCTTCTTACCAGAGCTTTAAATCTAATCTTCTTTTATGTCTAGCATCAGATCTTTGCCTAGCAACTTCAAGATGCTAATCTTCTGTGGCTTCTTCTTTACTGATTGCAGATATGTATGTGTATGTCTATCGTGAACAACTTCAGTTGATACAGCTACTATTTCATACTTCTACCTTCTTTCACTTAAAATATTTTCTTTCTAACTCCCTACTGTAATAATTTATGTGCAATTGTGTCCCTTTTTTATTTTCTCCTCAAAACTTATCATTAATAACATATTAAGAAATAAAGGATTCTAATGTTTCAGTCTACTATGCCTAGAATATCTAAAATTTGGTGTGATAGTTTATTCAAGGAGTACATTTATTTACCTATCATTTTTCTCTGGGAAAATAGGACCTAGACAGGACCTACCTCTCCCCTAATTATACAGTACCATCAGCCTCTACTGGATTTGTGTCTCTGTGAATTAATAACACTTCAGAAAGTGTCATGCAATGGTCAAGAGTACAATCTCCAAAACCAGACAGGGTAAATTCACATCCCTACCTTACCACTCATTAGCTGTGCAAGTTGGCTTCATCTCCTATTCCAGGTAAAGGATAAATTCTCTCCCCCAAGTTCCCCCTATTTTTGACAAATGTACCATTGTTAATCTGATTCAGATTTTGGAGTTAGACTCTCATTTTCTTGGTTTTCCCATACCTACTCATCATATACTTAAATTCTTCATTTCAATGATTTCTCAAATACATTTCTACTTTTATTACTTACTGTAGCCCTTATACTTAAAAGGTGGAGATTGAAGAAGAAAATTGGTCATCATTTCTTTTGGTATACCCGATACATGTTGTTGTTTCCTGACTCTCTTTTTGTAGGTTAGTCCATTTTTTCAGCATTTTTAATCATCCTTTCTTTTTCCATTCATTTATTTAAAAAAAAATCCACATTCCTTAGTCAAATATTGTAAACGCTCCATAATTTGTCCTGACCATTAACTTCTAAATGTGTCTGTAAATATTCTGAAAAAGTCATATTCTTTTACCTAATTTATCCATTCTGAAAACCTCTGAATGTGTTTTCTATTAATACCTTCATCATAAATTTGCAATTGATTTTTAAATCATCTATAATGCATTCCTTCCTCTTCCTCATAAAATCAACTTACAGGATCACATTCAAACTTCCCCTATTAATCGTTATTTCATTATCACAGCTTACAGTGGTTTCTTCCTCCTGGAAGATTCCCAATATATTTTGCACAGCACTTTTCTTCAAGTTATCTTTTTTGTGTCTATATTTCTTATGTTCAGACCTGGACACTAAATTACCTAAAGGTAAAGACTCTATATGATACCTTTTTGATCACACAGAACACTTGGTAAAGGACTGTGCACACATCAATTCTATAAAATAGGGAGTTTTTTACAGCTTCAAAATGAGTGACTGTGTGTTGATATATTTCCTTTAGTTTAATTTAATTTTATTTTTTTAAGATTTTACTTATTTACTTTTAGAGAGAAGGGAAATGAGAAATAAAGAAAAAGAGAGAAAAAGTAATGTGCAAGAAATACATTGATCAGTTGCCTCTCGCACATCCTCAACTGGGGACCTGACCCACAACCTGGGCATGTACCTTGACTGGGAATCAAACCTGTGACCTTTTGGTTCACAGACTGGTGCTCAATCCACTGAGCCACACCAGCCAGGGCTCTCCCTTAATTTTACTAGTAAACTACAAATATTTATTACAGGTTTCTCTGGGCTGTTTTCATAACTCTCACTCATTCTATGGGAAAGTGAACAGTAGAGAGGGATAGCTGCTTGCTGCATGGGGACACAAGAGAACAGCGGCTTATCTACCAGGCCCTGCCGTTTGGAGTGCGCCTCTCAGTCCTTCCCTCCCTCCACCATGGCATGAGGCATTCCCAAAGCAGGAGGATAGGTTCCGTTAAAGCAAGAGGCATATCCATGCCTCACTGTCAATGCTGGCGTACAAGTACTCAAGGCTCTTTAATCCACTATAGGAAAAAAATTTTTAAAGATTTTAAGATCTGTTCTAGAATCTTCCCAAGTCTGTCCCCCTGGTAGACTGGTGTGCACAATCCTAGGGCAACGAAATGCTAACTGAGGCTAGCCTGAGAGTAGGCTGTGGTATCTTCTTGAATGTATGCAAAGCCCTTTGTCATGCAAGATGGAAAAAAGGGTGGGAAGAGAATGAAGACACAGTGCAGGCCTATAATTACTTACTCAGTTCATACATCGCAGCATGGAGATCCAAGTGGTCCAAGAATTCAGGATTTCAGTTTGGCTTTCCAAGTTGTTATGAAGTTGTATTTTTCAGTGTAAGATGATAGACCAGACTTGCTCTCACCATTTTTTAAATTGATTTATGTTTTATAAATATTTAGGTATGTAATAGGCGGGCCTAAATTTATATAAATACTTTCCCAGGTCCCACAAATGGTAGGGACAGGCCTGGATAGCTGTTTGTTTGTTTGTTTGTTTGTTTGTTTGTTTTAAATCAAGTTGACTTTAATATTATAAGAAACATCTTTTCTTTTTCTTCAGTCAAGTGTAGTTTATTATTATTATTATTATTTTTCTTTTAGCTTTGATAAAGGTATTTTCCTTTTACTAGTGAAAGAGAAGACTCAGGTTTGGAAGAAATTAAGTTTTTCATACCATTTGATCCCTGTGAGATATCAAGATTCATTTACAAACAGGTAGATATGAATTTAGAACTATTTATAAATAGATTTTTTAATCTAATTCCTAAATTTAAAAAGAAATAGAAATAAATACTAGGAAAAATACTCACATATGCAATATTTGTGCATAAGCAATTTTTATGTGAAACTAAAATAATATTTATTACTAGCTTTATAATTCATGCAATGAAAGTATAGTCCCAAACATTTTACTGTTCAGCAGTACCTATGTTCTCCAAGTATATTCATGTGTCATTGTCCTCATTGAAAACACTGTGACCATTTCTAGGAAGGTGAGAAATGACCTAGTCATTGCATTTTGTTCTTGGAAATAGGAATTATATTTAGTACAATATAAATGACTAGGAAGTGATACCTTTCGTATTATTTTTAATCATTTTTTACCATTTCTGATTTACTAAAATCCATTTGTTTTATTTAATATGTTTTAAACATTTGTATGTTTAATATAGCAGTCTCTCCTTAGAAACCATGTCATTGCATTTGGGTTTTAAAAGTCACTGCAAATTGTAGAGAAAAATAATGAAACAAGAATTAGGTACTGGTTCTGAGTATTAGTGGCTGGCTTTTAATGTAGCACCCAAAGTGCTATGCAAGTAATTCACCACCAAGTGAAAAATTTATACATGAAATTTCTCACATTAAATTTGGAAAATTTCCCACTCTTGCCAAAATCTTTTCTTACTGATATATATAGTAATACTGTCCATTTATCTTGTTCAACAACCTTTCAGTTTATTATTTTTATTAACATACATGTATATTACCATGGAATTTTTTGACAAAGTTATATTTTTATTTTCTACATTTTTAAAGTTTCTGTCTTAACTTTGATTTAATTTTTGCATTTTTCCCACCTATATAATACTCCTGCCATTCAACATGTTTATTTCCTAATGCTTTCACTTGAATACAGTACTCTTAAAAATCTAAGTTGTGAGATATATATAGAGAGATAGATAGATATATAATCTATACATATATAGAGAAGGTATGTATCTATATCTATATATATATGAGGTATATCTATATATATGTATATATCTATATGAGGTATATATACATATATATACACACCTTGGTTATACACACACAACCCCCAAGAGGTAAACTGTGTGTGTGTGTGTGTGTGTGTGTGTGGAGAGAGAGAGAGAGAGGAGAAATAGGGAAAGAGGAGACAAACCTAAGGAAAAATACAACATATAAGGTACATACATATGTTAATAATTTAGATATTTCTACTTCTGGATTAATACCTATACATTATTCATAAATTCAAAATATAAAATAAAAATTAAGTTAAACACATGGTGATTTATAACATTTTATAGGGTGTTGTTAAAATAGGCTATTTAAAGTAGCCAATTTTAGTCCACAAAAAAATGAGACAAAAATATATAAAGTAACTTTTGTAGATGCTGCTTTCTGTGATGTTTTTAAAGAAATAATGTATATTAAAAGAAATAATTTAAAACTTAAAATAATTAGGTTATGAAACCCATGGTAGAAAAATTTAAGAATCAGTAACAACTTGTAGTGACATTATAATTATTGTTATTTTTTATTCAGCATATAATATTATGAGCAATTATTTAAATAACTACAGTTTGTTCAATGAGTATAGAGACAATGAAAAGTTGTAGAAGTATAAAGCACATTTTAAATATTTTTTTTGGAAAAGCAGTAAAATATCATGTAAGATCAGTAAGGAAATTCCAGCATGTCCATTCAATAATTGATATCATCAGTATATAAATGTATGGTTTAGCTCATAGGATTTGGACCAAAAAAAAAGTTTTACTTGTACTCTTCTGCTTATTGTAGTATTTCTGTTCAAGCAGCACACTTACAGTCATTTGGCTTAAAATCATTTGACCCTTTTTAGCAATAACGTCCATGTCTATCTTCTGATTTAATGTCATGCAAATATTAGTGAGTTTAAAAGTTATATGGTGATGCATTTTGTGTGTGTGCATGGACAAGACCATGATTTCTTTGGTGAGGGATCAACACCACAAGATTCATAATAGAATTGTGTAGCTTTTATATCTGTGTTCTATAGATCCCAGTGATTTTCTCTGAACTTTTAAAAGTCTGATCATTTTGAAATTTAGTTAAGGATAAACATTACAAATAAGATTCCAATACTCCTTGAAATGGGCATACAAGTCAAGAAAATATTTTATTAAAAACTTATTCATAAAAACTGAAAAAATAGATGATACTATTAAAAACAAATTTGCCATTGTTCTAAGTAATTCTACAGATATAATAAGGGCAATTTTCTAAATATTTCCACATTTTTGAATAGCAAGTAATGTGGTAATATTGTCTAATGATATTACCTAATAAGCATTAGCAAAAATGAATAATCTCTATTATAGGTGAATGTATTTTTTGGTCCTTTCAATAAAGAGGTATAGGACAATGTCATCTCCCTATGAGAAGAACAACAAAAATGGATCCATTTTAACCTGAAACTTTTATAAAGAGAGACATTTTTTATTATTTTGTACCTATAATGGGTACAATCTTTTTACTTCTTATGTTCATAAAGTAGATTCAACTCAACAAAAGAGCAATCAGTACTAAGAGTAAGAAATTTATGGCAGAGTTGAAGTCAAAATACAACTCACTGAAATGTCAAGACTTTAAAGGTTGATATTCTTCTTTTTAATTTCCCCACATTTTATTTTCTTCCTATCCCCCTTCTCCCCGGTTGTTAATGATTGTCAATGGTAGTTTTAATGTCTGAATGGCTAGAAATAGGATACTTTTTTAGATGGAGAACTCAGGTTACTTGGTATCATGAATGACAACTTTTCGGAGATAACTTTAGTTTCTAAAATACCTAATCTAAGCACTGTATTATTCCTCAAGCTCTTTCAGGATTGGAATTATTTATTTAATTGCAAAGTTTATCTCTTTCATGGATACCTTCACTCATTCACATAAAAAACAATATCTTATTTTTTCCATTATTCTGCCCTCCATGTGAAACTATTAGTCTATTAATCATATTTCTATTAAGGTTTTTGTTAACTGTCAATTTTGAAATAATTTTAGATTTACAGAAAGTTACAACATGGTACAGAGAGTTCCTCTATACCCCTTTACTCTGTTCCCCCAATGGTTACATTTTTTGAAACTGTAGTACAATATCAAAACCTATATTTTCCACCTCTTTAAGGTGTCTATGCAGATCATTATGTATTCCTCACCATAGGTTAGCTGCTTAGCAACCAGAGAAGTAGAGAACTACTAATTGAAAGTATTCCCTATTGCTGGCAATGCTTGCTCAGGAAGTTGAACTTAGGAAAAGAGAGTATATCAAATAAAAATCTTGCAGGGGATGAAAGATAACAAATTTCAATAGTAGAAATAGTAATTGTTTATATAGAGTAAATTCTGTTTAAAAAATATTTTGCTTTTGTTTTTTGTTATGAAAATTATTATTAAAATTTTTACCCTTAAAATCACCTACACAACCAGAGCAAAATCATAGCATCTATATAGCATGTATCATACCATCTATCATATATATCATAGCATCTATGATATAGTAGATGATTGTAGCATCTATTGAAAAGACAAAGCAAAGTTGAAGATAAGGGAATTAGAGAAGAGGAAAAAAGGAGAAGTAGCACTAAGTTTCTTTAGATAAGTAACAATGTCTACATGGACTTTTCTGAATTCATATTATATTTCATAATGAAAACAAAGGAGGAATAAGAGGAGCAGAAAGGGGAAGAAGGGAACTAAAGCCAATACATAGGGGAAAGACAAATGAAAAAAAGTAGCAATACTATGAATGAATTTATTTAAAACATTAATTTTATAACAGTCTGTGAAGTTCTCTAATATAGAGATTAAATAACAGCAGGATTATTTTCTCTTCTCTCCATGTAATATACATTTTATGTGTCCATGGAAAATAGATGAGTGATCATTGTGTGCCCACTTTAATTTATTAGAAAAGCCCAGGCCAGAGAAAGAGAAAGTATCCTTCACAAGACCAAGACCAAGACCAAGTTACCAGGATGGCCGAATTCCCTTGTTAGCTTATTTGCAATAAAAAATATATAATATAATTCTTGTTTATGGACTTACACTCCACATGCATACATGCACAAAAGTGTGTTTGTGTGCATGTGTGTGTGTAATTTGAAAAACTGGTTTGTATAAGAGTTCATTTGTAGCAATACTCAGTTATCACCTGTATGTTTAGGCTGGTTATGTCTAGTAATGGCTGAAAAATAAGATATATGTTAATTAGATGTCTGATCTGATTATCAGCAAAACGTCTTATGTGGATTACAATTATTTTAAAAAATCAATACATACCTAAGTGTTTAAAACCATAACTGATCAAAATTTAATTGTTAATATCCCGATGCCACTTCAAGTCATGCAGGGTCATTAGGATATCAATTATCTACTCTCATCTAAAGATACAATGGTTTAAACAAGTGATGCCAGTAATATGTGCTGACCTTATGATGCAACCTTTAAAATAAATCCTAGAGATTAGGTTGTCATTTGTCTATTTCTCCTAAAAGTTGAATGTAGAACATGCTAAAATTCCAATTCAGCAATTTGTATTCTGGCTATACTTACACAGAGTTTTAATGTAATTTTCTGTTTGGATGTTCATGAACAGTAGTCTTTGTTTGCTTATGGATGGCTTGCATTCTTCTCACAGAGATTTAAAATTAATGAAGTTAAGATTGAAAAAGATACAGAAGGGTAAAAATTCTTCGTTAGTCAAAAGAAGTCAGACATGCCTTTGCTATAGCATACCAACTGACATTCTAGCTTAATGTTTTGTCTATCCTTATTTAAAAAATAAATTCTTAAAGATAGTACTTGATGATTATTACTGCATAACAAACCACTCCAAAACATAGCAAGTTAAAACAACTAAGCAATAAACATTTATCTGCTTGTGTTTCTGCAAGCTGGGCTGGTCTCAGCTGTGTGGCTTGCCAGATTGTGTTGGCTAGGTTCTCCCATGTGTTTGTATTTAGTGAGCGACTCCCATTGGGACTGGAAGATCAGAGATGGCCCCATTCATATGTTGGGCTCGAATGAATGGGAGCTAACCAAGCCTTCCTTTCTACCTTCCTGGTCCTTAATTCTCCTGCGCCTTTTGTACCATGGGGCCTCTCATCCTTAAGGAAGCTAAACTGGATATATTTGCGAATGGCTCAGGGCTAAGAAGAAGTAAATGGAAGCTAAAGCCTTTTTAGGCCTAGGGCAGGAAATTATACAATGTTACTTCTGTGTTTTCTTTGTCCAAGTCATTCTTAAAGCTAACCTATATTCAGATTAGGAAGGCATGGCAAGGACATGAATTCAAGAGACATCTTGATTCACTGGAGACCATTTGATAATCATATGTGTTAAAGTTAAAATTTGTTAAAATATAACCTGTATATAAAAACAATATATGCTTGTATTTGGTTCCTACAGTTATAACAAATTACCAAAAACTTGGTGGCTTAAAATAACAGAAATTTATTTTCATGCAATCCTGAATGCCAATTCTGAATGCCAGAGGTCTAAAGTCTAAGTGTTTCCAGTGTTGGTTTCTCCTGGAGGCTTAAGAGAGAATCTGTTCCATGTTATCAGCAATTTTGGTGTTTCTTGGCTTATATAAAAATCAGTTCAATTGCTGCCTCTGTCCTTACCTGACCTTCTTCAATCTTTCTCTGTCTATTCTGTCTCTTATTAGAACACTCATCATTGGACTTAAAAATCATTATTTGCCCTGATCCATGAAGCTCAGTTGGTTGGAATGTCATCCTTTAGGCCTAATGGTTGTGGGTTCGATCTCTGATCAGGGCATATACTTCTGTTGTGGGTTCCATCCCCATTCAGGGTGTATAGAGCAGGCAGCCACTGGATGTTTCTCACATCAGTGTTTTTCTTTCTTTTCCTCTATCTCTAAAAGCAATAAAAAAAATTAATATTGGATTTAGGACTCATGATAATCCTGATGATTGCCCCTTAAATCCTTCCATTAATTATGTCTTCAAAGACCCTTATTCCCAGCAAGGTCACACTGTGAGTTTCCAGGTGAACATATATTTTGGCGAGAAAACCATTCAAATCATTACAATTCTCTATCAAACTTTATAATTTTCCCCCATGCTTTTTCAGTTATCTTTGCTACGAAGAACTTGGATTTGGAAAATTTTCTGTCCACATATATTTAGGGCAGTTTCTCAAAGCATATTTCTAAGGAAACTAGTTATAATACTTGCTCTTTGAGTAAACAGTTTCTTGGTCATATGATTTTGGAAAGTATTACTTTCTTCTAACAACTCCTCGAGATTCACATTAATTTATGAAAGATAAACCATACAGAAAAAATACTAAATTTTTAGAAATCACATGTGTTTTCCAAAAGCATATAGGCTCAGAAAACCTCAACTTTTACTCAGGTAATAGCTATCAATACCTCATAGAACCATAGAAGGGTTACATATACTAAAGTTTCTGATTTAAATTGTAATGTAAATTACATAAGATTAGTTTCAAAATGTTGAACATAATCAACCATGTACATTAATTAATATTTTAATAATTTCATTCTTTTACAATTGACATACATTATTACATTAGTTTCATTTGTACACCCCAGTGATTAGATAGTCTACAACTTAATAAGTGATCATCCAGATAAATTTTGCACCCATCTGACCCCATACATAGTTATTAGGCTATCATCGACTATATACCTTATTGTGTACTTTACATCCCCGTAACTCTTCTGTAATAACCAATTTGTACTTAATCCTTTCACTTTTTTTTCCAATTGCCCTAATCGCCCTCCCATCGGGCAACCATCAAAATGTCCTGTGTATCTCTGATTCTGTTTCTGTTCTGCTTTCTTTAAAAATTTTTTTAGATTCAATTGTTGATAGATATGTATTTATTGCAATTTTATTGTTTGCATTTTTGATCTTCAGCTCTTTCTTCTTAAAGAAGACTCTTTAATTGTTCATATAATACTGGTTTGGTGGTGATATAACTCCTGTAGCTTTTTTTTTTTTTTGTCCTTTGACTTTAAATGATAGCTTTGTTGGGTAGAGTAATCTTGGTTATAGGTCCTTGCTTTCCATCACTTACAATATTCCTTGCCACTCCCTTCTGTCCTGAAAAGTTTTTCTTGAGAAATCAGTTGACAGTCTTATAGGAGTCCCCTAGAAAGTAACTAACTGCTTTTCTCTTGCTGCTTTTAGGATTCTCTCTTTGGCTTTGATCTTTGGCATTTTAATTATGATATGTCTTGGTGTTTAATTATGATATGTCCTGGTATGATATGTCTATGTGTTGGTGGCCTCTGGGTTCATCTTATTAGGGGCTCTCTGTGCTTCCTGGACTTGTATGTCTATTTCCTTCATCAAGTTAGGGAAGCTTTCTGTCATTATTTCTTCAAATAGGTTTTTCAATCTCTTGCTCTCTGTCTTCTCTTTTTGGCACTCCCATGATGCAAATGTTGATATGCTTAAAGCTGTCCCAGAGACTCCTTACACTATTCTCATTTTTTTTTTGGGGGGGGGATTCTTTTCTCTTCTTGATGTTCTGATTGAGTGTATTTTGCTTTCTTATATTCCAAAACACTGATGTGGTTCTTGGCTTCATTCACTCCACTGTTGATTCCCTGTAACTTATTCTTTATTTCTATTAGTGTATCCTTCATCTCTGACTAGTTCTTTTTTACATTGTTGAGGTTCTCACTAAGTTCACTGAACATCCTTATATCTAACGTTTTGAACTCTGTATGTAGTAGATTCATTGTCTCCATTTTGTTTAGTTTTATTATTATTTTTTTCTGGAATTTTGTTCTGTTCTTCACTTGAGCAGTGCTTCTTTATCTCTTCATTTTGGCAGCCTCCCTGTGTTTATTTCTATGTACTAGGGAAAGCTGCTACTATAAAGCAATCTAGAAATGGCTGCTATTTGTGCTGGGCATGGAGGCCAAGCTTGAACTAAGGCTGGCCTTTGCTAGTGCCAGCCATGGAGCCACTTAACCAGAGTTAGGAGGCTCACTGTCAGGTGCTTCTTGTTTGAGAGGATTTAGGAAAATAAGAAGCATGAGCCAAGATAAACCATTCTTTTGGAACAGCCACTAGAAACTGATTGGGTGGGCCCTAAAGTTGTGGGGCAGGACATCAGGGAATCACCAGGGTGGGGCAAACAGTGTGAACCAGGGTCTCAGATATGGCTCCCACCTCCTGCCTCTGTTCGGGGAGGGCTCATCAAAGGAACAATGGCCTTTGACAGCACTTCTATTTGGAAAAAAATTTACCTTCAACTCTTGTCCTAATGTGAGACAATTCAGTTCCTCCACATGTCTCTAGTGTCTTTCAAGCTACTGTCCCAAAGCTGGAGCTCAGTGGGAGTGAGTCCCAGTGTTCATGCCTGGGCTCTTTAACAGTAATTGCCTGGGATCCAGCAGTTTCCATCTTCTTCAACCTTAATCTCTGGTGGTTTTTACAGCCAGAAGTTACAGGGACTTCTATTCCTGGCACCAGAACCCTTGGCTGGGAGGCCATGGTATGGAGCTGGGCTCCTTCATTCCTGAGGTATCCTTCCCAACTTTCACCTGCCACACGTGAATGTCAGACCAACCTGTTCAGTGTCTCTGCCCCTTCTACCAGTCTTGATGTGGCTTCTTCTTTATTTTTGTAGTTATAAGACTTCCATTCATCTTAACTTCTGGCTATTTTAAATGATGATTGTTCTGCATATTTAGTTGCAATTTTGATGTGGCTGTGTGAGGAGGCAAGTACCATGTTTACCTACACTGCCATCTTGCCTGAAAGTCTAACTAACATTTTAATAATCTGATTCTTGATCCTTGAACAATCCTTTTGATGCCTGGAATGTTGTCTTTCTCTTTTATCTAGTTAACTCTTCATTGTCCTTTAGAACTCTGATAAGAGGTTATTTTCAAAAGAAAATTTTAACTCTCCATAGATTCAGTTAGATGTTCTCCAGGTTTTTAATAGCTCCCTGTTCTCTATACTAATATATCACTAAAACACTCTGCTGTAATGACTTTAATTCGTGTTCTTTATTTAGTCTCCAGCCATATGCTTGTTGAGGTTAAAAATCTTATTTGTCATTGATTCCTGGAACACAACTGGTATTTAATCAATGTTTGTTGAATGAATGGATGAGGCAGAAATAGATCGACATTACTATGTGGTTTACATAATCCTGAAAGGGCACTCAGTGAAAAACTATTTTCCACGGAAATTACCTTATGCTTTCAAAATAATATCATATAAAGTCTTTTATTTCTCACAGTTGCAACAGTCATTCTCTTTGTGTTGTGAATGACTAGCACTAAACAATGGACCTCTGGAGTTGTTAGAAAAAGATATCAAGTAGATCTCATAAACCACTTGGTAATGCAATTTGAGAAAATTTAAGTCCTTTTGACTCAATTAATTATGACTAAATCCATTATATTACTAAGACATAGGTTTCTCCCAAAAATAGTGCTAAATTTAACTGGTCAAGCTATGAATTTAAAGAAGATTTAAAGAAGAAAAAAATCTCTTTTAACAGCCTCTGTATAAGTAGATTTACACACTTTCCGTAGTTTTTAAAAACAGTTCTGTCCCTGGCTGGTGTGGCTCTATGGATTGAGTGCCAGCCTTAGAACCAAAGGTCACTGGTTTCATTTCCAGTCAGGGCACCAGTGGCCAGGCCTCCAGTGGGGACGCATAAGAGGCAACCACACATTGATGTTTTTCTCCATCTCTTTCTCCTTCTCTTCCCCTCCCTCTAAAAATAAATAAATAAAATCTTTAAAAAAACTGGCTCTGTTGTTTTCTATATTCACTCAGAATCATCCGAATATTTAAGCCACTAAGCAACAAAGTTATATCGTCCCAATAAATAGATATAAAGAGAAAAGTAAATTTTAGACATTGGGGATACTTACCTATTAGTGAGATGTGTACCTTCAACCTTTTTGTTCTTCTACCCTTACTAAGACATACACACTAGAGAAAACTTATTTAATTATAATATACCTGAGAACTTTATGATCAAAGATTTCTAGAATTTCATATGTAAATACTTGTGTCGATGTAAGATTTCACAGCAAAACAACAAAAAAAATGTGGCACAGAGATCATTCTCTTTTACATGACCTGAAAATGTTTTTAGGATATTGATTTCTGATAAATAATGAACTCTCATGGAGCAAAAATCACCTCCTTGATGTAAACATTTCATCCAATTGAGTATATTATTCCTGAAATCTAAGTTTCAATTAAACAAAATAGACTTATCTATTTACTGAATAATTTTTTTTCATGAAAAAATAAATATTCACAATCCCAAAAAGCAATTACCTCATTCATCCCAAGATTTATGTTATCAATGATCTTGGTTACAAATTGAGGACTAGAATATA